>NC_071402.1:46817514-47555014 GCF_017976375.1 Cuculus canorus
GAAATTATGATTTTTTTTTCTTTACATTCTACTGATGTTTTTATTTGTAAGAAGTCAAAGAAGATTGCCTGTAATTATTTGGCTGCTGTGTGGGATACACACATTTCTCTAGCCGGAACCCTAGCAAAGGGAGGAAACTAAATGCATTTACCTGGGAAATATTTCTGAGAAGACAGATGCTGGAGCATGACTCCAAAAGGCATAGACAATTATTATATTGATGGTGTCTCACTGGTAGCTGAGGGTGAGAGAAAACATATTGTCTGCTGCTGGAATGAGAATAGGCTCTGTTGCTCTGGCAAAAGTTTGTAACAGAGACAGAGGAAAGTGGTCTTATATCTCCCGGAGTCTTGGACCTAAGTGACTGCCCAATGATCAGCTAAGTCAGGAAAGCACATGCAGCCGGCTGTTATTTTGTCTGGCTCTGTAACTTTTTCTTATGTTTCATAAAGATCAGTGAGGTTTGTGAACTCTTGCCAAAAATATAACTGGATGACTCAAATCAAGTTTGTCGTTGAAAGGTGAGCTATACAGCTTGAAAGCCTTCGAGACTGAGCTTGTGAGAAAGTACAAGAAATCAAGAACTGAGTCCAGCTTAATCTGGTGGGCTCATGCAGCCCCACATTGATAAGCCTGCAGCAGCCTGGAGTCTGTCCTGAGCAGGTGACCAGTGTAAAGTCCTTAGATCTGTTCAGCTGAGCAGATGCTGAGGAGCCCCTAGGACCTCGCACAGCAGCTCGGCATAAAACGTTTTGAGATCAGTGTTTTTTCACCTGTTTACCCTAAATGAGTTTGGAATATCCTTGCTAACACATAAGGACAAGGAGCCAAACCGTTATCAAAAATACGCAAAACGTATACCAAAGCAAATACGTGAATCATGAAAAAAAAAAAATTTGTAGGCAAATAAGGGGTTTTACAGGCATTGGAGCAGTAGGAGGGAGAAAGTTTGCACCATCCTCTGTGATAAGTTTGCACTGTGCTGTTCATGTGGGAGTAGTTACCAAAGATCAAAGCTCATATTTCAGCAGAGGAAAAGAATAATGTATTCACACACAGCTTTATTATTCCCACTTAGCTAGAAGACAAACATAACTGTTATTTATATATTATAGAGATTCTGTCTTTATATTTGTGGGTCACACTGTGAAACCCCACAGACACTACATTACAGACTCCACCTTCCAGTGTGTGTTGATACATGAGCTAGTACACATGTTCTAAAGTACATAATAGCATCATGAAGAAACGCTAGGTAAGGTTTATGAAACGGTGTAACAGCTTTTCAGTCAATTAGTCTGAATGCAACATGCCACTGACGCAGTTAGCAGTGCTAGCTCAATACTAGTTCAGGAATTCCTGCTCTATTGCATAGTACAGACTTCCCTGTAGTGTTATTCATGTTACATTATTTAGCTACTTTTACATTTAGGTACTTTTACACAATTTAGGTACTTTTCCTGGTTGTATATACAATTTCATATCTCTCAAGCAGATTCACATTGAATAAATGTGAAATAGACTTTGTTTAAAGCATCTGGAATACGTGCAAAATAAATTGGTCAATTCTAGATCTGTTTCCTGGTCTAAGCAAGTTTGCTTGCAGACACCAAGTTTTAGGATTGGTGTCATAACCCCAGAAAATTACTATTTTGCATCCTTTCCTTCATCATTGGAGGATGGGCTGGGGTTTGGAAGGAATAAAAGAAAACATATTCCCTGTTACTGTCCATGGTTTGAGGGCAGGCTCAGAATGCTCTATTGTGCCTTGCAGTGGGACCCTGGATGTCAAACTTTTCTTTCCCATTTGGCCCCCTCACTAGAGGTGATTCCAAGGCTCAGCAGGTACTCCAGTTCTGGTAGTCAGTTTTCCTATCTTGAAAACATATATTTAAGAGAGATGAAGCATCAGGGTGCTCTGGCAGAGAATGCAGTGATTTCCTTCGAGCTGCCTTTACCTATCATCAGACAAGGCAGGACCCAATGCGTGGCTAGGTCCAAGAGGGAGATGCTGCTTTTTCCTTTTACCAGGGCTTTTAGGCACACAGCAACTGCCACAGCATCACTTTTCTGCCAGTCTTTTGGTAGAGCAAACCTGAACCACAATACAACCACAAAAGTGACATGCCTGACCGTCCCTGAGAAAGAAAACCCCAAAGGAAGAATAGTGTTTCCTGAAGGGGCAACACTGTGTACCAGGGTTGGAGAAATAAGCCAAGGGAGTCTGACTTAAAACCATACCACTATTTTCTTGATGCTGGTTTTTCAAATGCTATCCTCAGTAACCTGCTCATGTTCCAGCTCTCCAGCAAACTCTATAGCAGGGCTTTTCTCTGTGTCGCTAAACAAAAAATAAGTTTCAGTGTCGACTGTGGTATAAATAATGGTCAAATCATTCAGCTTGAGTTAATCTTGATCTAATATTTTAGGAAAGACAAATCAGCCAAGGATTGAAAGCTGTATTAGGACCCAGCTGATCTGAATCTTCTTCTGGGACCTTTCAGCAGAGTCACTTGGACAAGTCACTTCACAGTTCTGTACTTGGTTTCCCTTCTGTAGAACAGCTGAAGACATTCCTACCCTGTGAGATGCTACAAGGAAGTTTCAGAAGGATGCTGTTTATGAACGAACAGCCACAAACTAGTAAGTAACCTCATATGGAGTATAATGGCTGTCAATTATCAGCATGACTATGTGAAGAAGATCCAGTAATGTCTGTCTTTAGAACTGCTTTCACTCTCCTTTCATAAACAAGGCACTAACCTGGCAATTTTAAGCATTCTTTCTTTGTTCAAAACAGTTGCCCTCTTTATTTTGTCTGCTTGGATAAAAAAATGAAACAAGCCAACCAATCTGGTCTAATGATAATTTATTTTGGATCTGGAAACACACAAGAGAGAAAAATGGCAGTATTTCTTGATGTTTATCACCACTAGACCCTCTGCTACTTTTTCAATAAAGCCCACTGTACTATGCATGCATCTCACTGTGTCTGCATGCTACTTCATTTGCTTATGTTATTCTACGCCTATCTGCCCCTCCTGTGTATACCTTTATTATATAAATAACTATGAGTTAGTGACTGTTCTGTGATCTACCCAGGAGCTTTAATAGTAAGCTGTTCGAGCTGATATTAGAAACAATAACAAAACTCTGTCAAAACAAGAAAACGCAAACACTTGGAGAATGCTTGACCTTGATGTGGTGGAGAAGTTTGTGTGTTTCCGTGGTCCCGCAGCTACTCCAATGGCAGTGGTGTTGCTAGCGCAACTCTGTGATCACTCAGACTGGACAGATAAGGTCCAGAACTAGTGATGCGGCACTCTTTTTTTCAGTTTGCCTATAAAAACACTGGGAAGCTCAAATAAGCCATGGAAAAAGAGAAATAACTAGGGCATCCCATAAGGATGTATGAGCTTGACCATGCAAAGGCACTGACTGTTTAAAAGTCTTCAAACAGAAGCTAGAAAACTGTCCTATATACTTCAAAGCCTTATAAGAGACATAGCGGCTGATAAAAGTTAGCAAACCTATCCTTCAAAACAACTGTAGAGGGACTGGAAAGCAACAGCAGTGAATAGAACAGACAAACTGTAAGTAAAAATCAGCTATGTAGAATGAATATTTTCATGGTAGGACTCTTGGCAAGGGTATGAGATTTATTGCTATTGCTCGAATTAAAGAGGATATTGGGACAGACATAAATACATTTGCATGTGGTTTTGTCTATCAAGAAGGCTGGCCCGAGGGAAGTTAACTGCAAATTGACTTTTATCTGCAAGTCAGTGATATAACTCCTTTAACATACTGACCTCAACTATTAATTTAAATTTAATTTATTTTAATATTTTATTCTCCTGCATTAGTAAGTTTAGTGAGCACTCATTTCATTTTTTTTAAAAAAAACTTTGCTTTAATTCATCCTACCGTAAAAGAGACCTTTCCATGTAAGAAACAAATATGAGGTCATTCTCTTTTAAAAGAATCTTTATTAAACTTATGTCTTGACATAAATATCAACATTCTGTTTGGTTTTCCCACTTTTTTGGTTTGGAGTGGGAATTTTTTCAAGGGCATCATCATGTTTTCCCCAACTTTGAGCAAATAATGGTCTTCAGGAAATCAGTTTTCATTCACAACTAAGGAAATGCTAAAATAAGCCTTCAGCTAATTTTCTAATATATCTCCTTCAAAATATTTATATGTATACATATATTCAGAAATATTTATTGCCCATAGAATTGAGAAAAAGAAAGACATGTTCTTTTATTTAAAATTAAATAACTCAGTAATTCCAGAATAATGCGGTTTCTTGCCAAAAAAAAATAGTAGTATTAGTAAAAACTATTTTTTTTAAATAGCCACACTGTTTCTTATTCTACAGGAACATATGTTATTTCATTACGGTTATATTTATTTAGGCTATGAAGAAGAAAAGGGTATGTAGGACAAATATATTTAACACCAGACATTTAGAACACATGAAAACTTACTTTTATTCACATTATATGTAGAATATCATAAGTAAAAAATACACAATGTAGTCTATATAATATAAGGTAAACTGTTTAGTATTAAGTATGTGGAATCTCACTTTTGTACCACTAAGATCTGTGAAAAATTAAAAAGAAAGACTATTTCTGGCCATATATTCTTCGCTCCACAAACAATTGGTTTCCAATTGTTGGTTGCTTTCCAGCTTACCTCCTCCCAGACCTCTGTTTCTGAAGGACAAATTTTATTCAACACTGGTAATAATCAAAAGCTCTTTGATCTTACTACTATCCTCAGTTGTCTCTCCATGTGGAGAGAAGAAATACACCGAGATCATTTAGCTGATCTGTCTTTTGTCATCTCAGTTGCATGCTTAAGGCACTGTTTGTTGTCTCATATATCAATGAATATTTCTATCTTCCCCATCTTCTCTACCAAGTTGTAGAGTCTCTTCTGCAGTGCTTACCATTCCTTTACGGGCCCTTTGCTCATTATTAATACACTCCATAAATGTCATATGATCTTCTAACTTGTTTGTAATTGCTATCTGATATTTCCCTATAAAGACTGAGTTTTTCAGCATTTCTGATATACCTGTGACTAATGTATTTTGTTGTAGTCTTTATGTTTCTTTTTAATACACAGATGCTGGAAAAGGATGCTAGAATTCAGGAGTTAAAGCTTAATGGCTCCTGCAGAAAAGAGTCAGGCAATTGCTGGCCTTTTGAGCTATCGTCAGGCCAGCTGGAGCAGCAATAGTAAATGCTTCAACAAAAAGGCATCCATCGGCTGCTCAAGCCATCCCAGCCTTTGGAAAATCTGATGCCCTTCCTCTGGCACCCACGCAAATCTGCTGCTGGCATTAATGTCTCCACAGCCACTGTGATTACTCGACAGCCTACTGACCTAGATGGTTTCCTGCTTTGCCTAAGCCAAAAGCCATCCCTGGATCCACATTCCCAGTTTGGCAAACAGTGGGAGGCACAGTTATGACAAAAGCTCAGTGGCATTACAGGCAGTCCTCACATCAGACATTTAGGTGCCGATGGGTCTTTACTGATGGTAATATAATGATAGAGGAATGCAGCTAGCATCAGTGGAGCCACCAAGCGACAGAGGCATCGGAGATCCTGCACATAAGCCTACAGTACCAATGATTTCCCTACATCCTTTTCTGGCTGGAGCTGTAAGTAACTTGCCAGTGTACCTAGAACGCAACTTTCTTTATCTAACATAATTATCATTTATTAAATTATCATTAATACCAAGCACACTGATTCCAGAGTCAGCTGAAAGAAAACTGACCATAAAACCAGCCTAAATAGTACTTAATATTTCTAGATGTTTGAAATTATTGATAAGTAATTCATCAACAGTCAGAAAGAGGAGGGGACAGAAAATATATTCTTCCTGAGGAAACCCATAGAATCATTAAGGTTGGGAAAGATCTCTAAGATCATCAACTCCAACCATCAGCCCAACCCGAATATGCCTACTAAACCATGTTCTGAAGTACCATGTCTATACTTTTTTGAACATCTCCAATGATGGTGGCTCCACCACTTCCTCGAGCAAACTGCTTCAATGCTTGATCTCTCTTTCAGTAAAGAACTTTTTCCTAATATCCAGTCTAAGCCTTCCTTGATACAACTTGTGGCTATTTCCTATTACCAGAAAAAAAGTTTTACTGACACTTATGATCAATTACCATAGACTTTTTATATGTAACCATATTAATAAAAACCATTTGCTTGTTCTCCTCCCTCTCACTGAAATAACATCCAGTCTAAGCTTAGAAGCACTTATGAATTCAAGTGTTTGCTGTCTTTGCTCGGCTGTATCCTGCAGTGCTCATTGAAATCACTGCCTAAAACATAGGAAATCCACCCTCAGTAATCAATCAGTTTATTTCCAAGACTTCTGCACTTCCTTCACTTCTACACATATACTCACTTCTATTTTCCATGAGGAGCAAAGTTGAGGAGACGAGACTGCTTTCTAGATAAGATAGAGACCAGGAAAGGCAGTTCACGTGGCTTGGCCCAAGTGAAACCTGCCCTTCAGGGTCGAATCCAAGTTTCAATGTAGACAAATCCATCCTTCCGGTGGCATTCATTACATCATGCAGTAGAAGGAAAAAGGTTAAAAATGCACCTATTTCTATACATTCTTTTTTTATGAATTTATATGGGCAGGCCTGAATTCTCCCAGAAGTATGGGGAGACACGTTGAAGGAATCTTCTCTCCAGAGGGAGTTCCTTAGGGTTTAGGCAGCAATTTCAGAAGTCCTGGACAGTGTCTCAGCTGACACATGAGCTGTAATCAGCACAGAGTTTTCCCTTAGGGACAGGTCTACATGCTCATAAAGACATTATGGAATACAAAACAAAAGCAAATTCAGAGTTTTTGAATCTCTTAGAAGTAGTGGGTCATACTGAGCTACACGATAACTAGCAGTGCAATAATAGGAGCACTTTTTTCTTATTGTCACCATTCTTCCCCTTCTCTTCTTCACTGCCTTCCACTGGGCCCAATGTACTAACTCTAACAGCAGAAACAGTGTAGCTGTGCTATTGTTTTCTTTTCCTCATCTTGTTTAGCCACACCATGGCTCAGATTATGCTGTAAGCACTCCCGCTGAGGTCTGTGTTTACCTAGAAGTTCGTGAAGCAGCAGCAACAGCGCAAGAGTCTTGACAGCCACAGGGCATTGGAAATTATTTAGTAAAAATAAATGATCATACGTAAGTCAATATTTTTAAAGTATTCAGCCTACAGTGTTCCAAATCTGGAGATATATGTAATGAAAAGTTGTTTGCACCCCTTCCTTTGTCATTGGAATTATAGGAAAACTATTCTGGGTATGCAAAGGCAAGTTAGCAGGACAAGATTGAGCCCTGAGAAACCCTGAGTTGGCTCTTTGAAGTCCTGTTTGGGGTCACTGTAAGAGATTTCTTGGTGCATAAAATACAGATTTGGAGAAGGAATGGGTAGCCTCCAGATACCAATAAACATTAAATATATTATGTTGTGTTCTTTGGAACGGAGATTCAAAGCTGAGGGTCTGAATCCCCAACCTTGTGGGAAAGCCAACAGGTCCTGGAGAGCCATTCTTAACTTCTCTCTGCAGATAGGTAATACCTAGTAACCATGGTCACTTCCACAAGTAGTGCAGAAATGAGGCAGAAGATGAATTTAAGTGCATATGACCCATAAATAGAGTAAGCACTACAGCCTGAGTACTAGGGATGGCTGGATTAAAGTCTATCTTCCCCCATTTTATGATAAAGGATTAATTTAAATATCTAAAATGAACAGGAGATGCAAATAGCAAATACATGGCTTCCTAATCCTCATACAGCCATGGATTATCCACTGAGTTTCCCTCCTGAATGCTACTGAGTACTCAGTTAAGGTTGCTCCTCGTTTCTTCAGTATCCTCACACAATATCTTAAGCTTTGTCCCTATGTACTACAGTAATATTCAGCATTGAATTTAAGGACTGCTTGGTCAATCGCTGGTGCAATGGTTAAAAAATTACCTTTATCACCCTTGATGCAACTTTTGTTACATGAGCATATTTCTCCTACTTCTAGTAGTTAGGAATTGTTCCTAACTCTGCTGAAGTCAGCTGCTAAACCCAAACTGACTGCAATGGTGCAGAATCAAGTCCCAGCGTCATGCTGGCCAGGGTTCTTCACTGATGGAGCCTGTCTTGAAGTGGGAGGTACTTCTACGAAGGCTATGAATAAAAGAGCAGGACAGAAGGCTTATAGGCTTATGGAGTTTCAAGGATTTAGCCAACACAGATCACAAAGTAAAGAAAGAGCAAATTAACTTCACTCATCAAGCACTCCTTTCTAATGAGAGGTCTTGCTGAGCCTCATTTGACTAAAAGCTTTATTACAGATTGTGCACTATTTATATCAACCAGAGGGCAAGAAAGGTCTTCCATTTAGTTTCATATAAATTGCTGTGATTGTTGACTATAGGAATCTTTCCTGTTACCTGAAATGATCCCTTCTTGGAGAAGTAATAGAGTTAGACAGGTGGTCATCAATCACTGTGGTGTAATAGTTAAAGGAAAACATAAAGGGGCAATAAAGGTAAATATTTTATGGAGCAACATTTTAATTTTATAATTAAAAGTCATCATTAAAACATTAAATCTTGATAAAAAAAATTGGTTTTCCACAGGCCATCTTCACAGAGTAAAACAGTTCAAGAGCCTGATCAGCTCTGATTTACTTCCAGTAGACATCATAGTGCTGTCACCTTGGCTGTGAACAGGGACCTGTAAACATGGGGGCTACACTTCAGGCTACAGACCTTTGAAGAAGCTTTCTTATTGCCCCACTTCAGCTTATCTTTTATATTGTTCTGTCACGGTCATATTTGTGAAATATAACTTTGGCATTTGGCCCTATGTGCAATACAATATAATCGTTGCTGTGCTTCTATGCTACAGATTAAATTGTAAACATCCTCATGGCCCTCGTACTATGCACAGATGTGTAACTTCAAGAGATGATGTCTAGTCATTCACTAGATAAAACTGGATTGTAGTTTGCCCTTTCCTGGGCAGCGCTGTAGTGAACTGATTGCAAGGAAAAGATGTGTGATGTCAGCATGGCATGTCCCGTGCTCTATCGCTTATTCATCCTTTAACAGGGACTTACAGTTTTGAAGGATTCATCTACAGCCTGTCCAGACTTGTCAAGTCATGTGTGCAGAGTAAAGGGTCGCTCATCCTTTTGGCCTTCCTTGAGGAGAGCTACGAAGAGCCTTCTGCATAAGTTCTGCTTTATCACAGGCTTTTCCAGCATGATTCCCGTATCTTGAAAAATCTGCTTGCAATGTATTTAGCAGCTCCTCTTACTGAAGTGTTATGTTTCTTTAAACAGAAGCAACTTGTATGTGAGTTGGGAAGTAAACATAATCTTAACTCCATTTAGTCAAATTTATGTCTATCTTGGAAGGTGAGACATGCCTGAGAGGAGTGCAATGTGACTACTAAACTCTGTATAACACCAACTCTACTCTCAAAGTGCACGGGAAAAATTCAGTAGGTTTTTTTGCTGATTCAGTACAGAGTTTTTCCCACTGTTTCCTCCCAAAGCAAAGTGGAGTTCTGTGACTTACACTTACTAACTTATTCTTAGCTTATATTTTTCAAAAATTCTTTTCGGTGCTATTCTTTCATAAGTGCATGGGTGGAGTGCTCATGGCAATGCAAACCTGTTCAGCAAGAAAGAGACTGCTGCATACAAGGCATATAAATCTCTGTTATACATTTAAAAATCCTAAGTGACAATGTATTCTGGAATTTTAGAATGATTTGAAGAGTCTTTCAGTAATTTTTAATTTAATTTTTAATTTAATTTTTATTTGCAGAAAACTTCTTAGTTGACTCTAGATATTTTTTGAGAAATGTACCAGCTTGGTAAATCTTTCACAGGCACGGCATATGGTCTCTCATACCGAGATTGTTGTGTCTGGTTAATTCACAGGTCTGAAATAATGAAATTTAAGCTTTTGTTGTATTCTTTAATTAATGTATTTCTTGCTGAACGCACAGGTTGGGAGAAATACATTAGTTGTCACAGCAGTGTGAAAAAGACACAGATACTCCAAATGAGAAATTCATATGATGATAGGAAATGTGAACCTCAAGAATTTTTGCATTGTGTTACTCAAATTTTCAGTCATAATATTGAACCAACAATTTTTTTTCTCATTGCTTTAATTTTCTAAGTAATGCATAGAAAGAAGTGCATGCTAATTAAAATATTTATTTACTTTGAACCACCTGAATGAATTTTTAAGCTTGTTATGGAACAACAACTAAAGCATATTTAAAGGAAAATAGTAAAAAAAAAATTGCCATAGCCCTAATTTTGTAAACCAATCCAGTAATAAATCCAAGTAGCCTGAATTAAAATGCCTGAAGTAAAAAATGCTATTGTAAAATATAAGCAGCTGTTGGTTTTATTCAAGAAAGACATGCCTATCTGTTGAAACTTCTCTGTACTGCTGAGCAGGTCACGTGATGGTATGGTCAAGAATGAATTGACTAAATTGATTAAAGTACCATGTTTAGAAAAATCTGATGAAACATTTAATTTTAAAAGAATATTGTAACTTACAGAAGAAATCTCTGTTCCTTAAATAAAAAAAAATGAAATAGAATTATATCTATAGAACCAAAAACAGATAAACTACCCCTGTAAGGTTGTCTCATCACTTCCATACAGAAAGAACCAATTCGGGCCGATTTATCGCCTGTCTGCTTTAATAAATGGTCCATCAGATGTCTGGGATGAAATTCTACTGAATAACTTTTCTGAATAAGTGCCGCAGAGTATGAGAAAAGGACAGAGCTCATGTCCTTTTTCAGGCCGTGCTCTTTTGCTCTATGCCTTGCACTTTTATACCATATGACAAGTGGTCCCAGCTGGGTTATCACCACAGCACGCACACTTTTAGGAAGACACATCTCACTTGCATTGCTTGTTAGTATGTTGGACTGCCCTGGTCTATTAACATCTGACTCACTTGTGTCTATGGCCCTGTTTAATATATTTTATAATAAATTCTTTAGCGAGCTGGAGTTGAACTGTTGTAGACAGCCTATATTAACATGACTCATTATTATCTAAACATTCAAAGGTAGAACTGGATCTGTGTTGTCTGGTTTCAGCACAGTCAAACTCAGCTTGCAAATATATGCTTGCCTGGAGCTGTACCACTTAAAAACAAACTTGAACTTGCCATGCCAAAAGCAGTATTCATTAGCCAATCTTGAATTTCAAATCTTGACTTGTAATGGGAAATTGAGAGAATTAGAAGTTTTAATAAATGTAAACACTAAAATTATTTGAGAATTATTTCTTCTGATAATCAGGGAGCTGCTTTGTCCCTATATAATGAATATTCTGTGAAGTCCTGATGATCCTCCCATCTTAAAAAAGGATATGGAAGAGCTGTAGCAAATCCAGAGAAGAGCAATAAAGATGATCAAAGGTATGAACGATGTCCATGGAAGGAACAATTAAGCAGGCTTTAAAACGTCAGCTTGGAAAACAAACAATTGAGGGGATATATGATAAAGTCATAAAAAATGGGGAGTGTCGTGGGAAGGATGAATAGGCATCAGTTGTCCATTGTCTCATTCAATAGCAGAAGTGACATCAGATGAATGTATACATGGTTAGGTCAAAATCAAAATGAGGGTTTTTTTCCATGCAGAATGTATTAAGGCTAATCACTACTTGAGAAAAGGTTTTGTGAAAGTTAACATTTGCACAGGTTGAAAGACAAGATGAAGAAGTTCGTGGAAGAAAAAACTATAGTGTCACAGAATACACAGTGCTCATGAACTCCCCATGTTGCAAATAATCAGTCTGTTGCAACGCTTAGGAGAAGTAAAACTACTCATTTGCCTTGTTTTTATAATTTTTTCCTTGTTATCCTGTTTTATCTATGATAATGGTCTGATCAAGCACAGTTATTCTTATGTTCTTTGTTTATTAATTGACCATAATGAATATTTATATAGTTCATCTTTACTTTTTGGGTATGTATCCTGAAACTGTAAACCTATATCTGAAGATTAGTTTCCAAAGAACATTGCAGTGAATTTGTCAGAAAATAAATATAATATGAATTAATGCAGTGTGATCTGCATTTTAAAACTGGAGCAGACATAACATACTAGTCCAAATATTTGTAGCTTAAATGTATGTTTATAGTCTTCCATTATGGTACAAAACATTTAAAAGATTTTAATATTGCTGTGAAAATACATTACAGGATACTATGGTTTAGTCCCAACTCCTGGCTTCATTGGCAGCTAAATGTAAGCAGTTGTGATCCCAATCCTCCCTCTCGCCCCTGAGGTAAGGGGAAAGGGAAATGGAAGAGTGGATTGTGCACTGGAAACTAGAACTAAACCACTTTAATGAAACAGTAATAACAGTAAGGAAAATACTGTTAATAAGAAAATAATTATATATATACACACACACATTATATGCATATATATACACACGAATATAGAAAATCTACTAACTCCCTCCCCCCACTGACTATATGTCAGCACTGATGCTGCAGAGGAGGCACAGGGAGAGGTCCTGGGCTGGACTGAGTGGCAGATGGGAGCTAGACTCAGGAACCGGCTTCAGGAATCCGTGGATCTGGGATCAGGGGCAAAAGGGCAGACAAAGTCCTCACTAGATACTGTTCATCAAAGATGAGAGCTTGACCCTCGTGATCTCTCAGTTTTATACTAAGTATGATGTATATGGAAAGGAATATGCTTTTGGTCAGTTCTGGGCCATCTGTCCTGTCTGTTTCTCCCTGCAGGTGCAACCGTTTTTGTCTCCTAAGTCATGACTTACAGCATTTCACCAACTTGAGGATATCCTTCTCTTCCATAGGAACAAATATAAACAATAACCTTTCTGCATACCAATGTCCTGTTACTTTGGTGACAATCATAAATTTTAAGTGTTATCACTTCTAGAGACAGGCACTGTGTGAAAAAAAACATGTAGTTAACTTTCAGAAAATGAAATAACTTAGACGAGGCTTAGCTGAAAAGTTAGAAAATTGATTCTGCTTTAGCTCAAACCAGAACTCAAGATTACGTGTTGTCCTCAACTAAGTGCTAAAATATATTTTTAGAAGTCATTATCTACTTATAACCATATACTTACCTATTTAAAACTGAAAGAAAATGCACAAAATATGTAATGGAGACTGAGAAAGGAGACAATTATAGGCTGAAGAATTTGACCTGTAATACAGGTAGTATTATTAACTTTCATGTGGTCCTCTTTTATATTATTAGCTTCCTTGAAAATCTATGGAAATGTACTCTAATTGAGCAAGGTCTAATTCATGAAATAAGACAGTTATTGACACCGTCATCGTAAAATATTTAATATATGGGTAAGCCAGTTACAGACCTCAATGAAACACTCTATGAAGAAGTATTTGTTTCTGATGAATCCGCTTTACTTATCTGGCAGGTGAAAAAACCCTTCGGTTCTAAGCAGAAAACTGGAGATCTCAGACAGATTGCAAAATTGATAGCAGTTTTAAACTCATGGTTAACATCATCTCCTGATCTGATGATTTCATATTTTTTCAGGAGATTTGGGATAGAAAAGGGAACGTACTATATGGGCATTTTCTCAGTAGTATAAGTGGGTTATTGCTGTGGGCTCTCTGCCATCTCTAAAGCAAATCTCTAAAGGTCATGGGAATCCAGCCAGCAAAACATACAGATGTCAATCGGAAAGTTATGACACTTTTACATAAACAAAAGCACAGGGCTCATGCCTTCTTCACTTCCTATTCTTTGAGGAAGATGGAAGTATTTTCCTCAGTAAGAGTGACTAGAAATCTAGAGTAGCAAACAGACAAGGATATCTATTCAATAGTAATAAAATACATGAAACGATGTCAACTGGGCTTTCCAGCACATTGTTATGGAATCAAGCAATCTTTATCTTCAGCTAAGATAAAAAGCATCAGAAAATGGAAATTCAAATCGAAGTGATAATGACTGAAAGACAAGCCAGATTACTGGATTTCTATTTTAGAAGGATCCTTAAACTAGCACCAAATCTGGAAGCCAGAATTGGGAAATCTTTCCTTCTGTCCCCTTTTGGTCACTTTGAGGCATCTCACTGTTGTCAGGTTTTATGCCACTTCTATCACACAGTCAAAGACTGCAAGTCCGCTACTCCAGACCAGTAAAGTTGTTTGTATATAACACATCTACCAAGCCAGCATCATTGAAGTGGGAAACATTTCTTTCTTCACAGAATCTCCAATTTTTTAAGTTCAAACCTCTATTTACCCTCATAGTCAGAAACCATATTTTTAGAGGAAAACCAAACAGACAAACAAAAATTGCTTTTATACCCTAAATCTTGCTTTTCCCTAATGTTAGCCTAGGAGGACTGAAGTTCTTTGAGGACTGTCACACCTATCTATGTGACAGAGATCCTCTGAGCAACATCTTCCTCTCACCTGGAAAGAGTCTCGCTTTAAAGATGATTATTTTATATCTGGGGTCAAGGACATCTTTCTGGCTTTGGCTTATAAAAAGCTTCAGTGATTTGTGAAGAAATTATTTAATATTAAGAATTAAAAGGCATTCTTTTCTCTTCTTGTTTGTATTTATTTACCAAGCTGTATTACAATGAATCAGTCTCCTATTAGAAAAATATTTTAATTGGTGAGCATGCAGCATTTCCACAAATTATAGCAGAAATCCTATGGTCTTGTAATAGACACTTTAACTACATCTTGTCATAGTAATAGGAAAGGTTTATTACGGTAACTGAAGCGGAGGAACCTCTGCATGTTCCACCCAAAGGTGTACTACTTTTCAATGAATTAAAGCAATGTAAACAAAGAAGGAATCAGTTTTCTGTAGTGTCACTGAGGTTATAATTAAAGGACAGGGAACAACACAACTAATTATTAGGAGATGGGAGCTTGATAACTTTGGGGAAAGGACATCTCTGACGTTTTGCTTACAACAACAAGGAGCTGGATTCAGTGACCCCGTAGAAGTCCTTTATAGCCTTATATTATGAAAGTCAACTCTGGGCTGATCATTTTATTGCCATTTAGTCAGACTGAAGATAATAAGGACAAAGATTTTCTTGAATGTGTCAGCCTTTTGAAGGTCAAGCAGATACTAAGTGCTTATTAAATCCCTAGCACTACTTGGTTCTTACAAAAAGAATCCAATAGTTTTATTAAGCTATGTGCACCTATTAGGTGCCTTCCTTGATTTGCTGATAGTTAACAGAGAAGGTCTCATGGGTGAAGTGGCAATTGGAGGCTGCCTTCCTTGGTCACAATGACCACGAAACAGTCAAGTTTAAGATCTATGGTAACAGAAGGAAAACTGACAGCAAGACCTCAATTCTGGGTATGAGGAAAGCAGACTTTAGGTTGCTCAGTGAACTGCTTAGTAAGGTCCCCTGGGAAAAAGCTTTTGAAGGTGCTGGGGTCCATCGGCACTGGTCACTTTTTAACTACCACATCCTAAGAGCACAGGACCATGCAATTCCAAAATGCTGGAAGTCAAGCAGAAGAATTCAAGTGAGGCAGAAGGCCAGCAGGGATTTTCTACTTGAATTAAGGCATAAAAGGATGGTGTATGGCCTGTGGAAACAAGGACAGGTGACACAGGACGACTATAGGGATGCTGTTCGCTGCTGTAGGGCAGAAATTTGCATGGCCAAAGATCAATTAGAGTTGAAACTGGCCAGCATTGTGAAGGATAATAAACAGGGCTTTTTAAAATATGTTAATAACAAAAGGCAGGCCAGAAATAACATTGACTCATTACCTGACGAGCACAGACACCTCATAAACAGATATACAGACAAAGCAGAGACATTTAATGCCTTTTTTGCCTCTGCCTTCAATATTGATGGATCTGCCCCCCTCTACCCTCCACCTCCTTGGCTAGAGGACCAAGACTGTGCAAATGCTAAACTCCCAATCAACCTCAAACTTCTGCAGGATTTGCTGCTCCAGCTGGACCCCTATAAGTTGATAGGGCCTGATGGGATTCATCCAAGGGTGCTTAAAGAGCTAGCTGATGTCATAACGAGACCTCTCAATGATTTTTCAATGCTCTTGGGAATCTGGAGAGGTACCAGTTGACTGGAAGCTGGCAAAGGTTATCCCTTTCAGAAAGGCCTTTGGTAATGTCTCTCACAGTATTCTCATAAACAAAATGTCCAGCATACAGCTGGATAAGCACATAAAGCAGTAAGCGAGCAATTGGCTGATTGGTTGGGCCCAAAGGGTCATAATGAATGGGATTACATTGGGCTGGTGACCAGTTGCTAGCGAAGTTCCGCAGGGATCCATCTTAGGACCAGTACACTTTAATATCTTCATAGATGACCTGGATGCAGGACTTCAAGTTTTATTAACCAAGTTTGCTGATGACACAAAACTGAGGGGAGCTATTGACACTGCTAAGGGCAAAGAGGCCCTGAGGGATCTAGACAAATTGGAGAGCCAACCATGTGAACTTTAACTAGGGCAAGTGTTGGGCTTTGGACCTGGGACACAGCAACCCTGGATATACATACAGACTAGGGAACAAGAGGCTGGAGAGCAAGCCCTGTGGAAAGGGATCTGGGGGTTTTGGTGGATGGCAAGTTGGACATGAGCCAACAGTGTGCCCTGGCAACCAAGAGGGCCAACTATGTCCTGGGGTGATCAAGCATGGTATTGCTAGCCGGACAAGGGAGGTGATTGGGTGATTGTCCCGCTCTACTTCGCACTAGTGAAGCCCCACCTCAAGTACTGTGTATAACAGTATAAAAAGGATATCAAGCTACTGGAAAGTGCCCAGAGGAGGGTCACAAAGCTAGTGAAGGGTCTAAAGGGGAAGTCATATGAGGAAAGCCTGAAGTCACTTGGTCTGTTCAGCCTGGAGAGAGGACACTAAGGGCGGACCTCATAGAAGTTTACTGCTTCCTCACAAGGGAAGAAACAGGTGCTGATCACTTCTCTCTGGTGACCAATGGTAGGACCTGAGGGAATGGCAGGAAGATGTGCCAGGGTGGTCTAGGCTGGATATTAGGAAAAAGTTCCTCAGAGGGTGGTGGAGCACTGGAACAGGCTCCCCAGGGAAGTAGTCATGGCCCCAAACTTAACAATATTCAAGAAGCATTTGGACAATGCAATCGGGCATATGGTGTAAATTCTCTGGTTGTCCTATGCAAGGGTAGGAGTTGGACTCAATGATGCTTGTGAGCCCCTTCCAACTCAGGTCATTCTGTGATTCTGTGATGTTATCACTGAAAATACAACACTGTTACCCTGCACTTTCCTCTCATTATTGTTCATTTCCAAGCATAGTAATATACTTTCAAAACAAAAGTTAATATCCAAGTTTGTATGATCTTAAACCCACACCTGTTATACATGAAGGGAATACTTGGAAGGTGCTACTTTGGAGTGAGCCAGTGGCCTGTAGCCAGAAAAGGATGGTTTACAAGACTAAGGGTCCTATTGTAAGAGTTTTAAAACTAAAAATATTGAAGTATGAGGCAATTTAAGTATCATCCCTAACCAGGATATGTCTCCGAGACATCATTGCATAGTCTTGCAAACCAATAAAATATTCAAGCCATCACAGCTGTGGATACATCATTGGATATACAAATATAACACAGATGATTGATATTGGTCAATGAATGTGTTTTGTGGAGTGAGATTGACTTAAGAAATACACCATCACAAACACTGACAGAAGTAGAAAGGTGCTGCATGAAGAGATTGTTAATGCAGCCTTCCAATTAAAAATCCTGCTGTGCTGAAGGCGGCTAGTAAAGTGTTTATATGCTTCTTGTGTCTAACTTAAGTAAGAGACCATGAATTACAGTGACAGGAAACATGAAAAATTTATGTCTCAGAGAGTTTCTGTCTTTTGCTACTTATTGCTTTGAAAAGTGAAAATGTAAATTAATCAAGTTTCATCTTGTAGAGAAGATAAGGCACCTGAAGTGATCACAAAGAGTAGGAGGTGTTGACGAGCAATATCTACACAAATACCACTGGGAGAACTTGTATTGCTATTTGATTTGGACAGTGATAGGGAAATATAATTTTCTTGATTATTATTCAGACTAATTCAGAATATTAGTACAGACCAAAAGTAATTGCTATAACTGTTTAAAATAATCAAGCTCTGTTTTCTGATTATCCAAACATTTTTATGTTTATTACATGGGGAAGTCAAAAGGAAGGCAATGCCTTATATCACAACATCTCACATGCTAATAACCCAAATATCAGACACAATACCTGTAAATGACAGACATCTAGTTTGTATTTACAGTTATTTTCACAGTAACGTCACATGCATATGTATGATTAGATACATTCAGTAACCAATTTGTTTACAGACTGAAGTGTGCATTTTCCACGTGCAGGACCAAATCTGAAGATATTTTCCAGATATTTTCATGACTTTTATTTCCTAGATAAGATTTTTCCTCTCAAAAAAATCTCTGGAGGTACATTTCCAAAGACAAACAACTGTTTTGTTCTGTCTGTACATCACCTAGACAAAAGGCATCTTTGTGGTATTTTCTATCTCCTCTCTTAGTACAAAATATATATTATTAATATACTTAAATCGATGTAAAACTTTCTTACACTTTACAGTCAACAAATTCCAGACACGTATGGTTTTCCTCTTACAGTGGAAAAGCATGCAAATAGGCTATGCCCAGAGTAATTATTTTAAAGAATTTAAACTGATGATGGAAAATATTATTTTCTGAAAACATCACATATAGTAGAGTAAGCCAAACTATAATAGCAATACTGAGTATGTGAAAGAAGCCACGGTAAACAAAGAAAAGGTGCTAGGCAAAGTTGTAGCCACTTGCTGGATGGAAGTCACACTCCTGTCTCACAAAAGTGCTTTTGTCTTTGGCTGTGATCCAGAGAAAAAGGCCAAACGGAGTGAGGTGCTCTGGCCAAGGCCACGCCGGTTCCCCAGCGAGTCACGGCGTCTCTCTCCAAGCAGGCGTGACATCTCCTACAAAATCAGACTTGGCCTCACCCTGCCTGAAAGCAACTCTCTGCCCAAGCTAGGAGTATCTAAGTTAACTTCTAACTCAGTACCAAGCCCATTTTTAATTGGCAAGCTAATCGTGTGAAAATGCTGACTGAACGTCACTCAGAAGTCCTAGCCTTATAGTTAAGCACATTTGTAGGTGGGGCACATAGAAGCATAAAAAAGACCTCAGGACAAGTTGGAAAATGAGTTCTGGCAGCCACATTGTCCCCAGATTACAGCTCACAGCAGGTGTTCACCAAAGCTACACACGCCAGGCCATGTACAATCTGGTAAATCCCATGAAATACGGGGTTTATTTAGCAGCACTGGAGAAATTTGGCTTTCCTTCTGTGCTTGCATGTTGAATCCAGATTGGTACTTTTCATCAAAATTTCCAGATCTTTATAGGACTTATTGGGTTGCATTAAAGCCTGAATCAGAAGTAAGAATAAAAAGCTAAATTCAGAGCAATTTAAATTCATAATTTCAAATGAAGTTTCAAACCAAGTCCACTTATTTTTACATTTAGATCATAGAGAGGTCTTTGAAGTCAATCGTGTTACAATCCTCAAAACAGTCTCATTGGCTCAATTCTAATTTAAATTCCAGTTTTATGACATTCCATTCATTTCTATGAAGTTTGCTTCCCATTTGCAAAGTAAGTGAGATCAGAATCAAATCCAATGAGGTTCACTGCAGCAGATCAGATAAGACTGAAAGAGTATCTCCAGACTTTTGTATACAGAAACAAATCTTCTAAATCATGTTGGTTCTTGCAAAAACATCAGGAATTAAGCAACATTTGTATTGCCTTAATTTTACTTGCTTAGTTGTTTGCCTTAATTTTACTTGTTTTACATCTTACAGGATGAGCTTAGATGTCCTCCACGGACATCTAAGGCTGTAAAAGCAACCATACTGTATCAAACCACAGCTGTTACAGTTTCCTCTCTCTCCTAGTGGCCAATAATGGATCCAAGGAAGTGTCTATGAACAAAGCAGGTATATAGTGGCACGTTCCTAGCGAGCTCATACAGCCTACGGCAACCTTTGGAGCAACGATTTCCTGGGGAAAAACGTGACACAGTTGTTTCTCACAGCATAGCATAAATCAAGAATAATTGCATTGAAATTTTGTGGAGTTATAAGAGTATACAACCAACAACAGTAGGGGTATTTTATTTTTCTGTAGATCCAGACAAAATGCTTGATTTAAATATCTCCCCGTCTTGTGAAGTTCAAATTCTGTTTAAAAATATGATATTTTTATGACAATACCTCCTTAGTTTATGGTAGTACTAACACAATTAAAATAATAAATGTTTTTGAAAGATAAATAGTAATAACAGTGAAGTCTACTTGCAGTTATTAAATTCGAATTCCACTTATTACTGATGAAAGAAATAATATTTAAATATCTTTAGTGTCAATAATTTTTATGTTCCAATCATAACTTTTACTGTAAACTTTAAAACCTTCTTTTTTTTTTCAAGTGAGTACACTGGAAGAGTTTTAGACACATCTGTTATTCACTAAAAAGATTCATGATCATTTATTGTCCATATAGTGCCTCAGGTGCAGAGTGTGTGGATGGTGCTTTACAAACACAAATTTAGACAAGGTTCCCGCCCTGAGAAATTTGTAGCCTATTTTGAACAACCTCAACACTAACAATTTAAGGATTAGGCACAGGAGCAGATGCAAAGAGACAGAGAAGGTCAAAAGGTTATCTGGAGGAGATGGGATTTAATAGGAGATTTACTTGATCCACACCTAGAGCAAACTGGTTCCAAGAAGAAATACCATCATGTAAGATTTCTTAAAATCTTATTCTGGAAGAACTTTGAAGTCTGAAAGATTACGAGGTTTGGGGAGGACAGACCCACTGTCCTTCACAAAATATGGGAGATGAAGACTGATGTGCATATGAGCAGTTCATATCTAAACCAAATGATTTCCTGTTACTTAAATTTCTATTGTTGTTGCTAGCAACTGGACTGTCAAATTAGTTCCTGAGTTTATAGCTTTTGCCATGCTGCAACCTAGTAAGGATTAGCGTTTTAATATGTTCTAATCTAACCGTTTCTATTTACAGCCTGTAGGCCAATTTGGGGTAATTGCAGAGAAACCACACTTCATGTCACAGCATTTATGAATTTACTTTTAGAATACTGTTTGTTTTTTTTTTTTAATAACTCCATATAAGAAATCCATTAAAAAAATGTGATTTTTTTTCTGGTTACAATCTCCTAACTTCTCAGCATTAGCAATTGATTATATTATTTTTTTTTTATGTATTCTGAAAGATACTTGCAGTAGCAGTAGTGAACATGTCAGGTAAGTCAGTGCCAAAAGTGTTATGTAACATCAGAAAGAAAATACATTGCTTGCTAGCTAGATAGCATCATTTCACATTTTAGTTTTTTATTAGAAAACTAACTTTGCATGATGAAATGAGTCTTTAGTTTATTTTTAAAGGTGTACAGAGAAACTAAGAAAGGAAATGCCGTAGTTAAGAGGAATACTGAACTATAATAATAAATCTCCTGAAATGTACGTATGAGAAACAGAACAAATGCATGCAGAAGCACATACTTATCATGTTAATGAGTTACAAATTGGGTGAAGAGTATGCAGTGCTGTGTAATGCACCAGATTACAAGATACACTTGCAATCTTTATTTTTCATTTTCAGAATTGTATTGCTTTCTTTACCTGCTTTGAAAGGAATACATTATGACTATATAGTTTAACCGTAAATCCTAACTGGACTTCAATATAAAGCTTGATGCTTACAAAAAGATGTCATGACTGAAATGCAGTTAGTATTATGAAAGCAACTAGGAACCTGTTAAATGATGCATTTTAACACAGCTGTCTTCTAAAGGACACAGATTAAAAGGATACAAAAAGCAATCCATGAAAACAGAAGAATTAAAAGTAAAAACTAAAAAGAAACTTTACAAGTTGTACATCTCTGGTGCCACTCAGAGTATGGCTGGAAAGTTGATATTTCAACTAATAATTATAGAGATTTATTCTTTGCTATATTTTGGCATATATATTGTTTGACAAACAAAACAACAAAGAAATAATTTATAATAACCAATAGCACTTCAGAAGATGCACAACACACACACGAAATGTGTTTGCTTCACACTGCAGTCAATGAAAGGAAGAGAATATAATCTACTAAACATTTGCATTTCCCAGGGTATACTGTGTCTGTAGTAAAAACTGAATCATGGAGTGTAAATTATTAATTTATTTTTACAGATTTTCAAAGGCAGCGTGTTGGTATTTCAAATTGGATCAGAAAAAAAAATAGAAAAAGGAGGAGAAGTGAAGAAGAAATGCTGAAAAAAATGCAGAACTCAATTAATGGCTCTGTAAAAGAAGACAAACGATACCCACACTGCCAAATGACAAGTACAGTCTCTTCCCCTGGACAAAATGAAACAATCTAAGACAGCCCCACAGCATAATCCTGTGAAGCTATGGACCTGGCAGAGATGGTGCTTCAAACACAGGACTAAGGGAGGAGCAAGCACAGCTGCAGCGTATGCCCTAGTTCTGACAAGTGGCCTTAGACATCCTTACTGCCCTCTGACCCAGCCTGGGTCCCTCCCTTAAGAACCAAAGCCATTTCTGCAAGTCCGTAGTAGAAAAGCAAGAGCAAACGGGCTAATAAATCACTCTCTTGTTGACCAGGCAGCCATAAAAGCAGACAATCAAGTGTTCTCTGTATTTAGTTTAACCACATAAACTGCTCTAAAACCAGAGTTAATGGCCTCAAATCTATTTCCCATTTATGCAACTTATAAAAATAAAACCCACCAATAGAAGCATCACCTTCTACACTGAGCTCAGCTCACATGCCAAGAAACACAACACTTGCCTGTATGTTCAGTTTCTCCCAGTCACTTTCTAACTCAGACTGAACTCAGATTTCATACTTTTATATAAATAATATGCTTCACATGATCCTGCAAATAATCTTAACTTACCCAAGGCTGGAATTGGGGCTGTTTCTCTAACAATGGAAATGTGCCAAGTGTCATAGTTGAGGTTCATCCCGTCAGACCGACATTGCATAAACCTTGCAATACTGAGCTCCCTTTGGTAAAGCAAAAAGTTGAGTATGGTTAGTCCCTACATTTCCTAGGCTTTCTCATATCGCTGTGTTGCTCTCTTTGTTTTTCCAATGCCGAGCTCTTTTTTTAAACACACCCAATAAGCAGGAAGAGAGACGTGCAAAATTTGCACCACAGTGACCCAGGGAATAGGGATAATCACTATAAGAGAAAGCCAGGCGATGGCATTGCTTTCTGACACTTCCTTCTGGCTCAGTAGAGGACAGTCTGATTCGGGTCAAAATGGGGATCTCAGGGTGAACTTCCAGGGGAGCAGGGCGACAGTGGCACAGATGCCTGAGGCAGCAGGTGAACACAAACTCCTGCAAGCTGGAAGGAAGGTGAAGGACAGAGAGACAGTGGACTGTTGGTAGAGTTACACCGAGATACTCTGAGATTTCTGCTACCATTTTTTCTCCGCAATTTTGTAACAATGTGGGAAAGCTGCAGTTAGGTTTGGGAGGGATGTGTGTGAACGTAAAATCTGAACAGTAACCTATGCTTGGAGAATTGTGACAATAACAGAAGCCTTTTTAAGGAAAGTTGTCTTACCATGTCTTCCTAAGAGCACCTACGAACTATATTTAATTTGTATCTCTGAAGCTAGCAGTGAAGCTTCTTCACAAAACCAATAAAGGAATAAAGGCATGCCTCCATGCCTGTCAGAAGTGGAATTAGGACTGTAAGCTCTGATGTTGAAAGCAGTAAAACAATTGGAGACAGGAGCTAGCAAACATATTAAAAATAAATATTTTAATATTTATAAAATGCTTTCTCACCTTCTTTTGGAAACGGCTAGAACCATATAAATTAGAAGAAAATTCACCTGTTATTTTCAAACTATTGTACTTTAATGTGCATGATTTAAAGATGCTTTAAGAGTCTTACTCTAGTGAGAAAAATATATCAAGATTTTCAGAATTTCTGTCTTAAAGAGCTGTGTTGCCAGAGGCATATATTCTTGCAAGGAACTTGTTTACACAAACTGTTTACCAGATTGTTTATTTCTACAGGTTTATGAGGAGTGACTTCACAGTTAGCAAAAGGGAAATAGGATCACTGTTTAAATGGGAATTTCATGACAGTTTTTTCCAAAGCCTATATCTTTCTTGGTGCCATGCATATATTGTAAAAATTTGTGGCTGATTCAAAACTATTGGTCATAATTTGGAGGAAAACACATATTGGTAGTTCTTGTAAGTAGATCTAGGCAGACCTTACTGATCTGTGAATAAAGTTGGATCTTTGAGAGATCATAGAATCATAGAACAGTTTGTGTTGGAAGGGACCTTAAAGATAATCTAATTTCAACACCCTTGCCATGGGCAGGGACACCTCCTACCAGACCAGGCTGCTCAAGGCCCCATCCAACCTGGCCTTGAACACCTCCAGGAAAGGAGTATCCCTAGCTTCACTGGGCAATGTGTTCCAGTGCCTCACCACCCTCATTGTGAAGAATTTAATGCGATAAATAAAGTAATGCAGGAGCCACTAATCCTACTTTGTCTGTTGTTCCTTTCAGTAGAGGAATGTGTAAGTTTGCAGAACTAATATTTGAAATCATACAGGAGTTTACTAATTATTCTTCTGAACCTTGGTATGAAATAAAAAGATCAAAAGCTTTAGAGTATTAAACACAATTAGGAAATACTACTGCAGATGAAATTTCCTCACGAATCTGAAATATCTGATAAAATATTTCTGGCATGTACCTACTACTATTACCATTTCAAAATCTGGTCTTGCAGAAGTGAGAGGCAAGGCAAGATTCTGTACAGTGACTACACCTACAATGAATAATCCAATTGCAAGAGCATGTGACTCACTTTAAGATTTCACTTGACTGACTCTTCCCTGGGATGGAGGCTTTAGGAGATGCACTGCTACCCAAGAGAAGGTGTGGCTGTTGCCTTCATTTTTTTTACAAAATAAAAGCATTGATGTGGTCTCCTTCAATGCATCAGTTATAACTAGATATCAGACCTTCAGTACAAAATTACTTTGGGGGAATGGTACAGAATTGTATTCTGAGATATCACAAGAGCATACCCCAACAGCTAATTGGAGGTATAATTAGTCTCACTGAAATATGTGGCACAAACACTCTGAGCTTGAACACAGGTCTGGTTTTGCACTAGGAAAGTTAACTGGGGACAGAACTGCTGCAGAAGCAGCATCCCAGTTTTCCAGTGAAAGGAAAATTTATATCTGCCATTATGCAGAAGTAGCCCTCAAATATTTCTCCTGAAAAAGGTGGCAAAACTTTTTCTGACTTCAAAGAGAATGCCAATAAACTTCAACAAAGAGAAGACTGGCTCCCTGCCAGACTCTGAGAGATCCCTACTGAGCATCTCCTGGAGATGCACATGTCCACCGACAGACTCTGTGTTACAAAAAGCAATTCCAATTCAGAGGCACTAAGTGTCTGCTAGAATAGTTTAGTCTTTAAATTGTCTTAGCCTTATACCTGCTTTCCACCGGTTTTAAGTTTATTTAAAAAGAGAATAGCTATGAGTCTACTGCTTACAGACTTAGAGCTCCAAGGAGACTGAGCACCAAGCATACCAGAGCTCACATGAAGACTTCAGAAGTATAACAAAATCAGTATGAAATGGGAAATGAAAGACAAGTGGAAAAAAGGGACAGGGAATTGTACAGCTTCAAGTGGATGAAATGTCTTTTAATCTAAAACTGTAATAGTCATTATTAGTATGATTGAAGGAATGGACAATGATTTCTGAATTCATCAATACTTCTTGTCAAAGGAATGGGGCTTGAAAGGGTCAGTTGAGTCTGGTAAATCAATAAATGGTTAGAGGACTGGTGACACAGCCAGGGGTTTGGTTACTTAGACCACACACACCTTACTTTGAGAAATCTGGCCTACTGGATGGGGTCCATCTATCAGAGAAGGGGAAGAGCATCCTTGATCATAGGCTTGCCTATCTGGTGAAAAGGGCTTTAAACTAAAGTTGCTGGGGGAGAAGAACCTCAGTCCATCCTACTCCTACTAATTTGATTCCAGTGCTAGCAACAGGTGCCCAGAGCCTGGAAAAGGAAGACAGGTCAGCAGAAGAGCACCTGAAGAGCAGCACAAAAGAATTCCAGGTACTCCAGCCGGTATGTCAGATTTATTGGGAGCCCAACTTAAATGCCCCTAAGCAAACACATGTATCATGGGGAACAAAGAAGAAGAGTTACGAGATGTGCAGATGCCTGCAGGGCTATGATCTTATTGACATCATGGATACATGGTGGGATGGCTCCTAATGACTGGAATGTTGGAATGGATGGATACAGGCTCTTTTGGAAGGACAGGCAAGGGAGATAAGGAGGAGGTGTTGCTTTCTACATCAATGACCAGCTGGAGTGCATGGTGCATCCATCCCGGAGATGCATGAGGAGCTGATCAAGAGATTATAGGTCATGATTAAAGGGAGGACAGGAATATGTCACATTATAGTAGAGATCTGCTACAGGCCATTGGAACAGGAAGACCGGATGAGGCCCTTCATAGACAGATAGGACCAATCTTATGCTCACAAGCCTTGGTTCTCATGGGGGACTTCAACCACCCCGATATCTGTGAAGGCAGGGCAATCCAACAGGTTTCTGGATTATGTTGAAGGTAACTTCCTTCTCCAAGTTATTGAGGAGCCAAGAAGGCGAGGTGCTATGGTGGACCTTGTTCTGACCAAAAAAAGGCAATGTTGAGGAAAGTGAAGCTCAAGGGCAGCCTTGGCTTCAGTGATCATGAAATGGTGGAGTTCAAGATCCTTAGTGCAGTGAGATATGGAAGCAAGCTCACTACCTTGGAATTCATGAGAGCAGGTTTTGTCCTATTCAGTGATCTGCTTGGTAGACTACCATGGGATAAAACCCTTGAGGGAAGAGGGGCTCAAGAAAGCTGGTTATTATTCAAGGATCACCTCCTCCAAGCTCAGGAGCAATGCATCCCAACATAGAGGAAGTCAGGTAAAAATGCCAGGAGACCTGCATGGATGAACATGGAGTTTCTGGACCAACTCAAGCACAAAAAGAAAGCCTACAGAGGGTAGTAGCATGGACAGGTAGCCTGGGAGGAATACAAGGATCAGGTTAGGAAAGCAAAAGCCCTGACAGAATTAAATCTGGCCAGAATACCAAGGCCAAAAAGAAAAGCTTCTACAGGTACATTTGTGATAATGTAGACTAGGGAAAAATAGGATCTCTGGAAGGAAATGGGAGACCTGGTTACCCAGGTATGAAGAAGGCTGAAGTACTCAATAACTTTTTTGTCTCAGTCTTCATGTGCTCTAGCCACGCTACCCAAGTCTCAGTAGGAAAAAGCAGGGACTAGGAGAATGAAGAACCACTACTTTAGGAGAAGATGAGGTTCGAGACCACCTAAGGAACTTGAAGGAGCAAGGAACAAGTCCATGGGACCTGGTGGGATGCATCCACATGTCCTGAGAATACCAGTAGATGAAGTTACTAGACCACTGGACATCATAGTTGAGAAGTCACGGCAGTTTGATGAAATTCCCACTGACTGGAAAAGGGGAATAATAACCCCCATTTTTAAAAAAGGAAAAAAGGAAGATTCAAGGAAATACAGGCCAGACAGTCTCACCTCTGTGCCCAGCAAGATCATGGAGTGGATCCTCCTGGAAACTATGCTAAGGAACACGGGATAAAAGGAGGTGATTGGTGATAGCCAGCGTGGCTTCACTAAGGGAAAATCATGCCTGGCAAATCATGCCTGACAAATCTGGTGGCCTTCCATGATGGGGTTTACAGCATTGGTGGTTAGGGAAAAGCAATTAATGTCATGTACCTGGACTTGTTCAAAGCATTTGACACTTTTCACAGCTAGAGGACATGAGTGTGCTCGAATTTAGATTACAGTAATATTCATGGCATACAATATACAAAAAAAGTATAAATTATAAAAAGGACTACATATAAGCTTATAGTCTACATGAAACATTAATAAAGAACTTATTTCTATACCATAGGGCTGGTACCTTACAAGAAAACAGCATCAACTTTCTGCGATTTTTGTAACTATACACCTGACACTGAACAAGGTTTCAAAGCAAGAAGGTTGTATGTGCAAACATGTAATTATATAATGTAGCTTCTTCTTAGCCAATAAAAAGCATAATTTTTCATATGAAGTCTTTACATTAAGTCTTCCCTCCTGCCCCTCAACAATAAAACCACAGAATACTAAGGAAATATCAGTTTTCGAAAACTTTAATAAATGTCTATATTTCATCAGGAAAAAAAACTCTTATAAGATTTCCTTATTCCATGAAGTTTTTAAGGAGATAAATATTAGCTAAAAAATGTCTTGCAATGATAGATTCACTGTGCAAACTCAGTTGCTGTGCACATTTCTTTCAAGAAAAGGAACATATTAGAAATGGGGTTTTTGCTGACTACAGGAAAATATTTCTAAAACTCCTTCACAATTTCAGTTTATTTACATTGCAGTTTAAAACTCCAGATAAGTGGGAAGAAAACAGCAATCAGCCTTTGATCTCAGACCCACTTAAATCATGTACAGTCCCAGCAACATGAGTTGCTAGATTAAAACATGAATTATTATACTACATTTCATCTTATTTAAAAAAAAATTAATTTTAGGACTTTAGGTGTATAAGTCTCGTTGAAAAGCATCAAACTATCACAGATTTTAAGATCAGAAGGGACCATTATCTCACAAAGGTGAAGCTCTGTAATCTGCGTCAAGCACATAACTACTACTTGAATTATATTAGTGTTAAATAATCCGTAAATTAATAGCACAGAAGGTGCTGCCTATTAGGACTAGGGTACTCTGAGTGCTTTATCAACTAAGCATCTGGATTCCTTACATTGCCCATTCCTTCCCAAGTGGGGCTTAGCCTCAACAGGAAAGATGACTTCACCCCAATTAACCTGATATTCAGGGCAGTTGTAGAGAGAATAAAAAAATATGGCCTTGATTCTGCTAAGGCTGCACAAAGTATTAATCTAGCATCTCCTATAACTATTACAGTTAAACACGTGCCTGCTTCCTTCTGCTGTGGGCACTGTGCCTGGGGCTTCCATGAAGCAGTTAATGTGTCTGCTCCCCAGTTCAGCTTGGCATGGTGGGCTTGGGCACCTACAAAACAGAACAGCTCAGTGTTCAACTACCAAATTCAGACTTGTTAGGGACTAACAAAGATTGTTATTTTCAAAGTTCTTTATCTTTAGATATGGTATAGATCAACAGTCCACAGCAAATTCTTCTATCTTTCATACAAGATTGAAAAACATTGCCTTGTAAAAGATAAAGTTGTAAATTAGCTTTGAAAGCTAGAGTATGACTGCAGAAGGTGTTTATTTCTTGAAAGTCAGCAACTTCACCTATGGCTTGTTGAGAATGTTTTGAATTGGTGCTTCAGGCTTCAACAACAATAACTCCTAATTTTGTTTTCAGAAAATACTGGATGTAAGAAGCAGTATTACATTTTTTTTTTTAAATTCTGTATAAATAGAAAACTCTCCTAAGGGCATGCAAATATAATAATTCAGTACTCATAAATTATTTTCAAGACTAACATTTTCAGAATACTAAGGTTAAGTCACTTAATTTACAGGCATAAATAAAAGGTATCTGAGGTATCTGGAGGAAGGTGATACTGATTTACTTATTAATATATTAAAATATAAACCATAACTTGGTGTTATGTGCTGACACAATATAGTGAAACTCATGTAATTTGTCTTTCACTGCTGTGATCATTAAGTATTATAGCACACAGATTTCTGTGCAGGTATAGCCCTTAATATCACAATGACAATACAAATAATCTGAAAATTATGTAGATATCATAATGGACAGTAGCAAGAATAATACTATTGACTTTTCTTTTTTGGGAAAAGACTTACTGAATGTATTTAATCTGCTTTTCTCCTTTATTACTCTCTCTACAGTATAAATATGCTCTTTTATTACTGAACACTTCCAAATGTCTACATTTTTCTAACAGATAGTTATACTTGTGTATTGTTAATTTGAGGTGAAAGTAAAGTTCATTTATTTTGTCAGTTAGGATACATTTTTTTTAAACTTTTGTTGCAGTGGAAAGGTATTTAGTGAAGAAAAGCTGACAGAAAGGAAGCTGGTAAAGAGATCGTTGAAAGGCAAATGGTTGCGGTATATCTGATGCGACTAGGTAATCAGTATATGTTCTTTTCAATGTCAGATTTTAACTATTCCCCTTCTATACGTATACTAAGGTGGATACGTATTTTTTTCTTTCACTGAAGAGTAACTTATAAACTAATACAAGAAGAAACTACCTATATTTAACCAGTGTCAAAAGATGCATGGATACTATAACGATACCTAATGGAACACATATACACACTAAACATAGAAGACTTACTAAAAAAATCTGTACTAGGAAGTCTGGCTTTTGCACGGAAGCATATTGCTGCCAAGTAATACTGTGTAAAAGCACTTTAAAATGATCATAGAATCATAGAAAATAGAATCTTAGAATAGTTTGGGTTGGAAGGGACCTTAAAGATCATTAGTTCCAACCCCCCTGCCATGGGTAGGGACACGTCCCACTAGATCAGGCTGCCCAAGGCCTCATCCAATCTCGCCTTGAACACTTCAAGCACTGGTGATAAAAATAAATAAATAATGAAATAAAAAAAGAGTTGTTTTCAAAACAAAACAACCCCAAAACTTTTGTTTGGAGTTTATTTTCGGATACGTATGTCTGAATATTAGTCTTTAACAGAGAAAACAAGAAAAAAAAGATAACAACCCAAAGATGTGAAAGACAACCCAAAGAAGTGAAAGTCAGGTCTGTTTTGTAAATGAACCATTGAGCCAGTTATTTTTTAACTCTGCTCGCTCTTCATAACTATAGAAGCCAATATCATGACTACTTTGCTCTTATTTTTCTTATTGCTACTACTTGATTACCTTGGTGATGCTGACCTGTAAACATTTCTCTTCTGTAACTACATGATTGCTCTGGCAAAGGGCCAAGTGAATTGCAGGTGTTTGGGAATTTCCCACAAGTATTCCATTCAAATATTCTTGAAGGAAGGACTTAACTGGCCATGGTAGGCAATGACTCAACCACTCAGTCCCAGGGAAGCTTGGCGGCCATGCCTTCTTACTGCTTTTTTTTAAGGCTAGCTCTTAAAACTGTTGCAGGCTATGTTTACATGCAAAGGGTGATCTCTTTGACAGCAGTCAATGCATTTCTTGCACTACAGTTGTGTTTGTCTCCATGGCCCAAACCTCTGCTGGCCCTCTGCTGCCTCCCCAGGCAGGGCCAGCCAGAGTGGCTCGGAAGTCGGAGAGCAATGCCATCCCTCAGTACACCTGCACAGACTGAGCATGTTGTGCATGCACAGAAATTACTTGTGCGGGGAAAAAAATCTCTGAAGCACAACACTTAAGCTAATTTTACGTAGATTGTTTTTCACCCAAGCCAAGTATTTTTCTGTTTTGGCTATAATCATTGCCCACATTCAAACCTAATTGCTCACAGTGCTTTGAGGTTCCAATGCAAAATCTCACAGCTGGGTGAGGTTCAGCTTTCTCACCAAACTGGCATGACTGAGCTTGCCTTGCTGAACTCATCAGAAATTATATCACTTGCTGCAACTCTCTTAAATTGGTTCAAAACATTTTTTCACCAATTGAATGTATCTGTACACTTTATATCCTGTAGTATTCAAATGATATATTTTAGAATTTACTTGAATAAATGGTACTGTACACTTATAAATTTTTGTCAAGGTGTTCTCCTCTTAAAGAGCAGAATATCCAGATGTGGTATAGCACATTGAAAAAGAAAGCAAGTTTATGGAAACTGCTAATATATACTTGCCCAGTTCTAGCATGAGAAGACCATTTCACTCACATCCATATGACTGAAGTACACATGGAATTTAGCACTGTCATGTGAATAAATATGTTCACAAGAACATCAAGCAAAAACATAAGAAAACCCATCTAGTATCATGTCCAGGTTTTTTTTTGTTTTGTTGCTCTTGCCAGTTTTAGTTTGGTTTTGTGTGTGTGTGTGTTTGTTTGGCTTGTTTTTTACCTGGTCAAATTCCTAAGAAGATTTGCACATACCAGATCAGGATACAGACTCTTCAATTTGCCTTCTATAGACAAGCCAACAAGTATAACCCGAACTTTGTTTTCCTCAGGGTCTACTTACCTGCTTGCAGACTGGAAACTACTTAAGTCTAAAGTTTAAAGTTGGAGTGCTGAATAATGCACAACCACTGCATTGGCCTAATTCCGTGATGCCCCGTTAGCTGACAGAGGAATTCAATACAATTGGAATTTCCAGTGAGGGAAAAAGAGAGTCGTCACGAGGCCAGTAGTCTTATACCAGCTGAAATCATCACAGATGATGAAGAAAACTGGGCCTCTTGATTCTAGTTATAACAAAGATTATACTGAACACACATAGGAGAGAAGCGCTGGGGAGTTTCTGAGCTGCACCATCAGCATGAAGCCACCTTTTTCTTTTTTTGTTTGTTTGTTTGTTTGTCAGAGGAAAGAGGCATGAGTTTTGGTATGGACTTATCCGCCCCTTCTCCTTGCTGGACACGCACGGGGATTCTCCTGGAGCTTCTTTTCAGCCTGTGAATGCCACTCCCTAAAGGAGGAGAGGTGCTGGCTGCTGAGTGAGGTGAGGCACTCCTGTCTGCCCTGGGGCTAAGACTCCATTAGCCAAACGCTCCCTGCCCAAGAAGAGACAGCTCATTAGTAAGGAAAGGAGGCAAGAACTAACATTAAAAAGGACTAAGCTACTCCTCCTCTACCTTCTATTTTTTTTTTTTGGAGTACTTTCCTCTTTGTTTTAATATCTCTCTTTTTATAAATCATGCCCCTAACTTATGCTGTGACACGTTTCAGAGTAGTATTTATTTCTTCTCTAGTACTTAAAACACTTTTTTAAAGCTAGTTTTTCAATGTAACTTTATTTTTCGTTTGTTCACTCTTCAGGCTGCTTTATTACTTTCCTATTTCCACAATATTTGCTGCATTCTTTTTTTCTTTCATTATTCTCAATTACTTCTTTCCCAATGCTACCTTATTTCCTCTACTCATTCATTCCTTTTCTCTCTTCAGTTCTTCCCTCACACTCCTCTTTCAGTCTTTTTTTCCCACCTCTAATTCCTCTATGGTTGTTTTCTTCATAATTTTGAGGCAGTATCCTTTATGCCTTGCTCAGCCTTTCAAGCCCTGTGGATGGGGAGAGGACTGGGAGGAGAGAAAATAAGGAAGATGACTGACTTGAACACACTGTTGTCCTACAGGAAAAAAAAATGCTATCTTTGCAAAGTCCATAAACATAATTTGACTGACTCACTGTATGCCATATTGAGTACCAGCCTCCTTTCCTAGGATAATAAGAGCCTACAAGGGATGGTGGTGCCCTGAAGAATAAAAACATGAAAGAGGACTTCCCCAAAGCCATTGGGTGGAGCATAAAGGATGTGGAAAGAGTAGAGGGCTGGAGAACAAAGATGATGATCGATAAAGGTGAGGAATTCAAGCACCATGAATACCAACAATTGAATAAGTTGACATTAGAAATGTTTTGGCCTCCATTGACCATGAGCTGGTGAGGCTGGTGCTGGTCCATTGTTTTGTTTCTGTGAGCCTGAATAACTTCTATGATATTAATTCTATAATGAATGCCAGTTTCAAGGTAATTAATGACATTTTAAACTATTCATGACTTAACCGAGTGGTTAGAAAAAAATATTACTCTTTTGAAGGTACTGACAACAAGACCTCAATTTCACTGTCAGTACAGGTGTCTCGGAGAATTTCATTGATGCTATTTTCATACAGAATTCCTCAATGAGTATACAATAGCTAATCAAAACCCATGTATATTAGAAACACAGTTCATGAAAGTTTAACTGGAAAAAGGACTTTTTTACTCTTAAAAGTCTGAATTATAAACTTCTTTACTGCAGATACAGGTTTAGGTTTTACAGTCGGATGAGTGATGAAATATACTTTCTACATGCTGTATAAAATAGCTTAGTAATTCTAGTAAGTCACTTCAGGAATCTCTGCTTGCATGTTTGAGCCCCACCATCTATGCTAATAATGTCTGGTTTCTGTATTCGTAATTTTTTTTTCTTTTTTCACCAGTTGTTTGGGTGATATAATAATCATAGAATCATAGAATAGTTAGAGTTGGAAGGGACCTTAAAGACCATCTAGTTCCAGCTCCCCTGCTATGGGCAGGGACATACCCCACTAAATCAGGCTGCCCAAGGCCCCATCCAACCTGGCCTTGAACACCTCCAGGGATGGGGCATCCACAACTTCCCTGGGCAACCCATTCCAGTGCCTCACCACTCTCATGGTGAAGAAATTCTTCCTAATGTCCAGTCTAAACCTGTTCCTCGCCCGTTCATACCTGTTCCCCCGGTCCTACCCTCACAAACCTTTACGAATAGCCCCTCTCCAGCTTTCCTATAGGCCCCCTTCAGATACTGGAAGGTCACCATAAGATCTCTTAGCCTTTTCTTCTCCAGGCTGAATAAGCCCAACTCTCTCAGCCTGTCCTCATAGGGAAGGTGCTCCAGCCCTCTGATCACATTTGTAGCCCTCCTCTGGACCCATTCCAACAGCTCCACATCCTTCTTATGTTGAGGATTCCAGAACTGGACACAGTACTCCAGATGAGGTCTTACAAGAGAGGAATAAAGGGGCAGAATCACTTCCCTTGACCTTGCCGGCTCATGTCGAGCTTCTCATCGACCCACACCCCCAAGTTCTTCTCTGCAGGGCTGCTCTCAAGCACGTCAACTCTCATCGTGTAATGAAAATGAGTTTTGCCCTGACTCAGGTGCAGGACCTTACACTTGACCTTGTTGAACCTCATGAGGTTTTCAGAGGCCCACTTCTCCAGGCTGTCCAGGTCCCTCTGGATGACATCCCGTCCTTCTGGTGTGGCAACTACACCACTCTATGTAGTTGATGTGATCTGCAAACTTGCTGAGGCTGCACTCAATCTCACTGTCAATATAATTGATAAAGATATTGAACAGCACTGGTCCCAGTATGGACCCCTGAAGGACACCAATAATCACACAGTATTGATTACTCACCCGTATCTTCTTTACCTCCTTTCTCCATTTTGACTAGCATATTTTCATTGCAGTTCCCTGTAATGGAAAACTACGAAAAATGTGTCTTCCTGTAAGCTGTTTTCTCATTTTATCATGAGAAAGAAACATGTGACATGATTGTACTCTTCTGCAACTGTCTTCGTGTTTTTATTTAGTCTACTAAAAAGTAAGCATGAAGTCATAAAACAAGATCAAAGTATAGTATGGATTTGCTAAGGAATGATTAAAATTTCTATAAGAAGCTTCAAGAAGCTGAGTCAGGCTGATAAGCAGGATGGTAATGATTGTATTTCTGGTTCTGAGCTGCACCAAAAATGGTGATTTATGGTATAGTTTAAAATCTGAAGGATGAACACGTTGTTCTAACGTGCAATTGAACCCTTTGACAAGAACTCAAGAAAAAAATTTAAGGTGGGCGAAAACCCAGGAAAGCTTGTCCTGTCATGGACAGAATATACTGTAATAATGCACCTCATAATGCAGGTCTCTGTCTGCAGGACCTGTGTATGTCAATGAGAGATATATACTGGTGATATTATAGATAGTATATGATGCTCTGATATAATGTGAACTACGGTCTGCTTAATTTACACATAATTACCTAAAGCTGTGTACCAAAGATAAAAGCTGCCTGATGTCATTTAGTCATAGCAACACAATGAAGAAGGAAATTCAAACTGTTTTATTTTATAAATAAGATGTTAATTCTTTTGAATATCAGACAAAAGTAGAGATGAAATGAAAGACAGAAAAGAAAAGATACATAAACCAAACTGATTACGCGAAAGGGTATAAATTAATTAGACTGGAAAGTATTTTGGTTTTGCAGCCATCTTCCCTTATAATCTCAAACCCCATCTAAACTAATAAATGTTAAACGTGTGCCGAAACTAATGTACGTGTATCAACTTGCCAATGCTTACAAATGGAATACTTTAAACAGAACATAGCAAGGGAATTAGAAAAATAAAGAAACAACCACACCTATCCTTGTAAAGCATGTAAAACTGAATAACATGAAAGAGCATGAGTGAGTGAAAGAAAATTGTATGTGCGTGTGTATAAGCTACTAAAGGTGGTGATATTAAATGAATGTATCACTAACGCAGGGCGGATGAGGTAGACCTGGTCAGCTTCCTCTTCCCATGACAGAATAAGATCTGATCAACGCAATAATTAAACAAGCGTTTCATCTGTTAATTGCTCTGTTATTGTCAGAGTTTTACCATTAATTTTGTTAATGCAAGCCATAGTGCTGAGATGTTACAGCGAAAATCCTTATGGTATTAAACTTCCAAAATGCCAAGAATTTAATGTGGGGTGTTAACTAGGATGAAGACATTCCAAATGGATATTTCTGAAATCATTTCACATTGTAGAAATCACAAAGGGCTGTTTTCTTTATGTTTTTTTTGTTGTTATTTTTTTTGTGCTTCCTGTTGCCACCAAACCAGAACATTATAACAAAATTCTGTGGAACTTGAAATTGAGCTCAGCAAGAACAATGTGTCCTCACCAATGTAAAAATATCAACTAGGGACTAAGATACCTAATTCCAAATGAAAAGCTTTGCTCTAGTAATATAAGTCAATTTTTTAACTTATTTTCAAACTAGGCACATATTTGCAGATTTTTTTTAGCATTGAAAATAAATGGAAAAAAATATGGCCAAATGTAAGCAATCCGGAAGTAATGCGCAAAGTGAAATATGTGAGGTTATTTAAAACATCCTTTACTCCCTGTCAAGAAGTAAATACTTATTTTGTAATTTGAAACAGCTTTGGGTAGTATAGCAATTCTATGTATATTCTAGCACACATAGGAAGACTCGAGAGTGCTCCAACATCAAGGTGAAAACCTCAACCACATCCTGACAGACAGCAAAATCATCCCACCATCTCTTTTCCTCTCTGTCCTGATTTCCACTGGAAGGAAACTCGTGTATGTGTACTGTCCTCTGTATGCCAGTATGCTGCTACCTATTTCTCTGGGCAAGTGCAGGGCCAAAACTGCAGGAAGCACTGTGGACACTGAAGCTCACAAGTTAAAAGCAGCGATAAATGTAATCAATGCTTGCAGAACTGGATGAGGAGTTTTATACAACAACATGGAAAATGTGTTATATATCACTAAAATTATGCCAACGATAAAAATGTTTCTTCTTTCTTAAATTGCCATTAAAAGTTTCAGTTGGAGTTAGTTTCTTTTGTGTCATATGGTATACAAAAAGTAAGTCAATCTCCATTCAATATTCAGAGAACTTAAACAGAAAGAACTGTTACAGTATTGAATGTTCTGATCTTTTTTTACATCACAGGTCAGCTCTTCTAATAGTAGGTCCAGTAATTTCTGCTTGATTAATACTTAAATATCCTTTTGGTCTTGAGAACTAATTATTTAGAAAAGTTTCTGGTCTTGCTTTAAGATCTTCAGGGGCATGAGTCTCCAAATCCCCCATGCCCTTTTTCTTCACATGCTGAATTTTTAAAATCTCTTGTAGTGTAGACTATCTACCAATTTTCACATAACAAGTGCAGCATTTTATCTGTTGCCTTTAAACTCTTTACTATAAAAATCAGGCACTTTTGTCTAGTGTTGTTCTCACCAGATGTAAATCTGCTTTTTTGCCCCCACTCACTCTATAACTGAGGGTCATATTAACGGTGCTTTGTTGACCCCTTGTATGGGAAACTTGTGTTCACTTGCTGCTTCTGGTATAAATCCTCCAACCACAAAAAAGGCCAAGGCACTTAAAACCTTCTTTGCCATCGTCTTTACTGGTAAGACCTGCCTTCAGCAATCCCACATCCCTGAGACCAGAGGGAAAGTCTGGAGCCAGGGTGGCTTACCTTCACTGGAGGAGGATCAGGTCAGGGAATATTTAAACACACTGAATATACACAGATCCATGGACCGAGCATTGAGGGAGCCAGCTGATAACATTGCAAAGCCACTTTTAATAATCTTTGAAAAGTTGTGGCTATTGTGGGAGGTTCCTGAGGCCTGGAAGAAAGCGTCATTCCCATCTTCAAGAAGGCCAAGGAGGATCCTGGAACCACGGACTGGTCAGACTCACCTCAGTCCCGGGGAAGGTGAATGACCAGGTAATCCTGGAAGCCATTTGCAAACAAAGTAAGGTTAAGAAGGTGACTGGGAGTAGTTAGCATGGATTTATGAAAAACACATCCTGCCTGCCTGACCTGATGAAGTGACTAGCTCACAGAATAGTAATAGTGAGACAGCCAAAGTACTGGTAGTATTTCAAGCTGTCACATGCATCGGTACCATTGTGTCACTTAACTGAACTTATAGAAGCTCCAATTGTCATTTGATTAAAAGAAATTGGCCACTGCCATTTCACCTATGTTTGTATTTACACTAAGTGCACTCGCCTAATAACAGTAACACACACTTACAGAAGTTCATATGAGCTAAAATTAAAAATGGCTAGAAAGCAAGGAACATTTTGTGATATGTCAAAACTGTATTTGTGAAATGACAGTTGTATCTACAGCTTTATTTTGGATTTCAGTAGCTCAACATTGCAATTTGGATTTCAAAATTTTCTTTTCCCTTCTTATTCTTTTCCTTGACCTCAACAGTTACCCATTTCCTCACTCACAACAAATACTACTGCCTTTTCAAAATTCCCAATCCCCTGTACAGAGACTTTTCCAAATGTACTGCTCAGAAAACCTTTGTATCTGCATATTTTACTACTTTTTAGGGGGGAAAAAAATAAGTAAGCCCTTGGGATTTAAGTTGTTCCTAATAGGAAGGCATATTCAAGGACACTGGAGACATGTCTGAGGAAACTGTTTTAAATGCAAATATTTGCGTGAGAGAAAAATGAAGAAGTACCGTAGAGTTGTACAGGTTTCCAAGTAACAGTCACAAGCAGCCACAGGAACCTTGAGACTTACTTCTTTTCTTCTAACGATAGATGAAATGCTGTAGAACAATCCACTGCCAGCATCTCCATTTATACCTTCACCTATAGGTGAGAAAGCAAGACTCAGCAATGAATGAAACAGAATGAAAATAGAATGAAAATGTCTATGCACAGCTTCCAAAAGAAAGGCGTTTTTTGGTTACCAATGCAAATGTCTATTTTTAGATTCTCAAGACTAGTTTAACGCATGACATTCATTAGCAGAAGCATTATACTTCTGTAACACATTTTTCATTTTTTTTTATGCTGTTGGCATACCCTTCTCTAGTACATCTATAGATACCATTCCCTAGGATATTTGTATCTAGCAGAGCAAGGCAACAGACTAGACGTAGCAGTACTAGATGTAGCAGTACAAGATGTAGTAAAAGAATTACAAAACAATACAGTTACAAAACAAGTACCAGGTGTAGTACCATATTTCAAATCTTGTTGAGTTATTCTACTTTCTTCCTTGTGTCTGTTATATTATTTCATTTTTTTGACATACCACGGTATATAAACTCCATTAAATGACTATTTTCTCTACAGAATCAAATGTTTTTTTCTTCTTTATTATAAGAAAATTAAGGTTTGAAAACATACTTGCTTTTGTTAAATTCATACTTCTACTTGTTAGATTAACTCTGTGATTTTGTTTAAATTATCAGATGACCTAGATAATCGATTTACACAGGAAAAGAAAAGAGAGAAAAACATTCCAGGGAAATTCTGTCTTTGCACAGAGAATTCCAAATCTTTGTGACTTGTTTTCATTCTGGCTTTGGTTCTCATTGCAATGGCTAGGTCTTTCAACTGACGTACATAAAAAACCCACTGTAATTTCCCTTAGAGAGTTCCCCTTCCAGGAAGGTTCAACTTCCAGAAAAAGTTTTCATCTAATGCTGTCAGAAAGAGAAAATGAGAACACGTCTACAGCTCAATGATATGCACATAAATTATAGTTCTGTCTTCAACAGAAACCAGTCTGAATGATAGATTAATGTATTAGGAACTTAGCCAAATCTTTTACCAGAAAAATAATAACATGCAACTTTGAACTGAAGTTCCTCATTTGCCTGAACAAATTGTGTTTGATGCATTAATTGGAGTTAAACAATAGTTGTTTTGGCAATGTCAGACTGCCACTTTTGCTGTGTTCCAGCAAGGTTCATTCATTACCTTTATCATAATTGTCTCATACATTCTGATCAGAACACTGTATCATTAAAATAGGTGTTTAGATTTAGGTCCTTGATACCGAAATCTCTTACCCTTTGTTCCACCCTGTCCACATCACAATATTGCTATTCTATTATCTTCCTTTTATTGCTACTGTGTCAGTTATAATATTGCTACATAAAGTATAATCAAAGCAAAAGCATTATAAAAAGTTTCTTAGTGAATCAATATTCACTAAATAAAAAAATGATATCCTAATATTTACTGCTATGCTTCAAATGCAAATTATTCTATAGTAATCCATATTCTAAAAGCATCCTTAATAACACATTAATTATATATTCTATGTTTAAATATTTGCACGATATTTGCTAAGCTTAAAGGAAAATTTTAATATTCATATGTGGGTGTGCATATAGATTAACTTCTAAACAGTAGTCTCAACTTTAGTTTTGAAGAGCAGAAAACTAAAGAAAGCTAACATCAAAGTCTCTTCTTAAATATCCTGAGTTTTCACCAGACTAAAAATTAAGGCCTGGGAAACTGTAGCAGGCTAACGCTGAGGAATTCAACGGAGTTTTAGGCGAAGTTTAGAATACTTATAGTGTCATGAATGCAGGACAAATAACAAATCATAGCTTATTAGTGAGTGGAGAGGATAAACTGTCTGATGTGGTACCATCAGCAAATCAGCAAGAATATGAAGGCAAACGGAAAGGGAAGGAGTCAGAGGGAAAGAAAGAATAGAAGGCAGGAATAAGACTCAGTCAGTATAAAATATTTGTTAAGGCCAATCATCAATATAATTTTGCAGCAATACTTTTATCATAGTATCAGTATTACTTTCACACTACTTCATTCCCCAGTTTCAGTTATCCTCTAAATCTGTCTTGTTAAGAGTTTGACCCTCTGTGGCTTTGGGAGCTCAGGAAACTCTCAGTGTTGCTCCGTCATAGCACTATGTTTTACCAAAGAAATGCTACAGTTACAGGCCTAGAAGCAAGATCCTAGAATTTTTGTCAATGACTTCACCAAGGACAAGTTTTCATCCTGAAGACATGCAAACGCCTAACCATTGAGACCTGCACATCTGGATTTCAAAGTGGAAAGGCTTTTAGACAGACATCCCTTCACCTGGTGTCACTGGGGACCTCTGAAATGCGACTGACTCCATCCTCTTTGCACCTTCCCTTTAGATATTTACATTCATTGATAAGGTCCTCCTCAGGCCACCTTTTCTCCAGGGTGAGGAGTCTCAGCTCTCTCAGCTTTTCCTTGGATGTGAGGTTCTCCAGTTCCTAAACTATCTTTGTGGCCCTTCATTGAACTCTCTCCAGTATTGTCATGTCTTTCCTGTACTGGGAAGCCCAGAACTGGACACAGTACTCTAGGTGTGGCCTGATCGGTGCTGAGAAGAGGGGAAAGGATCCCCTTCCTCAGCCTGTTGGCAACTCTTTTCCTAATGCAACCCTGAATATCATTCACCTTTGCAGCAAGGGCACACAGCTGGCTCATGTTCAACCTGGCGTCCACCAGAACCCCCAGGTCCTTTTCTGCCCAGCTGCTTTCCAGCTGGGTGGCCCCCAGCATACGTTGCATGAGGTTGTTTTTCCCCAGGTACAGAGAACCTTGCCATTCCCCTTGTTGCACTTCATGAGGTTCCTTTTGGCCCATTTCTCCAGCCTATCAAGATCCTGCTGGATGGCAGCATGACTCTCTGTCACGCTCTGTGTGGATGATGACATTTCTGAGACTCTGAAACTACAACAATAAAAATAAACAGATTAAAGTGGAAAAATCAATATCAGATGTTATATGGATAAAGTATTGCTAGAATTATCTGACAAACATAATACATACTTGAACAAATCAATATGAAAGTAATCTAAACTATGCAAAATCTCTCGTTGGTGTCCAAAGCAAAGCTGGATATTCTTCCAAGTTGTTTTGTTCTGTGTGTAACTCTTCAGACACCATTCACTTGCTTCTTCATGACCGAGAGAAGCAGCTAGTGTCAATCATGCCCTTTATTTTAATAGCAAGGTGGCTTTTCTTGTTTTCACTATTCTTACCTGCTCAAAAATTTCAGTAATAGGAAACAGCAAGGTCAATACTTGTTGTTTGCTGTTTTTTCTCTGCCCAGATGTGTTGTTTTTTTTCTCGTTTGACTTTGTTTGAAAGTTCCAGTGCCTTTATTTTGATCTTTGTTCAGTGAGCAAAGAGGAAATTAGGGTTTCTTCTTCATGACGAACTAAAATGTAACTACATGTTTTTAGACATCACCACAGCAAAAATTGCTTAGCAAGTGTCTGAGCATCCCAAAATTACTTCTGCTAAAGCTAACAGGACTTCAAAAAAACAGTTTATGAGGAGGTTTGCAGGACAACATTGCAGAGACTCATTTGTATTATAAACTCCACACTCCGTAATCAATGTAAATTCCAGAAGATTCCATTAGAAACTGTAGTTCATCTACCTTTCAATGCACATCCACAGGAGGACATAACAGGGACATCATGACATTACTTTCTGATCCTAACTCTAATGATTGATGATATCTTATCCCTGACTGCTGCCAGTCTTTGATAACTTATAAACTTTGAGGTAAGGGAATAAAAATTCCCCTGGAGCCTAAGCCATGCATCAAAACTTGTAAAAATTCCTTCCTGTTTCACATACAAATTAAGTGAATCCATAATCCATGGGTTAAACTGAATTCAACAAAAGACACTGTAACAAATATTGCCAGCATTTTAAAACCAAGAATGAGTCTGTAAAACAGTTCATAAACTTCATGAGCATCATATTCAAACAATGGAAGTTTACTCATTTGAAAAGCACCTAAAGATTCACTCTTCTAAAGGTTACAGACTTTATACTATGTACTTTATATACTATATACTTTATACTAATTTATATTATTTTATAATCATGGATGATAAAAACTTGAAAAGGTACTTTAATGAACGTCTTGCTAATATTATGCACCGTAACACCAAACTTCCTCAGTTTTTACTCAAATTATTTTTGTGATCTTCAAATGACTGTCATTCTATATAGGATAGTCTTCTTGAAGTGCCAGCTCCAGTTGATAAACCTTCAATTCAGAGTAAAAATTCTGGATTCAGCCCCTATGTGCACTACTTTCTGCTATGTTGTTTTATACAACTTCTGTAATTTGATTTCACAGTGTGTGACCCACCTGTTCCTATCAACACTGGCAATATTTTTCAAGTGTTGCATCATCCATACCATGGATTGTTAATGCAACCATTAATCTAATTTTTTTAAAGCAGAATCATGAATAATGATATTAAGCAGAACCTGTTCCAAGACTGGTTCTTGGAAAATATAATTTCTGGCCTCTATCCGTTTGAACCACTCTCTTATCAATGTATCTCATAGTCTTCCCTTCAGATATTTTGTTAATCAATTCTGACTTTAATTTAATTTGATTGCATCAATATTTTACATAAATCTAGATTATTATATTGACTGCACTGATCCCATCTGAAGGGTATCAAAGAAAGATATACTATAACGTGACACAATCTACTTCTGCAAAAATCGTATTGAATTTATTTTATTTAAACATCACATTCTTGGTTACTCTTCCTTTCAAAATCTCTTATATGATACTGTATTAAGGATAAATTAATTCCTTTGAATACTTCACTTCTCCTTTTCAGATATATGTATCACACTTGCTATCCTCTAACGGGAATAAATAAAAGTACCACTCCAAAAACTACAAGCTCTTCTGAAATCACTGTTACTAGACATTATCCAGGCTGCTATGATTTCACATAATGCATGCTTATTTTTGTATCCACCATGGACGTAATCATTTCCATTTTCATCCTTGTTGGATAATCTTTCCTTAATCGTATACATAATTTCTTCTATTGAAATCGGGGCAAAGTATGTGTCACATTTCATATCACTTAATCTCCATCTGATCCTCAGGATATAGCCCTGCTTGTCCCCTTCCTATTATCTCTACAGTACTGTACATAGAAACCGTTTTATAATTTCGTTTATTTTCTTTGAAGGCTCTAGCTCAGATATTTTGCCATTCTCACTGCATTTTTGCTCTTTCTGACCCATAGATCAATAACCCTCTCATTTCAATAAATCCTCAGGACAGTCCATAGTTCTTCCCTATCTACATATTTATGCCTGAAACTCAAGCCCAGACTATTGACATTTTGTCTTCATTCGATTCCATGTCTTTCTTGCATCACAGTCCATGGGAACCTCTTACCTGCATTACAGTCTCAAAATCTGGTGTCCTGAAATCTGAAGCTTTAATTACTACCAATCTGTTTGTCTATCCTGCACTTGAACCTACTGTGGCAGTATTCAATCTATCTGTGCTCACTTATTCCTAGATTACTTTCCCAAATAACTTTCCTCATCCTAGATTACTTTCCCAAATGACTTTCCTCACTGCTCAGTCCCTGCTCTTAAGTAAAGATACATGTCTTTTAAAATAAATGCAAAGTGGCAGTATTTATAGTTCAGTGATACCTCAGTAAAGAAATCTGACCGGTATTATCTCCAAGAATACCTGAGCTGCTGTCATGGCATGATTGATTACTACTGTAGCCTGTTAGCACTTTTGTCAAAACAGTGTCTAGGAAATCCAAAATTTCCCATAACTCAGACTACTACGTACTTCCCTCATTGTTTCAAAAAGTTTTCTAACCCATATCCAACTCTGTTTCACAGATTATAAAACTCTTCAATATGTTAGGAGAACACGCTTGTTCTTTTTAAAATAACCTCTTCTTTGAGTGATTTCTACCTAATTGTTCTCTTCCATGCAAGAAATATGGATATAGGAAGCTTTGGTTTTGAAACCTGAGAAGAGTAAAAAGGAGTCATGGGATGAGTAAAGATAGGACTTGAAAAAATTTGATAAATAATACCCAAGCAACTCTCGTTTCAGCCACTCCTATGAAATTTCATTACGCATCCCTGGTGCAAGACAAAACAAAGCTGTGCAGAACAAATATTTCCTGTTTAAAAATATTCAATAAGCTATTTTCATTAATTTATAGGTTTTTTTCCATTTAGATATACTGCTTTCTTAAATAATTATCTTAATATGTAATGAGGAAAATAGAGAAGAAAGCATGATACAAAACTAAATCCAGACATTAAATGTGCCCTATGGGGTTTTTAAAAACCAAGAAATCACATTTGTCCCACATCACTTAACATAACACTCTCACCTCTGCTACCTCTCTAGCAAAACTCAGCAGCCAGACTTCATGAGACGAAAAGAAAATTAAATTGCTTTACCACATCCTGTCTCTCACAGCAGAGAGTAACCTGTGTGGAGGGGTAAAGCATAAGAAGCAAAACACATATGACATGTTCTTTTCCCTGTACACTCTCAAACTCTGCCAATCTATATTTAGGGGCTTCCAAAGACCATTAGATTCAGCAAACTTTGATGTGCACACCTTATGTTATTTTTTTCTTCTCCTTTTGTGACATAATTACGCTTTTCTCCTTCAAAATATAACAGCACTGAGTGGCTTTGTTTGATTATTTACTGTACAAATAAATGTGCCTGCTTTTAGTTGTTTTATCTTTATTGTCTGATACCTTTGATACCTTCTGAATTCTCAGCCTGCAAGAAACTGTGACTAACATTCCCTGTGTTTACATCACTTGTTACATTGCAAATCTCTGTCATAGACCTTTTCATCATACATCTGACCTTCCACCATCGTCCATTGCTGATATTACATTCAGTTTCATTACATGAAAACCACTTCTTAAGGCAAAAGCAAAGAGGATGAAGCCGCACTTAGAAGAACTTTTTAAACACAAAAAGCTAGCACTGAATTTCTTATTTACAAGATATAGTTTGACTCCTACTGTTGAATTTTCTGCATTAAGTTGGTTTATGACACTCCATCCCCAACCTCCTGCGTTTAAATTTTTTTTGGTTTGGATCAAGCTTTTAATCTAATGTTGAAGAAGCTACTTCTAACAGTTTCAGCGGGAACATGGTGAAAAAAAAAACAACTTTAACATTTCCTTCACTGTCACTTAGAGGTAGAATATTCTGGTTCTTCACTTCCACATCAACTGACCAAATAAAATGACATGACAGACACTATTTTCGTGGCCTTTCATCTGAAGAGAACTTTTTATCCAAGAGTTAAATATGACCATGCAACATTAAATAATTTATTTCATTTTAATATAAACATTCGATATCTGTATTTAAACTGATTTTATTGAAGCAAAACTAATTTAATAACAGGTATCAATTTATAAAACCCCTGATTTTTATATAAATATCTGGAGGTATATCTATTTAAATGGCAAAAACTAAATTATTTAGTATTTGTTTGAAATAGCACAATGAAATATCTGATTACCCAGTTCCATAAAAACACATGAAAATCAAGATCTGCTGTGACAACAAATACACTCAGATCATGAAAACTGCACTTTTTCCTAGACAAATAGTGGTTTTCATAAAAAAATAATGAGAATTACTAAACAGAAACAAGAGAAGCTATTTTAAGTACAGAAGGTTCATTTTTTATTCTGTGATGTAGAACTGTTAAAACTTAAAATTTAGATAAACACTTCAATGAAAGCAATTTCATTGCTTCCACTTCAATTCAGAATCATAATTTCATCTTAAATTTCAGCGTATGCTTGCATTTTATTATGAGAAAAAGAGAAATGCAACAGCATGAGGCTGTAGGCTCCAGCTTCTTATTCAATCCAGCCCTCCTGTGGGAATGAGTAACATCTAAAGCCTCGGACCGCCGATAATAATTATTCTCTAAATTTAAGATGAGCTTTATCCTATCTTCTCTCATGATTAAGAGAGACAAATTTTCAAGGCTAATTAGTTTCTCAGTAAGGATCACTGTTGTTTAGTGTTCAGGCACCCTTAAGGTAATTAGTATGCCTGATTTAAATTAAGAACATTTAGCACATTTTATTAACAACGCACAGTAACAGAAATCCCTGACCAAAATACTTGCTGGACCTTTGTCTCCTGAGGTGGTCTACCAAGGAAGCAAATGTTACATCCAAAGATACTTCCAACATAAACACCTGGCCGAACATTCTTGGTTACCTACTAGCGAAGGTTGCACCATCCTGCTGCACAGGAAAAAGTGGCCTCCATGTTTTCCCAATACAATTTGTCAATGTTCTGTTGCTCCACATTGTTGTAAAGAGTTGAGCACAGCCAGCCAGCAAAGTACTCTGAACTTCCTAAGGAAGCAGTAAGAACTGGTTTGCTTTGCTAGCTCAATAGTCTGCTGTCCTCAGCAGTATAAAGTAGCTGATTTTTAGAGAAAAAGAGTAGAAATGAGAAAATATTGAATAAACAATATAAATGTCATAAACACTGCCAGCTTCCAATAACAAGCATTTTACAACTTTCTGAACCAGAGGTGGCACTGCTTTTAATATCTACAGTCTAAAGATTCTGGTACTTGGACTATGAAAAACAGTATGCAATGCTTCCCAACACAGACAGAACAGTTGTTTTGCTTCTTTTTTCCAAGGTTAACAATATTGCTCCACTTAGTCTTCATAACGACAATCAGTTCTTGTTGCTTTTTTGCACCGCTTTTGCTTCAATTTTTCTTTTAAAGAAATGGGTTAATAGAATTGCAAACTGGTTTTAATATATGAAGGTATTTGTGGCTACAGATAATATATAAAATTAAACACAAAGGGGTTTATGTTGTTCCTTGCCAAATAATTACTCGTTTTATTTCCCTTCGACATTGGTCACTGAGCTCATGATATTCCAGAGAACTATCCCATATCTATTCTCAGCAAGGTAATGGCAAGGCTAGAGTTTATCATTCTGTTCTTATCACTTTAGTTAATCTTTGTATTATTATATTAATTTAAAATTTCAGTTATCAACTTATCACCTTTTCTTTCAATATGGTAATATGCTTGTGTAACTTTGGGTAGTCAGCTTTAGATTTGGCTGTAACGAATATGACTAATTCTCCACAGTTAACTGTATTTTTACTAATGTCCTTTCCTATATCTTTTATGACTATGTGGACCGGCTCCCGCTGTCAACATCCCCCTACACTAGAACTTCTGTAACTATTCTTTTCCTCATTTTAAATCACCTATGATCACAGTAAAACCTCTCCTTCTATTATAATTTTCTCTAGGATTTTTCTGGTGATGGGCTTTATCAAACTTTCTGAATGCTCCTGTACTAATTTGGTGAAATACAGCAAGACGCTTATTGAGTCTAGCATTACATCACAGTTGAATTGTGAGAGCCTCACCTCTGTGCCTGGGAAGATCATGGAACAGATCCTTCTAGAAGCCATGCTAAAGCACAAGGAGGACAGAGAGATGATTCAAGACAGCCAGCATGGCTTCGCCAAGGGCAAGTCTTGCCTGACCAACCCAGTGACTTCCTATGATGGGGTGACCCCATCAGCAGACATGGGAAAAACAATGGATATTATCTATCTGGACTTCTGTAAAGCCTTTGACATGGTCCTGCACAACATTCTTCTCTCTATATTGGAGAGATATGGATTCGATGAGTGGACTGACAGGTGGATATGGAATAGGCTGGATAGTTGCATTCAGAGAGTAGTGTTCAACAGCTCAATGTCCAGATGAAGATCCATGGCAAGTAGTGTCCCTCAGGCGTCTGTGTTGGGACTGGTGCTGTTTAATATTTTCATTGATGATATAGACAGAAAGATCAAGGGCACCCTCAACAAGTTTGTAGATGACACCAAGATGAGTGGTGCAGTCATCACACTAGAAGGACAAGATGTCATCCAGAGGGATGTGGATAAGCCAGAGAAGTGGGCCTGTATGAATCCAATGAGGTTCAACAATGCCAGGTACAATGTCCTACACATAGGTCAGGGCAATCCACAGTTTCAATACAGGATGCGGGACAATGTGATTGAGAGCTGCCCTGCAGAGAAGGATTCAGGGGTGCTGATTGGTGAGAAGCTCAACATGAGTCAGCAATGTTGGCACTCACAGCCCAGAGGCCAACCATATCTTAGGCTGCACCAAAAGAAGCATGGCCAGGTTAAGGGAGGTGATTCTGTCCCTCTACTCTACCCACACAAGACCCTACTTGGAATACTCTGTCCAGTTCTGGAATTCCCAACATAAAATGGATATGGAACTGTTGGAATAGGTCCAGAGGTGGGCCATGAAAATGATCAGAGGGCTGGAGCACCTCCACTATGAGGACAGGCTAAGAGAGTTGGGGTTGTTCAGCCTGGAGAGAAGGCTCTGAGGAGACCTCATAGCGGCCTTCCAATATGTGAAGGGAGGCTATTAGAAAACTTGGGAGGCACTTTTTACAAGGGCATGTACTGATAAAATGAGGTGGAATGGCTTTAAATTGGAAAGGGGAAGATTTCAATTAGATGTTAGGAAGAAATTCTTCATGATGAGGGTGGTGAGGCACTGTAACAGGCTGCCCCCTCCCTGGAAGTGTTCAAGGCCAGGTCGGACAGAGCCTTGAGCAGCCTGGTCTACTGGGAAGTGTCACTGCTCATAGTAGGTGCGGTTGGAATTAGATGATGTTTAAGGTCCCTTCCAATCCAAACCATTCTATGATTCTGTGATTCTATAAAACTTCCCTCTACAAAAGTCATGATAATTCTTCTCCAATATTTCATATGTATTCATGTGCTTACTGAGCCTATGCTTCAATAGTCCCATATACTATGTGGGCTCCAAGCTAACCAAAATACAAGTAACTTTTTAAAAATTATTTTTTTTCCAAGTCTATGATGCATAACACTACTGAAGTTTGACTTAACACTGTTGGAAGATTGATTCTGCAATAGCATGACACTGTTGTGGACACTTGTAAAGTCTCTGCGCCCAAAGTTGCATGAAACGAAGGATTACTTTTCCCCTCACATCCTTCTTCCTCGAGTCTAGCCCCAAGAATGCGCTCACACAAATTTTAAATATAAGCATATCTGTGCACACCCATGATCAAAGGCATTGCAAAGGAAAAAGATTATTTCAGAGCTCCAGCTATGAGAGATTCCTCACATTCAAACCAAAGCCTTGAAATAAGTCCATAAATTCAGATACATAGCAAATAGGGCAGGGATTTACTGCAGTTACACAACATAACTCTTCTGATGGGCAGACCAGCCCATTTTCAAATACCTCTCTGCCTCACAAATGCTTCCTGGTCATGAGGAAGGCGTGAATGACTCTAAAAAGTGCTGTGACAAAAAGGCATTTACTCACTCAGGTGGAATTTCCAACTAGTTTTTCGAACAGCAGAGCAACTTTGATGTTACTGACAGTAGGGAAGGCTCCAGATTTCCTGGGAGAAGCTCACGGAAGTGCAGGACCACATGAATGGCCAGTCACGTTGTGTCAGACCCAACCGCCTATCCAGCTGAGCATGCTTTCTCCATCTGTGGCCATAAGCTGATACCCAGAAAATGTAAGAACAAGGCAGCCAGCTTTGACACTTCCAACAGTCTTGGGCTGAGGGTACCACCACCCCATCCCATTGCTACTGCTGTCTATATCTCTCCTGATAGTATTTGATCAGTCTTGCCCTGAACTCCTGCAGATTTCTTGCGACCACAGAAGCAGCTTCCCATTCAGTGTTGGGGTCCAGTGTGTTACTGCAAGTACTAAATAGCATGTAGGAGGAGGAAAACACAAGTGGTAAGAAGCTAGGCCAGAGTTTAAAGATTGTTAATTAGGACTTTAGAATAGATTCCTGGCACCTATTCTGACAGATGTGGGTTTCTCTCACACCGACACTAAACAAAAAATTAAGCTGAAAAAATGAACTTCTGACCATAACGTTAGTATCAAGGGTTATTATGTTTGGAAATGGTTGCAGGTCCAGACAAATTCATTCCCTTTCTATGTGCACAATTACTTGAGCAGACCATAATGAATTAAAATGTTTAGAAATGAGGCCCCATGCTTTTTCATCCAGCTGTGAAACCTACTGTGGAAAGGTGAAGGGCTGGGTACAGCTGCAGGGGACTGCAAGGGGCTGTAGGCTTTCACCCTGCACTTACGTGGGACACATCAGGTGAAGTTAACTGAAGGCCAGGAATATGAGGTTGCTTCTTAAGACAAACTGGGCCTTACTAGTTAAAACAAAAACATTAACATTGCAGCCATTTTTCCTCTGCTCCCACTGACTCTGTATGACGGAGCCCGGTGCAAAGTTGTATGTTTGCAGTGCAACCATCATCAGAGCCAGACTGCAACACCTACGTTCCATGGGGTACTGTTGCACACTGCTGTGTACCTTACCATAAGCTATCACGGTGCCCTTTGCCCAAGGAACTCTGGCAGTTCACCTCATTTTCCCAGCACACCGCATCCAGGACGCACTTGTTTGTAGGCAATCCATAGGGCACACACTGCCTAAGTGTGTGCTCTATGGATTGTCCATATCACTAGAAGGGGACACGTCTGTGGTTTCAGCCATTCCATTTCTCATGCCCACAAAAATGTGCGAGCATTCCACTGCAAGTGTTTGATGGTTACACCCCCCTCTTCTTGCCACCCACATTACTGGTGACCTCAAGGAGTAAGTGAATGTCTTATGCTTCCAGATGCAACCAAGTCTTTGAACTCCTTATGTGCTCAAAATAGTGAGATATCATAAGGTGTGAAGGCTGCATAAGAACTTCTTAAAAATTTTCCTTAGAATCACAGAATCATTGGGTTGGAAAAGACTTTTGAAAACATTGAGTCTAACTGTACCTGGCCACTACTAAACCATATGGTACATTTGAATGTAAGCAAACATTTAAGCATATCTACCAATCCACTCGATCTTTTTTTTGATTTGCAGACAAAAAAGGAAAGTTATACATTGATAGAAATTGTTCATGAGACAAGAGTGAAAGGAATCTCCACATCTACTCCCGGCTCAGGCTGAAAGGTCTTCAACTGCAGAGTGTTTCCTTGGAAAGCCCACCTCCTGCCTGTGCAACCAACATTTCTGGGTTTATTATTCTGCTTTTATTCATCTGATGGTACTCTGAAATCTGGAAGGCTCAGGCGACGCAGGTGAACACATGAAACTGAATCATAGAATCATAGAATTGTTAGGGTTGGAAGGGACCTTAAAGACCATCATGGGCAGGGACATCCCACTAGACCAGGCTGCCCAAGACCCCATCCAACCTGGCCTTGAACACCTCCAGGGATGGGGCATCCACAGCTTCCCTGGGCAACCCGTGCCACTGCCTCACCACTCTCAAGGTGAAGAAATTCTTCCTACTATCTAGCCTAAATCTGCCACCCTCCAGTTTATACCCATTTCCTCTCACCACAAGCCTTTGTGAACAGTCCCTCCCCAGCTTTCTTGTAGCCCCTTTCAGGTACTGGAAGGTCGCTATAAGATCTCATCAAATAGAATCATGGAATGGTTTGGGTCGGAAGAGACCTTATAGATCATCTGATTCCACCCCCCCTGCCATGGGTAGGGACACCTCCCATTGGATCAGTTTACTCCCAGCACCATCCAACCTGGCCTCGAACACCTCCAGCAATGGGGCATCCACAGCTTCCCCGGGCAACCTGTTGGAGTGCCTCACCATCCTCACGGCGAAGAATTTCCCCCTTATCCCTGGTCTAACTCTTCCTCTCTCCAATGTACTGCCATTCCCCTTAGCCCTGTCACTACACGCCTTTGCAAAAAGTCCTGCAGCTAGACAGAACCACCTCCCCCCACCCCGAGAAGATGACAGGACGGCAGGCGGGGCTCCCGGGACGTGGCTGCAGGAGCAGCGCCGCTGAGCCGCGCCCGGAGCCGCTCGAGAGGCGGCGCCTCCCGCTTCGGCAGCGGCGGGGCGGGCGAAGGTGGGCGGATGGACGGGAGGGCAGGGCAGGGCGGGGCTGTGCCAGCGCCGGGCATTACCCGAAAGGGGGAGGGAATAAAAAAAAAAAAGAAAGAGATAATTAAAGTCGCCGCTGCTGCGCGCGGTCCCACCCTCCCCACCGGCCGGCTGGGGACACAAGGGAGACGTCCCGCCGCCGAGTCGCGCCACCTCCACCTCCTCCTTCTCGCTCGCCGCGGCGGCGGCTTCGTTGTCCCCGCAAACCATGGTCCCCGCAGCCCCCCGCCTGGTCCTCGGCATCCTGGTGAGTCCTCAGCATCCCGGTGGGAGCGGGGAGGGGGGGGAACGAGCCGGCGCCGCCGCGCAACCTGCGCGCTCACCTGGCCGCGCCGCGGAGCTGGCCCTGCTACTTGCTTCGCGAAAAAAAAAACCCCAACCCAACTCACAAAACAACTTTGGAGGGATTTATCTGCGGCGTCTTACTCCTAATTAGCTCCCCCATGGGGGTCCTTGCGAGGGGCGCGCAGGGAGCGCGGTGGCTGCGCGGCCGCGGGGCGCATCTCGGGGTGCGGAAAGGGGAGAAGAGAAGCATTTGGTAGTTTGGGGCTTTAGGGCTGGCGGTGAGGCGGCTGCAGGAGGGTCCGGTGCGGGTACGCGGCAGACGAGAGCGCTGATTTGCCCCCAAGGATTCTCCATTGGAAAAGTGAACACCGCGGTTCGTTTCGATTAAATCTCCCCATGGGAAGGTTTATGCCTGTGGTGCGGAGCGTGCTGGGCTCCTCTGGAAGAGTTAGCCGTGCGCCGAACGATTTCAGCGGTTTCCTTTGCCTTCAGTTTGCTGTATTTGTAGGTGTTTCAGAAAGGCCGTTCTCTGGGGGAGCGGGAGAATTCTCCAATTCTTTTCCCTTTTCTTTTCATTTATTTTTTATAGTGGGTAGGTGAAAGTGGTTTGTCTTTTGTTTCTCACCCCCTTTCTTCCCTATTATTATTGCATTCATAAAATGAGGGCAGATGATTGTATCAGCCTGAAAGAAAAATACTTGGTAGTGTTGAAGCACTGAATTTATTAATTTTATATTCATTATATATGTGCATTTTAATGAGAATGTTACTATTCCAGACACAGTGTGTGCCTGCCTTTGCCAGGATATTCATGACAAAACGCAAAGAAACCCAAGCAAGATTACTCATACGTCTACTTAATCTAATTTAAAAGAATAAAAGAAATTCCCCTGTCAAGTAGGGAAAAAGCCAACACCCAAATCCCCCAAAATGCTGAAATGTCTTCTTTGTATGAAGTGAAAGGACACCACAACTTATTTTTACATTTATCTTGGTATCCACAAGTAACTACCATTTTAATTTGTTTAATTCTTGAGTAGTTCTTTGCACTAAGAGCAGGCTAGCTTGGCATTCCTATTTGAAAATTAGATGTCATTGATTCTTAAAATATCTTGGAACAATGTAATAAGGTTGTGTGATTTTAATAACTTAAAATTTAATACGAAGTGTTTTATTAAGTGTCTGTTAATAAATAAAATGCCGACTCATAGTTAAGCAGAGATGTTTTAGATACAGGTGTATTTGTATCTATGTGTACGTATAAAAGGAACAGTATGAAGAGCTTTTATCATGCAGACACAGCATTTAAATTGCTTTAGTGCAGTGACTGGATTCCACATTTCAGCTTTTCTTTTTAGCTGATCATGGCTTTTCTAAAGGTTCCTTATGTCTTAAAGTTTTTAAAACAATTTTATCTAAATATTCTCTTAATAAGAATCGCAAGTCATTTTCAGAATTTCCATTAGCTGTTTTACCTCCTTATACCTTTAATCCTAAAGGTATGTGCAAAATAAAGATGACTTTCCTTTTCACTAGACTTTCATCCTGAAAGAATAAATGTACTTGAAAGACTGAATACATTTATTTACATTTTTCTACCTCTCTGTTTAATTGTCTGTGTGATTTTTGGCTTACAATTATAAACATCTGGATATGAAACTGCGGAAGATATGTAGACACAATATGTATCAGGCACAAATATATGTAATCTAAGGTTAGGACTGGATTGCTCTGCCGAGGAAGATCTTCATGCCTCCATATGATTTGTTTTATAAAAAGGTCTGGCTACCTTCTAATCATTTGGATTTTGAGGAGGACCCCATTTTGTAACTGGTTACATGGGAGTGGACTGCTGCGATACACATTTTATTTATGTCATACCTAATTGCCGAAGCTAGATTTAATTAGTTCGTTGAGAATGTACTTTGAAGATGCAGAGTGATATTTAAGTGCAAATGTCGTCATGTGGTTTTAATATGACACTTGTCCCTTTAATGTTTGTACATCCCTACAGTTCTATTGAGTGGAGTTTTGGCGATTTGAACCATATTAAATACACAGAGACCTTCGATCTGAATTGGCCAAGAATGCTATTGGAGAGAGTGCATGGCAAAGTTGTATTTTATCTTTCCACCATTAAAGTAATAGTGTAGGTGAAATCTTGGTGTTGATGTCAATGCTGCCATGATTTTAGGAAAAAAACCCACAAGCCATGGACAGATCCAGGAGCAGTGGTTAGATCTTGTTTCCAGTTTGAAACTGTATGTGCTGTGCTGCATTGTACCTGTCTTTTAAGCCGAATAGTGTTTTCTATGCCATTTTGTTGGCTTGTCTTAAAAAACAAACAAACCCAAGGCAGCTTTGATGACTGTAGTTATTATTCAAAATACCATATAGTTGTTGGTTTGGGGTTTTTTTTTTTCCTAATTTCTTCATTTGTTTTCTAGGTACTGAGTTTGTGCTGTGAAGCTTGCAAGCAAGTTATTTTTCATGTTCCTTCTGAACTAGAGGCTGAGACCTTAGTTGGCAGAGGTGAGAAACTGTGAGATGCCCAACTTAATGATACAACATTGCACCTTTGCTGGAGATGCTATTAACAGTGAAGGAGACTTTTTTTTTAATTTTCTTTTAATGGAATGAATGGATGACTGGACAGCCAGTTAAACAACTGGATCAGCATTTTTTATGAAGGATACGCCCTATGTTTGTTACGGATTTGAATGCTGGCTCTGTGCATCCATTTGACTTTTGCGTAAACAACTATTGTCAGCTTTCAGTGTTTATTTTAAAATGAGAAAGGCAGAGTTTAATGTTTTCAAAATTTGGACTCTAGGGCTTAGTATTTAAATAAGTGGCTTAATAGTCCAAAGTGCACCCATAACCCACAGAGTCATATGAAGAAGTCACCAAGTCATTTGGATAATGGAAAATACAAAAAAGAAGACAAACCCCACACAACTAGGCACCTAGAAGCTGCTGCTCTGTGAAACGGGGCTGAGACTTCTCAGCAGTGCTGAGGCATCCAGGGTGTGAAAGGAGATGTGTTGCAAAGGTGTCCTGCATGCACATTCGTTTGGGAGAGCTCTCCTGTCTGACTGGATGGTCTGTCTTGGTTTAGGGCAGTGTGCAGGTGACTGCGAAGGGTGGGGGAAGCCAGAATACACCCCGCTTCTTTTTTTTAGGGCCGATCTTTGAAAGGCAGTTTTTAAAGGTGTGGCATAGGAGCTGCTACAGGATTCTCTGCTGCCTGTGCCTGGTTTTGAGGTGCCCTGTATGAGTCCTAGGACAACAGAAGAGTATGCTCCAAATCTGCAGTCCTAATCCATATTCCTATGGAAGGAACAAATAAAGTAGATTAGTAGTTCATCACAGTACAAGTGCTCACAAAATCTAGCTTTGAAAAATGAAAGTTATTGCTGTTAAATTTTAAAATCAAAGGTTGCTGTTTGAGTGTTTAACATGTTCTCAGAGACTTCAGCATTTCCATGTGCAAATAAACTTGATTTATATAAACTCAAAACTTCATGCTTTTTTAGTGCTGTGAAAGAAATTACATGACATTGAACTTAATGGTTTTGTTAAATGTTTGGGGAAAAAAAAGTTTGTAGCTTGAATGGCCTTGCTTCAATATTTATTGAGAGAGCATAATATATTTTACTTTGATACAAGGAGCGTACCTTGACAGTACAATGAGTCAGGGTTTTCCTTTTTTTTTTTTTATAATTTTATATTTTTGATTTATGGAATGTATATGAGAAGCTATTAAAAAAAAAAAAAAAAAAAAGATTCCAGTAAACTATGGCAAACTGAGCGTGATGTTGACTACCATAACCATCAGAAACAAAATCTTCAATCTGATATATTCGGAAATGCAGTGCAGTAATATGCGGCAGTATGAGACACCTTCTAGTTAGGCAGTGTTGTTCTCTTCAGTGCTAAATTTTTATTGTACATATTGGCAAAGGAGAGGACTCACTGCTGCGGTGCTATATAAAGTCTAGGAAATATTTAATTGAAGAGTTAAAAGGAGGACTTGAGAAAGAAAGCAAGCATGTCATATTTAAAATTTTGCTTGCATTTTTGAAATGAAATTTTCTTTATTGAACATATCATCTGCATACACTATATTTATGTGAAATTCTGAACCTACTCTGCTCTGGAAATTTTTCAGTTAGCTTTCATAGAGCAGGGCCCCATCCACTACAATACCATTGAAAGATCACTGAAAAGTTTTGATTTTGAGCACATGACACTGACTCCTCTTGTACTTGTCTACAGTTTAGGTCTCTGGCCTTCATCTTTTTCAGGGTGCAAAATCATTTTATGTAGTGCTGTGGTCCTACTGCAGTTCATTATGATTATTCTGATATTGCTTTTTTTCCAGTTGTAGTGCTGAACTACTCACTGATGAACCAGGTTTGAAGTGCATTAAAATTTATTTTAGTGATAGAAAATGCAGTACAAAATACCTGAGAAGTATGCTGAGCTTAACCTGGTATTTCCTATAAACTGCATGGGATTCTATCCTGTACATACTAAAAAATTGTCAGTTGTTTGTTCTGAAGTTAGTCTTTATGTCTCCCATCTGTCTGCTTCCTAATTTGAAGGCCTTTTGCCTCCCAAGACTATTAAATCACATAGTACCAGTCAATACTTTGCTCCTGAGGGCAAAACTTATAAGCCGTAACATCTCCTTTGGGCATTTGCATTAGTTAATCGCCTTCACTGATTTTGTAGGTCATGGAGCATGTGATAGCTACTGGTCCAGTAATAAGCATGTCTGCTGTGTTCTTTGCATTTAAAGATACTAGTTTGTCTCTGATGCTTCAATAATTTTACCAGTGCAATAGAGTCTTCTTGAAAGATAGCCGTGAAGCACCCATGTCCTTTAGGAAACACAAACGCTAAAGTAGAAATTCATGTAAACTTGATCAAATCTGAGTGTATAAATGGATCCTAGAATCTATGTTTGTGATGTTTAAATACTGTTTGGCCAAATTCTTGAAGACTCCGTGAGTCAGTAAATATAGCTTTTACTTGGGGAATGTTTTGGGTTTTTTTTCTCTTTGCATTTTGCATTATTGTCTGAATATTTTTTCTTACAGTTGATTTGAAAGAGTGCCTCCCATCTGCTGAGTTCATCAGTTCCAGCGATGGGCACTTCAACGTTCTAGAGGATGGCTCTGTGTACACAACATCTGCTGTTTCTTTTGCTGAGAAAAAGACTTTTACAATATTACTTAAAGACATTAAAGAACACGTACAAAAGAAAATACATGTCAGTTTGGTAGAAGAAGAAAAAAAGGTGGGCTTCTAATTTCAAGATACTGTATATATGTGAAATACTGTTTTGTGGAGTACAGCCTCATGCTGTGTAACTGTAGTTGACTTTTGGAATTCAAATAATCAGGCCGAGCACTGTGATGTAAAGTATATTTTATTTAGCAATTGTTGAGTACTGTGTAGCTTAGGTCAGCAGGCCTCCTTTCTGCAATGGGAGATGCTAGCAAGGAGCTTAGACAAGAATGTTAAGAATGTTAAAAGCCGTGTTGGAGGAATCAAAGCAGATTTTATTTGTGGGAAGTATTACAATGAATGAAAAACCTCATGGAATACTATCATATCACAGGTGTCATCAGAAATGAAGACCTGGGAAAACCAAGTGTTCAGTGGGAAAACTGGAGCAGAGGGAAAAAAGATGGAAATGCTGGACAGTAGTTAAGCAAAAATATACACAGTTAAGAATATATTGGTCTATTCTTGCCTGTCTTTTTATCTTCTAGACCCAGACACAGAAGACCAGGCATGCTAGAGATACAGTTCTAAAGCGAACCAAAAGAAGGTGGGGCCCTATTCCATCTGTTATGATAGAGAACTCCCTGGGACCTTTTCCACTACAAATTCAGCAGGTATATTTTATAAGATCCTAATTTTATGACAAAAGCTAGTTTTGTATGTCACTTATTGTAAAAGAAGGAGTGAGCTCTTTTGTGTTCCCTACTGATACCCTTCCTGCTATTATTCCTCTGTCTTGTTTTGTCCTGTTCATTGTGTATCTTGTGATCTTGCAGCCGAAATAACTTCTGATCATAGTTGTTGAGGTGAATTGGAAATGTTTAAAACTTGTGAAAAAGAAGAGAGGTGAGCTATCAGAGAGCTCTTTGGCCTGGAAATCACTGAAGTGTGTAATTGGAAAAAACAGCAACAACAGACAACCCCCCCGAAACATTACCTAGAAGAAGATTTTGTAGACAAAGTGGGGGGAAATCCCGCCTGCATGTCTACATCCTTTCTGGAACTCAAGGTGTATACGTGTAACACTGGAGACTTAGTATGGCCTATATTATTAGGAAAAGCACTTACTGTAAGAAAACAAGTGGGTGTGAAAAAGGAAAGCAAGAACTGAAGTTATTGTAGATCCATCTAGTCTTCATTAGATTACAGAGTGGCGGGTAGCAGATGTGTAGAGACAAGTGTAATAACAGAGTCTGTGCAGAGCAATCATTCTTCTACTAATCTTACCTTCCTAACTTCTGGCGTTCTGTAGATGAGGAAGGTATTTGGGGAGGAGGTTGTTTATAAATAGATGACTGCGGATGTTACTTCCTTGGTGCTCACAGTGAAATGCAAAGAGGTTATATGAATTGGCATATCTCTGGGCTACAGTCTAGGTGGTCCACATTGTCTCTATTCTTTCTGTCTTTCTTTTGCCCTTGCGCTCGAATCCCTCCCCTTCCATTTTGCATTTTCTTCTCTAGTTTCAAACAACATTCTCAATGAGTGCACTAAACCCCAAATCCTTTGAAAAGAGACAGAAATAATAAGTCATCTGTAACTGAATGTGCCTTCTGTGTTCAGTATTCTAGAGAGATTAGATTTCATCATTTTTTTATACAGTTATTTCTTTAACAGTTTGATAGTCCTAAGCATTTCTGAGTTTGAATTAACTACCTCTTCTCATGAATGCACATTATAAAGGAAGGCAGTTACATGACAACCTGATCTTGTACTGTGTGAAGTTTAAGCTGTTGAAGCAGTAGAAGTAAATAAGGTTTGGTTTTGGGTTTCTTTTTTAAAGAGTTTCTACTTGTGCTAAATATGAGAAAGTAAATTAGAACGATGCTTCTGTTTTTCCTTGGGCTTAAAAACATCTTCCTTATAGGTCCAGTCAGACACTGCTCAGAACTACACCATTTATTATTCTGCAAGTGGACCGGGAATTGATCAAGATCCGAAGGGTTTGTTTTACATAGAAAGAGAAACTGGAAACATATTTGCTACTCGTGCAGTAGACCGTGAACAATATCCAAGCTTTCAGGTACAGGCCTAAATTATGTAAATGTAATTATTTTTTTTTTTCTGTCATGCATATATTTGAAAGCTAGATCAGAAGGAAAACTGGGAGCAGACAAGATCTGGAATTGCCTATGTATTCTGAGTAATGTCTTTGGTGTTGTAGAGGTGAAATCAATGACAAAGAAGTAGCTGGTCATCTAGATCTTGAGAGTTGTTTTGCTTTTCACTGCTTAGACTCTAATTACGACATAAATGTAGTGAGCTATTGGATTTGCATCACTTTGGGGAGGAGTTTGAATTTATCGCAGAGTTTTTCAGGGAAGGTTGAAAAGGTCTACTGAAAAACAAAATCATGACAAACTCATATTTTTGGTGCCTCTTTCTCCAGCTTTTCAGTTTTGGTATTTTGTTAACAAGGTACACTGCTCTCTCTACTGGCTAAGAAGTGTAAGAAAGCAGTTAGTAGCAACAAACAGCTTCTAAATAGTTAGGTAATTTGCAGTACATATTACTGCATTTTATTAGATTATGTTGTAATGGGCAAAGAGTTTTGCTGTTCCTGATTTTGTTCTATAGCAATATTTACATGTAAATTTTTGGTAAGGCCTCACAGACACCTGGAAAAAATATATTCACGAGTATTGGAAAAAGTGTTTGACAGAGTTTTTGGCAAAAAAGAAGGTGATTCAAATACTTGTAGTGTGCACAATGGAAGGGGGAAAGGTTGGAAAGCATTTGAAGGTTTTGTGTTGCTGTCATCATAAGATATCAGTCACTTCCCCTTCTATGGAGTGGCTGAAGAGCCTGATTTTGAGAAGGATATGCTTGTCATGCTTTGCTTAATTTTATTGACTCCTCCATTGAACTAAAACTGTAGTAATACTTCATGTTGCTTAAGCATGAAGGAAATTACTGAGTTTATGTCTTACAGATCATTTGCTTTGCAACCACTCCAGATGGTTATTCTCCAGAGGTACCACTTGTACATACAATCAGGATAGAGGATGATAATGATAACGCCCCATATTTTACGCAGGAGGTTTTTCAGTTTTCTGTCCCGGAAAATTCCAAACCTGGTAAGAGTAGTTTTAAAATACTGAACGCAGTTACCACTACTCAGCTCAGTTACGTACCAGTATGGCTAGGTATAATCTTGCATTTTTGTTAATTTCAGCGATTTCCTAAGGAATGCTTTTTTTTTAACAGCAAAGGCTGAATTTGCAAAGAGCAGCTCAAGATTTCTTAATCATTAGAAATTCTGAAACACCATCTCAATTGTAGTGATGAGTATTGTGTAAAAAATAAGTTTTTTTAAACTGAGATGATTCAGTGTTCCTAAAAAGGTATAAGAACTTCAGAACGTTATTCTTTTCATTTTATCAGAAATCATCTGTTTCATTAAAATGTTTTGATTTGACAGAACAGCAGTTTTTAGCATTTTAGTTTCTAAGGTTCTAAGATGTAAAAGCCTTTTATTAAGCTTACAGTGTTTGTCTGAGCTGGTAAATTGAGATTGGGTTTTTCCTGGGAATGGTGGGTGGAAAAGTCTTGTGTCTGCCTGTACCTGTTAAAGGCAGGGATTTCCCCGTTACTCACCTCATGTGTAACAGAGGACAAAAGCAGGGAGAAAGGTGGACCCCAGAGAATAAGAAACAGTTTGCCGTTTCTCACTCATCTCCTAGGCTAAGGATAGTTGAGTAGGGAAAGTCTAACTTCCTTCACGAAAAAAGAAACAAACCATCTTCCCCTTCATTCCAAAGCACTGGTTGCATTTCATTCTTTGAGCTGTTCTACTTCTTTCTGGGTGAGTTACTTATTTAGATTGACATTCTAAAACCACTTGGGCTGTAGGGATGAAGTAAAGCAGTGCTCCTGAGAGGCAGTGCTGCAGTTTGAACTATGTTGGAAAGCACCAAACCTCCTCCCCATATTCCCTGGCATCTCCTTTTCAGCTGTGTTTGGAATACTCGACTAGAAGTCACTGTCAAAACGACTAATTGAAGTCTAAAGTTTTAGTATTTCTTTTGATTATCCTTTGTGACAGCTGCAGTAATTACAACTTTGTCAAGGAAAGGGGAAGAATAGCTAGAGGATTAAACCAGACAATTTCACACGTTACTGTATTTTCACTACCATTTACTGTGTTTTCAATATTCTTTTCATTTAGAGCTCAATGACCTAACAGCTGTTTTCATGTATCTAAAATAGAAATAGCTGTTTGAATAAATTTTGATTATTTACAGATTCTTCTGAAACTAAAAATACTGTATTGTGTTCACAGGTGTATTTGTTGGAAAAGTGATTGCGGAAGACAGAGATGAGCCTTATACTCTGCATACTACATTGAAATACAGCATTGTGTCACAAATTCCAGAATCAGTCCGATCATTTTCTATACATCCTTACTTAGGTGACATTTCTGTATTATCACCACAGCTGGATAGAGAGGTGATCTTTTCTGAAACATCTTTAACTGTCATTTAGAGCACACAGATAGCTTCTTAACTGTGAATTGCTGGACCAGGAACTGACAGATAAATTTCTTAACATTTGTTTTTGTTTCCCTCTAAGATGCTTCTGGTCTAAAGAGTTTCTGCATAGATCTACCATGTTCTAGCTAATCTTGGTAGGGGACCTCCTGCTGCTTTCTTATGCAAGCTATGGATAGAAAATCCTATGGATTTTTACTTTTTCTCTGTTCATGCGTCCCATGAGCCTTATTTCCTCCTAATCATGCTTCATTTGAGGTGCTGCTTGCTTCTTTACAGAGGAGATGAAGCAGTATTTCTGGAAGTAGTCAGTCATCTGCTACTCAACAGAAATATCTCCCATATCTGAAGCGTAGTCAATAATATAACATTTCCTAAAATTAAAGCACAACATTCTTATCAGCTAGCTTTCGAGTTAATAAGATACAGGAAGCTTTAGTTTTTATTTTATTTGGAGGGACTTCTTGGATAAAGTGTGAAATGAGAAAGATTATTTATGCTAGAAACACTGATAGGTGTGTGCGTTTCAAATTACTATTAAGGCAGTCGTTTTAGGAAAAAAACCACTGCTATAGGCACATGTTTTTTAGGGTAACAAGAATCATATTCTGGCATACGTATGATGCTGCCTGGCTGAAAATCCACCTTAGCATCACAATTGTGTGCTTGAAGGTACACTGCTCAACTTCTTTAGCAAGAGAGAAATGCAGCATCTGCGAACATCACCATGACTACTAAAGAGACAATCACAGCTGACTACAGAGGGAAGGAAAGCTTGAAAAATTAGTCCACTGTCTCTCTTTTAAAGACAAACTAATGAAGTGGAGCACCTGAGAGACCTAGTGCTACTTCCAGGCATTCAGAACTGGAGTTACTGTCTTGATTTACAAACTTCCTCGTTTTGTGTTCAGCATATACGTTACAGATGCTCAGCTCAGTGCTGCTTAGCCACTAAAAAATATTTTACTTATTTTCCTTTTTGAACTGTAGGGAAAAAGCCCTAAAGCTAATTGCCTTGTTTGGCAAGGGAGCACTGAATTTAGAGCAGGTTTGGGGAATGGGAATAAAATAGGAAGTTCTACTCTTACGTATAACTGTGATTAAAAAAATGAGAATGTCAAACATCAGTATGCTTTTATTTGTCTTTTCAGATGTCTCCCAGTTACACTTTGCTAGTTGAAGTGAGAGATATGGATGGTCAGCCTTATGGTTTGTGCACAACAGGAACAGTTGTGATTCGATTAGAAGATACAAATGACAATGCACCATCCTTTAAACAGAAACATGTAAGTCTTTATAAATGAAATATCTGTGAAAAGGTGAAGAAAAAAGAGACTGGTTTTATCCCCTTCCAAATTTCCTCGTGAGTGGTCCCTTAAACATGATGCTTAATGCCAATATAGACAGTTGGGAATGCCCTGTTATTTGTTGTGCTCTTTGTTAATTAGGCTAATTGGTACATTAGTTGTTTTGAGACATTTGCCTTATGTCCATTTGGAAAAAGCTGACATAACTTATTCATGCAGTTCTGCAATGCATGGTCTTAGAAATCCCATAGTTTAACCATTTTCAAGAAGACATTAATTTATAAGCATTGTCATGACTTTGTTACTGTTTAACCATCTGTTAGCTGCTTTTGTGTTGCAAATGAAAATGTTAGTGTCAGTGAAGTAGATGCAAGGTTTTTCACTGAGATTTTCTATGCTTTTTTTTTTTTTTTCTTCTCTAGAAGGATTATTTAAAGCACTTCTTGTTCACTCAGCCTTAAGTCTTTGCTTATTGCAGCCATCTGAACTATTCAGGACAGAGTGTATGTCTCAATAACCATGCATACAGCTCAAACACCACAGGAGATTTTGTAATATGAAGTTTATGTAAAATAATTCATTATCTATGAGGAATACATGTACCTTATTCTTTCCACTCAGTGCTATAGAATATTGCCAGTAATATTAATTAAGAATCATAATTATAATAACCCAGCTCTTTAAAAAGATAAAAAAAAGAAGAAAAATACTTTCATCCTTTACCATCCAAACAGAGGTGTATTTCACCCTTCTTGTCTTTTCTTCAAGTTCTTGTGGTTTGTTCATATATATTTCTTTTACCTACCTCAATGCTTTTCTAATCCTCTGGTTTATCATGTATGCAAATTTGCATTGATAGCTGATGTAACTGAGAGGAACTATGTTAATTTACTTTTCCTGAAAGGAGAAGTCCAGACTTAATTATGTGAGTGATAGTTTGAGTGTAGAAAGGAGCTGAGATTTCGACTGTGCTGTCAGGAAGGGTTTACTGTTTCATTCAAGGTGTAAGGGAGAAATGGGAGAAATGTTCTAATGCGTGAAAACAAAATAAAACATTACAGCAGCTTGGTAAATTGACCCCTTGGGTTTACGTAGTCTTATTTAAATACAGTGTTCTTCAGTCTTGCATCATGGAACAGTATTTTCAGTTTTAAATCGATTTTTTTTTTTTTTTTTTTTGGATACTCAAAGTATGAAACACAAGTGGAGGAAAACAGAGTGAATGTAGAAATACTGAGACTCACTGTTTTGGATCTTGATGAACCTGGTTCACCCGGCTCAGCAGCAGTGTATGAAATTATAAAAGGAAATGATGATCGGTCCTTTGAAATTACAACAGACAAAAACACAAATGAAGGAATACTGTGTGTTGTTAAGGTAAGTAAATATGGAACTGCTTGAGGAAAGTTTGTATGTCTTCAGGCGTTACTTTTGAAGCCAATAATCTAGAACTCATTTTTATTCAAGTAGTATGTGTAACTATCAGGAAAATCATGCTTTCTTCGGGATCTGTACTGTCTTCTAGAGCGCATTGTATAATGCAATGCAAATGAGGCTTGTGTATGGTACGTGGCCTACAAAACTCAGCTTCCAGACTACTCCTCAGTTTTGCGTGCACAGAATTGAAGGAATTCTTTGTTTTATCATTCCAGAAATGCTTTGTGGTTTTGCCTGGTTCCATGATTGGAGGGGTTTAGACTTAAGGATGTAACTGCTGTTTTTAACAGAAATGCCACTGTGGCAACGAAGGAGAGGGATGAGCACTTATGATTAAATTTAATAACTCAGCATAAAGCTCTCCAGATTTTATTTTGCGGAATATTAGAGCTTTTTCTAAAGCTGTGTCCCTAGTATACAACCTTAGCTGAAATTTCTTACATTTAGTGTAATGTTGTAGTAGAATAGAGAGTATTATAACTTCAGGATATAAATAGCTCTATTAAAGGCATACAATGACCTTGGAGATGGTGTCTGAAGAATATATGATATATACTTCCAAGTTCAGACATATTTGAAATGGGCAAAGTCTTATTAGGAAATAAATGTAGGTGCTAGCAAGAAGCGTGATTGACTTTTGCTGGAAAGGAGATATATGTGACCTGAACTAATGGCCAACTAGATATGGAAAAAATCCCCCACTACATTTAATTCTTATCTCAGTTCTGTTGGTAAATAGCTATTAATAGTATTCGTCTAAAATTTTGCACTGGCTCTGCTTATCTTACGAGGGGTAGTTCCTCAGGTTACATTCTTTTGACTGAGTTAGAACTTAACATTTTTTTCTTAAAACTATGCCCCCTTACTGTGTCTCAGTCTGGATATTCCAGAAGGATAGCTGGCTTCTTTGTAAATAAATGTGGTAGAGTTTTATCTAGTTAATAACTGGACAGTGAAAGCAATAGCAAGTTTTGTATTGGTTTGAATGGAAAAAACCCGAAACGACACCTCACCTTTGTTACAGGGATTGGACTATGAAAGCGCCAAGCAAAGGATCCTCGTGATTGCAGTCAACAATGATGCACCCTACATGCTGGCACCACATTCACAACAAGTTTCACAGAGCACCAGCTCTGTTACAGTAAATGTCCTGGATATGGATGAGGGACCAGTGTTTAAACCCTGTCACTTACTCCTAGAAGTTAAAGAATGTGAGGATATTGGGACGAGTATTGGGAGATACCTAGCAGAAGATCCAGAAACTGGAAATAGTGAAGGCATATGGTATGAAACAATGTTGTCTACTGGTTTATTTGGAGTACAGCATAAGCAGTGTACAGGAAGGGGGAAATGGTTGTTAATACTCTATATATAGAGTATTATATATATAGTGTGTGTATGGGCACACAAGTAAGTGCATATGAATACATATATCTGTATGTATGTACGTATACATATATGTGTGTATGCATATTTGAAGTCTTTAACTAAACAAAGTTTATTCTTGACAGCTACCGAATACCACCTGGTCAATGCAATTGGATCAGCATAGATGAAAAATCGGGTGAAGTCAGAACCGTTAAAGTCTTGGACCGAGATATAGGAGAAATGAGACGAGGTCAATGCAATATCACAGTCCTTGCAATAGACAGAAGTGAGTACTAAATGTTGTTAATATTCTTTGTGTTTTATGACAGATGTTTATGTGAAAATTTACTGTGGCAACAACTATACTGGCTTAGACCAGAGGCTCACCTAGTCCATTGTCCTGTCTTTGGGATAGCTCTATCAAATGCTTAGAGAATATTATATAGCCAGGAAAGCATTTAAGAAATTGGAGCAAATTCTCAGTGTTTTCAAAAGTTATCTACTCCCATTTAAAATCTTGTGTTAAGTTTAAATTGAGAGATTTTCCTGTGGATTGTATTCCTTTCTTTTCCTGCTATTTTTTTTTAAGTGGTAGCACCCAGCAGCGATGAAATTGACAACAGGGAGAGCGGACATAGAGACCTTCTTGAAAAAAGTTGACCTTGCAACTCTTAATGTTTCCTCCTCTGTTGACATCTTGGAAAACTCTTAATTTAAAAGGACCTCTAAGAATAGCTGTATTCACTGATATATATTGCCAAATTCTTAACTCTTAGTCATTTAGGTTCTGTAACAGTGTTCACACTATGTATTGCTTGAGTGACAAGCTCTTAAAAATTACTCTGATTGTAAAGGAAGGGTCGTACACTTTTTCTTTCTAAAGCAAATTTTTGTTTATTTAATGTCAGTGATCATCTATTATTTATGATTAATTTGAGTATGTGTATTTATTATATAAAAGACCTAGTTTTGCCTCAACATCATCTAGCCAAAGAGATGAAAATACACCTTTCACTTCCCAAATGCTAAATGTAGGAATTGGAATATCAAAGAAAAATATTTTGATTTACAGGTCACACTTCTAATTCTACAATGTATCTTACATTAAAAATAAAAAAAATAGACTACCTTTATAAATCTAATTGCAGGATTTATTTTGAGCCCTTATATTCTTAAGCGTTAGTGGGAGTAAAGAGCAGACTTTTGGAAGCTGCATTACAGCTAAAAATTCTAACTCTGACCAAAGCTTACATATTAAAATTAAATGTAAATAATATGAATTTACATTGCTTAGAATTTCTGTTGCATTTAAATTAAACACGATAAATGCATCTACAGTCAGTTATCTCTAGAGAAAGTTTTAAAAAGTAGACTTAATGTAACTTTACTGGAATGCATATACAAGCATTGACATTCCTGTACTGGAAAAAAGTGTAATTAGAAAGGAGAGCTCATTGGCTTCTTGCATGTAGATTTTGACATAATATGTGTCACTGTTGAATCCTGCTGCCCCATGGTCACTCAGGGGGAAGGATGCAGAAGGAAGCCAAATGTTTCTGAAAGTGTTTCTGTTCCCAGGTGAAGTGAGGGTAAGAGAAGTGTAATTTATTTTCTCCTTGCAGAAGTAAAAAGTTTGGAGACCTTCACTTTCTGCTTTTGACTCTTTTTGCCTTAGTGTCCTTTGTCCCAGATTTATGGACTCTCTCCTCTCATCCTCCTGTTAGAACAGTATCTGTTCCACGCAGATACACATGCTTAACAAAAGACATTGTCTGTACATGCAGAATATGGAGCTTAGGGAGCTGTTGATCTGTTCTACAACTAGCCAAGAGAAGAGAAGCAGCCAAAAAGAGCTTTAAAAAGTACCTCTCTCTTTTGGCTAAATCGGCATCTGCTTTCCACACTACTTCTAAACTTGGGAATTACAGTTGATGATATTTTATTGTGAAAGTTTGGACTAGAAATAAATGAATGTTAGAAGTAAATGTTAAAAGTATTTGGTTATTTTTTCATCTCATAGACGGCAAAACAGGCACTGGAACAATCCAAGTTGTTATCCGGCCTGGGAACAAGAACTACCCACGAATCACTACAACCGATTATATAATGTGCAGAGACAGAAAACCGATCTGTCTTACTGCACAGGATGATGATGAGTCTCCTTACAGCACACCCTTTGTATATCGCATAACTGACCGTAGTTTGGCTTCCTCATGGAAGATAACTCAACACAATGGTATGTTACAACTTCCTTCTCCTCCTCAGTTAGTTGTAGGTTGCTGGAGGAAGCTTTACTACCTCTGTCTTCTGTAGACGGTAAGGATAGATTGGATGAATGTATGTTGAGAATTGGAGTAGTCAGTAGGGCTAACAAGGTAGCTTTGATGATCTGTAGCAGTTCCTCAGTTTCATTTGCTGTACAAGAGATCAAGAATCTGCCAGGAATAAAGAGGAACAGCTAAAATATTCTTTATCTTAACTGTCCTGAGTTTGAAGCAGTTAGCAGAAGTCAGGAAACTACTGTCACAAAAGCAAGGAAAAAGATATTACATTCTGCCTCTTAAAGCATAAATGAGAATCTGTCCCAAGCACCCTTGGGTGCAATCAGCTGCTATCTGAAATTATGATGTACAAAGATTAGGTGGGAGTACAAAAACTAATGTAATACATTGCATCAACACCTTTGGGAACGGAAATATACATTCATAATTCATAAGGAATTTAAGAATGAAATGGCTATTACTCCAGAGAGAAATACAACCTTTCTTAGGCTGCTGTTGTGGTGGAGGACTGGAAAACTGAAGCTTTATCTAAAATTGATTAGAGACTGACTGAAAAAACCCTGATGGGTTTTTTTTGTTTTTTTTTTTATTAGTACTGCTGTCAGCCAGCACATATTTGATAAATCTGAGCTGGATGAAAGAAAACATTACTATCTCTCTTAATATATTTATGCTAATTTTTATAATTTTGATAGAAGCAGATAACTTATTACAAAATGAATGACTGTTTCATAAGATTTGTTAATAAAAAAATTATAGCTGATGGTGGTTTGCTGGTGGGTGGCAAATGATGACAAGAAGAGTAGCGCATACATTTACTACATTTATTACTGTCTTGTCAGGAAAAGAATCTGATTTTGAAGTGTCCTTTCAAATATATGCTGATGAAAGGCAAAAGATGGCAGAGTTTGAGAACAAAGACGTGAGACAGTTTCAAGGTTTATATTAGGCAAATTGAAAAAATGTTTTAGAAGGTACACGTAGCTTCATATACTTTGTCATAAAGCAACCATTATGTACATTGGTGTCTGTCTTTAACATATTTATTACAAATTATTTCTTTTGCCTCTTAAAATACATGGCCAGTAGTCAGTGCCACTAAGCAGGATAGCAGCCTAAATGGATTTTACTTCCCATTGGTTAAAGCTGTTCCCACTGAATATAGCGACAGAGCTGAAGAGTGAAAGGGGTATAAATTAAGTTTACGATTAGTTATTCCAATCACACTTCAGCAAGTCCTTTTACCAGTTCAGTTGATGGTCTTTATTAGTAAGCCCAAATAGTGCCATTTACTATAATGAACTGAATCAACTTCAGAGTTTTAAATAAAATATTGTCAGAAGAATGTATAAGGTTTGCTTTTTCATTTCTAGCATTAAAAATGTGTTGAAAGTATAAATCCTTCCAAGATGTAGTTTTGTCTCGGTACATTTAAGCTGGCTTTAAACTAGCTAATGCAGATCTGGTAGCAATGCAGCTGTAACAGAAGGAAAGATTGTGATTACAGTTACATTTGTGACAAGAGAGTTTCAGATACAGTTAACACTAGATCTGGTTTTGTCTTTTTTTACAGATAATTCTGTGTATCTTTCACCCAAGGGTGATATTCCATTTGGAACATACACTATTCCTGTAAGTGTTACTGATAATGGAGGAAAGGTAGGAGAGCAGTACGTAACAGTTAACTTCTGTGATTGCGTTACTCCAACTGAATGCGATATCAGGAACCGTCAGTTTGCTGGGTCAAATGTTACCCTTGGTTTATGGGCCATCCTTGCAATGATCTTAGGATCACTGTTATTGCTGCGTAAGTACACTTGCCTTTTTTTAACATTAAGTGCAGAACATTTAATTTTAAAATTAATGGAGAGAACCTGATTCAAACTTGATTCAAGTATTGCATTTTTTATTTAGACAGTTGTTTAACCCTCATCACTAACTTAATGTAAGTGCTCTGTTTGTTTCAGTACCATGGGCTTCTTGCTCTCATCGTGTCCTGTAGTTACTGTGTATGGATTTTTGCTTATTCTTTTAAGTACTTTTTTATGTAAGATGTTCTGTGTGTTCATGTCAGCAAGGCCAAAAAAACCTGCATTCAGCGCTGAGCTGAAAGGTCATGGGATTTGTGGTGCTTATCAGATCTTGTCTTGTGGCAAGTATGGCAAAGTTTGGTTTTGAGTTCAGTGCTAGTTTTGGAATGTACATTTCTGTGCTTAAATCTGATTCCTAGAGTTTTTCATGGCTTTCTTGTATCATGAATTAAAACATGGAGTATCTCAGACACTGGATTTCACAAGGAATTTTATAAGAGCCAGCGTAATGTTGAAGGACAGCTTGGATACTTTCACAGCAGACCAAACCCTTGAACATGTTATGTTGCTGGAGTTCCCCAAAGACTAACATTACTGTTAACCAGTGAAGTGGTGACAGTGATATGTAATAGAAAAGCCAGGTCATTTTTTTTACAAGAATCAGAGATAGTCTGACTAACACCTTTAAATATCACCAGACATGCTACAGTAACAAGTACTTCAGAGTTCGGGTTTTTTCTTTCTTCTTTTCTACCCATAATTTTTTGTGGTGACAATCATCATACCCCTGTTCAGTCTCAGCTGGCTGTTCTTACTCAGGTGGATAGAACACTGAGACCTACACGTGTTTTGAAGGTTAGATAGATGCATGTTTTTTCTAAATAGAACAGGTACCCAAATTCATGATGTAGCCTGGAGATGCAACTTTCAGATGTGGGTGTGCTCAGTAGGGGGACTGTGTGGAAAATCAGCTAGCTTTTTGTCACTACCTTTTGTCACTTGACTGCATCTCTCCCAGATAGACCCATTATTTTATAGTGGCTAGGTTTTACCTTATATATCCTCTGAGTGCTGTCATGGATATCTTCTTCCCATCTGTCAGCATCAGGAGGCGACCTGCTGGAACCAGCGATACAGATCTTGCTGACAGCTGATAGCTGCAGAAGCTAGATGAGCTTGATAGTGGCTCTTGGCCAATTTTCAGAGAAGTTTGTGTTCAGAGATCAGATTGCTCAGTGGGTAGTGGGCGGAACTGCTCCATTTCTCATGGGCTTCTTTGTTTTTAAGCTATGAACTTGAAAAGAGAAGGAAAGAGTTGTTCTCTGAATTAAATGTTTAGTCGTTTGTTTAGGAGAGGTATTAGTTGCTCATGATTCTTTTATATGAAGTTTCTGTCTGAGTCTCCATGACAACTCAAAGTATTATTATAGGACGAATAAGCTGAATACAAAGAATTAAAGAAGATTGTTCTATAACATAATACTTGAAGTCCTCCAGGGTTCTGGTAATTTTTTCTGTGAAGCAGAAGTTTCTGGTATTTGGACCTTTAGCTTTGCATATTAGTTCCTTATGACATGATTTGACATCTGCATGTTCATACATGAAAAATAACTTGTGTACAATCTCCTAGACATAAGATGTAAATTTTCACTTGGATTTGGTCTTAATTTTTCATTACGGTGAAATTTTGCCATCACAGCATTTCTGTAAGGGATGCTTGCATTTCTTTCAGAGAAACCAAGATGCATTTTAGAAAACTGAAATAATCCAACAGTGTAGTGAGAACTCCATATACTGTTTTAAAAAAAAAGTTTGTATGTACAGTTTTGAGTATGAGCATTTTTGATTTCTTTTTTTTTTAAACCATTCTTGATGTTAAGTTATTTAAAAAGGCTACTACAACAAATTCACTACCAAATAGAAGTAGATACCATTATGAGGTAAAGTTCATAATATCTTCCTCACTTACTTCTGTTCCATAGTAATATTGATCACAATTTGTGGCTGCTGTGGCTCTGGAGTAATGCACAGACAAGTGACTGATGATTGTGCCAATCACAACTTAATTATTTCAAATACAGAAGCTCCAGGAGAAGAAGTGATGGTAAGTTTTCTGTTCACTTCAATGTAGAAACACGTAATTAAGATGTCAAACTGAAATGCTATGGGTAACAGGACCACCTGCAGGTAAGTGATTTTGTAAAGGAAATAAGCAGTAAATGCAGGGATCATTAGATGTACTTAGCTATTTAACAAGCATTTGAAAATTCTTACTTCAGGCAGAGTTGGTAGCACCATACATATTTAAGCGTATCCTGTGTTTGTTAGCCCGGCTGCTTATAATTCTTCCAGACTTCACCTGTTTGGTTGGATATTTCAGGTAAACATTTTAATCACTTCAGTCATTTTCAGCAATGAGATTAGATGGAAATTTAATATTTTTCCTATGTTAAATGTGTATTTATATAAAACATTATTGCTTTTTCTTGGAGAAGGTTTTTTAAATTTAGCAGATAAGTCATTGTCACAGGTGCAATTTCTACCCTTGCCCTAAGAAATGACCCCGAATACAGTTAATGTTTAAACCAGTGGAAAAAATATAGTTGATCTGTCTGTGTTCATGAAATGGGTTCTTACTTTTGGCAGCTAAATTTTTTAAGATACAGTTTGCCATGAACATAGTCCAGCCCAGGACTGTGGTCATCTACAAGGACCTAGCTTTTCAGACTCTTTCCCTTCTCGTCTGTCCCTGACCCCTAGACTTTGCCCTTCTCAAGTAAAGGAGATAACTCTGAAAACCATTGAGTTTACTTCACCTTGAAAACCAGGCAATCCTAATGGTGAAAAGTATCAAATTTCTCATTGCCTATGAAGCATGATGTAGTGCTGTTATAAACTGATAATGTAGTTTTTAATTTGTGGTCCCATAGTAGTTTTTCCATATTTCATTCGGTAGACAGAGCTAATGTGTGAAGAAACAGAATTAAATGTACGCATATGACTGTATGTCAGGTTTAACGGATTACAGGTTATTGAATTTGAAAATTTGGGGGTTTTTTTACATGATAATTTAAGAAATCAGCATATGGAGTATAATACAGCTTTAGCTGTTTAACAGGGATAAAGATTCAGTTTTTGGATCTCATATCGTTTTTACAGGCAGGTTTCCTTCCCCGAACACCTTGTCATAGCATCATTTCCAAAGATCAGTTATTGATCTTGGTACACACAATAATAAGGATAGCTTTTTTGTTCAGAATTTCATAGTGCAAAGCTGGAGACTTTTCAGTTTTCAGTAATGGCAGTTCCTGATTGCTGTTTCATCTCTGAATGGAAAAAAAAAAAAGTAAAGGCATCCCCACTGCTGCATCTTTTTTAGGATCACAATATAATTCCTCTACAAAACACAAATGATCAAGGAGGATATGGAATAAAAACAGGAGACCATCAAACATTTGAAATGGTAAAAGGAAGGGGTCATACCTTGGAATCGGTCAAGGGAGGCGGACATCAGTCTCTGGGATCAGTCAAAGAAGGAGGACAGACTATGATGGATACATGTAGATACTCCTACTCAGAGTGGCATAATTTCACACACCCTCGTTTAGGTGAAGTAAGTATTCTGAAACTGGTTTGGTTTTGGTTTTGTTTTTTCTTTCTTTTTGGAGTGTAGGTTATGATCAATATATGCAGACTTCAAGGAAGATATGAATTTGTGCTAGAAAGGTGGCTTTCCGTTTTTGGTTTTGTTGCATTTTTTCTCTCCTTGTCTTCCCTGCCTCTCCTTTGGAATACTGCCCTGTCAAAAAGTCAACCTTTATCTATTTTAGACACAAATGTAAATTGCTTTCTTTTTTAGCTTAAACATAGGCAGTATGCTATTGTTAATTTGGAATATTGTCTGATTTACATAACTCAGGCTTTTGTGATTTTTTTTTTTCTGACAATGTCTGTTTGCTTTTATTCTTACTGCTTGCTTTGTACTAACTTAAACCTGATACTTATCTTAGCAGTGGTGCAGGAATGAAGGTAAAGCATTAGAAATGTAGTTATTCTGATCTTCGGAGATCAAAAACTCACTACTTGCCTAACTAGTTGTGTGTAAATCAGTCATTTAATTTCAAGTGGATTTTAGTTGCTCGACAGGTTTTTTAAACAGGTTCTTCCTCTTCTATTGTTACATACATGATTAGTAGAAATTATTTCTTTATTTAATACTTTTATTTTGTAGTCTTAATGATATAGACCAATCATGTGCATTTTTTGTATGTAGGAATCCATTAGAGGACACACTCTGATTAAAAATTAATCAATGAAAGGTAAATCAAAAGAAATTATTTTTATGCAATATGTTTAGGATAACAATTTAAGAAAATAATAAGGTGTGTTTTTCTTCCTATGCAGAAGGTGCACCTATGCAGACAGGATGAAGAACAGAAGCATTCTGAAGATTATCTCCTTTCATATAATTATGAAGGAAGAGGATCCTTGGCTGGCTCTGTAGGCTGTTGCAGTGATCAGCATGAAGAAGAAGCACTTGACTTCTTAGATCAGCTGGAACCCAAGTTTAGGACATTAGCAGAAACATGCATAAAAAGATAAATGTGCCTTTCACAGTGCCGAAAAACTGTACATAAGTGTCTGTCATACTTTTGTGACATTGGGTATTCTGGAAATGAGGGGGGGAGAGGTTTGTGAAAATTATTGTAGACTGGTGAGAGTGTAAAGAACTCTTACTTTAAATTTACAATTTTCTCTACTAGACGCGATGCATCAAAAATAAGAGATTAAAAATATTTTTTCTTTAGACTATATTAATGTAGTAATGCTAGTTTCTACTTAGATTATATTTCTTATTCTTTGTGATTACTTAAAATGCAAAACTTGGTGTTGTCTTTTTAATTAATTATTGAGCTTCAAAATTTTATTGTATTTGGCTTTGGAGAAGGAAAGCTTTTTAACTCACTGTTTCTTTGATTTCTTTTAATTCTGTAGAAATAAACCAAAAATATTACTGGTAGATATCAAATACCTTGTTAATTTTTAAGTTATACAAGCTGAGATACAAAACACTTTTCACATTAAAAATACTGATGAATACATTAGAAAACTTTATATTTTGATTGAAAATTAAATATATATATTGTATATATGTAAAATAATATTAAAAAATATATTTTTCTCCTAATGGGTTACCACCCATCAAACTTGCTATCCTAAGGGATTTATTACATCACCCCATAGAATATCAGCATTGTATGCGAGTATATATTTTTCTTTTAAGGAAATAAAAGATTAAAAAAAAAAAATCAGGAAATAGAGGTAACTATTGTACTTTGGGTGAATGCAAGACAAATCTCATGTTTACGTGACCTAAATTTGTACCTCGGTTTCTTGTGAGTTCTAACATAGTATCGTTGCATAAATAATGAACATTGCCAAGAGTTATGTCCAGTGTAGCTACCACTACCTTTTTTATTTGCATTGTTACAGACTTTGTTAAACTTTCTTTCTGTGAGTAGAACTTGACAGAAAATACAGCTCAAATCAATCGAGGATACACTGCATTAACAATGTGCTTTAAAGACAGTTCTGTTTGAGATGCAGAACTACACTGTGACAATCTGTCTGGTTTGAGTGTATTATGTGGTTGTTGTAGAGGTAAGCTTTTACACAGATCTCTGGCAGAAATCCTCTGAATCTCATTTGTCATTTTACTGGATTAAGCATACATATACACTATATATATTTGCAAAAGTCTGAAATACCTTTGGCAGATGACAGTAGTGAAACCTGAATGCTGCTATAAGCCATTTCTTGAATTCAGCCTTTGCTTCACAGGTTTTGTATGGTTTTATTATTTGCACTCCTGGTTAAGTAATCAGTCCTCTGCACTCTAAGATTTCTCTTGTGCCTTAAAAGAACATCTTCCTGCCTGTGAGAAAGAGAAACTTGTGCGATTACTTATTTCTGTTGCTGTAGTTCTTTTAGGATTTGCTCTGTAGACTTAGGCCATAGAGAAGTATTTTTTAAAAAATTTACTGTAGATAAAGATCTGTAAAAGGAATTAAAACAAACAGTAACACTGCTCTAAATTTCAGTGCACAGCTGCTGATGACTTCCGGTGGTTACAGTTCATTCCACACAGATAATGGTCAGTGAAAACCCATAATAGTATAAAATCTTACCAAAGCTATAAAACAGTACTTCTGAAACCTTCTGTTTCGCACTGTAAATGGGCTTCAGAGTATTTCTGATAAGAACTAGTTGTGGTTAATAACTTCATAGACTAAAATACATTTAACATTGGTCTACCATTGGAAAGTGATGACAGATTAATCCTGAACTGGATACACTACCAGTGGAAAGAGTGACAGTGACCAGCAGCAAGATACTAGATGACAACCAAGGTGTTAATTACCTTACTTTATTTAAAAAATGCATGCTGATGCTACTCTTCTGAAGACTATTCTTTATTCTTTCTCACTAACATCATTTGCTTTTGCTCTTCATGGATAGGCAGACTTGTGGCTCATGTATGTCGCGATAGCTCTGCTGATGCAAGTGGAGCTTTGATGACTTTATGCAAGGTGAAGATCGGTCCCCTAATGATTCTTACTTCTTTGTGCCTTGTATTTTTATCCTCGGTTGTTGGCTATACACCTTTTAAGGTAATGTTAATGTCTTCTACCCCCAGCCCTTAAATGTTTAATGTTGTTTTTTAAATTATATAAAAATCCTATCATTCAGAAGGACCAGGGATAAATAACAGAATGCACTCTTTTTGAAAGTTATTTGGGGGTGGTGTAGAGAAACCTCTGGAAATACGGTTTCTTTCCTCATGAACTATAATACTAATACAAATTTGATATATTGTTTTAAAACTTTAGTTGAATTGGATTTGTCTGGTTTAGGTAGATGGCTGCCAACTTTCCACAGTGGAGTTAAAAACTTAATGAAATAAAAATAATGTTTTCTAGTCTAATTAACCTTAGTGTTTTCAGTTTTTCTTGTACATTTCAACAAACATCGATAATTAATTTCTTGTGTTTTTGTTCATTTTTAGGACAAATTTGTAATCACTTCTACTTGTTTGTCTCTTAAAAATTAAATTACTGAACTAAGCCAGCTATTTCTGTAAAACCAAAGGCAGAAAAGTAATTGAGATGCTTTAAAACATGAACTGTAAAACATCATTTTCATTGTATCTTCTAATCATGTGAATGAAAACTTTGTGTAAAATACTAAGGTTTACTAATACTAAGTACCAAATAACATTTGTGTAAAGCTTACAAATGAAATACTTCAAGATGTATAATTCACTGGTTGTTACTGTTGAATCAGCTTAAAAATTGTGAAGATTTGTTCTCTTCAAATAGACAATTTGCAAAGACATCACATTTTAGGTATATTTTGTACAACAGTGAGTAATAAATTTTTTGCAAAATAAAAGGAACTTCTACAAAAACAATTCATTTCTTGTACATTAGCTAGTTTGTGAGGATGAGTAGGCCTATCCTTTATGGGGATTGGATTTCTAAATTTTAGTCGAATTTTTTTTGCGATGTTGCACTGCTTTTACACGAATAGCATTTGTACTTGAATCATGAACATTGGTGAATTCTAGCTGAAGATTTGTAGCACAAGCTGGCATTTTGTCTGTGGGGTTTCCTTAATGCTTCTAAAATGATCACAGAATACTTGATGAATTGAAGGTCTTAAAAGTAAAAAGAGCTACTCTACCATCTCATTGTAAAAAATACATAGTGACTATTTTCAAAAGCTCTTAAGGAAAACCAATGGCAGCAGATATGCCAAACATTCATGTTTAGCAGTTATAAAGCTGCAAGATATTAGTATTCAGTCATGCAACCCCTATGATACCATGACTAAGGGACCAGTGTAATAACAGGTCTTGTTGTCTGGCTTCAAGTGAAAAGGTAGATTCCCAGAATGGCTGAGGTTGGGAGGGTCCTCTGGAGGTTATCTTGACCAACCTCCCTGCTCAAGCAAGGCTATCTCCAGCTGGCTCAAATGGCTTTTGAGTATCTCTTAAGAATGGTGATGGTACAACCTGTTCCAGTCACCTTCACAGTAAAGAAGTGTTCCCAGTGGTGCCTCCTGTGTTTCAGTTTGTGCCCATTGCTTTTTGTCCATTCACTGGACACTACTGAAAAGAGCCTGGCTCTGTCCTCTTGTCATCTGCCCTTCAGATATTTGTATACATTAATAAAATACCCCCAAGCCTCCTTCAATCTTAACAGTCCCATGTGCCTCAGTGTTTCCTCATCAAAATATGTTCTGTCCCTTCATAATTATTGTGGCCCTTTAATGGACTTTCTAGTACATCCATATCTGCCTCATACTGAGGAGCCCGGAACTGGACACGATACTCCAGGTGTGACCTCACCAGTGCTGAGAAGAAGGAATGGATTATCTCCCTCAACTTGCTGGCAACGCTCCTCCTAAAGCAGCCCAGGATACCATTCCCCTCTTTGCAGCAAGGGGACTCTGCTGGCTGATGTTCAACCTGGTGTTCACTAGGACCTCCCAGGTCTTTGTCTGCCAAGCTGCTTTCCAAGTGGGTGGCCCTCATGTGCAGGACTTTGCATTTCCCCTTGTTGAATTTTGTGAGCATCCTTTTGGCTCATTCTCCAGCCTGTTGAGGTCTCTCTGGATGGCGGTACAGCACTCTGGCATATCAGCTACTTAACCCATTTTTGTGTCAACAGCAAACTTCCTGAGGGTAAACTCTGCCTCATCATCCAGATCATTAATGGAGATACTAAACAGGACTGTAAACAATATTGACCCCTGGTATATACCACTAATTGCTGACCTCCAACTAGACTTTTTGCTGCTGATTAGCATCTTCTGGGCCTGTCCTTTCAGTTGGTTTTCAATCCACTTTAGTGTTTGCTCATCCAGCAACAGTTTGTCCATGAGGCTCTTAGGGGATACGGTGTCAAAGGCCTTACTGAAGTCCAGGTAGACAACACCCACTGCTCTCTCCTCACCTACCAGTTATTTAATTGTAGAAGTTTATTAAGTTGGTCAAGCATGACTTGCCCTTGGTGAAGCTATGCTGACTACTCCTGGGGATTTTCTTGTTCATGTACCTGAAAAATGGTTTCCAGGATCAGATGACCCATCATCTTCCCAAGGATCAAGATGAGGCTTACTGGCCTGCAGTTCCCTGGGCCTTCCTGCTTGCCCTTCTTAAACACAGGAGTGACATTTGCTTTCCTCCAGTCCTTGGGCATTTCTCCCAGCTGCCATGATTGACCTAAGATTGCTGAGAGTGGCCTTGCGATGACATCTGCCAGCTCCTTCAGCACTTGTGGTGCATCCCATCAGGGCCCATGGACTTACATATGTCTGGTTTACTTAAGTATTCCCTCATTATTTTCCACAGGGAGTATGTCTTCCTTACTCCAGCCTTTCCCGTGGTCTCTGGGAACTGGGATTCCTGAAGGCTGGTCTTGCTAGTAAAGAAAAAGGTCAAAGGCGGCATTCAGTATTGCAGCCTTTTCCGTGTCCTGTGTAACCAGGTACCTGTCTCATTGAGCAACGGGCCCGCTTTTTCACTAGTTGTCTTTTTCTCACCTATGTACTTACAGAAATGCTTCTTTTTGACATCCCTGGCCAAATTGATTTCTGTTTCAGCTTTACCTTTCTTAACTGCATCCCTGGATGCTTGGGTAGTGTTTCTGTATTCCTTCCATGTTACCTATCCTTACTTCCACCTCCTGTATAGTTTTTGAGTTTGATTTTTTTCCAGGAGCTCTTTGTTCACCTATACACCTGCATTTTTGCCTCACTTCATATTTTTAAGAGTGGAGCTCTCTTGAGCTTAAAGGAGGTGATCTTTGTACATTAGCCACCTTTCCAGGACCCACTTCCCTTCAGGTCCTCATTCCATGAGACTCCACAAAGCAGGTATTTGAAGAGGCCAAAGTCTACTCTCCTAAGTCCAGCATTGTGACTTTGCTTTTTACCCTGCTCTGTCCTGAACATCAGCATCTCACGGCCACTACAGCCAAGGCTGCCTTTGAAGTTCACATCCCTGATAAGCCTCTCCTTGTTGGTGAGTATGAAGTCTAGCAGAACACCTTCTATCCTTCTCTATCACTTGTGTCACAAAGTTGTCACTGATGCTCTCCAGGAACCTTCTGAATTTCTTATGCCCTTCTCTGTTGCCCCTCCCTCAGGGTGGTAAAAATGCCCCATGAAGACCAGGCTGTGTGAATGGGAGGCTGCTTCTCACTGTCCACACATGGCCTCACCCACTTATTCTTCCTGGTCAGAAGGCCCATAGCGCACACTCACTACCTTGTCACTCATGTCAGTCTGTTCTTTAATCCTTACCCATATACTCTCAGTTAGCAAGCAGCGAATTTCTCTAACCACCAGGTCAGGTTTGTAGATGGGAGTGTCACCCAGTGCTGTCACTCACTGCTTCTTCCTGGTGCTTCGCTATGACTGAGGGTAAATCAACCCAGATGCTGACCTTGACAACATACCCAGTTCCACCTTAGCTCAGAATGTGGTCTGTGTGCCCTGGCACTCCGTGCTGCCTCATTGAGCAGTGTGTGTCAGAAGGCTGAGCTCAGCATTTGTGTGCTGGCCATATCCATGAGGTGGAGGGTTGTTAAATCCACAGTGCTGAGTGCTGGGGCAACTAAGCTGGGAAGAAACTGGTGGGAGAAGAGAGAAAAAAAGTCCTGAAACTGAGTTGAGTCACCTCAATGTCAAGTTGAAGCTATACTTGAGCACCAAGATGAAAATGGTTCTTTAAGTCTCCCACTGATTTTTTTTTTCCTGGTTTTAAGTATTTTCCCAGGGGGAGGGCAAGGGGGCAAATAAGTATTTTATCAGAAGGCTATTAACAAGGCACCATTCTTACCTTTTTAATCACACTCAGTGCCTTCTGAATGCACCTAAGGCAAGCTTTTTTGATTAAAAGGAATGTGTTTGTGGAACAGAAATGTACCTTAAAAGAGAAGGGCACCAACATGTCTAATAGAGTTACTTATACTTTGAGCAGACTACTATGAAATCTATCATTGTTTTCTATGATTTTTGTTTTGGCCTTATGACATTAGTAGATCTATCTTTTTAGAGGAAAGTGTGTGTTTTCCCATGAGGTGTCCTTGATTTCCTCCCAAATATTCATTGATTATTACAATATGAATATGCATTCAAACTTCTAATGTTTTCAGATAAGTCTGTGATGTTAAAAAAAAAGGGTTATGTTTAAAAATGAGATTTGCTAGACTATAAGTTACCCGGATAATACTGATGATCCGCAAACTTAAGCGAGGAAATGTACAGAAGTGATACATCGTTTTGCACAGATTTCAAACATCTAGAGTCTTGTTTTGACTGGTGCACATTTAAAACTCTGTACGCAATGCTTTCCATCAGCAAGTACCTTGGAGAAATCTGCAGCCCCAAAATACTAGTTTCATATGGTTTGGAGGAGGAGTCTGGAGAACCAGCATTGTTTATGCTCTAGCAACTCCCAAAGCAATTTGTTCTGTTCTCTGAGCCCAGCCTCCGCATACTACTTTAGGACTTGACCTCTTTAGCTCTAGCCTCCAGATCCCTCTCTTACCTAGTTCTCTGTTCCCTTTTGCCTTCTTTGTTCTCAGCCCTGGCTCTAGGGCATGTCTCTGCATAAATATTGGTATCATCTCTTACCTCTCAAAAAGTCAGTACAGGGTGTGCAAGGAAAAAGCAGATAACTTAGCACAAGCATTTAAAAACGTAGACATATTCAGATGAGATGTTCATAATGCAGTGAGTATATAGTTGGAAGAGATTTAAACAATAGTGTTTTGGATCATGATTCGTTTAATATGAAGAGGGTGGACTCTATTTGGTCAAATGAATTTCACCTGTGTACCTAATTTCAATTGTAAAGCCCATGGTTACAGTGACAACTGAAAGGAAAGCCTTGGTCAGCCCTGGTCAGCCTCAGAGATTCTTAAATGAAACAAGCTTCACAAAGGTCATCCTGTACGTATGAACCAACAGACACTGAGTTATCGGCAAAGTGCAAATCAGACACATGATTTAATCAAGTCTGACAGGCATCAGTGTGTTTTTCCCAAGAATACCAATACACATATATCTGACAGCAGAGTAATATCTGGGAAATAGTCCAGCATTTATTTATTGTAAAAAGCTAGAAAGCTAGAGACAGCTGAACTTTTGAACAGATAGATTGTCTGTAGGGATGTGTGGTTTTTATTCTATTTATTTTTTTTTACCTTCTAAGAAAGCATTATATTTTTGAGCTAAAGACATATATACTCTTGAGAAAAAAAATCAGCCTCCATCTGATCCCCAGCAACTTAGATTTTCAATGCAAACTCTCTTCATCTGTTGAAATTATTATGAGTGACTAAAAGTAGTCTTAGGCAAACAAGGAAGCATTGTGCAACTCTTTAACTAAAGGTCGCTTTGCTGGATCAACCTATAATTAAGCCATCCCATAACTACAACCAAACCACCACAGACTTATCACATAAACATTTAAACAGATCAAATAGGCCCATAAAGACCCATCTCTTTCCTCCCACTTTAAGGAGGCTGTAATTTGACCAGATCAAAGAACAGATGATGAGATTTCATGCTCCCCTTGTGCTCTGAAACACAAAAGCAGTTGGCACCTTTTCCTTGCCACTACAACACATGGTTTTAAGATCAACTTATAACTTGGAGTTTGTTTTGTAGACAGCTCAAGCAGTTGCTACATCAGTAATAAAACTAAAGGGAAAAGATTAAACAGCATTTACAAAATATATCATCATTTACACTTAAAAATTTTGAAGGAAATAAGAATATCAAAATGAAAATTAAAATATCATACCATTATGTGAGGTAGGACTACAACCATAACCTCTGTGGTGTTAGCGTTATTAACCTTCATCTGTCTCGCAGACATTGTATGGGAGAAAAAAAGTGTTCAACAGAATATTAGATCTAGTGTGCACTATAGATTCCAGACAAAAAACCCCAAACTTTTTCTCTAACAAAGTTTTAGATAATGAGATTGTTTCCTAGGGTAGCTATGTCATTTGTTTGTGTGACAGTATTTCATCAATCACACTGGTCTGTAATGTGATTATCAGGAAAAAAAAGTCTGGCTCACTTTTACTAGAAAAATGATGACAGGAAAATGTTAGAAATAGTCATGTTCTCTTTGTTCACTGTAAGGCTCACTGATCTTTGAATGAAGCCAAGTGTGAACACTGACTGATGAAAGTATATCTCCCTAATCCTTCTTATTAAGATTATTTCATTTTATCAAAGCCTATTTTGATTTCTGTTAGATGTTTGCATTGAAACTCTCTTTTGGTACTGCATTTTGATGTATCAGAATAAGGTATAATGCATGATGTGAGATCTCTCTGAGGCACTGCTTTTGGAAGAATGTGCATTTTTTTTCTAAGAACTCCACTTAAAAAAAAGTGACTTTGCTCTCAGCAGTCCATTTTTAGTATTCACCCATTCAATTAGGAAGCATGTGAGAGGACAGGACAACTGAAACTCTTACCCATGTACGACCTGTTGGCAGGAAGGAGTTCCTGGCAGCAATATCTACCACATACCTTGCATCCTTTCCTGTAGCAAGGGTGCATGTTTCTACATTGTTCTCAGCTCTGCACCCTGGTGAGGCAGCCCTTGCTCCTTAGCCACGGGCCAGAATTGTAGGAGGTGCCAAGTCCAGGAAAAAATGCTAGGCCTGCTGTGCTCTGCATGGTGTTTCTGGAAATGGCTTTGCAGGGAAGAGCAGAGTCCAACTGGTGATTCAATACATGCCTGCCAGAAATGTGGCCCTATACATGTAATGAAATGTGATACAGTTACAGAAAAACTGGAACTCATTCCTGAATACTGGTTGATTCTAACATCTCCTCTGACAGTTCAGAGTTCTCCAGTGCAGTTCTGCCTTTCTGACAAGTACATATTTTGGAGCTCATATTCTAGACCTTTAAATACTTTTGATCTTTTTGGGGGAGGTATATGTTCACATGGTAGTAAATATGTAAAAAAAAAGGAAAATATGTAGATAGGATGAAGAATCTGTTTGATATGATCTTAACAGGAAGGCTAAACCTTGCAAACTGTAGGACAGTTAAGCAGTTCCAAGGCAGTTACTTCTACTTGAACAAGAGAAAGTTTAATTGGACAAAGCAAGGTAGATGCTGTAATAAAATAGAGTTTGATTTGTTGTTATTGCAGCTGAAAAATATGGTTTGATTTAAGCAGGAGATAGCCTGTTTAATCAGCTGATCCTGGAAGCAGAAGTTATGTTTTCAACTGCAGACATATAGCAAGCTGTTGGATGGTGCCTATCAGTTTCATACACATTTATGTACATAAAGACCTACAGGTAGAAACTGATAGACCTTACTGACAGAATACAGCCTTCCCTACCATTTGTGCGTGAAGCTCTTAGTGCACTGTTACTTTTAACAAGGACCACAACTACAAGAGAATGTTGGTTTCGTTGATGATAGGAGCACAAGTAGGGTAGAAAAACTAACTGCAGAAGTCAGTCAACAAGAATGAACAGAACATTATTTAGCCATTGGTCTAATGAGAGAGTATAAATGTACTGTGACGCATGTAAATTCAGATTAAAGTCGGAAGTATTAATTGACTCCTTTCAACATTAGAATAACAGCCTGATAGTTGGGACATCCATTGCAGGCTATGTAAAGCATATATTTCCTCTCTGTGGCCTGCACTGTGATGGGCATTGCAAGAAAAGGCAAATTATTCAACATATATGCCTTAATACATACCTGTTCTAGAGTGAATGAGTTAGAGAGAGCATTGATCAATAAGTATCATGAGAACAGACCTAACTTTGAAACTCTGATTTTCTTTTTTAGCAAAAGTAAAATGAAATGGAAGTTTTTGCACAAACGAAGTGTAGAATAAGTTAATTAGTGCAAGAGAAGACTGAAGTGGAGTGAAAATTGAGTTTGGAAATTATTTGTCATCTTCATACATCAGTTTGGTTACAAGGGAGCAATCACTTACTTTTTGAATATTGTCTAGAATCCAACAGCTGGGCCATTACAAGACAGTGCTGGAAATGTCTAGCACAAGGTGGCTTTTCCAGAATCTCCCTACGCACTGCATGCAAGAACAACCAAAGCCCCACAGGCTAATCCAGCCGAGGTTGAAGATGTCTTAGGCTAATTTTACACTAGCAAACAATTTGGCACACCAACACTAGATCAGTAGGTTAAAGCACTTAGTGCCAAGGCCTCTGCTTATACACTGAAGATGGTCAGGGCAATTTCAAGTAGTCTCAGGCAAGGTTTGTAGTGATTTCCTGGTCTGAACGTCCCCTTCATGTGATTAGAGGCTATTCAAAAGACTGTTTACTGTCTGAAACTCTACATCTCCATTATGGGTGGTGACTGTGTTCGATGAACACCCAAAGCAGAGCTTTTGATTGAGTTTCTGTGTAAAACAACCCAGTTTGCAGGTTCCAAAACTGTTGTGAGAACTGCACCAGGGTGCAGTAAGTAGGGATGACTGGGACATTCAGCTCAAAATGCTCTAGAGCAAAGTGTCAATGTAGACACTCCAATGTCTGCGGCATTCTTGCCCCACACAGGGTTTGTATGACCCAGCTTGTCAAAGAAGTGAGATCTGGGATCTGCTATAAACCTCTCTTCTGCCTGACACAGTAAGAAGCCATTCCTAAATTAATATTGCATAAGGTTCTTCATGTGCTTCTTATCAACTTTCACTAAATTTAGAGATAGATGAGAATATAATATTTTTCTAGTTGCCTTCAGCAACAGCTACCACATCTGTGGCACTCTGTATGGAAAGACAGGTTCATTGCAATAAAAGCAGAAAGGAGACAGGTTCATTGCAATAAAAGCAGAAAGGAGACAGGTTTAATATTATGAAAACATCAAATGACAAATTTGTTGATATCATTTAAGTCAAGGTCATAAGCACCCTAGGCTGTGAAACTTAAATGCAGAAGTAAAACAGGATTAGTTTGTCTGGATCACCTAGTAAGTCTATAGTTGTGCAGGAACTGGTGAATATCTTGCTAGTGAAACACAGAGAACTTTTGATGACATAGTAGGTGTAGAATCTGGGACAACTGATAGCATCATACAAAGAATGAAGAGAATATTAAAAGTAGTTAAGATCAAGCAGAAGACAGAACTAGTTATCTTAAATGTAGATAATGGCTATATGAATATAATTTGTTCAAAACAATTTTCAAGCCAAGTTTTAAAAAAAAGTTGAACTATTGCACCAACCACACATATTTGAGCTTATATATAAACAAAATCATTACAGTTTTAATGCACTGAGAAAGTAATTGTTCACATTTACAGAAAGAATGCCATTTTCAGCTTCTAGTATTCTGAAATGAACATTTCCCATTTCTCAAAATGGTATTTCTGATTTGTTTGTCTTCAAGATTTGCATAAATGTTCGTTCTCATTCCAGGCAAACACGGGAAAGAGAAAGGCTGTAAGAGGAAACGAGCAAAGACAAAAAAGTATTCCAGCAACCCCTTCAAAATAATAAAGTTCCTAGCTGCTCAATGAATAAACTTTCTGAAGAGGAGAGGGTAGGATAAAGGAAGAGAGAAGAAAATATATTTTAAAGTATTCTTTCCATCTATACATACATCAGCAGATGTGCAAATATACAATTTACATGAACTTATTTCTTAGTCTTTATTTTGATCATTCAACCTGCTTTAAAAAGCAAAATTAAATTAATATATTTGTTCATGAGGTTTGCTGCTTGATGTGATTTGACACTGAGTATTGCTCTGCTGCTATTAGGCAATCTCCTCTTACTGTCCAAACATGTACCAACACAATTTAATTGGTTCTCAAGAAAGTTACTATGATAATAAAAATTCTCAAAGAACAACAATTGCAAAATTTCCCGCAACAATGACTCAGTCATGGACAAGATCAAACACATACGCAACACAAGAAGAGAGGTGTTGAGCAAGTAAAGCTGACTCCTGATACATGAGACACTCAGTAAAACTAATTTTGCCAAAAGACGTACGACTCCTTAGATTACTCTCCTGAAAAGTAACATTAAAATAGAATGCCTTGTGAGGCAACTGGGCCAACATAGTTGTCAGAAAATCATATTTGAAATGAAGATTAAACTATAAGAAAGATTAAACTCTTCAAAGTGAATGAGCTGTTACGGAACAACAAACTACAAATGTGATCAGTGAATGCCCAGACGCAGCAGTTCAGAAGCTAGGGGTGGATCTTTACTTTAGATTACTTAGGTACACGTCACCAACATAATCTCTATTTCTTGCTCGTTAAAATCCTTTGTTCTTCCATTGTATGCCCTTTTTCGTTGTCCTGCTTTTGACCTTCACCTTGAAGACTGAAACATACAGAAACACACAGTTAATGGGATCAGAATAGCCATAGTTGAGCATAAATTACCCTCAAACACATGTAGCACGGACACTACTCATCAACATCAGTTGGTTTGCTCTACAGACCTGTTTCTATTTGTCTGCACTGTTCTTTGTAGACGGAGCTGCTATTTAACTCTTTTTTTTTTTCACTGCTGGTCATATCAAGTGCATTCCCAAATGCTTTATGATGTTCACACGTAAAACAATAATATTGTTTTACGTAGTAGCTATCAGAGGAAACGCAGACTAGAAGCAAAAGAAATATTGGCAAAAATGCCTCTTGGAGGTAAGTGGTAACCCTTGACGTTCAGAGGAAAAGTGAACCAAGATGGAGTGCATGTATTTCACTGCTATCTAAGATACAAATGCAGAGAAGAGAAAGTTGTCAGTACTTCTTTAAGTTTTATGCCCTTTCAAACTTGCAGCACTCAGCTCTTGAGTTGAAGACATTTTACAGGTACAAACCAAAGTGGATTGTTTTGCCCTGAAGTTGCTGGAATGATGAGTGCTTCATGGATTTAAAGGTAAATGATGTTCAGTTTTACAGCTGTCCATCACCTTTTCACAGACACATGTCCCTCCTAAACAGCAAAACCAGATGTGGCTGTACATCATAAGCACATAAAAAAAGTCTCAGGAGCAGACTTTTGCTTGGATATGAACAGCTGAACCTTCTGAAAGGGAGAAATGGAAACATTTTGCAAAGACAAGTGTGAAAAAAGAGTGAGATTTTAGTTAAAGCGAAAGGCAGCCTTGTATAGGGTATCTTTTCATCCCAGTGGACTCTATAAAACAGAATTAATGTTGTAAATAAGCTTGCTGCTATTATAGTGTGGAATATACATATAGTACATAGGTCTTAATTAAAGAACTGCACTGTAAGACATATCAAATTCCCTTGAAATTACCGAGTCTCCACTTATACCCTCAGTATTTGAATTCTCATTTTATTCTCAAGGATAAAAGAGTTGGTAGATTTTCTGTCCAGACAGAGAACTTGAAGAGAAACTCAGGAACTTACGAGGAGAAACATTGTCATAGTCATGCCAGTACAATCAGTCAGTAGTGCCTCTATGCATATTGATCTTCTTGGGTAGTTTGGGGTTTTGGAGTTAATTTCTCATAATAATTTAGATGACTCTTACATCCTTCTCCTTACTTTTAAACCCACTTTCTTAGCTGGCAACAAATGTTGATTTAATTATATATTCATTCAGGCTCCCAGGTTGCTCAACTTTAGCTAAATATGTGGCTGATTGATAATACAATGAAATACTTTAAGACAGACAGAAGGAGACCTTTGTCCAGTTCCCCATTTTGACACAGTGTAACCTTTCTACAGTCTATTCAATAACTGAATTTATTTTTTTTTCTAGTTGAGACAATCTCTTTTGCCAAGGTATTAATCTTAACTGTTCCAGTTGCATGAAAAGCATTAAGAAAGGAACTGACACCACCGAAGTGAAAACTAGGGATAAAAATGCGTACTGTTGCTATGTGCTGGAGAAGTGTTGTTTACGTGCCTTAGATTGTAGCAAATATTATTCTTTACCTCAATAATTTATTACTATAAGGGGACTGGTACTAGCCTTGTAGCCAAAGGCTTAAATGTCTGGAGTTACTCCAATTAACTGTAAGACTCAGGGGTCGGATGTTCGATGTGCCTAATCTATTCAAACTGTCTTTATCTCAACCCATGAGGTTTTGCACTTTTACCCTTCTGATTCGCTCCCTCTTCCCACTGCAGGACAGTGAACGAGTGGCTCTGTTAGCTGTCTACCAGGGTTAAACCATGACAGAAATGAATGAAAGCAACATTTGACTGAAGGTGAAGGAGAGCATGTACAATGCTGGCTAACACAGTTGGCTGCTCCTCCTGTCAACAGATGTAACAGCACTGCAGTATTACACCTGACTTTTATCATAAAATCATAAAATCATTAGGCTGGAAAAGACCTTTGAGACCATCAACTCCAACCGTACCTGTCTGTTACTAAACCATATCCCCAAGTACCTCATCTACCCGCCTTCTAAACACCTCCAGGATGGTGACTCAACCACCTCCCTGGGCAGACTGTTCCAGTGCCTGATAACCCTTTCTGTGAAGATATTTTTCCTAATGTCCAATCTAAATTTCCCCCGACACAGCTTAAGGCCATTCCCTCTTGTCCTATCACCTATCCCTTAGGAGAAGAGACAAACACCCATCTCTCTACAGCCTCCTTTTAGGTAGTTTAGAAAGGAATAAGGTCTCCCCTCAGCCTCCTCTTCTCCAGGCTAAACAACCCCAGTTCCCTCAGCTGCTCCTTGTAAGACTTGTTCTCCAGCCCCCTCATCAGTTTTGTTGCTCTTCTCTGGACACGCTCCAGGACCTTAATTTCTTTCTTATACTGAGGCGCTTAAAACTGAACAGTATTTGAGGTGTGGCCTCACCAATGCTGAGTACAGGGGCAGAATCACTGCCCTGGTCCTACTGGCCACACCATTTCTGATACAAGCCAAGATGCTGTTGGCTTTCTTGGTTACCTGGGCACACTGCTGGCTCATGTTCAGTTCACTGTTGACCAACACCCTCAGGTCTTTCTCTGCCAGGCAGCTTTCCAGCCACTCTTCCCTAAGCCTGTAGTGCTGCACAGGGTTTTTTTGTGTCCCAAGTGCAGGACTCTGCACTCGGCCTTGTTAAGTTTTATCCCTTTGTCCTCAGCCCATCGATTCAGCCCGTCCAGATCCCTCTGTAAATCCTCCCTACCCTCTAGCAGATTGAAACTTCCTCCCAGTTTAGCGTCATCTGCAAACTTGCTAAGGATGCATTCAATCCCCTCATCCAGGCCTTTGGTAAAGTTATTGAACAGAACTGGACCCAGCACTGAGCACTGGGGGACACCATTTGTTACACACCTTCAATTGGATTTATCTCCATTGATCATCACTCTCTGGGCCCGGCCATCCAGCCATTTTTTTACCCAGCAGAAGGTGCACCTCTCCAGATCAGTGGTAGCCAGTTTTTCATGTAGAGTGAGGAATGGTGTCAAAGGCTTTACTGAAGTCGAGGAACACTAAGTCCACAGCCTTTCCCTCATCCATCAAGCAGATTGCCTTGTCATAGAAGGAGATCAAGTTAGTTTGGCAGAACCTGCCTTTCATAAACCCATGGTGACTGGGCCTGATCACCCAGTTCTCCTGTGAGTGCAGTGAGATGGCACTCAAGATGACCTGCTCCATGACCTTCCCTGGCACTGAGGTCAGACTGACAGGCCTGTAGTTTTCTGGATCCTCTCTTCGGCCCTTCTTGTAAGTGAATGTAACATCTGCAGGCCTCTAACCATTTCCTCTTGGATCAAGGGAGCTTTGTTCTGCTCTTCCTCCCTGTCTACTAGCTTGTGAGACTGAGTACCCAGGGAACATCTTACCTTACTATTAAAGACTGAGGCAAAGAAGGCATTAAGCATCTCAGCCTTATCCTCGTCCTTTGTCACTATTGTTTCCCCCATGTCCAGTAAAGGATAGAGACTCTCCTTGGCCCTTCTCTTGTTATTGATATATTTGTAGACGGATTTTTTATTATCTTTCACAGAATGGGCCAATCTAAGTTCTAATTTTTCTTTAGCCCTGGGAAAGTCATCCCACTGCATTTCTGTGAGATCAAATACATCATAGTCCTCCTACAATAACTTCTAGCTCCTCTTATTTATTGCCCATGCTGCGTGCATTGGTGCAGAAGCAGTTCATCTGGGCTGTTGATCCTGCCTCGCTCCTAAGGGGAATAGTCCTAATTCCGAGGCAACTACTCACTGAATTATCTAGCCCTTCTGTGGTGCCATTTGAAGTGATATTCCTCACATCCTGTGAGGTGGCAGACTAAGGGTCCTTGCAAGCGCACTTTCCCTCAGAAACCAGAGTGCCATTCCCAGGCTTTTTTCGATCAAGCCTGGTTATGTCCTCCTCCCCCTTTACATCTAGTTAAAAGCTCTATCATCGTATGATACTACTTTTTACACTGTTTCCCTCATGCATTCATAAAAGTAAAAAAATTCATATTCATCTTATAATGGAAAACATGACTTATTTTTTCTCAAAATGATGATTATTGTTTGTGTAAAACATTTACATATTCACAGACTTCATATGTCTTAATTTATTTCAAGTTACTGTGAAGAATTTTTCTGTATTTCAGTTGAGTTCATCTATACTCCTCTTTTCCTAATATTCATATATGATAACTGAGTGCCTTAACTGTATTGATTTTCATAATTATACAAGTTTCAGCAAGCCATTAATATTTTATTTATAATATTTTCACAAATTTGCTACAAGATTATTTTCTCCAAGCTCACTTCTCACTTGACTACATAAGAAATCTTGTATAGGTAGGAATTGGATCAAATCACAGATTTACTTTAAAGAAAAAAAAAATGTAAATCTAGTTGCATGTACTTACAGAGATAAAAAAGACTCATGCAAATTCTTTCTTAAAGAACATGTAATATTTCCAGAACTGACTTCCACTAGGTCTAACTCTTCAAGTTTTGTTCCCCAAACCCCTGTAGAAAACCATTAGAATTCTATATTTAATGTATTTGTGTTTGTAGAATCTCTAAAAAGGGCATCTAGCTACAGTCTGTATATGTTCTCGGTATAATTTAAAACCACAGCATAAAGATGCTGAATCAATTTTACGGCTCAATGTACTCCACAATAGTAAGTACAGAAAGTTTGGAAGTTTTCTTCCTCCTATCCCACAACTTTCTACTCTTAGATTTCCCTTTCCACAGATATCCTGGGGAAAAGTTTAGCTGAGGTTTTTCATTGTTTCTTGAAAATCCTGACAGCAGCTGTTTCATTTGACTGAAAGAGAGCATGAGAATCTTGGGCGCTCCTGTAGCAAGTGCATGTCCACAAGCTTCATCCTGTGCTTCTTGTCAGTAGAGCTCTATCCTGAATTGATCTTAAATACAGGACTATAGTAACACCCATCATGTCAAAGCAGAGGATCTCCTTGGCATACAGGAATCCATGGCTGAACAGAGAAAATAATCTCCTGCATAGGAATTGCTATATACAGTAATCATGACAAAATAAAATTAAATCTTCACACCCAGTCTTTCACCAGCTCTGAGATAACAGGCTGTGAAAGAAACTTACGGGACTGTTGCTATCCAGGGAAACCCTTAATAGTCTATCTTGAGAAATGGGGAGGGGGAAAAGGAAGGTGAGCAGGTGAAAGAATGAGTACCTGGCTGACCATTTCCATGACAAAGATATTATAAAATAGGTTCAGCAGTCTTCATGATTAAGTCAATGAAAAGAGATGAAGAAAATATTGCATGCAGATTCATAAAGGATAGAAACTACAAAGGTTCTGAGTAGTTAGGGAAGTATTTAGGCTTTTTTATGTGAACACAAAAGAAAAAGAATAATTTTATCAGACAGAATTATACACATCTAGTGAAGGCGTATACCAAATTAGGCCTCAGTTGTAAAAATAATAATTAGTATGGTTTCAAACCAAAAATACAACCCAAAAGTACAATAGAAGCTTGTGTGCTTATTAAAAATGAAACCTATTTTACCTCTGAAATTGCAGTGATTTTAAAGAGAGACTTACATTACACTAAGCAGTTAAGTAAATTGTTTGTGCAGTTCGGCACAGGCAGACGGAAGTTTCCACAGTTCAATATGCACTTCAAGAATTTGCCTCAGGATGGCAGCATATGATGGCAGTAAAGTGAGAGTTTCAAAACATCTATTCATACCCAGAACTGCATCATTGGCTACTACAAATAAGTGAAATGGGCTACCATAAAAAAGTGAAATGCAGACTAAACACCGCGGTAACTGCTAAATTAAACCACAAAAATCTTCAACAAATCATTTTAGAATGGAATAGAACTAAAAGGCACCACTATCCCATATTCTGATGAAGTTACTTATCTCGTTTTGTTTCTGAAGTGCTATTTCAACTTGTAAGCATTATGGTTTTCATAGTTTCATTTACTGGATGTTTGCCTACTATATACTTAGTCGCTGACTGATGGAAGAAGAGCACAGAATCAGACGGTCAGGCTTAAGCCTGGACAGAAAGGAAGCCAGAAAAAGAAAAGGCAGGTTAAAAAGGCTGCAGAGAAGAGCACCTTTCTCTGCCTTCAAAGTCAGCCCTTCTCCATCACAGCCTTCAGTCATGTAGCAAAAATACAATCTATTTTCCTTCCAGTGGTTCATTATGTTTTTCCTTTTGAAAGCAGAAATTTTTGAAATGGTGCCAGAGACAATTCTATGTGGAAAGCAAAGATTTCTGCTAAAACCAGACTCTGCCTTCAAGCATGCCCTGCCCTGCCAATCTAAAATCTTTAGGCTTGTATGGGTTCAGCAAGTCCCAGAGCGTAGCAAGAACACCTTGAGTAGAAGGAATTACCTAACAGTAAAACATGGAAAATGTGGGATGATGGGAAAGCAAATGAAAGTCAATAGAGAAGATAACTCCTTATACTTCTGAGCAGAAGCATTATACAATCTCAAGAAGAGGGTCTTCACTGGAAAAATGCTCTCCATAGACATGAGTAGTGTAGAGGTAAAAGTCAGGTTTGCACTTTTCAGCTGGTTGTATTCAGCTCAACATTAGTTTATCCTCTCTGTCCCGGTTCCTGTGCACAGCAACTCCTTTGCATTTTGCAGCCTGTGCTGCCATCGTGTGGCACTTTAGGTGTTCATGCATTGAAAAGCAAAAGGGGGGAAAAAAAAATATAGCCCCACATCTGTTTTCCACCATTTATTCCCCTTTCATTTGCTACTGGCTTGGCACTGCCTGGCAGGAGAGACACTCAAGACTTGGAGCCCCTGTAGAGTCTTGGAGTTTTCTTCAGATTCTTTCCTGTTTTTTTCTTTTGCTTGCAAAAGCAGCAGAAAATCCAGACTGCCATGCCACTCAACCCTTGCCAAACAGTAAAAGTCACAAGAGCTGCTAAGCCTTTGATATTGTGGGTTATTCTCAATTTCACTGGGAAGTCTCACATACCTGTGCTCAAAAGCTAATGAAAAAAAAGTTTGTCTTCTACTAGTCTTCTCTGTTTCACCTATGGTGAAGGAAACTTTCTACCTTAGTTTTTATAAACAATACGTCCTTTTCACTGTTATGATAGCAGAAATTAGAAAGATGTCCCCTCTTGGTTCCCCCAGCCCACAAAAAAAAAATGCCTACAGTGTTTTTTCTTATGCCTCAGTAGTAAAATGAAAAGACATATTTGTAGAAAAACAGCCATCTAAGGAAAGCATTTCTAGAGGATTTTGCAATTCATTCCAACTGTGACTACCTAAAGTAATGCTCTCTCCAGTATTTGTTTTCTATCCTACTGTGTTATGTGTGTGTTGCTAAGTACAAAATTTAATGCAAATCCTACTAAATGCAATGAGAAGATCACATAAATTTCAGTAAGCTTTGGATCATATCTCCTGTGGTTGTGCAGTTTTATTGCTGGTTAGGCAAGAGTAGTTGCTAAAATTAATTACTGAAGTAGAAAAAAAGAAAACCCAAACCATACATGGTGCATGGGCTGTGACTGAAACGCCAAAAAATCATATAAGCAGCTTTTGCTTTTCTATTAAAGCAATAAATAAGTAGCCAAGCTCTGTTCATTAAAACCTCCAAATTTGTAAGCAGCAATGGGAAGCCAGCTCTGGAACCAAACTCTGATTTATCTGTACAGTATGTCACTATGATGACATATGGTTCCTCTTTAAATCTACAGCCTGCAGAGTCTTCCAAGTGCTCAGTGAACTGGCTTTTCTGGGAGTCTGGTTAGAAGTCTGTAATATTTTCACTCACACATTTCCTTTTCACCTAAAACTGATAAAAGAACATTTCTAAGGAAGGAAAAATCCCAACCAAACAAAAAAATCTTACTGCCCTTGGGGAAAAGCTTAAAGGAAGTGTTGTGTTGGTATTTTTTGGTTTGTTTTTTTTTCTTGGGTATCTATTATTAGGTAAGTGACACTTGGCTCTAGTCAGGTGTACTCTTCCAGGCAGACTGTGGTTTTGATGTCAACAAGACTACTGAATGATATTGACTGCTATGTAGCCTAAAACAGCTTTTATGTCAGGTTTCCATTAAAATTAATTTTATCAATTAAGAGTTACCTCCAGCAAAGAATCAAGACTCCTTTGAAAGTAGGAATTACATACTTAGCTTCTATTTGCCTTAATTACCAAACAGGGCCAAGACCTGAGATAGGCACTTATGCTCGCTGCACAAGAGTTTACCTTCTCCAAAGACCTAGTTGTTTCATGAAGCAATAGCACAGAATGCTCATCTGGGGAACACAAGTGCCCTCATTGGTTCAGTCCACATCTCCCACTGACAAATGACCTACTGAATGGCTTCTTGACTTGTGCTTCCCTTTCACTGAAACTGATATGCTATGAGCATAAAATAAAAGGATCTGCATGTCTAATCGTGAACCTATAACAAAATGGAGAGAAAAAATTAGGTGAAACTTTTTTGTTGGTTTGGTGCAGATTACATCTTTGGACATCCTTATGGGATGTTCCATTTACATACCATGACTGTTGGAATGGATGCTAGAAACATCCACAAATGGACAGATATACAAATCTCACAATACTTCCCTTTTCTAGGGACTGAAGTCCCAGTCCTCCCGATACATCAGTTGCTCCCTCCCTTTCTTTCCATAAGGATCTGATTTCCATACTAAGGAAACTTGGACCCATGGCACACGTGAGACCTCCGGAGTACTTTGACCAAATCCTGATGGGTAAGTAGCAAACCAAGTCCTTGTTTAGTCACTAGTTCTGAATGATAGAAGTCAAAAATAAAGCACTGGAATGTCTCACCTGTAAGTGCTTCCATTGGATTTAGTCTTCCATCAGACCCAACAAATCCACAGGATTAAAACCTGTGTGAGGGCAAGGGGGTTGGACTGCAACTCTTACTACCTGACTCTTGTAGGAATTTTTGTATTAATTTAGGTCTAGCTGTATCTAAAGTTTTAAGTCCATTGAAATAAAATTTCTGTTTGTAGCGGTCAAGAAATACGTGAACAAAAGTAAAAAATTGTTTCTAGAAGATGCCTTCATTGTCTTTATATTTAGAACGTCTGAGAAGTCTTCACATATTTCTTAATGAAACTTAGAAAAAGAAAACTTGCCCTCAGAAATTACTTTATAGCTGTTAGAAAGTTACAGCTGAGCCAAAGTGGCTATTTCTGTTGTGCACTGGAACTGATAAATTCCAGAGATCTTTCCTGACTTCATGTATTATGCCTAGACAAATTTTATCATCTTTCCAATAGATGTTGAATGTAGTAAACATCATATTCACAGCTTGAGTGTAAAAATGCAGTCATCCTATAAATTGTAAATACTTAGTTATGATCATCATTTCAAAGTGTGTTTAATTTCCTTCTGTAAGAAAAATAAACTATCTGCATAACTAAATGAATGTGAAATGAAAGGAGTAAGCAACAGCTTGAAAAATAAATATCATGAAGTAATTCCCCACCAAATCCTTAATAATTACTATATGGAGTAGGCTGCTCTTAATACAACAATTAATTAATTTTTCCAAATGAATTATGCAAGCCAGTATTTTTTCTTCATTAATGTTTTGTTGGAGTCATTAAGTTCCATTAATGTATAACAAAGAAGCAATTGGAATTTTATTCTAGCTGATGTGTGCTAATGTGCTTAACTTGAACTAAATGTGTTTCCAGTATGTAATCAAGTTTGAATAAATCAAATCAATTTACCACTGAAAGTCCTTTTGGAGCTGCAGCTGTTTTATATGGATGATTCTTCTCAGAGAAAAATACAGACAAACCCCAGAAGACTACACTCTGGAACATATAAAATTGTAAGTAGGAACCAATCTGTCTGATTTTTCTTAGAAAGATACTGTTTTCCCCACTTCAGACTCCATTATAAGTAAAAGTGGCTAAATTGTTTCCTGGGAATAAATTTTCTAATGAATTTAGATATCATAAAATTTTGAAAGCTTTATGAATTCTAGCTGATTTCTTACTTTTTTTTTCCATTTTTCATAAAATAGCAGAGATTGAATAAATCAGCTGATTAAATAGTTGCAACTTATGCAGCCTGTGTATTTTTGCCTATACACTATTGTTTTCGGGGATGATCAACTCATTAAAAAAATTGATCAAATACTAGCAGCGCATATTATCATTATTATTATTGGCAATTTTCATGAATGCCTTTCTTGATGGAGTTCTAGGGAAGGATATTATAATTACCTGATCAGAGGATACAGAGAAAATGCTTTCAGACTCTTGTTGGAGGTTTACAGTGATAAAATAAGATGGAAGTGACACAACTGGAAAAGAGGATATTATATGTTTTTTTTTTAAATTTATTATTATTGAAAACATACAACACTGCTCCCTCCCTCCCCAAACCCCAGACTCATGAGAGTGATGAAACATGAAGGTGTCCAGAAAGACTGGAAATCTTTGAGATGTTTAAGTTGCATCTGGAAAGCACTCTAAGCAACATGATTTGATTTAGCCAGATTTGAGCAGGGGTTGGAAAAGCTGGCCTTCAAGAGATCCCTTCCAACTTAATTTTTCTGTGATTCTGATATTTGTTTTAAAAAAAATGTGTTCATGGTGGAACTGATAATATTGATACTTCAGGCTTATATGGGTTAAAAAATAAGCTATTTTGAGAACTACACAGAATAGAAGTTGGCAAAAGCACAGAAATATCTGAAGTTGATGTCATTACCTCTTCTGAGTTACCTTAGACTTAAGGTACAAAAGGCACACCTATAAATAAAGAGAAATATGAAATTTGTAAGGCACCTCTTAAAAAAGGTGAAAAATCTTCCAAAACCAGTCATACTATATTTTTGACTTATGGACATCCTCATAATGACCACTGATTGGAAAAAAATTCACAAATTTTCCCTAAATATTCTTGTGGCCAAGATTTATAACAGGACTCTAACAGGTTGTCATCACAGCTCCAAAATTTACTTTTACTGAAATTTTATGTTCCCATCATATATAATTTGAATAAGCTTGTCACAGTCATACTTATTCTGTAAAAATTTCCAGTATGCTTTGTCACAGAGTTCCCTGTACTGTAAATATGTAACATACAAACCCACCCAAACATACTTGATAAATATTTGAGTAGAAAATTGTATGTGTGCTTTTCCTTTTAAAAAAGCTCTTCTCTACATAAAACTGTTTCTCACTTCTTCCTGCCCCGACTGGTAAGAAATATTAGAATAAATTTAAAAAAAAAAAGTTGATCCCAGATATTGTCAATTAATATGTGAGAGTAAAGTACTACACCATTAATGCTGTATAGCATTTCTTCTCTGTCTATGTTGGACTGTTCTGGAATGCTGAGAAAAAGGTCTTTGCTGCCATCTCTTAAAACAGCTTGTGGAGAGACCTTGCACAATCCTTTGGTGTACATATGAGGACAGGAAGATAAATTCCTGTTTCAGGATTGCTGTAGTGCTTCAAAGCAGTGTTACTCTTTGCGGGCTTTTACAGAGACTATAGGTGAGAACAAAACGTAGTTAGATGCTTAGCTTCCCATAACAATCCCAGGTATAATCAGGTTAGAAGGAAAGACTAGGGAATATAGTAAAAATAGAAGTAATAACGTGTGCTTTCTCAATTCTTTTCTATGTCTGAAAGTATTCTTGTCCTCTCTTTCACCATCTGATGCTATTTATTTATGGCACTCAGAAGGATAAAGTATCAAATTTCTTTCCCCTGGCATTGTGGGCAGAACGAAAACAATTGATTTTATCTGTGTCTTGAAAGGGAGAAAACAATTATATACAGCAGCGATTTACAGATTAACTACAGACTGGAAAATGAGAAGAAACCCCAGCAACTGAGAACAGAAATAGCTGCACTGAAGAACACTATAAGGAACATCCCTTGTTTCTGAATTTGCCTAATATTCTAAAACTATTTTCTAGCACAGTATGACATTCGAAGAGCTAATATGAAGAAAACAATTTATACTTTAAGATCCCTTAAGTGTTTTTACCTTAAACCAAGCTGTACGTTAATAAGCTTTTTTTCAAGTACTTGCCATAGTTTGAACTAATCACCTAACACTATTGTATTTACCGTTGCATAAATGTGACTGTAAACACCAGATATTATGTAGTATCCATTCGTGATAGTTATATCATATTTTAAAGTTAGTTCTAATGTTAAAGCAGTGATAAGTAAAACTAGTTTTTCTATTTAAATAGCCTTTGGAGTATATTTGTAGATGATTAACAGGCTGTGATTATAATGAACTCAGTGCTATAGACTGGAACTTGAATTTCTGTTGGAGATAGAGACTGACCAACCAAGGCCCACCAACTACAGTGAACATTCAAGCAGCCTAGACTGTCCAGGATCTGGCAAACCTGCCAGCACAAAACTAGAGAAAAACCTACATTACTCCTGCTGATCCATCTGCTTGAATACGTTCAAGCATTAGCAAAAGCTCTGGAAATCTTAGGATTAAGTACAATGCACTAAAAAAGCATTCCTTACTTGCCATATAGGTGGGAAAGCAGCCCCTTGATAAATAAAGTGATTTGAATTCCCTTCATCTGACAGCAGGAACTCCACTACTGAACCTATAGGCAGAGTCCCCTTCAATATCGTACAGTTTTCCTGCTATCAGGCAGCCTTAGAGCAAGATGAATACAGTACCTTTCCTTTTTTGTCTGTGTCAAGGACCTTTTGTGGACATTTCTTTTACTCAGAAGTGAAAAGATGTCATATTTAAACACCTATTTTTCTTTTTGAGCTGTACGAATTAGTTCTCCAATCTTAGTGGAAGAGTAATTAGTGTAAAGGTGCTGTGTTTGAAACTGTGAACAGAAATGTTCAGATCATTTTTATGCTGGAAAGAAACAGCAGTTAGTCACTTGTGTTACTTTACTGTTGCAGCAAGAGTGGGAAGAGTAGGTCATATGTGTAAGACTGAATATAATTTCTAGCTTTATCCATTGTCTATCTGTACCCAAGGAAAATCTGCAGCAAATCTGACAAGTGATCACTTGCTACTAAAACTGAGAGAAGAGCTTTACTCAAAACTCTTTACAGAATTTACTGATAGATAGAAAATCTCCCTTTACATGAAGCTAAGAGTCCAAAAAAAAAAAAAAAAGCAGTAAATGAATGGCTTTTAAGACTATACACAGATTTGCATTGCAGCTATAATGATGAGAAAGAAGTCTATTTGTATGCTTGTGAAAACAATGCTCAGGGGTAGAGAACAAAAGTAAGCAGGTTTCTTAGTTTCTTCCCAAACCAACAGTCTGCAAAACAGCATGAGTAGGAAAGAGTTCATCTGAATCTCAATGAGTCAATTCAGTTCTAGTGAAGAGCTGAGTCATCAGGAAGATGTCTAAGAGTGATGAGGAAAATATAATTTGAAGTCAAAGTAGTTACTATTCCTTCATAGTGTGTGCGTGTGGGGGGATCCAAGCCAAATGAAGTGTAGGAAAAGTTGAGGGAGTCTAAGTGAACAAAAAAAGGTTTCCTTATATCATCGCATGAAATAGCAATTACTTTGAGAGCCTCCTTTTGAGGGGGTTGAGAAAGCACAGAGGGGATCACACAATAGGGTCTCAGTCTTTCCAAAGCAATGTTTGTTGTTCCTCTTAGATGTGAAGCACTCAATTTGCAGCCAGTTTGGACATCACTTGTACATGAGGATTTGCACAAGAACTAATTCATATCAGAAACTGCAGTATTTTTTTCAAAATTGACTAAGAGAATGCTTTCCTGAAACAAAGAAAATATAACTCAGAAATAATTTTAATTGCATATTTTCACTTATCACTTACTCAGATACTGAAAAGTGAGTAGAGCAGGAAAGCATGTTAGAATGACCACATATTTTAACAATTAGAAGAATGCGAAAACAACAGAGAAGAATGCAATGATGATTTTGTGAAAGAAAAATCATTCTTTCCATTAAACTCAAGTCAACAACTCACTGTGTGTAAAGGATTTGTATAGTTTTTATAGTACTAGGCCAGACTGCTTATATTCACCTGAATAATCTTTGCATTGCCTGGATAAAACACAAGCAAACACATGCTGACAACATGCAAAATATTGGCTATGAATATGTGACTTCCTGAATGGTAAGGCCACCTAGGCCTTTTGGGATTCCTGTTTGACACTAGCTTTTACCTTGGGAGGCATTTGCACTTTTGATGGTGCATTAGAATAGGAATTAGTCTTCTACTCTGGAGAGAGAGAATTCCAGATGATAACTCCTGGCAGGGTTTCAATTCTGGTGCTCGACGTGAGACCCTCTCTTCATGGAGAACATAAGAGCTCAGATTAACTTCACATACCTGTTGTTTTCCTATGTGAATACTTCTACCTTTTCTTGTGACCTACCTTGTGCTATGCAGAAGCACATCAAGGGAAGAAGACTGTGTTTCTGACTGCAGAAACACAGCATGTAATGTTTTGAAGCAGAGTTTTACTCCTGTATTTTAAAGCACAGTTGATCAAAATCTTCAAGGAGCTTGTGAATGCAGTGGACTGATTTCTCAGGATGGAGGGAGAACCAAAAATCTGAATCTTCTTCACTGTCTTTCCAGGATGTACTTTGAATTGTGTTTGGAATAGGCAACTTGACGTAACCTAAAAGTTGCCCCTGTTTTAACTGAAGATCCCTTCCAAACTAATTTTCTGTGATGGCAATAGAGGTGTTAGTTTCGTATTCCAGGATACTTCCCCCTTCATCACATGCTATTAATACTCAATCCTGTAGCACATTCACTTTTATAGCTTCCATTCCCTTTAAACAAATGGCCACCTGGACTTTACTCCATTTGAAAATACACCATTACTATCATTAAATTTAAGAAAATTGGCTTAATTAAAGATCAGGTTACTGGGTTGGAACAAGAGCTAGTAAGAAGGAAGTCTGAACTCTCCTGCATTGCATTTACTGACTAGAGTCAGCATTTGGACTCAAGCTGTGATGAATCACTGAACCTGTTTTGGTGGTGACAAGTGTTTCAAATGCTGCAAAACCACTGTGGTACTCCTGTTTTCTACTAGGACTTTACTTGAACTCATTGCTCTTCATAGAGAAAAGTAAATCACGGCAAACCATAATCCTGTTTTCTGTTTTTTACCAAAATACAGAAATCTGTTGAGTCACTAAAAAATTCTGCATTTTGCTGCATAACTGAAAAGACATATCACTTGGAGCACATCAGCAGATGTTCATCCCTTAGTTGTCCACCTGACACAGAAGGCATAGGATTCTCTGTACTTTCCAGTTTTGTAGCTCCTGTAGTACTGCTGTTGGTAGAGCTAAATAACACCAATAGCTGCACTGGGAAAATAAACATGTCTTGTCTTAAAAAAAAATTGAAATATGTGTTTTGTTTTGTTTTGTTTTGTTTTGTTTTTTTTATGGAGACCCTCTTCTTTCCACATTTTCAAACACAGGAGAACAAGAACCTTGGCCAAATCCTACTTTTTAATAGAATTTTAAAGTTGTCTTATGGCACTTCATCTGGTTTGAACTTATCAGTCTCTTGAAGAGATACTTCCTGGAAAAGCAGAGTTGCTGGAGTACTTCCTTACTGGTGTACATTGTAAGAGCATTTATAAATTTAAAAAAACAAAGCCAGAGAATGGACAGTTACTGTGTCCATATGTAGTCTTAGAGTGGAAAAAAACCCCATTTACTCTTATCTCTGTGTACCTCGAGAGCTGCAAAGCATTTTTAGGAAAAAGTGGCTGAGCCAGTAGTTTGTTTTATAGATTTTTCAGAAGTCAAGGCATTGCACTTTGTAGCATGTGGAGAGTTTGAAGGGGTCAGCCTCTGGATGTACACAACTTCTGAAAAATCTCCTTCAGGTCTAAGACAGTCCTAGGAGGAACAACTGGACCTGTAAATTGTGTTAAAGACATTCCTCAGTTTCTCTTTGAAGTTGAAAACTACATCACAAAGTGAATCAAACATTTGCAACTACACTCTAAAATGGTTCAGATCCCCTTGTGCCAGAGGCATTTCTTATGAACGCCATCAGTTTCATGGGGGAAGGAGAGAGGGAAGAACCTAAAAAATGGTGCTAATCACATCCTCTGAAGTGCAGAGAACTTTTTCAGGGAACAGATGTCATGTTTAGGATTCCAGGGGTCTGATTTTTTTGTACCGTGTAGTTTGTGACATGCGGGAAAGGTTGATAAGGCAGAGCAGTAAGAGAATATCACAAAATTAGTAGTTAGATCATTGATTCAAGTACAGTTTACATACTTTTTATTGAATAACACTGTGAAATATCACCATTCCTTGGGAAGCTTACACACTAGCCCTGAGGGTACTCTTCAGGATAGAAATTTTTCTCCCCTCTGTTTTATGGGTGAGTTGAGGGCTCTGTCTCTGTTTTGCTATGCACTGAATAGCTTTAGTCTTAAAAGCTTTCCTGGAAGGCATAGGGGGTAGAAACTCCGTGGTGTGCAGGTTTCACATACCTGGCTCTTCTGTATTTCCTATTGTCCAATGTAGTGACTGTGATGAATCAATATGACAGGTTTCACTCTCACCATATATGCAGTTTAGAAACTTAAGGTGATGCACTTTATGAATCTGCCCTCTCAGCAGGAGCTGAGGTAGTTATAATTGAAATCTTAGCCCTTTCCTAGGCTTTTCAGCTCTTGTTAGGTGGTGAAAAATACCCAAATATCACCTGTGCTGGGCATTCTAAGCACAACACTTGTGTGGGTAAAGCACTGCGTAGGCTCCTAGGAAGCCTTTCTTCCACATGCTATTATATGTAGTAGAGGAAGGTTTTGAGGTCCTGCCATGTGGACAAGCCTGGAGAAGCAAGTAGAGGGGACTAGGTGCCATCAAGTTATAAATGTACAATAGTATAGCACTTGTTGCATCAGGCATGTTTAAGCATCAACTCCACCCATTAGGCTGCAGTGGAGGAGAAAATCTGGCCTTTCCCCTATCTTAGTAGGGTCATGGCAGGGTGCCCAAACCAAACTACCCTCCACCCCTGAGCATTATCATTATCCAATACCTAAATCACAACAGAAAAGTCTGGGAGATATAGTGTGAAAGATTTTTCAACATAGAGCAAGGAAATTGATTCAGGAAATAAACCGTACATATCTACCAGAATAAACTTGGATTTCCCAAGGACAGTATTAGCTGAAGTGCAGTGCCACAACAACTAACCTTGATCCAGAGCTAAGTTTCTTCTCTGGTCTCCTTTATGCAGTGCAGTCAAATTTCCTGGGGAGACGTGGTCTTCTAAAGATGCTGTGACTTCTTTGGAAGGTGATAAAAATGAAAAAGAGTTTACTGTTTATTTTGGTTCAGGGATTTCTCAGACTAAGCTCAGAGGTTTTATTTTGCAAGGTCTATGCAGTAATCTAACATGCTTCATGAGTTATCTAGCATAATTAATGCATGTTGACTTTGAAGACCTGCCTGAACTGAAGGGTGCTTCTTGTGCCCTTAATTAATTTACTGAAGATAAGACCATCTTGTGAAGTTCTCATTTTACTCATATAAACTCACAGTTAGGAAAAGAAAACCAAACTCAACAAATATTTTTTTATCATTGTAGTACACACCTCAATAGTAGAACCTAGAAATCCTTTCAAGTTCATTGCCAAGAAATGCAAAACTTTTAAACCCATTCTTCTGACTGTTCTTCCAGATCTTCCTTGAAAAATATGAACACAGACAACTAGATAATAAACCAATAAATTGATTCAAAGTCTTATTTGTTCATCTCACTAAACTACTAGTAAACTATTGACCACATCACTGTTGACAAATGGTTTATAGAATAATATATGAGCAATACAAGCATTGTGTATCATCTTTATTCATGTGCTTCCATTTTTCCATTATTCTCATTTCTTTTGCTTTCTGCTGGAGAACACATGGTACGTATTTTATTTTGCAAATGAATTAACCGCACATACTATGCCTAATCACCTCTAAGAAAAAGAAAATGCGATTTAAAATACAGCCTTATTTAGAAGGATACTATTTCATGGGCAGCTAAATATTGATTCTATATATAATATAGCAGTAGGCGTTCATATTAAAGTTTATTGCAAGTCAGATGAAAACTAGAAGAACAGAATCACATATAATAAGAATAATGGTTTTGATCTGTCATGACCTCAGAAAACATAAAGATCTATAGGAGGAATGTTCAGCAGTGGCTGTGTTTTACTGGTTCAGAAACGCACAATGCAGAAGCACTGCATGTCATGAAATTCAACTTGATAGAAATGCCTCTTCTGGAAAAACAGACTTCATATTCCATCCAGAAACAATAAGTCTGTTGGTGGAATTATTTAAAGAAACTCATATGAAAAATAACTGCTTTATACCAAATCTGCTATTAAAACTGAAATCTGAAGCTTACAGGAGCGAATGCAGCTCATTGTGTTACATCATTAATCTTTATGATCAAAATGATTACAAAATTCTATGGGGAGGGGAAAGCAATTACTGAATTATGTATAATTTTTTTTCCATAGATATTTGAGAAAGCACTGTGCATAAAGATGTCTGCATAAAGCCCTTCGATGGTAAGAACAGCCTGGTCAGTAGCGTATTTTTAAACTGTAGGAGAGTTATTTTTTAATTTTAAACTCTGCCCCAGTCACTGTTTAACGTTCCATGGTCACATACTATCTATATTGCTAAATTGCCCACAATGCCAGAGCAGTCAGGCAGTACTCAGATTAAGCCACAAAGTAATTAGTCTTCAATCACTGAATATTCACAGCTCAATTAAATCCTTTACAGAGATGTAGACAATTCTGCAGCAAGGACCAATATTTCTATTGACACTCCCCCAAACTGTAAAATAAATATATCCCAATGAAGATAAAAAAGAACTTGGAAGACTCTTCTATAAAGAATCTTCTCCTGCATCTCCAATTTAATTTTAGAGGTCAATTGTCTGTAAGTTTGGATATGCATACTCATACTTTTACAACAGAAGGTAGTTTTGTTTTAGGATAGTGGGGTGAAAGAGGAAGCTCCCCTCCTCCCCCCCCCCCCCAAAAAAAAACCACCCCAAAAAAGTCGGTGCTTTTAAAGAGGATTTTTGTTTGCAGTCTGCAACTCTATTACTTGTAAGAATTTTGGTAGCAAAAATAAGAAGCATGCATCGCATCTATAATGGAAAGAACTAATCAGTGTCACCCAATTCAATCTACTGAACAAGTCAGAGAACATAACAATATTGCTCAACTGGATGGAAATCCTGTTACTTGATTTTATTGCCTACATTCAAGGGAAAATCAGAATTTTTTTTTTTTTTGTACAAGCATGCATGTCATCTTTAGTTTGTGATTACTGAAAAGTACAAAGATGTGGATAAGTGAGGTTTTCCAAACTAGTGGTATTTGAAGCAGTACTGAAAGAACTTTATCTGAAACTTTGTTTAAGATCAGCAAAAATATTTGTTTCAGACAAATAAAAAACTATAAGCAAGAGAAGAATCAGTCTTATTCCAGTTCAAGTCCACCAGATTTAATGACGCTAACTCCAAATAAAGTGGAAAGTCTGTCAGTTTTCTTTTTGTTTACTTGATTTATGGATATTTATATACAATCGCCGGAGATTCATCCTTGATAGAGAATGGCAATTAAAGCCAATTAATTCTTTAATTACCAAGCAGCTATTAGCTAGGTACATTTGATATTCTGCAAATGGTTACAGTGCAGAGACACCCAAACTAGCAGGCACTTGAGCCCTTTAGTCCACAAGGCACCACGTATGTATGAGGAGTAGTGGTGCTTCTCTGGCTGAGTTGTCTGGACCAGTAAGATGGGATTTATGTCCTACTTTCCACTGAGCACTGAGTATATGGTGCCACGCAGCAGCCCAAGGGAAACATTCCTTGTTATACAGGTAATTAATACATGAATACATTTAAAACCAAAACATCATGCAGATACTGGCGCTGAGCAGCTGTGAAAGAGGAGACAAAACCCACAAAATGAAGCAACATTCAGGAGATTTCCTCAAGCTCTGGGTTGTCTGAGTGTAATCCCCAGGGAAAGCAAGGAACATTATTACATGCCAGAAGGTTTGCCTTTGACAACACTGAAGCTGTCAAAAATAAATGAAAAACGTAACGGCATAATCACTCTGGCTGGAGACTTTGATGGACTGAAAAGAGGATACCACACTCTGCACATAGGCCTGATCACAATAGTTGTGGCAGGGGAAAGCTGTGTTTAAGCTATGTCAGTCCAATTATCAGATGCACAGAGTGAAACTAGCCCTTAATCTGAATCTTACCCAGCCGCACCTTTAAAAGAAGGATCTGAAAAAATCTGCCTTTGATATTTATTATGCTTAAAACAAGTGGTAGCATGGGACCTTGATATAGCTTTTGATAGATTACACTCCAAAAGCATGGGAGCAACAATGCTGAAGTCTAGTATGTGTTAGTATTAATATTAGCAGCTGAAAAGATAAGTAAGGTAGTCTACAATCTATGACTTACAGATGTCTGGCTGTGTCCCTCTTTTCCTATATGACAACAGTTTCAGGTTTAAAAACTGTAGTGTTATTCTTTTGCTGCCTTACCTTTCTGCTGATACAGTGAGCCTGCGGGACAGCAAAGACTTCCCCACTGCTCCACAGCAGGATCAAATTGACCTTGCTCTCTCTCATATTTCTACTGTTTTCAGCCATTGAGATGGAAAGTGTATAGAGCAAATGCTGGCAAATCGTTTCTTTCTGAAAACATCCTAAGAACATTTTGGATCGCTCTATTTTAGTATCAGATGATAAGCAAGTCCATAACAGTTCTGCATGTGGGAACTGAATGAGTGATAGGAAGTCCTGTCTACTCTTGGATCGTATGTCAAACAAAGGAACCCCTATTCTGAAAAACATATTTTCAATGTTAGAGAGACTGTAATTCCAGGGTTCTATTTCCAGTTAAGAAAAAAAATACTTCAGAAAATAGTGTAGTTTTTGACAGCTAAATAAATCAGGTGAGACTGCCATTAGAATGATTAGCTGGAAATAATACCACAGCCACAAAATAATACCAAAAACCAGCTCAGTTCTGCAGACATCAGAGATAGTTGAACATAAAATATGTTGCTTTTTACAGCTTAACATATAGACTCAAAAGGCCAATCACTGCTGAAGTAGAGGCTGGGAAGAAATTTAACAGGAAGGAATACCACAAATATTAGAAGAACCATTAAGGAAAGAATATCTGAGCATAGATTCAGTATTAAAAAAAACAAATGGTAACCAGAAATACAGAAAACCAATATCCAAATAGTATTATACACATGCTTATACTCATGCATAACAGAGAAAGAAATGATGGTAATGAAGTTAAAAGGTTATTACAGACTAAAGCTTATTTTAAAATCTTTTGTTCCTTATATACATCTGACCTAATATATATCATAAGTTAAGAGAAAGAGAAAAAAAATATGGTAGTCACTCTGCTCAACACAAACTAGAAAACAGTCAGAATCTCTTTTATAGAGAGAAAATACTTGTAGACTTATGGCAATGATATTAGATTTTCTTCTTTCAGAAAGCACTCCATGATTTGCCTTTTGGTGGAAGAAGAGAGAGACAGAGAGAGGAAAGAGACTAGTCTGTCTTTATGCACTGCATTCAAGACAGTGCTCCTTTCTGGCACTTCTCCTACTACAGAGTATGTGCTAGAAAAGATCCAAAGTCTCAGTGGGGGACTTGAATGCACGTTCTTTCATCCCTCAGGCATTTAGCACTACATCCTATCAAACAGTACTCTACTGTAGCTATAATTTCTTGCTGTCACATTTACTGTCTCTGCCAAGGCTATTTGTAATCTGCTAGTCAAAGCACAGCAACTCATCTACTAGCAACACAACTGTTGCTTTTGCTGACTTGTGTTAACAGCAGAAATGTCTCTTTAAGAGCAAATGCCATGGTCTCCTCCTTGCTCCCTTAAATTAAATTGAAAACAGACCACATCTGATGTTTCTTGTAATAATCTTGAGAAATTATTTACAAAGGGTATTAAATGGAACAGATAACACAAAACAAAGCTCCATAATTTGGGAATTAAAGCATTTTTGCCTTTTCAGGCTGGACCAGGGAAACAACATTTTATGGTACCCAGCATTTAGTCTTTTAAAGAATTTAAAAGGAATACAAGTCATACCTTTTCTAGCTGTGTTCAAAATCGAGTACTACAACATCATAGTATTGACTCACTTGCACATCAAGTCACATATTTTGAAGAACCACGATACTTTTAGCTCAGTTTGAAGTCCTGTTTATTTGTTTTTCTATATCACCAGCTCCAGTTAGAATTCAAGGCTGAGAAATACAAGATATTCCTATAATTTAATGCATGAAGATAGAATTATTTACTGTGGGACTCAGTGGGCACATTAGTGTATGTAAGGCATGCTTCACTTTTAATTAGTCTTACAAAGATATGAGAGAAAATGAACCAGCAGTACAGATTTGACTTTTACTTATTTTTGTCTTGGTACATTCCCCGGCTTGTGTTTCCTCTCCCTTTCCCACTGCCATATGCTGTCAGTTTTAACTACAATTTTATTACATATCCAAAATTTTATTACTATCCAAAAGAAATGAAGAAAAGGACATAGAAAGATAGTAGTTAGCAGCTCCTAGCTCATAATTATAGACCTGTTATTTCTCCTGTTATTCTGATTAAAAAAAAAAACAACCCCACAACAACACCCTACTTCTCTTGTTTCAAGGGAAAATCAAAACCTTCCTGCTCCTACAGTAGTGTTTTCTTGTGACTGGCAATGCTAATGCACTCATTACCATTAATTTAAGCAGTTAAAGGTCAACACACTGGAACACTAACATGGATGAAGATTAATTTAAAAGAAATAATTTGGATAGAAGATCTAAAAAAAAAAAACAGATTAGGTTTTTTCATAAATAAACCTTGAGGAATTCAGAAGCAATTAAATGTAAGCACAGATATGACAAAGAAAACACATCTACAGGCAACTGATAAGCAAGAACCAGCATAACAGACATCTTCCAATAGGTGAACATCTGTCTTTATCCTTCAAAGCGCTTGAAAATTTCTGGTCTTTTTTTTATTCTTATCTGTCCCCTACTGTTTATGCATCTCAAGTCAAAGAATACATTCCCAGGGAAAGAAAATTATCATACACAAAAAATATTACTCTAGGAAATAAAACAAAATGTGATCTAAGGTCAGTGTATAGTACCTTCTAATTTGGGAAAATGTAAGTGTACATCACTGGTTTTCAAAGACTGACGATAGAGAATGATTATCAAGCTTTTTTATATCAAATGCTTTTTGTTCTGCCTATTTACATTTCTACCATTTTCTAAAATATTGTTTGCTTTAGTTAAAAGCAAGCAAGCAAGAAAGAAGAGGCACCAGCTAAATGTATTCATTAACTCTCTCTATCAAGTCTAGCACCTGCAATGCAAGTGAAAGTAAGTATGCTCGCTTTGAGGGCCCTTGGGAAAGAGCCCCCCCAACCTTGCTGGATTCCCACCATTGCTCTCTAGCTTGCTGCAGCCTCCAATCATTAATCAACCACTCACAGATTCTTTTCCCTCCATCACACCAGATGGCTGCAACTATATGACCAGGAAAAAAAGGTGTAGAGGTTGCTGTCATTTGCTAAATTGTGTAGGTTAGAAGCAAGAGATGACTAGAGCAGTTCACTTTTCCTCTAAAGTCCTTAATTCCCTGGCCTTTTTCTTTATATACATACTTTGTTTCCTTCCTGCTTCTCTTTCATTGCCCCTCTTCCCTCCTTCCGCCTTTCAGGCTGCCGGAGTTCTTGTCTGTTACTAGCTGTGTAGTGCTACCTAATGGTGAAAAAGGTGGGAGAGAAGGCACTAGGAAGAAAATGATACAGTAATAAGTTCGTGTCAGGCCGAAAATTTCCCCTGCTGTCCCCTAGAACCCACTAGACAACACTTGAACACATGCTTAGCATTTTATAGATAACTGTGTCTGCTTGTTGGCTCAGAGCTTCAGTAATCATAGCTTCCAGGCGGACACCTCAAAGAGGCTGGCATTAAGAGGAAAGAAAAAAACTATATAGAACCTGAAGTAGGGAACCTGAAGATTAAAAATCTGCTCTTCATTAAAGGGCAAAAATGTCTGTTCTATCTAGCCATAAGCAACTAAAAGCTTCTGAGTAGAGAGATTTTTAACAAGTTGGGTAATAAATAAACCATGAATGCGATACATTTCTTTTAGAAATAGAAAGCTCTTTGCCTCAAAAAAACCTCCATGCAGTCCTAGTTCATAGATTTAGTAAATACATCTTCAAAAGAGTTTATCACTTGAGACAAATGGAGTAGCCAAAAGGCCAGTTGGGAAGTCAATGCAGGATCTCTAAGGATTTCTCTAAGGAAACCTTAGCCAAATCTTTGATACATTTCTACTACCCCCCAGAGCAGCTAGTTCAATAGCTTTCCCTTTGCTAGAAGATTTCACTTCCCTCCTTATGGCTACTGACATTCCTGTCCTAACAAGGAGTGGGGGCAAAATTCACTGTATTTCCTTTTCAAGCATTTCACTAATTAAGAGTTTAGCAGACCAAAAGAAAGACCTTCTTCCTTGTTTCCTGTTTAACAAATATACATTTTAGCTGTAAGCACTTATATCCTTGTATTTCTTTTCATATAACTGTGCTTCCTACAAGGCAACTGAATTGTTTCTTAAGGCTGCAGTACACCATTTCACGACAGCTTCCCCTTCCAGGATCAGCTCTAACCAGCAATTAACCTTTTATGAGCCAGATGGTCACTATCTGCCGTGGTGACTGCTAGGAAACTAATTACAAGGGCCTAGCATGAATTTATGAAAGAAAGCTTTTATAGACCTTGACTCCCCTTAAAGAAGCCTGCTATCCCCTGACAACCTGGAAAAGAAATCAGGTAACCTTTTTCTCTGCATGATTGCCTATCTATATGGGCAAAACCAGAGCAGCTGTTGTAGGAGATGTTGCTAGTCTTCAGGCAGGATTTAATTGTTATGGCAGATGTTACCAGGTAATACTACTTAACATACGTCTGCTCAGCCGTTCACAGGCAGACCTGTGCACTGAGTCTACCAGATGCCATATAGTTTCATACATATGGCACAGAGCCAATAGGTCTGACTTTTTAACAGACACTATTAGTTGGTTTAGGGCTGTATTATCCTTAGCGAAAAGGCTGCTATCAACTTGGACAATACACAGGAAAAGCTTCTTTGTGCTTGCATTCTTTCCTCTCCAAAACATAAAAAACCCAAAGAGGACTAACAAAACAAAAGAACCGTTCTCCATTGTACCGCATAATTACTTCTGTTGTGAATGAGACTTAAGGATGTTGATGGATATTTTCAGTTATGCAGGGTTTGGGGTAGGGAAAGCTAAAGAAGCAGACAAATATTTTAATCTCTATAACTAGAAGGATGTTTTGTCTTGTTTGGTTTTTTTTTGTTTGTTTTGTTTTAGCTGAAGAACAAGATTCTTAAAAGAGAACATTGCTGTGCTATATAACTGTCTTTGTGGTGGTGCTGGTGGCTGGGAAATGAAAACAGCCATTGCTTTGAAAATACACAGATGCCGTGTTAATTAACTCTCCCACTGAAGCCTATGCTTCCAGGTTGTGTGCTTGTGCCAGGCTGGGATGCCTGTCTTCATGGGCATGCTTTGATTTCACATTTTCAAAATGAAGGAAAACATTGACTAGTGAAGATACAGTCAATGCAACTACGAGTGAATTTGCCTATGTAGTTTCAGTTGTGTTGGAGTTGCACAAAACAAGGTTTGGGGGATTGTTTTGAAAACATGCAAAGTTCTGCATTTGACATAGATATCTCTGCTAAAAAAAATTCTACTATTTATTCCTGATTAAAATAAGCTTGTCAAAAAGGCTATAAACAGAGTAATATCTAGCATTCAGGCAAAGTGCAGCTCTGTTGTTTGCCTAAATCCTCTTAGTGTGATTTGGAGGTTGGATGTATACCTAAATCTGTTTTCTGCATTCTAACAAAAATACCTGACCCACAAAGACTACTACTTTAGTTCATGTTTGTATCAAACATGGTCCTTCTAATTTCAATTTAAGGCAATGCTTCAGCAGTGAAGAAATAAATGGCTGAACAGTTTTCTAAAGTTCTTATAACTTGAAGATGTGCAATATATTATATCGATTAACCTCTTATTTTCTTCATCAATAGGTGCGAAAAACATACTTACATATTCTTCCGATCTAGTCAAATTATACACTGCCTCTACTTCATAGTAGTTGTAGAAGTTACCAGACACCTAATTATATATGCTGTAAAAAGGAGCATATAGTCAGAATAATACTGTTACTTCTGTACTCAATGCTATTAATCTTCATTTGATCTCCTAACACTTATTTCAAGATCGTGTAGAGTCAGGAGTTGTAACTTGCTCTGGAACACATTTATGTTATTATTCTTTTAACATAACAAACCTAGTCAAAATATTAGCCCTACCCTGTTTAGGTAAGGTCCTAGCCAAACAAATCAGATATTTGTTATCTCCACATTCAAATAATAGAACATATCACATCTGCCCACTACAGAGATAATGATTATTTAACTAATTCAGTAAGTGATAGTGAGTCCTTCGAGTCACAGACTATGCTGCAGGCCTTCAGCATGGCACTGCCTCATGTGCCGTGTAGGAAAAGACAATCTTACTGTTCCAAGACCTCTGTTGAAGATGATGTTTTCCTTTTCTCCTTCCATTTCTTATAATGCTCCATAAATTTCTGAAACAATGCAAGTAGCAGTAACTATATGGAGGGTGACAGAATGAATACTTGTTTAGACTATTGTCTTAGAATTTCCTCTTCTAAATGATAACAGAACTGCCTCAAAGAAGGATATAGAACAACTCAGTCTCTATAGTAACTCTCCTCTCTACAAGCAACTTAATTTATTAGTTCAAGAAGCTTATAGAAGAAAACAGAAGGAAAAGAAGAAACCAATGAAAAATTAATTTTCTTCCACTCATATTTATAATAGATAAAAAATGGAAAATAGTTATTATGACAATTATTTTTATTAACAATATCCCTGTGCACGATGAGTATAATATAAATACCACCAAGGTGAATATCCAAGGTTTACTTCTGATTACCTGAAAAGGACTACTTGTATAAGTTTTTAAATTATGCTTGTAGTGCAGAAGTTTTAAAAATATTTTCAAGCCTTAAATGCGGGCTGCTGCCTGATCACTGAATGCAAATTGCTGACTGATATCTGCCTTTGTTTTGAGATGTGTGATATTCTTTCTACAGAAAAACATCAATAGAAAATTAAATTTCTAGTTACATATTAGCCCAAGAACAGTATAAAATATTTCGATTTTTTTTGGTAAAGTTTTAGATATGAATATTAAACATATATATAAACATTTAAACACATATCTAAGTGTCTATTCATAAAAAGAAGGTGACACCCTGCTTCCTGACAGCTGCCTTTGACTGGAATTGGTAGCACAGACAGGATGCTGCCCACATTATTCATGTAAGTTATGATTCTCCCAAATTACACTAGACTTGGTGGAGCCAAGAAGTGGCATGACTCTTACCTGTACTCAAAATGCATCCATGGCAGTCATCTGGGGTCATGACATTGCTTATGATCCTATGTTTGCTATAGACGATTAATTGAGTTGCTATATGCTCACCTTTCCTACTGCCTCAATAAATCTTTGCTTTATAATGATTTGTGAAACTACATTACTGAACAAATTACATTCAGTCCACTGAAGGGCTGCCTATTTTAACATATTTGTACCATGTAAGAAATTCACAGGTGTTATGCATGCAAGACATGTATGTAAGTAAGTCTTATTTAAAAAAAAATGTACTGTTTCCTTTCTGACATCTCATTGTTTCTCTTTATTCGAAGTTGCTAGTACAGAGCCTGAGGAAGTTCAAAGCTCTGTAGTCATGTTCATTACATTCATACAAACTGTCAGAATGTATGAAGCTGAGTAGTTTAGTTCACTCTGTGGGTTTGTTATACTGCTGGGTACATGCCATCCTGCTTTAAATCCTCTCTCAAATAAAAAGAAAAAATAATAACAAAGGTCCATCTGGCAAAACCGTGCTCTGCTCTTTTTGTGGACAGGTTCATTACTGGATACAATTTTCAGGTGAAAGCATGGAATATCTTTTCAGCAGCAACACAGATGACAAATGCTCAAAAAGTGCTCATTTATAGAGTAAGGTTCATGAATAGAGTGTTTGTCACAGTAAACTTTTTACTGGGTGACATTAATAGATACGAGATTAATCCTAAGTGATTTGGTAAAAAATCAAGATTTTTTCAATAACTTTCTTGTGATAAAAAATAACACGAGTTTGATAAAAAATAACACAAGAATAAGAAAATAGCCATCAAGTACTGGGAACAGTAACTTAGTTTACAAATAAGGCAATGTGTAAGGGTATGTATCAGACTCTATAAATACTAAAATTCTCCATGTTTCATAGTCATGATCCAGCATTTGGCATGTTACATGCATATATAACTACATGCCACTAAAAGATTTCATTGGTGAAAATGTAGCTGGAGTAGAATCTGTTGTAATTCAATCTGGGCTTCCAGTTGAATTGTCCAGGTTCCTGGATTTTGCTATTAGAGGAGAAGGGACTTTTCCTCACAATGAAGCCCCTTTTAGGGAGGAAAATATTCTACCAAGAAAAGTTTGTAGACTAGTTTTTAGCGTATTATGCTGGAACAAGAGATGTGATTTCAATAAGCCCCAGAGAGCAGAAAGTCTGGCAAGTACTACACTGAATGGTGACCATGTAACTGTCAATAAAATAACTCAGCTCAAAACTGCATCCTAGTCAGAGACCTGATGTTATACAGGTGGATGTTCATTGATATTAGACATATAAAGCTCTGAGGTTTCAAGATGTACCTTGCCCTTCTGTGCTGCGTAGCACTGAGCTTGTTTACCACTTTCCAGCATGCTGTCATAAATGACAATGGTAGAGAGGATGTATGTGGATCCCCTAGAGCTGAAAGATACTCCTGGTACACACAACAAACGGACAAATGTTCCAATGATTTTCAGATTATATTTAGCCTTTTCAGAACTCTACTGATATACCTAAATATTCCCTTGAACAATGCAGTCCTATTTTAAATTAACTATGTGGCAAATAAATAGCTGTTACATATTTATGAAACCTAAAGATAGGGTTTTTCATTTATCAATAGATATTTGACATATAGTAGCTACACCCTCTAATCTAATTAAAGGATTATTTGACATATTTATTGCCTTTGTACGTAGCTCAAGAATTCCTGACACAGCTCTCCAGAAGTAAACAAGGTCAATATTTTATAGAACTGTGGATTTCAACTATTTCCCAATGTAAGAAAATATTTACAATATATAAAAATGTCTCTTGTAGAGTCCTCTAGATTCCACAGAATCAGCTGTAGGACCATTATGACAACTTCTTAAGAAATATGGTTCAGTGACATAAGGTCTTTGGACAACAGCTACAGCCTTGACTACCCTTGCTTTTCTTTTCTTTTTTTTTTTTTGTAACTCGTAAGTAATTTTGGACTGGATTTATTCTGAGTTGTTTCTGCTCTTTGTCACTGGATGTTGTCATGGCTTTTGGTCTCTAGGCTAAGAAGAAACAGCTGGCACCCAGTCACAGATCCCTTCTGAAATGTATCAGTCTTGACGAACGATAGCTGGAACATCTTGTAGCAGGGTCATGGAACACACTTGTAAGGAAACCATCTGCTGTGCAGGATCCAGGTCCTGTCTTATTTCCTATTGGTGGTGTACCTACATCCTGTAGCATCCATTTTTAGCCACAAAACTTGTATATTGAGTTCTTGCCTACCTGGTATTTTGGTATCTGAGTTTTTTTGCTTCCCAGAGTTGTGTCTAGGCTATCTCAGCCCAGGATTCTTGCTCAGCAGGAAGCGAGGAAACTGAGCTTAGAACAAGGACATCCATAGTATTTCAAGGAAGTGGTAGTACAGCTTTTTGAAAGCTAAGTTTACTGGACTATTTAACTTAATTCAACCATTTATCTACTGTGAGTCAGAAGTCAGACAGAATTTCTGGCAACGTTCTTCTATCTTCTATTTTCCTTCTAGTTCAGTGTACACAGGGCACTTAACGTAAGAGTTTATTGCTGTCTCCTTCCTCATGCTGCTCACTCCAGTAAACCTTTTTTTTCAGAACACACATTGTACATTGGGAATGCAGGTCAGTAACATAGAGTTGATAACCTCAGAATACAGCCCTAAGGGCTTTACTGTGATTGTAATTTAATGAAGTATTAAGCTTCAAACCTCAAGGGGGCAGGTATTTTGAACACTCTGGAGAACTAAGACATGAATTAAAAATATAATACAAAATGAAGTCCTGGAACATGAGAGAGAGTTTGCAGTTTGACAGAGACATATTTTGCTCTGTCAAAATCCAGTGTGCAAAACTACGGCATATGCTATGTAAGCCATTGCCAAATGTAGACATTATCTTAGCCTGATCAATAACTTTACATAAAGGGGACTGCAAATATCTTCTTCTTCTTCCATCTAAAACACTGATTCATGCTATTGACATAATCCCGGATTATGTCATTCTGCAGTGAAATGACTACAGTTATGTTAGAGCAGTTGCATTGTATCTCGATGCAGATCTGCCTCAGATTTACCTTTGCTGTTGATGGCTTGTAATCACTTCCATATGGTATAAGATTAAAATAGGCTGCTCAGGAGAATGAAAATAAGGAATATGGCAATGATGCCCAGTTATGAATGCTCAAAGAAGATAAATCAAGACAACCTAAGAAGTCATTTAGTATTGAAAAAAAGAGGGCTAAATACACTGTGAACAGTGTTTAGGTGAAACAGAACCAGTCATCCTATAGGGTATCCTGAAACCCATAGAAATCTTTTCTCAATCTAGGATGCTCAAGGAAAAAAAAACCAGTATATTGCACAGGAGACCAGAAAACTCTGTAGAAAATTCAAGTAGAAATGAGCCTTATCACCTGACTACTTTCTCAAAAGTTGGTCACAAGCAATATAACGAAAATCTTACATTTTTGTGTAAAAACAACTGTGATGCTGGGTTGATGCAGCAAAAATTAAGATAGAAATGATATCTACTTCCTCTGACATCATTCAGCTAATTTCTCAGAAAGAACTGGTTTAGGCAGCTGGGGTGATAACTTATGACAGAGCTCATCTGTTAATATTCTAAGCATAGTCTGGAGAAAAAATTCTGTCTTTGGATTTATGCCAGTAAATCCTGTCTCGAAGTTTGTAATCTAAGTGTAGCTGACTCATTGCTCATGAAACCAAGCAACAAATAAAAACACAGAACAAAACTCACACTTGGTTGATAAGTGTACTGATTTATTTTTTTAAGGATATAAAATATTCACACTTCTATTCCATTCTCAGAGCATTTGAAGCTGAATTTCCCCTTGCAGAAGAAGGATGCTGACCACAAGGTGACTGGCATTCCAAGCCTTTCTGAGTCCCTTTTGTGGAGCATGTGGTGATTCACACAAAAAAATTAGAATCTTATTCTCTAGAATAGCCTCTCAATCTTGTGAAAAGGTTGTTGGTTCTCCTTTGCCTCCACAGCCCTGCTTCTCCTGCAGGCACAGTCTAACACTGTGCTTTCCCTCTGGTTTTCATACAGAGACAAAACCACAACCGCAACCTTCCAACACAGCTGTAGCCAGAGAGGAAGGTCTTTTATATGGCATAACCCACTGGACATCTTCTGTGAGATGCAGCATCATCTATCATTTCAATATCTAAATTGGCTGAAGAGTTTGCCAGAACCTGTTGCTTATGGCAGTCACCTGGGGTGCAAAAAACCAGTTTTCAGCCTTCAGTACAAAACCACTCGTGGGACATGATACTATTGAAAAACCCTACTTCCTTACAAAGGCAGACATTTATATTTTCTCTCCCTTATAAATTGTAGCTGATTCTGCCTCTCAGCCAACAGTCCTTCTAGAAGAGAAATGAAATGTAAAGGACTGTGACAACACATGAGGGTAGAAAATTAATTTAAGGATTTAAGGATTTCTTTAGCTGTATGTGGCAAATACAGTAGGCGAGAGAATGTCAAAGATAAAGCATAAGTGTCCTGAATGCTTGGGGACATTTACAGGTTTAAGTGGACCATTAATCTAGGCTATCATCTGCCATGGTCTCAAATTAGTGTTAATTCCATTGAATTTTGACTTTGAAAGGATTACAGTTTAGGCAGCCCAGAGAGGAATGAAAGACACGATTTTCTATGTAGCATTAGATCCGTGAAAGGAGTGATGGTGTGGGTGAGGCAAAATACTAATTTAAGTTTTACTGTTTAGAACAAGAATGGCTTTCACTTACCAGAAAGAGGTAAAGAACAGGTTTAATGTTGCGTATAAGCAACATATCAATCATTATCATTACCAAATCCTGTAAACCTTAGGGGAGAGTGAAGTGCCCTGCAGTGAAAGTAATGTTTAATCTGCAGAGAGACATGTTAATGTTTGATCTTCCATAATGCTATAAACTGGAGTTCATTTTTATTAAGAGATCCACAGTGAGACAGAGCACACCAATAAAATGTGACTTGTTTCACTAGTGCTAGATTTGGCCATCCTTTCTTAAGAACCCAATACACTGAGTACGGGCAAAAGAGAATTGCTGTTGGTGGAAGAAAAATGGCCAAAGGAAAAAAAATTGAGAAAGTTCAAAATATCCATGTTAACTTTCACACAGAAAATTCTCAGTCCTCTGGATTTGCATGACTGATAGTATGCTGGTTGACACAGTGTAAGAGTGAAGATGGAAAGGAGAGAGCAGAGCAAATACCGAGCTTGTATAATTTTGAACGTAAGCTGTAAGTCACATCAGACTTTCTAAGATGATAATGATTTCTACCCAAAGATTTTACCCAAGTTTTCTTACAAGGTTAATTCCTTCTTTAGGTGTCCATGCTTCACTGTCAAAATTGTAACAAAAAAAAAAGAAAGAAAAACGGAGTTTTCTCTGTTCTAGGCCTGATAACTGTGAAGATATCATACTCGTGGTTGTTGTTTTTCTTAATATGGAAAGGAGTTATTTGTTTGAAAACCTTGCTTGAGATAAGGACAAAATTGTTGGTTTGCTGGAGTTTCTGATCTGAGAAGGAATGTCTCTGAGGTTGCTTATCAACTGTATTATAAGAAGAAGCATAACACAGGATTATTTATCAAGCAGAAATAAGTCTCCATTGTGGCTCACTGAATGTGAGAAACACAGGACCTTTTCCAGCCTCCAGGAACTGCGGGAGACCCAATGGCTTCTAATAAAAGCATAATATGGATTTAATTGTTACTGCTAGTCATACATGTGACATATGTGAGATTCATGTAATATTTCAAGTAAATGAATCAAGTTAACTGGAAGAGGATATAGGTAGCTGTTTCATCCAAGGGGATAGATAAAACTAGCGGAAAAACCTGTGAAATAGGCCTGTAGCTGACTGAGACTGCAGCATGGCTCTCAGGGCGATTTTCAGGGTATTTAGACATCTAAAGATGCAAATAGCTGTCTAATGGTTAAAACACTGCCAGCTTCCTATCTGCATCTTTAGGTGCCTAAACACCTTTAAAAATGCATCCATAGCTCCTAGGGACACAAGCTATGCCAACATTTCTAGCCACTTGTCAATGAGCCACTATCAGGAGCTGAGTGAAGTGTTTGCATACACGTTTGGTTCATTTTAAGTGTTTGGTTTGGATTTACAGCCAAATAAGGGATTAGATTTGGAATAAATACCACTAAAGTCTTAAAAGGCATTTTTAATGAGATTTAGTGTGTTGTAATACGCCTCAAGAAGATATCCTAAACAGTTAATGCCCTTACAGTCTGAAATTATCTTCTATTTCCCAAGGGATAACCCTAACTGTCAGTTTATCAGATATTATGGTAACAAATTCCTTCAGCCTCTTTCAGGCCTGTTTTCACTTTGTATAAATAATTAATTGTTCCCTGAAGTAGGACCTTGAACTAACTCTCCAACTTCCTAGGTGTATTCATAGCAGTTGAATTTGTTTTACCTTATACAAATAATGAATGCACCAACTATCACTGTATATTTTAGTATATATTTAGTATGTATTTCAGGGAAGTTTCTCAGTAAAGCATATGCTTGTGCAGAATTTTTGACATTTTTGGTTAGAAGCCAAGGTGTTGCAAATTTTCTGGCTGTGCTTGAACTAAAATCAGAAGATAGTCTGGTTTTCACTTGGAACCAAAGCAATTAGGACCAACTTGAAAATTCAAAAATTAATCCATTTAAATTTGAAACAGTTTCAGGTTCAAGATTCTATTTTTAAATGATAAATATTGCAGGCATATTTCTTACTCTTAGTAACAATATTTCTTGCTAACATAAAAATATCCTGTGATTTTTTAATGTTTAATTCATAATTATTTCTTGTAAATTTTATTTTGTTGCACATGTTACTCCTGCCTAAGTTGTAAGGTAAATTTTAAAATGGTCATAAACAGTTGACTATTTTATATACTGGGAACCCTGACTCTGAGTCAGTTTTTCAGAGGCTTATTACTGATGTCATTAGAGAAAAAATATGTCTTGTACTTATTGGAAGGCAAATGGAAATGTTTTTGAATAATATACATTAGTCCTGCAAGGAAGAAGGGAGTCTATTGTCTGTGTCTCTTGTTTGCTACAAATGAGGTAATCTACTAAAATTTATGCCTGAAGTCATTACAAGAAACCATGTCTGGTCCGAAGGCTGGATCTTAGTCCAAAAGCACATAACATAAATAAGTCATAACTGAATAATGCAATTGTAAGATCTGGTTTTCGTATGACCCATCAACACTAACATCCCTTCCCACATCTCATTACACTGGATAGCTTTTCAGTATGTGGAAGTTCTGATGTTTTACAACACTGCTGATTACTAAGAACAGCATGATTTGGATGATCGTTGGGTTTGTAAATGACTTATGGGCTTCAATACCTTGTTTGTATTTAGTTTGCTGCTAGGTAGAATCCATAACAGCCCGGTCAGACTAATCAGTAAGATTATGAAGTGCACAGCTGAAAACCAGACCCAGGATAAATCCTGGGATTTGAGATAAGGTGTTAAAAACTAGTTTGCGCTTGCATACTCTTCAGGATAGTCCCTACTAGGGGTTTGTTTTGGTTTGGAGGAGGAAAGAGAAAATACAGTTTAAAACAGAGAAGGGAAATGACCTAACTGTCAAGAGATGCTGATGTTTCTCAACTTTCCATCTTTCCCTGGAGTTAGGTTGCTAAGTTAGAAATGACTTTCTCATGGAAAACACCAGAGGATTGCTTGCACTTGGTTATACCAAATAGCCAGCACGTATGCCACTTATGAGACAGAAAAAATACTTTCACATATCTAGAATGTCTGATCTGAACTAGTGCTCCCCAGTTTCCAAACCACTAGCCTGTTGAATATCCTGGGATGGGTGAATGCGATCTCAACTGAATAGTCTTTGAGATAAAGAATAAGTGTAGAGTCAAGAAACTGAATCTGCAGATGGCTGCCCATAGCATCCTGCGTAGTTGGATATGGGAGGATGTAGTTCCCTCAGTGCATGGTTTACTTAATTTCATGAAGAAGTGAATGCCACTAGCCTGGTGGTTAGTACACTTCTTCTGATGTGTTGGTGTTGCAAATGATTCTTCATATTCTGTGGTGAGAAGGATTCTGCTCACAAGGGTGGCTTCATCACTGCGGGTGTGATGGGCACATAGAGATGTAATCCAGCTCATACAAGAAAGTTTTGTTCCCATTGCGGGTATACAGTTTGACAAAGAAGTTATGCTCCACAATCAAGATAAGCTTAGACATCAGCTAAGAGGCTGATGGAGGCATCAGAACATGGAAGACTGTATACCAGAAAGATAACATCTGTGGTTACATAACAGTTGAGTGGGAGTGCTGAAAACTTGAACAAAGAAAAATTGTAGTTCAATTTCTAACATTGCAATTGCATTCCTAAGGGCATTTGTGATTTTACATCAGTCAGAGATGCCCAGAATTATAAGAAATGTAAAGAAAAAAATAAAATGCCTCTCAGTATAAAAAGATTCATTGCTTTCCTAGTCTGGATAATCCTTATGGACAGATCCCCTGCAGTTATAAATACCTCTTTTCCTAATAACTCATTTCCTCTCTCCTTTTTGCTTGGGAATCTTCTTTAACTGACCATCTCATTTGCTCCTGCTGGATAATCTTTTAATAGCTTCAGTCATTTTCTAGTTTTCATTATCAAAACATATGTAATAAATCAACTCATAAGCTATTTTTGACTGGCTAAGTGCTCTTCACTGCATCAATTTAAAGGCACCATTTCGTTCTGTCAAGCATTTTGCTGACATCTGTAATCACTGAGATTCTGTTTTCCCTATATTTTGAAGGAAACATTTTCTCTATTTGCTTATTTCCAAGCAGATGGGGCACATGTGCAGCTAAGAAGTTTGTAAATCTTTAGTTGCTCAGCCCGAGAAGTTAAGATGTTTCCTGCTGGACTAGAATCAATAGAGGCTTTAGGTGCCTGCCAATGGCCTTTTAAGGAAATTAGTGTAAACAGCTTTCTGGACAATGATCCTTTCAGAATTTAATGGAGTTTAGGCACATTTAGAGGTCACCCATACCCCCATTAATTCTACCACGCTGAGAAAAATGCTGAGGGAGGTACAATACAGCAAATACCTTTTACTCCATCAATAAATTCTTCCCCTTTTTGTTACCAGCACATATTGCTACAATTAAGCCACAGCTGGATGTAAAAGTGCAATTCTGTACTCTACATTACTGTACAAAAGAAATAATTACTTAAAATAAATGTAATTCAAATACCCTAGCAACCTGAATGGTTTCAGATGCATACAGACAATTTCAGATGAGTATTTTTCAGTCTGAAAAGAAGATGCTATAATGCAAAATTACGTATAAGGTCTTTCAAATGTTAAGAACTGACTTTGACACATAAGCTTTAACAAAGTACATTTTTGAAAGTATCTGCATCATTCTTTTTGGCCACTCTTTATAAATGGAATCTTCAGACAAACAACTAGTAGAAATTAGCAGCTGGGCTTATTACAGTTTCAAATCCTTAAGAAAACCTCTTTAGATGGGAAGAAAGGCTCCTATTGTCTTCACAAGAGTCTGGAGTAGATCTTTTCATTTCTAAAGACCTTTATTTAAGGTAGGACTTCTAAGGCATAAATGAGAAGAAGTATTTATTAAACTTTTCTTCCATTCTGTTGTCCAGAACAAAAAGAACTGTGGTACAAGTTCTAAAGTATCTTAGCTCAGAAATACATTGACTGGGAGGATAAGCTCATTTCATACATACTGGACCTCTAGTCCAAAGCACTTGAATGTGAAGAACTGTCTAACCTCTTCAGTTTGGAACAGGCTAATACCCCACAATACAGTTAGAAAGGCCTAATTATGTGCTACACTTTTCCTGTCTGTTATTCTTGCTAATTTGGATGCCAACTGAGAGAGGAGTCAGCAAGCTTCTTTTCTGCTAAAACACAGCATTCCTCAAATGGTGCTTATCTCATTTAACCACCAGAATATGAAAACACCAGTAGGTTGATTTTGTATTTTTGTGGGGAGTATAGGTTCCCAGCTACTCAAAAAGAAAAAAAAAACCCCAAAGTTTAACATGCTAAAGTCTTTCTCTTTTCTTAAATATTTAAAATAACTATAAGAAATTTGAAGTCTCCATACTGATTACCATGTCCTTTAAGCTGCCCTTAATCAGCTTAGAATATGTTCATTATTCTTGCCCTTGTTTAACAAACCCAAACCAAACCACACATATACAGTAAAAACCCAAACTCCTAAAGACTTCCCTATGTTTACCAGCAAAATCTTATTATGGATAATCTGTCTGGTTTCGCATAAACCCAAATGACTGGAAAAGCCCCTATGAGAATACAAGCTTCACTCAAACTATATTGCTCTAATACATATGTGTCTCTAAGTTCCCTAGTTTCAAAGTGACCCTGAGTTTTCACAAGCACTGTTAGGAGCATATTGTCACTCTCAATTGAATGATGGTTATTTATGTTATTAGAGTAATAAGTAGAATAGATTTAACTCAATAAAAACACTAGATTTGAGTAAGCTTCTGGGAAGTCTCTGCAAATTCACAAAGTTAATGGCTTAACCTCACAATTCTCCAATGGAAAATGAATTTTAATGGTTTTATGGACTCAATCCACATTTCAAGACTTGAATTTCCCCTAACTCTACACTACTTGACTCCTGTTATCTGCTAATCTTAAACAAATAAAAACTTCTTTTCCCACATGGTTCAGGGTGCTCTACTGACATGATTCCCTCTTCTATGAGTGAAGAACAGGGCATTTATAATCAGATACTCTTGTGGTTTAACCTAGAAGGCCACTAAACCAACCACATAGCTGCTCACTCACCTGCTGTGGGGCGAGGGAAAGAATTAGAGAGAGGGTGGGGTGGAAGTAAAATTCAGGGGTTGAGATAATTACATTTTAATTGGACAGCTAAGGAAGGTGGTAACAATAATAATGACAGCAAATCCAATAATAATGGAATATACAAAACAAATGATGCACACTACAATTGCCCACCACCCACTAACTGATGCCCAGGCCGCTCCCAAGCTATGGTTCCCCTAACCAACCTCCCCCAGTTTATATATTGAACATGATGTCACCTGTTGTGGAATATCCTTTTGTCCATTTTGGATCAGCTGTCCTGGTGGTGTCCCCTTACAGCTTCTTGTGCATCTTCCACCTTCTTATTGGCAGGGCAGTATGAGAAAAAGAAAAGTCCTTGATTCTTTGCAACAACTAAAGCATTGGTGCATTATCCACATTATTCTCATTCTAAATCCAAACCACAACACTATACCAGCTACTAGGAATAAAACTAGCTCTATCTCAGCTGAAACCAGGGCAGGTGTTTAGAGCAAAGAGGCAGGAAATTATAACATTAGAAGGGCATTTAATAATGCCAGAAAATAAATATATTTGAACTGAAAAACAACACGGGGACAGGAAAAATGCATATGACACTTAGCAGGCTAACAACAAGATTAGAGGGTATTAACAGAGGCAATATCTGGTTAAGGCCTGCAACAGAGGGGAAAAAATGTTTATATTTATCCTCTGAAAGTGTTGAAATTCTTCATGAACAGAAGCCTTTTGCACAGCTGTGCTGGGTTATAGAAGCCAAAACTGTGGATATGGTCTCAAAAGAGCTGTTACCTGCTTCACAGCCAAAGATCCTACAGACCTATGCCAGTCCAAGGGTGATGACGTTTATCATCCTGCAAGCTGGTTCCAAGTATTTTGTACAGCAGTTTTATATTTGAGTGATTAGAGGACCACTAGGAAGAAAAGTTTACTCAGGAGATAGTGGATTTTTTAGCAAGCATTTGTAACAACTTAGACCTCAGTTATTATAATACTATGAAAATTAGCCTGTGATATTGTAGGAAGAAAAGACTACTGTACATGTAAGCAAAACTATAACTTGTGATGAGAATTACCACAGAGGAGATAGTGAGAAACTGTGACTTTGACATTCTGGTTTGGTAGTGAATGAAAATGTCTCTCTTTCAGCTGCTCAGCTGCAACACAAAAGGTTTTTCCAGCCAATCAGTGTACAGGACACGCTTTCATGGGTTTCTAATCTTGTTCTTTTTTTTTTTTTTTTTTTTGCCTTGTTCTGACTTTGCTAAACAACACATATTGTATTAGCAGAGCAATGCATATTGATGTTTCCTAGTATTATAGTGAAAAGGGAATACTGATCTCCTTGCTCCCATTATATGTTAGTATTATCTCCCTTCAATGGATGACTTAGAGTTTATGCACATGCCCCAGAGTGATTTGCAATCACCAAATTTAGTTCCTCTGTCCTTGCAAAGTACAATACTAAATAGTTCACTTTCATGTCTTGGCTATGTATTTAAATGACATTAAACATAATGATGCTGCTACCTGTCATCATGTAAAAAATCTTGGGATTACTTGAAAGCATAGTATCACTTTGTATGTGTAAGAAATCAGAACACAGACTGCAAACAACCAGAAAATACCTGAAAATGTACTGGGAGATATTTTCTCTCTTAAAAAGTAATTGCAAAATGGCAAGCCTCCCATCACCTCCTTCCTAGGGTTCTGGAAGTTGTGGCAGGTTTGAGTGCTAAGTCTCTCATCTCGTTTGTATGCCATTAATATTTGGGTGAAGGAGGCAGATACAAGAGTAAAAACTCAGTTGTAAAGAACAAGCTCTGGAAACCTGTAAGGAGCTTTGAAGTAGGTAGGACTTCAGCTGATTTCACATAAGGAAGATGGCATTTACTTTTATTACTGGGCTTTCATACACTTTGCTTTTCTCTAAGTGCGAAATTTTGTAGGAGAAGTTGTAAGACTGTCTTTCTGGTTTTCTTGTCTTGCTGGGTCTGGTTATTGCTCCTCCCTTGTTTCCTTGGGCTTGTGGAGCCTCAATTGCAGTGCCTGATTACAGATCAGGTTAGATGGTAATGAGCAGGTTCGCATTACCTTATCCTATCCCTATCTAGACTTCTCACTTCCTTAATCCTTTGTCATATGCCTTTTCTTTCAGGGAAAACAGCCTCCAGTTATGGGGTTCGTACTGCAAAGCATTGACTTGGAGTCTTTGAAAGAGATTTTAATAAGCTGCAGTGGTCATGTTATACAGCAGAAATCGGGGTGTGACTCTGAAAGGTTTGCTTTCATGTCTAGACTGCAGATGGTTTCATAGGATGGTACTTGTTCAGATATCAGTTGTGGGGAAAAAAGTCTCCCTTTTCCAAGTCAGCCTTTATGTGGGAAACCGACAATGTGAAAGCGCCCTGGATATGAGAAAATACAGAGTCCTGAAAAGATAATACACTCTCACTTCTCTTAATACTCTTATTGAGAGCCAGAAAACTGAAAATAATAATGAGAGTAACGAATACTTCAGCTAATGTAAGAGGAGAGCCAAAAAACAGTAGCATTATCCACTTTATGCTAGAGAATTTTATGGTGAGATCTGAACACAGCGTGTGACGTTTCAAAAGTCATAAGTCATGCAATGCACACTAATGCCTGTACCAGAGAAAGGCATATGAAACAGTTTTATGACTGACTTTAAAAATGCTGACATAAGCAACATTGTCAGTGGAAGGGTGGTGGTTACCAGATTATGGTGTGCTTTGAAATTTCCTACTCCACAAAAAGCAGCGTGGGCTTTGGCACTCAAGTTTAGTCATGATCCATCAGTCTCACACATATGTCATTCTTGTGCTGGACTACGTTCACACAATTTAAGGAAGATTTCATAATAAATAATTTAATTATTTTCATATTTATCTGCTTGCAGCATATTATGGAAGTCTTGTTAAGCATTCAATTATATGTATATATTCAGTAGGTATAGGCACAAAGGCGGCATAATTTGCCCCATATTTCTTTACTTGGGAGATGTATAAATGTATAAATGTATAATAATAGCAATGATATAAAAGAAGTTGTGGCAATTTCCCATGGTACATAAGATTTCTGTACCATTTAATTTGCTACCAGCAAAAGCATGAGAAGTTGATGTCAGAAATAGTTACGAAGAATGCCAGAAATATAAATTTAGCATTTTTTTTTTTTGCCTAAACAAAACCACACATTAATGATAGCGACTTCTCTGGCTGTCATGCTGGATAGTTTGGAAGCTTCAGGAGTTATCAATACTCACAAGATTATACACTGAAATATTTGTGAACTATGTCTTGCCACAACGACATACAAATCTGTATGAACTCACCTATACAATTGTAGAATTATGCAATGACAAGAAATAACACATCTTCCCAACATTTTATTTTATGTATAAATAACAGCATTTACATAACCCATTAGAACGTGGAATTAGGGTGTGATGCATAAATGCTCAAGTTGATGGTAATCGTGGTGGGGAACTGAGAATGAAATTGTTTTAACAAAGCCAGCTCTAAAGCAAACATCTATTCTTTTCTTTCTATGCACGCATCAGGTCTGATTACCAAACTGCCACATTTACAGAATTCACTTTACATATTTGCATGAAGAAATTCTTAAACAGTCCACCAGCTACTGAGAAGGATTTGTGTTTTGCACCAAGTCACTCAAATAAAGCTGGAGAGGTTACGCCTCTCGTAGATGTCATGTTGATCTTTGGACAGAAGGTGGTGCTGTTGATTAGTGACTACTTAGAACAGTCTTTTTCCAACAAAGAGATGATCAATTTGCTGTCTTTGCAGTCATTCTTTATTGAACTTAAAAGAAGCAGCCATCTGGAACTCATTCCAGTATTTTACTTCAGTTACTTCACTGCTTAACAGTGACCTACAGAACAATTTATTCATGTTATTCTCCCTCTCTTTATGTAAATCAGAGAAAACAGACGGAGAAAATAAGATGTATAATGTGATACGTAACATTTTGTTAGCTGCATTAAAGCATAGCATGATCTGATAAAAAAAGCATCAAAATATAATTTTCAGAAGTCAGAGAAAGATTGATAAGTAAGAAAACAATTCAGGTATTTTTCATCCAGATATTCCTAGCCTTTTAAAGATTTCCATTCAACAGAGCCTTCATATGGGAAAAATCTTTCTTCTACAATAAAACAGAGAATACAATTAAAAATGTTTAGTAACTTTAGTGCTTGTGAGACACTGCAGACATTAAGTGTGCAATCAAAAACAATTAAGAGAACAAGAACCTACCTTATGATTTCCCTTCTTTGTGGTGTTCTTGTAATGCAGAAAAATAACTTTTGTGATTAGGGCAAGAAGACTGCTTGTTGGCAATGCGGACACTTCCAAGTGACAGTCTCAGTCAGAATTCCCACTGCAGTGGTAACTTTTTCTCTTGTTAACTAAAGCTAACTTATCTTATAGTTAGCTACTCTGAGACTATTATACCCATCAGAGATAGTCTTATTTTAACATGCAACTAAATGAACTCAGGGAGCATTAAGTTTTCTCCACAGAGTATTAGGACCTTATAAATGGGCTGGACTGTAATTTGGAGTCTCCTGTGACAGGTTACCAAGACGACTGGTCAGTTGTGTAGTAACTACTTACTGCCATCTTATTCATACAGAATCTGTAGGGGCAGCTCTGCAGTCTCCGTCCTCTCCCCCAGCATCTCATCCATCTTACAACCTGTTCTCACTTTCCCAGCAGTGTGACTGAGCTGGCTTGAGGACCACAATCACAAGCAGTCAGGTCCTTTCTTCCAATCGTTTTTTAATTCCTTCCACTATAAAGAGGAAACAGGGAAAGCACAATGATTCTCATTTCCAGCGCGAGACAACGTTGCGGTGTAAGAGTATGAGAGTGGCTCAACTAGGTCAGAGCTAAGGGTCACCTTGCAAAGGATCTCATGTCCACCTGGCAGGCTCATAGCAAAAAAAACGTGAGGAAGAACATAAATATAAGACAAGCTTTCTCCAGATAACATAATCTCATTTTGAGGCAGTCAGCAGTTTATACTGTGCCTGAGCTAATGACTGCTTTATAGTTCCTGCCTCTCTTGAATACAATTCCATTTTGAATTCCTTTCTACTTTTGACTTCTACAGTACTTTATAATAATTGATTGTATTCCACCATTTAATGGGATGATGTCTCATTATTCTTCTTACATTTACTTCATGGTGAAAGGACTCTTGGGGCAGGGTGTGGAGGAATGTTTCTCTAGTTGTTTTATGAGGCACAATGAATAATCATTCAATACATATCTCGCATATCACTATTTATAACTCTGTTGCCTTTTTTTCATATTGCTTTGAGGTTGGTTTATTTCCAAAAACGTTCAGCTTTATTTTGCCTCCGTGAACTGTTCAGGATTCCACATGTGCAAAGTAGCCACCAGCATGTACCAAAGAAGCAAAATAAAACCACACCTTGGAATATCAAAATAACTACCTGCAAACAAGTCATGTCCTCAAAACTCTTTGAATACATTGATAACACATCTTAAAATTTCTCTGGCTGCTTACCCAAGGTCATGTTGTTAGAGGCGAGATCATTTACAAGTTCTGAATCTGTAAAACAACTCTACCTGTCTGTGTTCCTCACTGTTCTGGAGTTATTTACTTTCCCTCTTGCATGTTTTCATTACAGAATACTAACACTTGGGTTTCACATTTTGGGAGATAATTAAAAAAGAGTTCTGACTATAATCCATAGTATTGGCTCACATGAAGAAATTTCTGTTCAAGGAGAGCTATTGAGGTTTACTTTTCTAGGTGCAAAAAAATTAATAGCTTAGTGCCAAGAGATCCTCTAGTGCTTAGCTGGACATCCACTGCAAAGATTAGAGATGAAAAAAAGGAAACATTTCAAGATGATACTTGTATCTGAGAGCCTTCAGTGCAAATTACAGAATGGGAGACTGCTCCATCAGGAATCCTTGGAGACCTTTGTTATTTTCCAGAGTGCTTTCAAGTGCTTTCACAAAATAGGCCTACCTTACATGTCTCTATGAGACTACTCCTCTCTCTTTGCTCCTCACCTGTTTTTTCCTGTGACCTTTACTTTTACTTCCCAAATTGATTTAGCTTTTCTCCTTAATAAAAAACTGTAAAACTGTTTCTTTTCTTGTGCTTCTTATTGCCAGAAGACTTTCACAGTTCTATGGCACAAAAATAAGTTTTCCATGGCATTTCTTACCTATGCTGTGCTGCTTAGTCTCATAGTATTAAACATAATCATTAAAATATACACTGTGCGTTTGACTTTTTTAACTGCTGCTCACACAACTCATGACTGCATCTACACATACATACACGAAATAAACACACACACAGAGGGGACAAACGCAACTGTACCAATGATTTCAGATTCAAGAGCTTTCTGTATTAGGCTTTAATTCAGTGGATAGGTTAGATTAGATTGCATCAGCTGAGAACGTGTTTTTTTAACAAAACCCTCTTTTGGGAAAAGGCACTAGTGGACTCTTCCCTGCCCTTTGCTGTCTCAAAACAATGTTTTAATAATCTAAATTACACTCTGAGGATCTTGAAAATATCAGAAAGCTGAAAAAAAATACTAGTTATATAACTGCCATGTCCTATGTAGAAAGTATTGGTATTCCGAAATCTGCTTTCACTCCTAGTTATTAGTAAATGGTAATCTCTGTCCAACAAATCTCCACTTTGATATGGCTGAGAGACACTCCCATATTGTGGAGTGGACTAGAAGGCCTTGATGGCAAAGTGTTTTCCATGACTGACTTTATCACGTTGTTATTAACCTGGACTACTGCAGAGTTAGTAAACTGAAGTGGAGAATGACAGGTTCTGTCTTTTGTTTATGGAGCTGGATTGTAGCATAGGCATGCTTGGTGGAGCCATTGTTATTTTATACTCCGTTGTCATTATATGTGATTTAGGGTGAGAAGGTGACAAAGGGCATGCATTAAATATTGATACTTTCTTTCTATGAATATTATACATTTTAATTATACTCCCCAACCAATCATGTAATTGTACTTAGAATTATGCCAAGGACAAAATCAAAATTGTAGCATTTAGTAACAGTGCATTCAGCTTGAAAATGGCATTTTCAAAATAAATTAACCTGGGTATTGGAAGCAGTTCATGTAGAAATTATCATTACACGGGATATTCTTGTTCATAGCTAGTATTCTTGTTTCAGGTTCTCTACATGAAAGATTTCTTCTGGGACTCACTTCCCTCTCCTCAGGATGTTATGTACAAGACACTAATTTATTTTAACATTATCCAGTTTTGGCAAATTTCTAGTAATGTTTTTGGGGTACAGTGTCAGGCATAAAAACCATTACAATTTATAACAGGAAATTTTTTTTTCTCTCATTTATGTCCCTGTGCATTTTGTGAGAGAGAGAGAGACAGAGAGTTGTCCAGGTGCTAGAACTGGAAGAAACTGATACAGTACACAACAATTGCTAGTGGTTCACTATTAAAGGTAGAGTTTTTTAAACAGATACTCCAGAAACTCTAGCATCTTATCAATTTACCATAGTATGATATATTGGTGGGTATTCTTGCTTAATTCTGTGTTGCTCAGCAAGTTATCAAAGCATTTTTTGGTTTAGTCTGAGATCACCCTGAAGGAAAAGCTTATCCATCTTTTATGCAAAAAAATACAAACTGGGATAGCACTTGTGATACAGAAATGGAGTGGCAGCATGTGCCCCAATAAATCCATTTCACCTATGGAAATCAAACTGTCTCTTGGTTTTTATAAAGGATGGCAATTCATGAGATATATGCAAAGACAATGAAATACCAAACAGGTTTGATGCTATATGTTTTAGACTTCCACTATATTGATTAACATTTTCTTTCAGGAACGGGGAAGAACATTACTGCTGTTATCTCTCTTTCCTGCTTTTTGGCAGTGTACAAAGATCTATTCCTTGTTATGTACAAGTTTACCCTTATATCAGAAAAAGTTGTGCATGAATGAGTAAGAACATCACAAATGGTCCCTGAACTCACGAATTCCATACATGGCTAAACTTCCATTAACCTAAATAATTGCTTCTGCTTACAGCAGCACTTAGTTTTTCCCCATGAAATTGCACTGATGCGGCATGATATTTCAAATCTGTGAACATTCTGTGAACATCTGCCAAATTCTTGGAAGTTTCTATAGGATGTCTTCCATAACATGCAGGTCTTGCCTTTATCAGAAATACTGATATCTAGGAGCTGATGTTCTGACCTGTTAATATTTTTAACATTCATCCTGAATACTCTTGGGGAAAAACAGTAGTTACTGATTTTCTTTTGAGAACCCAAAAATGATTTCTCAGTAACCTCTTTTCTCACAAAAGCTGTCATGTATTTACTGTACACTTTTTTAAGCAAACTTTCATGGTAAGTTACTTTAGTATGTGCTGCTTATGGCCTAAATAGGACATGTTTCTAGACCCTGAATATTAATCTCCTTATTGCCTCTCTTTGAACGGAAAAAGAATGTGCACTGCCAGAGACTCAGCCTGGATGCAGTATTTTCCCATGATAAATATATTTTCCCTTTCTTCAGCCCTGCAAAGTACTTTTGTCCTTTGTTTGCCACTAATGCTTATGATAAAAAATTAAATTACTGTTCATCCTTTCAATAAGTTTCCCTCAGAGGATCTCTACTAAAGAACAAACATTTAAAAGGGATGCAGAAGCTTTAGTTTTATACACAGCCCTACTATATTATTCATTACAATGCATTTTTAATGTCACAGAAAGAAAAGTAAAAAATATTTTAATTTCTGAGAATAGGCAGCCAAGTGATACAGGGAATCGCAAATTCACAAAGGTTGAAGATGAATATATATAGTAGAAAAAAACCCCTCAAACCAAGCCTGAACCCTCCTAGCCTCCAGTAACCCTAAGGTTTTCATGAGATACTCGTAAAAACTCTTACTGGTTGAAAATCTCCTGAGACTGTTACCATGGTGCACAGATGCTGGGAACCTCTGACCTACAAGCATTCAATGTTCTTCAGACACACTCTTTTTTTCAGTGAAGAAATAGGTCAGCAAGATTGAGATAATAAAAGAAAAAAGGCTGAAAACAAAGCTATAGCTATTAACATAGCTGCTGGGAATACAATGAAGGTTTCTCCTGCCTCTCCTCCTTCTCTTTACTTCTTATAAAGAAACCAGTTTTTTTTTTTTCTTTTGGTGCATTTGTTCATAAACAAACTCATTTTGACTAAATAATTGCAATGATTTATGTGAGCATCCTTTTTAGTGTTTGAAACCTGAGTACTATTTTAGAAGAACAAAGAGTGAATAATGTTCTTTACTTTGTTTATGAATTTTCAGGTCTAATGGTTTTCTTTGTTTTGTATTCTCTTGGAATTCAGCAATTTATCTTCAATCCACAAGAGTTACAGCATCTATTGAAGAATCGATTTACAAACCTCTCTGAACATAAGACTGCAGACTAAACCTTATGGACACTGTGGTCTTCAAATATGAACACACCTTTTATGCTACACAATGATGGATTTGCATCGCTGTTTGATATAAGAAAGAAAAAGCAGAGCAGGATTTTCAGCTTTCATTCTGCAAGTCACAACAGAGTCTAATCAACTGTAATTTTCACACATGCATTTTTTAAGTTGGGAAATATATAGTTAATAAATATTTCTATAGGCTAAAAATCCTAATTTGCATTGTAGTCTGCCAAATATCTGATAGCAACTCATCCATTGCATGAAAAAAACTGAACAGAAATTTGAGAATAATAGACATAATTTACTTTTAAATGGTGACTATGAAGGCTAATCATTTAAAAAAACATAATTATTTTAATGATTAAATAATCATACTATAAGAAGAATTCTCAGAAATTGGTAACTTATTATTTCAATGGTCCCTCCCTTATGGATTGTTAGGACCTCGTTTTAACAAAAGAAAGGATCATACATCAGTTCAGGTAGTGGGTAGTTCTCAAAAGGCAAAATATGTTATTTTTGCTTGACAAAAGTACTAAAAGCAGTGTAAATCATGGTAACATTACTGCATCCCTTCAGTCACAACTTTTTCTCATTTTGACCAAGGCAAAATTCAGAGTTGCCTTGGAAAGCAGTTTGAGTATAAGCTGCAGAGGGATTTCTCATAAGGTTCTATGGAATTCCATAAGACCTCAGAAGGTTTTATGGAATTCATCACTTACCCAGACTAAACTGGAGAGCCCTTTATTATTAGTAAAGGCATTGACTGTTAAAACCAGGAGAGTAGAAAATACCTGTGTTCTTGAAAGGCCCGTGGGAAAGAGGATTAAGTGAAAAAAAACCCTGAGACTCCAGAAATTCTTGTAATAGAAGCCAAATTTAATTTTGATGAAAGGAAAGTTCTATGAGGAAACCAATAAAGGTGGCATTAGGCAGTTTTTCAGTCCATTAATTCGTGTAGATGAAGCAATCTCATTACAGACTGGACAGAAAATATTCAGGGAAGCAAAACTAAATGCAAGAGAGACAGTTATTGGAAGACGTAGACACAGAAATAATTGGATAAGCTTTACAAAGATTAAGATGTAAAAAGAAAACTGAGTTCTAGGGGAAGCTGAAAGTATGAAGACATCATTGCAAGGAATGAAGACATCCCCGAAATAAACTGATAAAAATTTTGGAGAGAAACACTCAACACCTAAAAGGGACCAGGAATACAAAACCAGAAACAATATTCAATATGGTTAAGCTGAGAGGAAATACAGTGACTAGTGAAAAATCTGATGTTAAAGAAAGCTTTGGGAGTTTTTTGGATCTGCAGTCAATTTTGGTGGAAGTATGCATATGTTAAGAAGAAATATGCAATAATTGAAGTGACTTGATAAAAAGATTCTGCCAAAATACAAATCAGGAAATTCATGGTGAGAGAGAGAATTTGCAGATAGAAGGTACTTTAAAGAGTGGAAGGGAATGACAAGTAGGGCAACTTCAAACCAGACTGAAGCTGCACTGGTTGCATGAATGCTCTGCTGGCTGATGAAGCAAGCCTAGTTAAGATGTTTGTAATTTTCATTGACTGTTATTTCAGCTTGGTAGGAAGCATTGTGGAAAGCTGCAAAAAAAATAAAAATGGCATTCAGATAAGATAATTGCCATTATGAGGACTCTGTCTGAAGACTCTCACAGTGTTGCAAAAAAGTTAATGAAAAATTGAACTCGTCAAAACTTTGTATAATATAAGGAAGCGTAGAATCACTGAAGCTTTTCATCATATTCTTAAAACTAGACAGTAAGAATGATAAATGAGGTAAAGGCCATGACTGGGGATGATCTAAAGTTAAGGTCCTTAACTAACACAGATGACATCACACAACTGAAAGAAAAAAAAATAAAGCTTGAATTATTGATGAATCAAATTAATAATTAACCTTGGAAGATCGGTTGGTCAACTTTGACTCATAATAAATGCCAAGAAGATGAAGCGGCTGCAACATGAAAAAGAAGAAATAGGAAAGGCAAGTGATATGAGACACCTGTGAAGGCAAATAAGATGTAAAAGTCCTATAGGCACAGAGGAAACTTGACAACTGCCAAGGTTTCCTTCAGGATGAGAATAAAAGGAGAAGTGCCTCACAGAAACTGAAGATATTATAAACTGACAAACCCTTTACTTTTCAAAGGGCAAACAACAAATTCGTGCACTCCCAGACAGTATTACTCTTTGAGCTGGAAGCAGTTACTTTAAATGAGAGAAACAATTGAGGGATTTGGCATGAGAGCAATTTGAAAGGTAGTGGGTATTAAGTGAAAAGGTTCTACATGAAGAAGATGAGGGAGAAATGGTATATGAAGATGAAAGAAAGCCATTGGATATATTGAAATGATGATGTAACTTTCAAGATGCTACAAAGATGTAAGAAGCAGGTAATCTAATAGATGTCCTGCAACAGTGTTAGTACTTCAGGTGTATCAACATCTGTTAATTGCTTTTCTCCCAAATCTCCTGAGTTGAAGTATTATACCCTCTGTATAGAGCAACTTCATTTTTCTTCATCCTCAGACAGAATTGTCTTCGGCCCTTCTGCGATATTGCACTTTTCCTGCTAGAAGACTGGTACCTGAGCTGATCATCTGGTACCTTTATCTGATCACCTCTGCATTGTTTTTGGTCCTATTTGTCATGCAACTGAGTATTTTCTGATTAATGTTAGTGTAAGAACCATCCATGACATCACAAATCATTCCTATGAGAAGAGTCTAAAGTTTAAAATAGCCAGAAGTTGACAAAGTCCTTCTTTAAATATTGCTCTATGCTGTTTGCCCCTTAATCTGCCCCATCACTCTTCAGAAATGATACACAGAATCCTGTTGCCATATGTGAAGGGATATATATTATCAGCATAAGTATTGCTTCAGCTGCCTGGAGTTCAATAATGTAAAGCATCCTGCATAAGAACCAGGGGAGAAATATTAAATTCAGAACACATACCTGCCATTACAAATTTATCAGTGCAAATAAAAAATAAAGCACATTCTTTCTGTCAGAGACTGTGCATGGAGATATGCCATTTTGTACTGGCAGCATCTAATGATATTTCAGTCTTCTCACTCACTTATCAGAAAGAAACACACTTGCAGAACTGAAAATGAACACTTTCCCCTTTTTCAAACTCATATATTATTTAAAATTACAAAATATTACTTTGAAACTTGCTACATAAATTCTGGAAAAGGTGGAATGCTTACCCTACAGTATAACCAAATTAAACTGAAAATGACTATGTATGGAGAAGTTTGCCAGCCAGCTGAGTCTGTAGGCATCTTAATACACTTGTGCAGTTCTCAAGGACATCAACAGGGAACAAGTGCAAAGATCAAAGACAGCTAAGTCCCTTACAAACAATTAGTTTTATTTCAAATCTACATAAGTATTTGGTTGACATACTCGACTGCAAGTATTGCAGAGCAACCTTTTAAGGTCCTATTATTCAATGTGTAACTTTATTTTAAAAATACTGCTTGATTTGTGCCAAAACATAATGGGATCTCTTAATTTTTTTTGCATGTTTTTATTCCTTTTGTTGTAGACTACCTGTAAATAAACAGGTGTATTTTTACAGATGGCTTATTCAGAATAATTTGAGCCTGATGTATGGCTTTACTTTATTGCCCAGCATGTTTTCTCATTAGTTGCTTAAATTCTATTTTTGTAGCTCTACCCTATGAAGCACTTCTAAACAGGAAGGAAAAAAGTCAAATTACTAGATGACAGAGAAAGTATTTCAGATGCAAAGTTTTTGGCATTTTCTGAGAAGAAAAATGATCTGCCAAATATGGAGCTCAAGAGTAACAGAAATTTCAGCTTCAATTCAATGCTTTTAAATTCTATTTGTTAATGACATGTATTAATTGCAAACTTTTTATATTCTCTTATCACTGCACAAATTTACAAAGATGAGATATTTTCCAAAGAAAAGCAGTTTTTAGTTTTCCAAACAAAAGCTCATAGCTTCCAACAGTGGTCTGACACCTTTTTGTTTTAGATGGGCAATGAAAAAACTACATAATTTGATGTCTTAACAGCAAAGTTTTCTTAAGCATTCTCTTCACAGAATATGTAGTTTCAAATAGTTTCTAAATTTCTATGCATCAATTATTAGGACACATAACAATATATTTTTATATTATTTAAAATCTGCTTTTCTTTACTGATTTACTCAAAACATAAAATAATCCACAACGCAGAGCGATCTCATAAAACAATGGTGAGGAAAACATAATTTTACTTTCTTTCTTCCAAAGATTTCTAATAAAACAGAGATATGCAATAATAATTAAAAAACCCCAAACCCAACAAAACCTTAAACCACAAGAGTATGTATTTGAGATTTCTGAAAAGACCATAATATTTTCTGTACTCGATATACAGCACCCTTACCTGAAGAAGTTACTTGACCTTCAGTCTTTTGGGACACTGAATGCCATAAAAATGTGCTCTGGAAGTTAAAGAAAGAGAAGGTCTCCTAGTAGTTCATGGTATATGAATGGACAAGATGTCACGAGGCTAATTGAACTTCTATCCCATCTCTATTAGTCACTCACCCCTATGACTTAAATCACTTCTCTGTTCTTTGCCTTCCCCTCTAACTTTTAGATGGAAATATCTGTTCAGGCTAAAATAATTTTGGGGTCATTTATTTGTAGAGACCTTGACACCATGAGGGGTTGATCCATTTGAAATGCTTATGTACTCCTGCACAGGAAAGAATTAGTCAAGGGTTTTTAGAGGATGCTTAAAATTTTTGTTCTTTGCAATAAAATTTGTTTAGAAAACACCCACTTCACTTTACTCCAGATCACTGTTACTGTCTTGCAATTATTGCAAGACAGTAATCCTTTCGCGCCAATGCCAAGTTTTTTGGGGGAGAAGGTAGGGAAAAAGACATTTTTTTACATGGATCCTGTCATGAATCTACTGCAAAGACAAATATGTTTCTTTGAATGATTCAGAAGGACTAGAGGGTGTAGTATGAAACTGAATTCCGAAGGTATTTACTTTTACTCAGGACTCTGTGAGAAAAAATGCTGAGCCTTAATAAAAAATCCTTATATGTATACGCTGTAGGTTAAGCCCAGTGAGCAGCTAAACACTACACAGCCTCTTTCAGACTTCCCATCACACCCCTCATGGAAAAATTAAAGGGAAAAGAAAGGAAAGAAAACTTGGGGATCAAGATAACAACATGAACAAAACCAACAGCAAATAACAAAAGGAGTAGTAGTAGTAATAATAATAATAATATTAACAATAATAATAATAATAATAGAAGGATAAGTGGAAGAAGAGACAAGAAATCCAAACGAAAAAACCCAAGTGATGCAGTCAACCACTCACAACCTCACATGAGTAGAATGATGCCCAGCATGTTCCTGAGGAAAACATGGCTAATCCTCCTAAATCCCCCTATTTTTCCTTCCATTGCTGAGCGTGGCATTACATGGAATGCAATACCTCTTTCATTAGTTCAGGTTATCTGCTCTGTTGTATCCTCTTCCAACTCATTAAACAGTCACCCAGTATATTCACTTGGTGGACCAGAGTGATGTAAAGAGAAGGGTTTGACACTGTGCAAGCATCGATCAGCAAAAATTAGAACATTAGTGTGTTATCAGTATAGTTTTTGTTGAAAATCTAAACCAGAGCCCCATATGAGCTGATATGAAGAAAATTAACTCTTTCCTAGCCAGACTCAGTACAATGTATATCACATAAACTTTTTAAAACAGATTGTAAATTTTTTTTCCGCTGCCAAGACAAAAGTTAGACTTATTGTGTATCTTTCTTCTATGATAGCTGTTAAGCAATTAAAGCAATCTAGAGACTACAGTTCCTTGCTTTGCTCAAGGTGATTGCAGAAGGCAAGCAGAATCCTAAATTAAAGTCTTTGTAGGAAAAAGTTACCATTTTTTAACTTTTAAGGGGAAAAAGCATATCACAAGCTGTTTTATGAAGTGATTACCCATATGGTTCCACAGTTACAAGTTACAGGATACCTTAAAAATACATATTTACCTTTGCTGCAGTGTACTAAAATTTGTGGATTTAGAACAGCGTGAAATTCTGTGCTCAGATACTGCATTCAAAAAAACAGGCTCTTTTTGGCCAAAATTATTTGCAAATATATTACATTGAATGATTTTGTTGTTGTTGTTGTTGTTGTTTGGTTGTTTGTTTCAAATTTTATTTCTCCCTAAACCTTGAAAGTACATTGAGATTCAAAGTGTTTTGGTTCTGTAGTGTATATCTGATAAACAAATGTATATTAAAAGTCTTCCTTGAGTCCACATAAAAATCAGCCTCACAGGGCACAGTTTCAACAGTCCTAGTCCTATTTGCAATGTGTAGTTCTTCTATAACATCCTACTTTCTCTACATCCTGTAACCTATTTTTACTCTAAAGCCTACAATCTTGTCATAATCTAAAAATAACAATTTTCCAATGTCCTTTCCTTTTTTTCCCCATGGATATGTATCTGAGCTCCCACTGTTCATAGCAATATGTAAAGCTTTGTTTCTGCTGACAGATGTTATACAGAACTCAGTAGAATCTGCTGTCTACACAGCACTGTGGGAACTTGAATGACCCCATGCAGTTAAGCTCATTCGTGTTATGTGTTTATATCAATAATTTGTAGGAAAATGGTTTAGTTGCACAAAATTATTAACAATACCTTTGGTAATGCACCCTGAAAATATGATCCTTGGAATATGCCACTGTTGTTCAATACTAAGGAACACAGTAGTGCGAAAAAAAGGATTAAAGGATTTAATCCTTCTGCACATTGGTGCATATAGACTGATTAAATATTTGAAAAACTCTCAAATTAATTCAGCTATGCAAAACAAATTACTAGTATTATGGTAAAATAAATATAAAACTTAAATCAAAATTTTCTAAGGCAAATAAAGACTGTCCCAGAGGAAATTTATCATGCTTTCTAGTTCTTTACTTCCTCAAGCCAACTCTACCACATCCTTTGTCTTCCTGCACCTTTCCAAAGGTGCAATCAAAGTTTTTCCTTAATAGGCACTGAAAGAGAGGGATGGGTATAATTTTGTTGGAAGGATCAATTAGCTTTTACCTAACATTTCTGAAGAAACCTTGTGAGCAAGTCAGGGCTTGTTCTGCAACAGCATTGATTCCCATTAGAGATTATTGCATCTTCTTCTAACACACTGCCAGGCAGCAATTATACTTATGCTCTTGGGCGAGCTGCAATAAAAACAGATGATTCAGATGGCTCTGTACTCAGAACTAGCAGTGATTAGTATATAGAAATAGCAAACATGGTTCATGTATTGTCCATAGGCCATGTTCTTCTAATATTTCAAAATGAATAGAAATAAATGACAAACTGGTTAAGCAAAATATTAAAACTTGTAAATTTTTTGTTGTTTTAGTTGTGTAAGTGTTGAAATCTTTCTCACTCTTCATGCCTGAGATGATAGCCCTGATCCTTGTCCAGTACGATTGCAATACGAAAGCCATCAACCAACAATCATGAAAGAACTTTAGCATTGACTAGTTTGCTGAAAATACCTTATTCAGGTCTTATACTTTGAATCACTGCTCTAGTTCTTCTTCCAGCTTTCCACTACATAAATCAGTGTTGTATTTAGCAGTCACCAAGTCTGTTTAAGTCAGTTAGTATTGCTGTTTATTTTAAGAGACGGAAGGACCTCTGGTTGCTGGCTGACTCTACAAATGTTCACAATGCGTCCTTGGTAAAAAAAGGATCATGAAAGTAAACAGGGTTGGGCAATTTTTTCAAATTGTGCATTGAAAATTCAGCATGTTGTAAGTGCAAGTAATATGGATGCTTTATATCACAACTCTGCATGCTAACATTGCTCAAAGATAAATGCCCTTGATAAAGCCTATAATTTTCACACTTTGAGTGTAAAATGTTGAAATAAAAAGCTGATGAAGCATAAAGTGTTGAAGTAGCATGTTATTTTCAACATTTTATCTGTCATTTGCCATTTATTTCAACACTTTATGTAGTACATTAAATACTCATCTGTGAAGCAAGCATTTGAAGGCCTGAAGACATAAAGATGCCTTTGAGCAGCAGCAGATACTGGCGGACTATTGGTGGGTCATAGATTGTGAGAGGAATACTGAGGTAGCTGGGAATGTTACAGGACTAAAGACTGTAGAAGGATCTGTGGAGATCCAAGGGCAGTGGAGGTGTGAAGCAGCATCAAGGGCATTCCATACAGAAAGCTTTTCAAGGAAAACGTGAGACTAACCAAGGATAACAGGACGAAACACCTTTTGTACAATCATATGAACATGTACAGGTGAGGAATCACTACCTGCTGCAGGTATCTACGAATGCCTGGGTATCAAGATGCATTGCAGTGACCCAATCAATCCTGGATATTTCATGGGCAACCCTCTCACTTCTGTGCAATGTAAAATTCTTTATACAATGCTATCCATGTTTCTGAGGCCCTTTGTCACCTTTTGTGTAATCTCACAACCATTTCAGAAAAAAGACATTAGTTGAAAGTTTTTTATGGTCAATTAAGGGTTTATTTGCCTGGTAGTCAAACTAATTTGAGATCCGAATTTAAAGTGTATTAGTTAAAGTGTATTGAATCCTCATGTAAGCGTCTTTTTGAAGTGAAGTACGTGAAATTCTTGCACTATATTATAACACTTATATTATAACACTTGCATGACTGTTTAATGTTCACTAAATACCATATTTCAGATACAGAACTTTAGTTCAAACTAGTACATCCTGGTGTCTTTGATTAAGCTTTTCAATGTTTTGGTTTGGTTTTGTTTGTTGATTTTTTTTTTTTTTTTGTGAGACAGTTTGGAGAAAAAGGTAGGAGTAAGTAGGACAGTATTCCCCATTTCTTCATCTTCCAGCTTTACATCAGTACTTATGAGCATGAGGGAAGGCAGGGAAGCAGGGAAGTCAAAAGAGTGCTCCATAGCTCTTTTCTTTTTTTTCTTCCCTATCGCTTTTGTTGCCTTTCACAGAAATAATAAATAAATAAATAAAAGATGTTCCTATAAATACATCAGTGTTCTAGTTGGTGCTAAAACAGAAGAAATTTTTTAAATATTCAGCTAAGCCTCCTCTAAGTAACTTCATTTTCTGAAAGTTAAGAACACGCTTTTCAGACAAAATAAGTGTCTCTAGAAGTGATAACACTTAATATTTATAGTCATCACCAAACTAATGGGGCAATGGTTTGCAGAAAGGCCACTGTTTATACTTGTTTCCATAGAAACCAAAGCTATCTTTGAGTTGGTGGAATGCCCTAAGTCAAAAGGGTGAAACAGTCACCTGCAGGGAGAAATGAACAGGAGAGGAGTGTGAAAACTGACTAATAGAGCATTCCATTCCATATACACCATACTCAGTACAAAATTAAGGGAGCATGAGGATCAAATTCTCTTCTTCAATGACTGGTGTCTAGCGAGGACTTCATCTATCCTTCTGCCTCCCTGATCCCGACCTGTGTCTTTCTGAATACAGTTTCAGAATCTAGGTCACAACTGTCACTTAGTCCAACTTGGGACTTTTGCCTGTGCCTGCCCTGCAGCATCAGTGGTGACATATAGTCATTGGGGGTTCAATTTTGTATGTTTGTGTATTTTTTATTTTTTTACTTATTAGCATAGTTTTCCTTTTTATTATTGTTTCATTAAAACCATTTAGTTTTAGCTTCCAACCCACAAGACTCTCTTCCTCATTTCCCTTTCCCTGTGTGCATGGGAGCTGGGATAACAACTGCCTGCATCTAGCTGTGAGCAGGCTGGGAGGGGACCTAAACAATGACAATCAGCAACAGACGGAGGGCTAAGGAGACTCTCCATCCTTTCCTGGATGCAGGGTGAAACATAGTGAAAAAGGATGAGGAAAAGATTGAGGTACTTCATGCTTCTTTGCCTCAGTCTGTAGTAGCAAGACCAACTGTACTCTTGGTACCCAGCCCCTTGAGTTAGAAAACAGGGAGAGGGACCAGAAGGAAGCCCCCAGAATACAAGGGGAAATGGTTAGTGATCTACTACACCATTTGGAGACACAAAAGTCTATCGGACCTAAGGCTCTGAAAGACCTTGCGGAAATGCTTGCCAAGCCACTTTCAATCAATAATCAGAGGGCTCAGTTCACTGGAATATAGCAAGTTTGACACCTGTCTACAACAAGGGCTGGAAGGAGGATATCAGTAACTACAAGCCTGTAATTCTGACCTCAGTAATGGGAAAAGTTATGCAGCAAATCATCTTGAGAGCCATCATGCAGTATGTACAGGACAAACAAGTGATCAGGACCAGTAAACATGGATTTAGGAAAGACAGGTCCTGCATGACTAACCCGATCTTCTTCTGCAACAGGGTAAACCATTTAGTGGATGAGGGAAAACCTGTGGATGTTGTTTACACGGATTTCAGTAAAGGCTTGATATTGCTTCTCATGGCATTCTCCTGGAGAACCTGGTTGCTCATGGTTTGGACAGGCATACTCTTCACTGCGTGAAAAACTGGCTGGTTGGACAGGCCCAGAGAGTGGAGATAAATCCAGCTGGTGGCTGGTAACAAGTGGGGTTCCTCAGGGCTCAGTGTTGGGGCTGGTATTATTCACTATCCTCATCAGTGTTCTGGACAAGGGGGTTGAATGCACTCTCAGTAAGTTTGCAGATGACATCAAGTTGAGTGGGAGTGTTGGTCTGCTTGAGGGAAGGAAGGCTCTACAGAGGGATCTAGACAGGCTGAATTGATAGGCCGAGGCCAGTTTTATGAGGTTCAACAAGGCTAAGCGCCAGGTCCTGTACTTGGGTCACAACAACCTCATGCAATGCTACAGACTTGGGGATGAATGGATGGAAAACTGCTCCCTGGAGGTATTTAAAGGATGTGCAGACGTGATGCTTAGGGACATGGTTTAGTGATGTACTTTACAGTGTTAGGTTTGTGGTTGAACTCGATGATCTCAAGGTTATTTTCCAATCTAAATGATTCTGTGATTCTATAACTTTCTTCCAATCCTAGCACTATTTTGCCCAGGACCCACTTCAGCTACCTTAGGCCTAGTTTGATCATTACGTGATATCTAAGTGCCCAAGACATGAAGAAGTTCAGTAGGTTCCTAGTAAGCTGGGTTCAATCTATGGCTATTAGGCTTTTTGAAGAGATTTTTTCTTATGAGACCTGGACATACAGGAGACGACAACATTTTCTCAGGATTCACCAAGAGGTGGTGAATTTGGATTGTGTTTGGACTAGTCTGGAGTACTGTTACTTACAAGTGCTTCAACAGAACTCTAGAACTTACACTGTTTTCTTGGCAGGACTAAGACACTCTCCACTCCAACTGCTTAGAGTTTCACTAGGAAATTAAAGAGGAAGAAGGAGCTCTTTTACCTTAAAAGCAAATATGCTTCTATTAAATGCTACTAAAACCATACATTCATATAGTGCTGTAAATGTGGTAAGCTCCCAGCACACGGAAAGAATAAATAAACCAGCATATGCTCTACTTAATCTGCTTCAGCACACTTGTATATTTTTCATACTTGTGTGGAAATTCAGTGTCAGAAAACTATTACTCAGCTACTTCACAGACTGAGCACAGAAAAAGGCCTAACTTAGGCTTGATTGTTGCAAGGCACTAGATAAGGTTACCTTGTGTTGGAAGAACATCTTTTTCCATATGTTTTAAGACACAAGACCTGTATTTCCACAAAACAAATATATTTTTATAATATTTACACATTAAACCACTACAACTAAAATATGTTCTTGCCTTTTTTCCTATTCTGGACAAAGTCTCTTTAGAAAAACAAAAAATCTGCTGTCTTACCAATATGATTTCTTTTCTGGAAAGAGAATATAATCTAAACTACATATATTTCTTCAAAGTGTTCCAAATATGGCAGTTATCTATTCATTAACTGCTGGGAAATTGAATCTCTTGGGGACACAAATTGAGATGAAACTCAACTGCGTTGAGTGATGTTGGGTGACTTCAGATGACCGCGTATTGAACAGTAATCTGGCACGTTGGTTCACACACTTTATTGCTCAGCATATTTTGAATCAATGGACCAAAATCACCCTTAATTTTGTTCACTTATGAAGAATTTCTCAAAGGAGGAGGCTGAATCACTAACTTTCCATTTTGTGAGATCGTTATTGGGGTGACATGTTACTTTTCAAATAAACACATGGTTTAACACAACAGTTGAAAGTTACAACAGCAGCTAGGTGTCTCTGAATATGTCCCAAGGATCGAAGTAGTTTCACATAACAATCCCCTAAAATCAAACATAATAGGAACGTACAGAAAGCATAACAGTAATTTGAGGCAGCTTCTAAAACTCTTTTTTGGTCTGTAATTTTTATCAGCTTTCATGTACAACTCCCACCTCCCCTAGTACCCCACCACCCAAAAAACCTAAAGGTGATTCTTTCATATTTCAATTTTACCCTGCCACCTAGTCTAGCCTTTTCTTCCTTTATTTTTGTTAGAGAAATAGAGGTTTTTGTAAGAATTCAACTTAATTTTATGGTTGCATGCCTCGTGTAGCTTCAGCATGACTTTAAGAAGTAGATTCCTTGGGTCAGGGTCAGTAGATTCCAGTGCTCATCCCAGCTGATGTATGACAGCCCGACTCCATTCTCTTTCGTCCTGCTTTTTCCTTTGCACTTGTAGCTGCCTGTTGCCACTGTATGCTTTGCACCTGTTGTGGCTCCAGTGTGAATTAACTAAATTCACTAAACTTGTGGAAGTTATATATATATATATATATATATATATATATAAAGTGGGGTTTTTCTCCTCTGTGATGTGAATCAGCTTCAGTAAAGCTCTAATGAGTTCTGGAGCCAGTGAAAAGGAGGGATGACTAAAAAATAGAGCTAAAATACACGCGGAGAAGGGAAAACCTGTTTTGGTGACAATGGTCTCCTGGCCTCACTAAGCTTTGCATGGAAACATAGGTTAACTACCTTTGTAAGCTAGTAGTAAATCATAGCTTGATTATCATACACCAGCAGTCCATACTGGGAAAATGAGTCCACTGTTGCAGGCTGCCCCTACTTAAAAGGAAGATTATCCAGATTACTGATTCTTAATTATGCTCTTGTTGCCTCTTTACTAACAAGAAATGAAACAGCCTTTTGGTGTGTCATTGTTAATTTCAGGCACACATGGAAATAAAAACATAAAATTGAAAAGCCAATATTATCTACGAAACCCTGACATCCTCAAGTAATATTTATTTCACAGACTGCTGTGGGTATGGATAGACATGTCTATTAGCACTCTAGGCCCATCACACGGGATTCTATTTAACCATCAAAATAAGACTCATAGTGCAGATGACAAATTAAATGTTTGGTCCTGGGAAAAACTCTGAAGAAGTGAATTGATTTTAAGCAAATAAAAACTTCTGACATACTCTCAAATGGCAGCCTGAAAACTAGAAACATTGGAGACAACTACCTGTTGTCACTGAAGACCAATACAACCCAACATCAAGAATACTCTCTTTCATAAACTTTATCTTTTTTCTTTTCATAAAAAAGGCCTGATTTCTTCAGGGAAGGCACAGAGAGGCATAGTTATATAATAGGTTCCACAGTGATAGTTGCTTGACACTGATTTTTATATCCTGCATTTAAGAATATCAATTTCAGAGGAAAGTATTTCTATTGTGATGATTGCAGGGAGGCTTGTTCTGTGGAGTCTGTTTCAAACAGCATAATTAAATGATTTTCAATCATTCTTATTCCAAAACACTTCTAGATTTACACCGTCGATAATTTGAGAAGGTTGTCTGCAGTGTGTTGAAGATAAATGACTAAATGTAAATGCAGGAGAGTCCTCCCGGGAAAACAGTTCTTAGTGCCACAATGAGTAGTGCTGGAGGCTGAAGGCAGCAGCATATCCCCTCTTTACTCAGGACAGTGAGCACAGGCTACACCCACTCTGCACCAACGCTGCTTTCAGAGGGGCCAGAGCATCCTCAGACCTTCCACCCCATCACAGGAAATCTAACTATTCTAAATGAAGTCAGATCATAGAAATCCAATAAGATGCAGAGGATTTGCCACGTAGACCTTGTAACACTGAGCCCTTCATTTCTTTCTTAAGGGCTGATATGACATCATAGCACTGGAAGCTATGGACACAAAAATAAATAGGTGAGACCTGGAACAGTCTACATCAGGGAGCTGATGCAAATATACAGACCGGTCTCTTTTAAACATGAATAGAAAAGGTTTCTGTGAATTGGAAAGGACACATTGAAGAGAGTGATCAACTCACCCCTGAGTAAATGCGCCAGTGTGGGAGTAGTTCAGAAACACTTTAACGGCTTTGTCAAGTTTTCAGAACTTTTCTCTTTTTTACAGCTGGGACAGCTTAACCTCTGTGGGTCCACCTATTACTTATTCTCCTTCTGCAACTGCCTTAAAATCTCATTCTGGATTTATTTTCAATAGAGACAGCTGTGAAAAGGGTTTTGTTACAAACCACCCACACTGTGAAAACTAATGGTGTTGGGTTTACCTGAAGTTTCTTCTGGAACTTCATCTCAGGGCTAGGATGGTGTTTCAGCTCAAAGTGAACCCATTTATGTTTGGACTATTTTATTCAGTGGATACTTTCCAGGCATATACTATTGACTTCTTAACAGCTTTCACACTGAAGGAACATACACAAAAAAATGCAGATTTTTCTGTTACACTCTAAATGAGAAAGGCCTTTTGTAACAAGAGAAACTAGGGAAGAGGTTCTGAAAGATCTAGTTTAAACTATTTAACAAGCTGTTTATTACTTTCTGAGCATGGGTTTTGCTAAGGAATGAAGAATAGAGAAAGAAGATGTGAATCCAAACAACAGGAACAGATGTGTTATATGCTGTACTTTTTTTATCCATAATTTGAGTCTTTAGGTCTAATAAGCATTTATCACTACTCCAGAATGAAACAATAGCAGGAGAGAAAGGGTTAAATTAAATGGATGTCACAATACAGCCTTTAGGATTTATCTGCATTATCAAAAGATAGACAAGAAGTAAGAAACCCCTGCCTGGTTTAATTTCCTTTTATAGCACCCTGCTGGTCAAGTGAGAGATAAGTAGGTATTAAGGATGTAAAGATAATGGTTTGTTTAAAGTGAAGGAAAATAATGTAGTGCTAAACTTCTCAAAGGATGTTGTTTTTCTAACACTCTTATTGTTTTCTGAGTTTCTGCCTCAAAGGAGAAACAAAAAGGGCAGCCTTTTGTTTATGATAAATGCAGTGAAGATGTTTGGAGTAAGAGACCTCATTTTTGAATATTACTAGTACACATCAGGGTTTCCTTGTCAAGCAAAGCAAAACTTAGCTTCTTTATCTTTAATACTAGGATGCTAAACTTCAAATACTTTCTTGATGAATGTCAGCAGGAATATGTAAAAATATTATTAAAGTTCAGGACAGTAAACATCAGGTGGTACTTGTTCATTCTGCCGCCTGTTGCAGCTGGTACAAATAACTTCAGTACAAATTGAGACACACAGACAGAACGAGAGCAGCTTATAGGCTTTGGAATGCCTCTAGTCCTTTGTAGGAGCTGAAGCGAAGAAACTATATTATCAGCTGAAGAAATTTACTCATTTTCAATGAATATATAGTTACTTTATCACATTTTGCTTTTTTTTTTTGAAAGAACAGACCTCACATTTCCATAAGATTTCCACCAGATGTCCACCATAAATACAAAGGTTATCACTAAGAAAAGCATATATATGACTTCTCTGCATAGCTACGCTCTTCTTGTTTCCTTGCTTTTCCTTATGCTACTTTTTTTTAAATGCTACTTTTCACTAACTATAAATAAACTTTTTATATGAAATAGGAGAGATTTTATGTATTTATAGCTGAATATCTCAGCTAGACATATAACTGAAGATATACTGTGATAATTCTTTGCCAGTTAACAGGACATTGATGTATTTTTACACAGGCTTGTGGAGAAACAACCGAGTTGGTATGATTGCACACTGTATTTTGTTTACAGTACAGATTAAAAAAAAATGGGTCTTCGGAAATGAGTTCTGGTTACTTGGGCTAGCTACAGACTGGGGACACTATCTGCGCCTTTATTTTCTCTGTGCTGCATATTTCAATATGTAAAGCATCTGAACATCACTGTCACTACATCGAAGTAAAATTGATAGAGTATATCACAAGGGAGATATATAAAGAGATATTTGGGAAATACATTGTTCATGACCTTTTCATCTGCATTTTTTCCCCTATTTTAAAATACAAAGCTACCAAGATAAAAGTTTATAGTTACTACAAATATGTTTCAAAACAAAAAAAAAACAAAAAAGAGGTGGAAACACTGCGGATACAAGGAATTATTCTTCAAGTTTTCAGATTAAAATGTGGAAAAATTCTAATAAAATATTCATGAACAATTTCTGTAAGAAGCGTAAGTCATGTACTGAATTGGCTTCATCAGTGAAGGAAATGTTTGCATAGTAGATAAACTACTGATTATCTCTATCCCTGTAATGGATCCAATTGATCTAGCAGATTTTCAATGGATTCAAATTACAACTTTTAAGAAGCTAGAACTGAATATGCATGTTACACATAAACTGACAAAGATGAATTAAGGCGTTTTATCTAGCATAACCTTCTCTGGATTATTCATACATTACCTTCATCATGTCTCAAGCAGTAAAAGTGATTCGACTTTTCTGCACCATGGTGCCTGTCATCCTGTCATATTTTAATGTCAACACTGTGTTTATTAGGGACATTTTGCCCAGGGGGTTTCCTTTTTGCCTTTTAGTCGGTGGTGAGAGAAAATATCACTCTGTCCTTGCATTTTTGCATAGCATCACACCAACACAGCAAACTGGTGACTAACTGTGCTGTCATAATAAGTGTCAGGAATCCATAAAATATATTTTGCTTCAAGTTGTAACTCTGACATTTTTTTCATTGTTTAATGACTTTCTTTTTTTATTCCAACACTGTTTCATGTGGTACAACTAAAAGTCTGTGGGAAAAGAGGGGAACCACCAAATCATAATGGTAGCCAAGAATTCATGAAAAATTGAATTCCGGTAGGGAAGGAGGTAAAACCTAAACAAAATATCAGAGAAGCAAGCCAGTGAGCTGATAAGACAGTCATTGACACCTTCATTTAGAAGCTGCTGGTCAACTGTATGTGTTGTGCAGAAAAACACTCGTAGTTACTGAAAAAGTGAGTCAGAAATTGTGGTCATGAATCCATTAACTAAGACATAACTTACTAAGTGACATGTCTAGGTATAATCGTTAAATCAATGGTATAATCAACTTTTCTTCCCTAGCATTTTGTCACTGTTGGAATTGTAACTTTTTACCAAAGTGGTCTCCATTTTAAGTGTGAACATTCCCCCAAATCAGGACAAAATATGAAAAATGCAAAATGCATGTTTATTTTGTGAAGCTATATGGTAGTTTTCAGAGGTACAGAACAGATACATGTTTTGCCTTTCGTTTGTCTTGGAGAGGATGCTTACCAGGATGCTATATACATCTAGATTGAGACTGGGGATAAAACATTTCCATAACAGTTTTATGAAACTGAGTCCAAGGGAAGCAGAACTCTAAAGAACTGTTCATTCTAATAAAAAGAAAGATTGGGTCTTTTATTCTTTAAAATTCTTCCTGTCTGCTTGAATGTAAGCTCTAACAAAAATATAAACCAACCTTTCCTCCCTCTTCAACTGGGTAAAACAACTTGTTTGAATTTTAGGTATTTTACTGACTTCTATAATGTACAATTGTGCATAGAAACTAGCTGGTTTGAGCATAAATCCCTCACCTTGCCAGGACAAGGATGGGAGAGGAACTGCAATTTAAACAAACAAACCAGATTTTAAAAGAAAAACTATTAAGGTGAAGATATGCAAGGAGTGGAACAAGCCCATCTTTGAAAAATTCATTCATTCATTCATTCGTTCATTTGGAGGAGCACCTTTAAATCAATTTTTATTCCTAAAAGAGAACAAAAGGAGAATTCAAGCACCAAAATTCAATATTGTAATGGAAACTTCCTTTCCAGTGCAAACCCCCACAGGGCTCTGGGGTGTTGCCTTACCTGAGCTATAATGTTCTGGTAATGACTAAAAGCAGGTTGCTGTCCCACTATAAAAGTGCTTTATCTTGGGAGCTGTACATTAATACCTTAACTCTGCTCCAGAAAATCTTTTCTTTGTCTCTGGGGACCAAACTGACACGTGCTGTGTACACTAATAAGGAAATCAGATTATGAGATTTATTTACAGTAACACCTGTAGTGAGAAAAGAGGATAAAATTAAAACTAGAAAAAAGAATATAGTAGACTTGGGAAAAAAAAATTAAGTCATGGAGAAGTCAGAACTCCCTGGGGAGAACTGCTAAGAATTTAGAGCCTTTCATAAGAAATAAAATTAAAGATTTGCCAACGAGTTTCAGGTAGATTTGTGGGTGAATGGCATATTTATTGTTCTTTGCACTCTCTCTTGTGAAATGTTGCCGTCTTTTTAAGCAGGCTGTATGAGTTTGTTAAGCAAGCTTCCAGCTAATCAAAATCAAGTGGCCATAGAATGGGAACGAATACACAGTAAAGTTGATATATTTGAATCTACATTAAAACTCAACCATAATCTTTCACTACTTGAGTGTGCCTTTATTTTATAAAGTATTTCAATGCAATATAATTAATTTATTAGTAGCAATTAACATCCTAGTAGCACTATCCATGAACAAGGGCTGTAGCTCAAGAAATCGTGCTTAATAAAAAGAGCTACTATGCTCCTAGTGACTTCTGCATAGTGGGAGACCTGATACATATCTGAAAGTTAATACAAAATGAAAATGTTTTAATCAGGAACTAGAACAGGACTTATTATGCACCAAGTACACTATATTATAAAGAGCTGCTATAGCAAATGCGCAGTATAAACTGATGAGAGCATTTGTTGGTTCTTTGATTTCTTTCTTTCTTTATGTTAATAAACCACTTGCAGGCATGCATAGTCCCTTTGTTGTCTTTGTGACAATCTGACACAGCTTGGGAAAGCAAGTTCACTTTTCATTGGAGAAATGCCACCCAGAGGGCCCTTTCAAAAAGTTTCTAGAAAACAGAAGTCTAAATATTCTTCACAGCCTTGCACTTCAGTTCTTATGTACTATCATTACCAATATTGCAGAAAAAGTAGTATAGACCAGTGTCACTAGAGAAATACAACACACTGCTTTATATGGAACTGTCCTATTTTATTTGTCAGTATATCATAAGCAACTCTACATCTAACAGGCTTCCTTGGAGTGCAATGTTTTCCACACAGGTGTATAAAGTGTATCCGCTATTTACCAGTGTTTTTTATCCATTTATAATTTAATAACTTTTTTACTCTCCCCAGTTTTAAAAAATCGAACAGCTTCTTCTCAAGATGTTGGTTATTGCCCTCTGTTTTCTTTTTGCCTTAAAACCTGCACAATTAATGTCTATCCTCTTAAAAGCCTTTCACACAACACATTGCTCCAGTTGCTGAAGCATATGTAATTACATCCAACAGAACCTGTCTTGGGGCAAGTTGATTTCATACAATTTTTATAACACCTTTTTTCATTATTTAAACAGAGTGAAATCTTTAGGACAGTATGATTAAACTGAAATTGGAACTATTAAAGGTATGGTATTCTGAGGAACGGCAGACTCCTGCCATCTTTATGACAAGTAGGATTTTTTTTGCTTTATTATTTTGTAAGTAAAAAAAAAAGTTCAACCCACTTGGCACAGATATTGGCCACATATCCAAGACTGTTGTAATTACGTTTTTTCATAAGTCTGTATTAGGGTTTATTAGTACTTCACAGCTTGGTTTGTAACTTAATCCAGCAGAAATAGAGTCGATTAGTATGACATTACAAGCCCATCTAAAATTTTTTGCTGATTCTAGTAGAAAAAGATCTATAAAAAACAATCTGAGGACTTAAAATGAATCAAGCAAATGTTATGCAAATAATTCCAGCAAGGTGTTTCTTTGGTATTAAGAACTCATAACTGCCAGTACAAAATACATGGATGAATGTTGTAAACTGATTACTAAAGCTTGCTGGGTTGGGAATTTCTGCTTCATGGGGCATTCCAAATTGGATGAAAACAAAACACCAACACTGCAGTCTCCTGCTTTGCAGAACAAACTATTTTGGGCTCATAACTTCACCCAGGATGAGGCAAATCGGGCAGCCGGCCAGGCAGCTGGTGAGCTGGGCAGCAGGTAAATTAGCCAGCAGGCAAAAGGAAGGCGAGGCAGGCAGCCAGCCAGGCAGCTTGCAAGTCCATCTGCCAGTCAGGCAGCCAAAAAGCTGGCAGGTTAACACGCTGGTTTGCTCCCCGGTTGCCCAGCAGGACAGGCTGGGATCTGGTCAGCAAAGCAAGCCACCTGTCTGCCAGGGCAACAAGAAGCATAGTCCCACTGCCGGATGTTTTTTATCAGTGGCTCTGAAGGAAAAAACGTATTCTTGTGGGAAGTGACAATCCTAGTCTTCCAACATCCAGCTATTCCAGAATACATTTAAGCAGCTCTGCTTCTTACAAGAGATATGTATATTTAATATATTGAGTTACAGACAGCTACAATGAAAGACTTAGTTGTCTACAGAAAGACTCGGGTGCAATTAAGGATTAAAATTATGAAATGTAATCTACTTGCTGTTTGAATGGTGTGTAACTCACTGCTCAAATTTGTATTTTCAAGGTGTTCTGTTGTTGTGCATTTTCAAAAGTGTGTCATGTTCAGCAGTTAGCCACCTTCTGCCGATTAATTCCAAATGAGATCAAAGAATTCAGCATTTTTTTCCTCAGTTTCTGATTAAATTTTATCTGGTGCATGATCTTGCAGTATATATTGATGTAGAATACGTGTAGATGAATGGCATGCTGAGGCTGAACAAAACACTTGAGGTTGCTGCTTAGAAAAAAGGTTATTTCATTTACTAAGACAGACCCGTATCATCCTGTCTGAAGGATTTGACATCTTAAAGACAATGCTTGAAGGAGGAGGGTAGTGGAAAACTTTGCTTGCAAAAAGTTGGTGGCACTATGGCACAAATTATTCAACATCAGAAAAAGAGGGCATGGAAAAACTAGTCTATGGCCTTCACTTTTGCTGGGAGGCCAGTTCTTTTCTTAATTCAGGGTTGTTTCTATGTGTTGCATTGAAGAGTGTCTGCATAAAAATGAAGAATGTAATAAGAATAGGGGCTGGAGTTTGCGTCTGCCTCTTTGCAGGTTTCATCACTGTGGGCCTATATAATTATTCAAATTTATCCTTTTTTTGCCTAAAATTTTTATTTCTCTTGACTGCTTCAGGTAGTTAGTGGTTAGGGTAGAAAGTATTACCCCATTCCCCTTGTTTTATAGCCTCGTTTAAGGACACTGCCTTGAGTCACTGCTGTGGGTTTTAACACCACCTCTCAAAGATGATCTCTTCCTGTAAAATTTGGGCAATTCAGTTCCTGCTTGGTATGCCTTATACGACTGATTTCCTCTCAGAAAGAAACTTTGCAGGTTCAACCTCAGGAAAGGGCTCCTGTGCCCTGAATAAAAAAACTTAACTCCAGAAGCCGACAGTCCTGGAGACACATCTGAGGCCACCTGATAAATCATTTGAGCTCCTTCATGAAGTGATCATAATCCCTAGCATTCAGTTTGTGATACCTTTCCCTCACCTCCCAGATTATTGTCCATGTTACTGTTAGGTCTATACCGCCAAGGTCAAGAGGATGTAACAGCAGCATGTTCCCAACTCTTTAATTTCTTCTTTCTTAATTCCTTAATGCTCTGTGAGGATGTGTGACCTGGGGTCTTGCTTATATTGCTGTTTGCAACATCTGGGATCTAGCTATGTATTGACTAACTCAGACTGGATCTTGTACCTGCGCATGAAAGACTCAGTATATTTTGAATTATACACAGGGTGAAACCCAGGAAAAAGTAGGATGAAGAAGGAGGAATCCTGCTGGTTTTGACTTCAAATAAGAAGACTAGAAGATTCAGGAGACTGACATGTAAGAGAAAGATTTAGGAAGACAAAAGCAGAGGAAACAAGCAAGAAGTAAACAGAATAAAAGCATAAAAGGAGGTTAAAGCTTTAAAAAGCAGAAAGTGTAGGATTCATCGGAGTCATACAAGAAGGAGAAACTTTTCCTTTTCTTGTATCTGTTTGAGAAAGGGAGATAAAATACAAATATTATTATACAATATAACATTACCAAACTGAGGATATAAGCAAGATTATTACAAAAAATAATCATAAAGGAGCAGCACATAATTTTAGATTTCTATTGGAAAGTAATGTGAATATTGACTGCAAGAAGGGGTGAAAGGCAGACCCCGAAGGAACAGAGGAAGTTTTAGATGAACATATTAAATCAATTCTGCAAACATTTATTAAAGTCCTTAGACAACAGCTGTTGGAATGGAATCCTCCTTGTTTGGGAGGATGTAGTCTGAGGCAGCTCTGAGCCTCAAGGAGCGCATTCCACCCTTCCTCAGCCCCACAGAAGGCAGAAACATTTTTCTTAGCCTCTGCCACTTCTGGCCTGTGACCTACACATTTTTTATTACCTCTTAAACATGTCGTTTCTCCTTCACACAAGTGGTTTACTGGAAATGAAAGAGATAGACCAGGCCAGGCCATACAGTAATCAAAGACAGTAATGAAGATATCATGATGATGTCACTGCATAATTATGTGATGTGATTTTGATTGCTTTAGAATCACTGCATTACCTTAACATTGTGTGTTGCCAATCACTCCGTTGTACCATTTATGTAGTGCAAGGGAGTTAATCTCAGTTCTCCTGCAGGGAACTTACCTGACACAAAACCAATCCCTGCCAATAGGAAGATGTAACCAGTGTTTCCTCAGCAGCTCTGGCAGAAAGAGAGCTATAGATCTGCTACACAGACAATAATTCTACTCATTCCAATTAATACATGACAGAAAACCACAATATTGGCAGAAATAAACAAAGAATATAAAGGATGAAACAGCAGTATCTCAAGGAATTTATTTGCATCTATTCAGCTATATGGGGATTTGCAACACATAGTCTATGGGATTGCAAAATTTCAAGCCTATTTATGGCAGCATAAGCACACTAGACAAGGGTCTTAGTCTCCAGTGTGACTTATTTTGCAGCCACACAGAGAGAGTCAAATGTCCTAAAGAACAAAATAAATTTGCAACACATCCAGAAAAATTACAAAAAAGACGTGGAAGTAGCTTTTAAATCTTGATGAGTATGGTATGGAAGTAGGTAAACACAACTGTAAAAGCTGAGCACAACCATAGAGATTATATATTTTAATAAAGTCTCCTTCATTACAACAGTAGTCTTGGTGTAAGTACTTTCTAACTTAAAAGCTGCGTCTTTTCTAATAATAACCTAACTCCCTGATGATGGCTTTCATAAGTTTGGTGAAGGAAAATGCTGGATACAATTTCCTTCTTTCACAAGCTGGGCATTTCACTGTTCACAGGATTTTCTTTCACTTAATTAAACATTTTTATTCTTACAGACTTGTTTTTACCACCTACCTTGCAAGAAGGAGGACAAAAAAGGTTGAAGATAAGACTTTTCTTTCTCTGTGAGCAACAGCAGTGGTTTTAGATATTATAACACTCAAGCAGGATGCGATATTGATCTTTTGCTGCTATTTGGGGCAAACATAATTATAGCTCTCTTTTGTTTGCATTGCTTAGTAACATTACAGGGTATGACAGCTGTATGAACATCTCAGAAGAAAAAAAGAAAATTGTGATAAGATTGTTGAGATAAGTTTTGTGAAGTATATGCATTTTTTATAGCTTGTTTTGTACTGAAGCTAAACTCACTAGGCAAATTCACATCGCAGCTTATTTACAAATCAGTAATATTCTACTTACATTTACCAAAACTGAATGTAAATTATAATCCTCTCCTGAAATTTGAAAACAAATGGAGAAACTATTTAGAAAATATGTAAGATGCTCAGACAACTGGAAATAGAAGTCTCAGACTCTCTTCCTTACTGTCACTATCTTATTTCACGACCCTGAGAAAGTCATTTTACCTTCAGCCCTATATACTCTGTAGTCTTTAATTTTGCTCTATGTAGTTAAGACTACAAATTTCTGTGACAGAGACTGTATCTCTCTTTCTCTGAGAGGCATCACAGGGATTGGAGAGTCTTAACTGATTTATTAAATGCGTAAAACTAATAGATAATTCTGCTAAAATATTTGCTGATACAAATTTTTCTCAATTAGAGAAGTATATAATAATTCATGAGAGGATTCTGACTTTAAATGATGTGCTTTAGAAAGCTGTACTTTAGAAAGATTAAACTACAACATCAACTCTGCAAGAATAAGGCAGAGAATTTGAACCATAAGTGCTTCTGTATACCATATGTTGTGCAATACATGAAATAGACGTGCTTTTCTTCTTAGACTGAGTCTTTAGTGCTGATATACATTAGAGAGGGGACATTTGTTCTAACATTTGTTCAATGTAACAAGCTGCTGCCATGAAACATAGTTTGCTATGTTTGCTTTGCTTTCTGTTAGAATGGGCAAGGTCTTGGACTCAGCACAGTCATCAAATGCAGGCATAAATCAGTACCAATACATACGTAATTCACTGATGTCAAAAGAACCACTAGTGTTCTTAAAAAGTTAAGCATGATTGTATTATGCTTAACTCAGCTGGCATTGAATGAGTCCAATATATCTGAAAGAAATATTTACTTTAAAAACTTTCCCTAGAGTTCAGTGTTACACCCGCTGGAGGTCAGAAAACCTGCCTGGACACACAAACATGACTTGGCTCTCTGTGATTATACCACTAATGCATTTTGATGGGATCATGTCATTTAAACTCCCTTTCTATGCATCCATTTACAAAATAATTAAGACTTAACTGCAGCACCTGACAGAATACTTAAATAATTAATTAGAAAGAACGCACAGATCACTGAATGAAGCTGTTGTTAAAATAAGTACGGAACATAGCTATTGCATTGTTATTGCAGATACATAAATAAAGATCTGCTTTTCGAAGGTAGCTGTTATTCAATATTTGCACGAATTTCGACTTCACAGGCAAAATAAAAAAATTACTGTTGGATATTAGCCACTAGGTTGCATAGCTATTGTCCTAAATATGTTACCAGTGTATTCTTTTATATTTTAAGATTTATTTTGTAGCCTTCTCATATTCAAGTTGAAGCTGAAGTGAAGAGAAAAATTGGATTTGATTTCTTTGTCATCTTTGTTACATGCAGTTTATGAATATAATTCAGTAGCACTTGCTTCATGATTCACAATTCATGGGTTAAAGGACTGAAACTTCAGGTAATTATTCAAGGTTTGGGAGGTGGCAGAGGCATGGATATCAGCATATTAAAAATATGAAGCCTTCTGCACAAAGAATTAAGACTTGAAAAGATTTGAACCATTATGGCCTTGCTTGAATCCAGTCAAGAAACATCTGAAATGTGTGCAGCTTTACAAGTGGTGAAGAAATGGAATAAATCTAAAATCTTTCAATTAATATTGATAATATAACTCAAGAGTTTTGACAAGACAAGGTATCTTGGGGTAACTAGCAATAAATTTTTATTATCTGGCAAGCACTCCATTGAATTGATGGCTTCACTGGATTTGAAATGGGTCCATGCAAACATAATAAATGAAAGTTAGATTTTGCAGAAAGAAAATTTATTTTCTCAGTCATGGAACCCACTTCTTTTTCAAATGGTTGCATGTTTAGTGCTTCAAATAGCTTATTTACTAACCTTGAGAGAAGATCATAAAAACCCTTTCATCTCATGCTGAATTATGATCATACTGGCTCACTCCAGCACCATATTAAAAATGAAATTAGGAGAGCTGTCATAGGAGATGTCAAAGTTCATATCAACAGCTTTTGGGGTTTGTTCTTGTTTGTTTTTTTTTTTCCCAAGAAAAATATTGAAGCATAATGGCTTACTAATACTTAAAGACTTATTTTGCAGGCCAAAAGAATTTTAAATGTGCTTTAAGAAGACACAATTCCTGTGTTAAAGTACTCTGGATAAAAACAGTAATAAAAATACTGTTGTGCATCTATAGAAATATTTCAACAATGTGAAGAGATAAAGAGGCAATGTAAATCAAAATAAGAAAGACACAAATGAAATAGAGGAAGAAGGAAGGTATTTCCTCGTTTTGATCCTTTTGGTGTACCTTTTCTTTTATTTCTCGAGTCATAACTTGGATAACTTGTTTTTTGCCTTTTTTGAGCTTTTTCAATTTGATTTGGATTATAGCTTGCTTTCTATTTTCTATATCAATTCATCAATCCAATCCACTTTATAAATGCACAGATTCTGCTCTTGAAAACCTCTTCTAGTTCATCCTTGGGTGAAGGTAGGATCAACTATATCTACCTTGTTCCTTACAGATATTTTTCTAACTCCCACTGAGAGTTACTTTGCAACTCACCAGGACAATCCTTTCAAAGGCTTTAAGTTGCTCACAATTAGTATCTTCCCTCATGTTTAATCTGAAACTGAAAGTGCTGTAATTCATCAGCTGCTTCTTCTAGTACTTTGAGATGAAATTTATACCATCAGTTCCAACAGATTTGCAAATATTTATCTAATGCAAGTACTGTCCACCCTGCTTCTGTAGCAGGAAAAGACTGTGATCCCATGCCCTTGATAGTGGCTGCAATAGGTGTCTGATGACTGCTGCCCTTCTTGACAGTGTCATAAAGATCAGAGACATTTTCTTTGCAGAGTGGTTTGTGATTTGATTTTCTTCTCCAGTTAAGAGTTATCCAAATTTCCTTTCCTGATCTTATAATTGAATTTATAGACTTATTTATGTTGTTTCTAGTTAGATTTTTTTGTTGTTCCAAATACCCTTTTAATGTTCATGGCTCTTTTTTTTCCCTTGTACTTAAGGAGCTAACCTGTATGAACCTTTCTTGTGTTTGAGGACAATGAGCATTTACTCAAGTTGTTCTACAGCAGTATCAAGTTTTCACCTTTTCCTCTGTAAAGAGACACTTGTGTTCTTATTCTTCCTGGGCTATCAAGGTCCAACAATGTGGCAAATTTTCAGAGATATTTCATCTAGGAATTCTGAGTTTACTGAAGTTGTTTTCCTGAAATATTTTGTTTTTATTTTGCATCACAGTCTTGAGAATCATAAACTCAATTGTCTTATGAACATATTCTTTCACACACCGCCTTGACCTTCCTTTAGTAATCTTTGAACACTGTGGATGATAAAACCTGTTCTAAAGCCTTTGCCAAGAAAAGCCCTCTTTTTACTCATCTCTGCTGCATTCTCTTACCTTTATTAGTTTAATGCCTTCCTACTTAGTTCACGACTGAGTAAGGATGATGTCCTTTCTTCCCAAGGTGCAAATCTTCCTTAACCTGACGTTCACAACATGTCATCTTATTATCAAAACAGCTGAATAACATTAGCTTCAATAACATTTGCCTTGAATTGCACTTGTCCTTTGACCTCCAGTAAGGGGACAGACAAAAGCATTACCTGAGTTCTTCTATCTCTTTTCACAATAATATCTTATTTCGCATTTTCTATTGTAAACCTAGTGTCTATAAGGAAGAACCATACTGGGCAGTCATGATGGTGGCAGATAAACTACCAAAAATTTTCAGAAACTTCCTGGCTTTATGCCCTGGATGGCAACTTTATTTTCAAAAATGCCTGATCTATTAATGAAGAGTATGGATACTTGTGTCCCCTTTTCTTTTTCTTGCTGATTTGAAGCATCTTGCTTTTCCTTTTCCTTCCAGCCTTGTCTGCGGCTTATAGAGAATAGCACTTCTTCATCTCAGACAGTGAGTATTTGGAGGTGGAACATACCTGGGTTTTATTACTCACAGTCTTATTTAATGCTTTCTAACATATTCTCTTTAATCTTATATTTTGATTGAGGAATGTGGCTTTAAGATCATAATTATTTTTCAAATAAAGCAGAAATAAACTATTAATATGATAGGAATCATAACATGAAATAAGGGAACACCTGTGTCAGGATCCTGTAGACCTTCTGAAATTTTCTCAAGTTCTATAAAAAGTTTCTTCTTATTATTTATCTACTTTATTTATTTACAAGACAAATATGAAAGAGGCAGACTTGAAACTCTGAAATTTTCCATACAAGGAGATTATCTTTATGAAGTTACATATACCTACAAGACATCCATTTCTTTTTTATAAATTCCATCAGATGGTTACACTCAACAGCTACAGTTGTTTGTGGATTATTGCTAGTTGAAACATCAGCACATATAAGAGTCTTCAATGGTGGCTTCTTCAAGTGCTCCAAAGCTTTGGATTTACATGCTAGTGCAGTGTGTGGTAATGTTTTCTTTCATATGAAAAAAAGCCAAACGAAGAAAACCAGAAAAAGCAATGCTAGCAGAACTTCCTAGAAATTACTGTCTAGCTAAGTGTGTGTGTTTGTGTGCGTGTAGGAAGAAGAGATCTTTTAATTTGTGTTATGTTTTTGTACAGAGTGTGTTTTGATTGCCTTAAAAGTGGAACAAAAGAGTTATTATTGAAATGATATGTATTTTTCTTAAAATTAAGTTTAAAAGTACAAAAACTATTATGAGCTCAGAATATTCTAAATCAGCAGTATCCAAACCTAACGATATCCTTAAACAGAGCATTTGTAAAATGTAAAATTTGTAACTGGAAGCCTCCTCTGTTGCTGTAAAAGATCCAGAGCATTTGAGGATGTATAATAAATCAGGCTGAATCAGATCTGAGTTCACATAAAAAACAATTGTTTATGAAGGTAGTTGCTGAAAGTACAGCTCAAAAAAATGCAGATAGGAACAAGAATATAATAATAAGCAAGGTTATAAATTTGGCACATAACAGAAGAATGACAACTGAAATCTACTACTGAATGTGACTCATATTTCTTTAATGGATTGCAATGTCTTCTAATAGATAAATTCTCTTATAATTCCCCCCAAAATGTCAGGTAAGTTGATTGTAAAATTTGGAAATAGGAAGTGCTTCACAACCAAATGGCAGAAATTTAAAGAACTCAGTAAACACGGGCAGACTTGAACTACACTGCTCTGTTTCTTATTATAGCATATTAAAACAATACTTTTATCATTATGCATTGAAGAACAGAAGCCTTGATTTTGGATAGAGGATATCTACATTGGAAAGTCTACCATTATTTCACAACTCCATTTGGTAAAGAACACAACTACTTTGGAGGAAGTCAAGTCAAGCACATTAATTTCAGAGGCTTCCTTTCCATGAGAAGTCATGTCAGATGCCACTCAATATCTTTCTTTCAGGTTGTGCTTTTACATGAGGAAACTCTTGCAGTGATATGTTTCTTGTGACGACAAAGCTAAATTATTTTATTTTAATCTTCTCCCCCGACACTTAGGTCTGATTTCTCATTTGCATCTTGCTCAAAATACAAAGTCACTACTGCATGCTGGTTTAATCTATAAAGAACTTCTCTTATTACACCTCTTATTCATCACATTCCCTTCCTTGGATATGAAAAAGAAGATTGATTTTCAATTCTTTCTCCCGATGTTTCAGATCACCTAACTTAATAGTGTTACCCTTGCTTACATTTACTCCTGGAATTTGAAGCTGAATGACACAAACCACATTCATTTTTCATATCTGATGGTTGTGTCTTGTCTGAAACGACTGAACTCCTACAGGGATGGATCCTGAAATCCATTACACTCTGACTCATCTCACTTCTAAAAAACATTTTATACTCCCCTTCCAGCCATACCCCTCCTGTAAAAAACAAAGAAGACTTCATAATGACTGTTAAGAGTCTTCGCCATTATCTTCTTTCTGTATACCTTCCTACCTTTGCCTTTATATGTTTGTATTTTATAAGCACACCATTTTGAGCTGTGAGTATTTGCACACTCCCTTGAATGAAGAGGAACCTTCATTTGTGGTAGTTTACGTTGGCCTGGATATCAACAAATGCATTTTGAAGGAAGTGGAAAAGACTTTTGTGAGTCTGAAAGACAACAGAAGCTACTTTTGCTGAACTGCAGATCATTATACACTTTCCATGATTGAAATACTGACTTATGTTTGTAGAATAAGATTTTTTACTATGCTTTTGTATTTCTTATATGATTATGTGAACTCAACTGTCAACTTAATTTGGGGAAAATAGACTGGTATGTGTATTAATTTAAAATTTAAAAATAAATTCTGAACCCTGGTTTACTCATCAGGTATTACATTGCTTAAATGAATGATGATAAACAGAAGGACAAGGATTAAAGAAATTCCACAGGAAACAAAATAGAAGCAAAGTGAAAATGGTGTCATATGGGATAATGGATTTTTTGAGGAAAGCAATTGACTGGTGAATGCTTGGCAATACAAAGTCTGTCAAATTGTGCATTTCTCAACTTACATTTAGACTTGGAGAGTGTCTGTCCCTCAAGGATGTTGGCTAGAAAGATGTGGTAGTTTGATGGGGATATACAGAGTGAATCAGGAAATATTGACAAAAAGCAAGGTAGATGAGGGGCTCAGGGACATGGTTTAGTGGCAGATATGAATGGTTGGACTTGGTGGTCTAAGAGGTCTTTTCCAACCTAGTGATTCTATGATTCTATGATACCTGCCAGCTGGGTTAGATATGAACAGCTAGTTTCCCTCAGCTACTTCTGTAAAAGTGTTTGGAAAGATGGTGGAGCTTCTAGAGAGAAAGATACTTATGGTCATTTGTTATTTTATACATTACTTTACATACTATCTACTTTTGGATGGATAAATAATGCCCTGTTTTGAAGATGATATTTTTAATTCAGTTTAATCACTTTCTGTCATGGGCTCCTGTTGTTAAGTTTGAGAGTAAATATAGGTACCAAATTAGCTTACTGGAGTATCTCCCTTGCAGATCCCATAATCAGGTCTCACAATCAAGAGTATCTATTAAACCAGCTTCACCAATCATCACAGAAAGCAATCAATATTTCTTGTTAAACAATATATTTGTGGGCCATAAGAAGATTAAAACAAGTGTCATGGTTAACGTGCTAATACAGGAGACTAAAGAGTCAGTAAAATGATTCAGATAGATATAACCATTGCACAATTACTGTTAAATTATTTTTGTTTCCCAACAAAACTCGGCAGATGTCCTGTACAAAATCATAAACTATATTTAATTAAATAATATCTCAGTGTCTAGAGAAAAATCTATGCAATGACTGTTGCTTTTATTCCTGATGAAAATGCAAATGAAACCATTAATAGTTCATAAATGAGACTTTGCCAGAAGTGAACTAACGTACGTCCTGCTTTAAGCTAAATAAAAGAAGAATTGTCCCATAGAACTCGTTGATGTAAAATCCCAAACTATATTTTATTTTCAAAATGTACCTTTAAATATTAATCTTTCTCTATGCTTTTTCTTAGGAAAAGAGCATTTCTTTGTACCTGACTACGAGGATACCTCAAAAAAACTTAATGAAACTTAGTGACTTTTTTCCCTGCACAATCCTAAAATTATGCAGTAAAATGAAAATGCTTATATCACAACCTATTCTGCTTTTATCTCAGAAACGGAATACAACTTAAGCAGGGTATTGAATATTGCTGCAATGCAGAACTGTATATTTAGATTATATGCAGGAAAAATACTGTTGCTGCAAGACCATGTGATGGAAAAATCCCTAAATATCCATCTTTCCTGTAGCTTACAAAGTGAATAAAAACCCCAGAGTTTGCAGTTTTCGTAGTCTATTAACCCATGGACCTCAATATTGTAAAGTGAAAATATGGATCAACTCTGACACTTCGTTTTCATTGGACAAATAGAGTTTGCATTAAATATTTCTCCGGAATCTGAGGGAAATCAATAGTGTTTACAAAACTAGTAAAGCTTAGTTTGGATGCCGAATCTTAAACTTTTTTTGTTTACAAGTTCTTATCAGCAAAGCCTTTAAGTTAAGCTTTGTTCCTAGAGTTTTGATCTTGTCCCTGTGACTCCAATTGTGAATGTAACAAGACTTAAAACAAAAAAAAAAGTGGAACTGAAACTGGCTTAATGTGTTTTATAGATTTTCTGTCACTAAATTATTATTACTGGTCCCCTGTTGACACTGCTGCACAAAGACATCTTAAATGCAACTTCTAACTATTTGATTGAGATTTTTCTATAACAAAGTTAAACCCCCAGGTAATTTTCAGTAACCTCCCTGGAATATTAAGAGACTCTATGAGACAAGAAAACACAAACATTCAGTGCTGTGAGCTGAAAATAGATCTTCTCTGCTCTGAGATATTCAAACACAATTTTGCAAGCACTTGCATGTGCAAATTTTACAGGAGGATTCATATGAAATAATGATTTACTATTTAAAGTAGAAGGGTAATATATAAAGATAAGGGGGATTATTAAAATTAAATTTTAGAGAGGAATCAATGATTAATAAGATGGCATAAATAACAATTAAACACGTCTGCTTTTCATAGTGCTAGGTGATTACTTTCTTTTTAAAGTTCTTACTCTGAACAACTCGCTTAGAAGGAATGAAGAGCACTGAACTGAGAAATGATTTCATTTACACACTTGTAGAACTTCTCTGTATGGTTATAGTGCTGTACACAGTAATCAACACCAAAAACATCAGAGACTAAGAAATGTCCTTACAGGACATGCACATACTGAAAAATTGCAACAGTTTTACATCTATGCAAAACCATGATAGTTTACTTGATACTGAACAGTGAGGTAGAAAAACACCAGATGGGGAGGTTTTTTTAAATTAATTAAAACCTTATAAACTAATGGAGACAGATGTCCTTAAAAATTATTTGAGAGACTGGTCTTGGAACAGGGACTTCATTTGGTTTTCATTTAAGTTACTAGAATTTTAGGACTCAGTTATAATTTACAACTCCGTGGTTTTAATGTTAATACCTCATATAGCCACACTGCGGGATTATTGGACAGGCCACAGCCCTTTTCCTCTGTCATTTTTTGTGGTCTTCTGTTTTGTGCCCCCTGTGAAAAAAGAAAAAGGAAAAGTTTCACTTGTTAGGGTCATGTGGTTTCATGACAATGTGAGAATAGATCAGATAAGGAAATGGCTAAGACATAGGCAGGAATAAAGCTAACAAAAGAAAGATAGAATCATAGGATCATAGACTCTCTACATTGGAAAAGACCTCTTGGATCATCCAGTCCAATCATTCCTATCAACCACTAAACCATGTCCTTGAGCACCTCAAAGACAGCAACTGAGCAAAGCGTGCGGTCCAGTTCCAGCAATACCTCCACCAGCAGTAAAGAGAAACTGAGCAGGAGGAAAGAATAGATGAAGGCAGGAAAATATATCCTCCTCTGTTAGTGTAGAAGCAGATACCCACATAATAATTTCCAAAAATATCTCGGTGACATCATACTAGTGTCAGTTACAGAAGACTTGATAAATGTGACAGTTATGTATGATGCCACCTTTTCCTCAGCTTCTGAAGGTATTTGCTGAAAAAATTCTATCTGTTCTGGAGAAGCTGTACTGAAATTTGAAGGTAGTTGTCCAGTTTTGTGGATTTTCTAGGTCCTTGTTATGTGGCTATTTTTAGGAAAGAGGTTACAGATCTAATGTTTCAATAAGCTAATATGTCACTGAAATTCCATTAACATATGCAAGAAAACAGTCACAGAATTAAAATAAAAACCTAAAAAAAGCTACCAGTAAACTCAAGACCTGTCAGCTGAGAGATGTACTGGAAAAATACTTGTGTGATATCTAAAATGCATTTTCTTTGGGCTTCATAACTAGGGTTTGTAGAACCTAATTTTAGATTTCTTTTTGTTTCAGATAGCTACAATGCACTCAACTGTGTTCAAGCTTGTCATCCTGGTCGCCCCCTATAGTTAGAAAAGTGGAATGTTTAAATTGGGGCTGTTCTGGTGTACTTAGATCATACCTAATATGGATGAATCAGTCCCGAGATGTACACATTTCTCTAATAATAAGAAATCAGTAAATTTGAGTATGTCATCGGTGCAGATCTACAGCTGGCCAAGCAAATCATGAGTCATGCCTTTGAATCTCCCTCTTTGCATCCTGAATATATACTTGAAGAAAAGTATATATTGCGTTGTCCGCTGGTTCTGAAACTTTGCTCAAAGAATATGTTCCATGTTACAAAGAATTTATACATTTCTTGGTATGCCCTTTCAGGAAAACAATGGACTTCTGAGAAAATACTTTATTGTCTAACTAATCCATCTAGTCCTCTTTTACATGGTTTACTACAATGAAGGAAGATCTCTGCTTACAAAATAATTTAACTTCTTAAATAGGAATGTTACAAAAAGCCGAGATGAGAAAAGCGTGTCTTTTTTTCTATCACAACTCTAGCTAGATCTATCTGTCTCTGTGATTTTGTGAGCTCAATATTTTTTTGCTGGCTGTTCTCCAAAGAGAGAGGCTCTCGGGCAGGGAGTCCATGAAGGATAAGTGGTAGGTATGAAATTATTTAGTTCACAGCTGTAACCCATGGACTGTGGAACACTGACTAAACTGGGACATGGATCAAGTGAAAGCTTTACTGATTTAGTGTTTTCCCTTAGCAGGCTCCACCAGCCAGTTAAAGCAAACTGCTTATCTATAGAGAAAACTTAAAGCAGACAAGTATCACTTCTGGGGCTTTTTTCCCCCCATTACTACTAAGACTCAGAGAAGCCCTCTGAAGCATAGATGTATAAGTACACCAGCTTAATCTATAAGAGCTCATTCTGTGAAATAATTAAAATGGACTTTTACAGTGAGAGGGGAAAACAAAGTGTAAGTGATTAATAATTCTTTAATAAGACAAAAATCCTGGTTTACTAATAGCTTTTGTGAGGTTAATTAAAGCTCTAGTTTGCAAAAAACCCCCAAAACTCAGTAACCTTTCAGAAACTAGATTCCACTTTGTACAATAAAAACTAGTCTGGGTAATACTGAAGTAATGATGGTATCCTGGATGAGAATCAGTAGTGAAGATTGTAGAAGTCATAAAATTCATTGTGCCTGTGATATGTGATATCTCATTAGTTCTTCACAGGACTTCAAGAAAGAGAGTTTGATCAGATGAAAATGTAATCATCCAAAACACCAGACTTCTTAAAACTCATAGAGCTCTTTCTCAACAAGAGTCCGGATAACAGATATGATGCAAAGGAGCTTTGGGTGATAGCATCCAGAATGTTCCAAATAGAAAAATCCCTTCTTATTTCCCTTCACACATTATTAGTCCTTTTTTACAAAATGTTTTCACTATTCATATTATATACTAACTATTATATTATATAACAATAAAATTGCTTATATCACTCAGATGGACATTTGTTTTTACCTGTTCAATTCCCCAAAAGTTCTGTTTGTGGACAAGAAACACATTGTTTAGTGAGCAACTTGCATCAATAGCAAATAACTATAGTAACAATTTAGGTGCTTTTCTGGGTACCATCACCGAACCATACCTGTTCACTTTATCTTAGCTATGGTTTCTGTTTCTGTTACACTGAGGCCAACAGTATCATTTGAATCCACACTAAAAAGAGTTCCAGGAAGGTAAGTGCCAGCTCTTAAGCAGCTGAGCAAAGAGAAGAGCAGTTGTGATAAAAAAGATGGTAGAAATGTGGAGATCATGGGAGAGGAAGCAGGAAGAAAACACTCTGGTACCCAAATGATAAAGGAAAGCAAAAAAACACACTCCACAAGTGAAAACAAATTATCTATGTTTATTTGTATATCTATTTATCTCTGTATCCATATAATTATACAGACGTATATATAAATAAATATGTATAGGTATATATACATATTGTAGATAGAGATACATACAGATATAAGCCATGTACACTATATGAATTATACATGTGTATATCCTATCTGTGTGTGTGCGTGTATATATACGTATATCTAAATATGTAGACAGAAAATAAGCTATAGCACAAAGCTAGCTCACACAAATTTATATAATGGAGCTGACAGGAATTCACAAGTCTAGGCATTTAGGAGTTTGAAATTTTAAGCCTATTATGCAACTACCAGCTTTATGTATGACAGTAAAAAAATGATACCTAAGGTGTACAGAAATTCAGCTCTCCCTGCTTTTGGAGGGGACCCTGCTCTGCAGTGGATTCATGTGCTACTTCTTTTGTTCCTACAGAAACATTAATCCCATCCAACAAGGACAGGAGAAGAAGAAACTGCAGGTGCATCGAAGGAAACTGCTTTAAACATGTTCTACTCTCCTGCTGCAAAGCCATGGTTTATATTAGGAAATAATAGGTTGTAGGCAGCCAGGAGTCAGAGTTCAGTAAATTTTTAAAATCTTTAAAAGGAAGGCAGAAAGCTTCAAAGCTGTGTATAATTTATACCCATCTATCTCCTTCTCTTGATAACTGAGGACTGTGAACTCTGGAAACAAACTAGCTGCTTAGGAACATCATTGCAGATCTATGTCTGCTAGCTGTTATTGGTTTAAACAATTTCAATTTATTTTCTTTTAATCTCAGCTCATAAAGCAACTGTATGCAAAACGCTTTTGTATGGCATTGACAATATAACTTTTCAGTGAAATAAACAAGTTATGCTATGTCTAAATGTGATGTTAATCTTCTAGGATTTTCTTAGGGCTGGCAACTTTTTATTGTTATGCTTATCATATAGTGTAGAGTGAACTAAGCTTTGAAATAACTACAGGCAGACCTGAGTCACAAGTTTAAAGTCAGCAATATGCTAAACTTTGTTACTGTCTGGCTACAGAGATTTTGTTCTTATTCTTCAGTGAAATAACAAAAAGTAGATTACAATCCATTATATATGTGGGAAAAACATAAGGAGACCTATTTCATTTCACTTCCCTATGTTTAAAATATTTGCACTGCTTTTAGTGTTAATTTTTTTCTTACCTATAAAGCTAATGTGAATTAATCTTGTGAATAGGAAAAATGGGCTTCAATTTACCTTTGATTTTATTTTTTTGTTGAATATATTTTGTTGCATTACACTTAATTTATAAATGTCAATGATTTAAATGTTTAAAAATATTTTAGGAGTATAGTAAGTACAAACTTTGGAACACAAAATAAAATAACGGTTGAACACTGATGATAACTGAGATTATCAAGATCTGTCATATGCTAAACTATATTCTCTTAACCCCCCCAAAAAATACACCCCTCCTGACATTGTTATTTATACATGTTCTTTGAACCATGTGTCTTTCTCTTCTAGCAAAATTACTTTTTCCATTTCAGAATCTTTATTTGTGTCTAGGAAATATTTACAGTCAACACTTATTTGGGTATTATATGACTGAAAAATCTCAAGATAAATTATCAGCATTATAAGCAAAATATTGCCTTCTGATGTGATTTTTTTGCAGATGAGTTGAAATGATCTTAAAAATGGATGGTTTTAATATAGAATTTCTAAGATATATCTCATCAAAGGCTGTATACAAATATACAGATATGGAATCTAGAGGAGATAGCCTTGTGCAGAGAGAAAAGTAAAGAGGTGGCAGCAGGTACTTATGTCAAGGAGACTGAATATATTTTTCAACACTCCATTTAATAAAAAGCTAGTTTGTTTTTATCACAGAATCTGTTTGTATTACCATAGCATCATTCAGCCTCATTGCCAAAGATGACATTCACCAAAGATGGTATTTGTAACAGCTCTTCAGAATTTGCTTTATTGTACCATCCATGATAAAGGTTTTTGCATCTATGGTATTAAGGTTACACCAACATTACAGATTTCATTTGTGTAGTTCTACTTACATGAAACTTCTGAGATATTTTTGGAGGACTGTATTCAAAATACACCCATCACAATTACACCAGTTCATCACAAATACTACCACAAAAAATTGCCTATGAACAGAAAACTATAGTTTGGGCAGTGCTTCCTATTGTGACAGACATTTAATAGACATGCCTTGCTGGTTTGTGTGCAGTTGAATTACTCCTGCTAAGAGATTTGAGTAGTTCAGCTGAAATCCATTTGGCAGCAAAGTCTGCCAAAGGAGCAATTTTGAAACAATGATTTGCGAAGTGGCAACAAAAAAAAAAGTATATGAAAAAAAGAAAGTGCATTTTTATTTAATAAATACCAACTGAAAGATAGATCCAAGAGGAACAGATGGCTTAGACGACTGGACATAATTTTTTAAGCAACTGAATATAATGTCTTCTATAAAGTACTAGCAACCGTGCCACCCATGTACTGATACACAGCAAAGACCTATAGGTCTCAGAACTAAGCCAGCTCTCTTCTTATTTTCCTTCAGTTTGACAGATGGAATTTAATTTTCTTTGCTTTCTGATTAGTCTTCAACCTAGTGCCTTTATCATGTCATATCAGTAGTCAAAGTGATGCAATTCTGTTCGTTACTTATAATGATGGAAAAATGCTTTGTTTCCTGCTCCTAGTCATGTCAGCATGGTCGCTGCTGATGTCTGCACTGCATTCTGGCATGTAACTTTTAATGATCCAAAGCTGTTTGCTGTCCATGCAGACAACAGATCTGGAAATGTGTCCCTGGGTGCTGCCAGAGTTTGCCTACCAGGATGCATGGGATCCTGCCTGCCAAAGCAGGCATCTTTGTGTGTGATAGCACAACATTAGTTCTGGCCCAAAGCCCTGAAGACAGTCAGCAAGGCAACTACATAGAGACAAAAAAGTAAAGAAAAAAAAAAAGTATTTATGACCACGTTCCAAATTGGTCTTCAAAAGGCTGAGTTTTCATATCTAAACTAATTCTTCTAGAAGCAGTGATGGTCTTAAGTGGTGGTGTAATAGACAAAATGTTCTGGTCCTTAAACGCTAGGGATTCATGACAATGCAGCAAAACTCTTAAACGACTAGCCTAGACCAATCTACAGGACTGACATTATGTATTTTCTTGATGATAGAATCATTAAGTTTGGAAAAGACCTTTAAGTTCATGCAGTCACACCATCAGCTCAACACACCATGCATACTAAACCATGCCCCGTGTGGCACATCTACATGTTTTTTGAACACCTCCAGGGAAGGAGACTCCACCACTTCCCTGGGTAGCTTGTTCCAATGCTCGACCACTCCTTCAGCAAAGAATTTTTCGCTAATATCCAATATAAACCTTCCCTGGTGTGAGAATTCTGTGACAATTTCTTCAAAAGAGATGAGTCTCAGCAAAACTAATGATTCTGGTATAGCCCAAGAGCCCTGCAACACAGCAGTCAAAAGCAGGAGTGACACAACAAATCATACTCATCTGTAAAATATGTGAAAAGAAGTAATGAAGGCTTTCAAATAGGGACACTTAGAAAAGGAAAAAAAAATGGTTTAATAATATTATCTTTTTATATGTATTAGAGGCCAATCTGGCTGCTGTCTGAGAGTTCACATCCCTTTGGTAACTGCTCAGCTGGGGCTTATAGCAGAGCGTAGAGTTAGTTTTGGTACAAGTCATCCTTGTATTCCCAGTAGTATCACTTTTATTAAGCTTCAGCCATCTGTTTTTCACCCAAGGAGACTAGTTGTACCTCCTGAAACACTGTATATGATGACTACTAATGAGCAAATGCAGACCCCTCCTATTTGCCAAAGAGGAAGTTTGGGATTTAGTTTTGCTTTTTGCCTGTCATACAACACAGGTCACGTTCAAGACCAGCAGAAAAATGAACAGGAAAGTTTAGTTCCACTCACTGTAAAGAGATGCTTACTCGATATCAGAGCTGTCAGGCATTTATATCCATATCACTTGCTCAAAAATCAGGGTAGAGCTTAAACTAACATTTTCACATTTTTAATGTTTTTTTAATGGGGAGAAGATTCCAATAGAACCAATCTGAATAAATCACCTTGGCTGGCTAGTCACTTGAGAAAGAGCGGACAATTCTGTGATGATGGAAGGACTACATGTACTTCTAAGTGATCTTCAATGACCTGATCACAGCCCCAGTCATTGCATGCTGGGCTCTGCTGGGCGTGTTGAATGACAAAAAATGGGAAAGCAGTGGTCATGCAATGGGCTCCATTTTTCTACCGGGTATCAAATATTTGGACAGTTTTAATTCTTATAATGACGATGGAGTCACCTCTTGGTCTTTGACTTTCACTCAGAAATAAAGCTTTATTTAAACATGGCTAAAATTGGTGTTGGCCTCTGAAAAATATGAGTTCATTTTACAGTGAAAATAAGCCACTTATATTATAATAAGTAATGATGAGTAACCTATAAATAAAGAAAAATATGAAAGCTGTGCTATTTTGGGATCTTCTGATTTACAGTGACTGAAGTCTAAACTACCAAAAACATAGCTAAATATAAAGAATTTGAAGTTCAATATGACCTTTAACATTATACATCACAGCAATAAACATACTAACAAAGGTATCAACCAGAATTTTAGAACAGAGTGAGAAATTAAAAGCTTGAAGATGCAGAGCCTCTACAAACAAGAGTTAATCTTAATGGAAGTGTATTTATGTTAGCATGAAATGTCTGTATTTTTCTTAGTATAGTTTATTCCTGGAAGAAGAGAAGAATAGAGAGAATCTGTATAAAATATCTATCTTTTAATACACATAAATAGAATGTACTGATATCACAGTACTATCATATTTAAAGTACCATCCTTTCACTAGAATTGTTGAGACCTTTAAGAGCTGGCTGAAGAATTCTGTGCTTAAAAAAGAAGTGCCACTTGTATGCTAAGAAGATGTGAATAAATAAAGATGTCAGATCATTCTTTTAATCGAGTACCTTCCAAATACTAAAAAGCCCCAGTAACCCACTGTAACAGAAAGCTTTCTTCATGATCAAGTACATTTTGTTCCTTTACTTTAATTTTTATTGAGGGTTAATATGTTAATTTTTCTATTTCTGCAGTTAATAAAAACAAACATTATGGATGTTTTTCCTGTAGAAATTACTAAACCTAAATTTAGAAATTGAAATATGAAGAAAGCTCACACTTAAAAAGACATTCTCAAAACCATATGAAATACTTAGTAGTGCACTGAATTATATATTTCTTTTAAAATACAATGTTCAGTAGTGAACAGTTATTGAAATTCTGTTTAGGAGTAAAACCATATATATTATAGAAAAGCCACACTGTTTACACAGTACATCCACAAGGAAATATGAAGATGACATTGTTTACCTTGCATCCATCCCTCAGTAAGAGAGAAGGCAATTTCATGTAAATATAGGGAAAAATAAGCATTGCAAATCTGCACATTAGATTTCACACATATATAGTGAAATGTTGATTATTGCTTCAAAATAATTTACTGGCAATATATAATCATATAGGGCCTCTGAATAAGAATATTTTATTTAATGTCTCTGTAACTAAACCAAGCATATCTGCATTTCGCCTGTTAAAATACTATTTGCAATTAACATTTCAAACTCCTGATATTAATATCTGAGCTTTTAAATCTCTTGAATATTTTTAGGACACGTATTATAAAGGAAGTGAATGTAAAGTTAACAGTGAAAAGATTCAGCATGTTACATGACTGATAAGTGGCTTCACTGCAGCTCACTGAATCTCCCGATTAAATAAAGCAATGTTGCCCCAGATGGAGTATGTTGTAGAAAGGCAGTGTCAGAATGATGAAGGTATGAGTAGCAGTAGTGAGATCTGAATTTAGAAGAAATAAATTCTCATTTCTCCGCAGGCAGAGAATGCTCAATGAGACAATAGCTTTTACTCATGTTTCCAACAGCAGAGAAATTTGTTTTGTTAGCCTTGTTAACCAGAGATAAGCACAAACCTTCAGACAAGGAACCCGATATTTTATCTTGTAGATTTCCCTGTGTAATGTGACTCTGAATGTTCAGTGAAGGTCCTCTGTTCCCCTCTGACACAGCTCTTTTCAGAGACCAAGTAGCATAACAGCAGTTCCAGTGGCAGCAGTGCTGCAACCATGACATACTGCAGATACAGATGCTCAACCACCCTTACTATCCCCATCTAACCTTCCATACATCAGTCACATATTGGGATGAACAGACAGTTTTGCAACCCCTTACACAAACAGTAGTCTTGGAGAAAAGTACAATCAATGTCCTGAGTATCCTCCACAGGAAAAGACAAGTGTCACATAAGCACTCTCTAATAGTAAGGGCTTGTTTGCCAACAAGACACTATGTCTACATTGTTGTAAGTTTCTGAGAAAGCTGACAAACCTGTTCCCTGATGAAATTGCTATATTTGCCTTTCCTACAGGACACAAGTTACTTGTTCGCAGGAGTGCCTGTTCTGGGACCATATCTTTCAAAAACTACACTTTCAAAATAGCAGTGCTTGGTAATCTTTCTAAATAACAGGAAATGTTAAGTTTGAAATTTAACATGTACAGAATTGCTTCTGTTTGCATGTCTCTGGGATGGTAGACAAATGACAGAAAGAGCCTTTCTAAAATAAAGTGCATAGCATTTCACAACGGAAGGCTCAAAACACGATTCATTTCTTTACCATTGATTTTCCCAGGGCTTTAGTTTTTTGATACTGCATTTTTGGTGTCAGTGTTTTACAGCAATAAATAGTAAGAGTATCAGATTTGTAAAGGATGAGTGACATACCTTGCAATTGGTTACAGTTGAGCATAAACCACAGATAATCAGACGTATCGTACTGAATATTGAATAGCATACTGACAATTCTGATATACAATGTTACGTAGACCTGTATTTTTCCAACTTTTTGAAAGCGCATTTTCTTTTCATGCATATCCCTCCATGGTATCCATTGGATTGGCATCTGTAAATCTTCATCTGGGTAGGAGCATAAGAACTGACCACAGTTACTTGTTTCTATAGCTGCTGCTGTCACTGATTACAGTCCCTTTGCAGTGCCCCACCCTGAAATAAATGAGACATGTTTACCTACTAACACTCTTTCTCACATTTTGCTACCCTTTGAAAGAAATTTTAACTTCTGAGAATTACAACCAGAGGCAAGAGAAGTAGTTACAGACCATCAGGGATGAAGATATGTTTCAGATCTGTCCAAATTTTGCAGTTTGGGAATGAATCAGCAGTACTTGGAATAAAAAAAATTGTGTTTGCTGACATAAGCATACATCTAATTCTCTATAGAAACAAAAATCATTGCAGAAAAATATCAGGAAAGTAAGGTAACTATACAAGTACATTTTGCAAGCAGTCATTTTTTGCAAAATTTTCACCAAAGCATGAAAATCAAATGAAATTAAATGATTTCCATTCAGGCACAACCACTTATTTTTTTATGTCAGATTTACAGTCCAAATCTCAAAAACATTAATCCAGAATAAGTTTCTGCTTTCATATTCTTGCTTAAAGTTTTCTATAGGTACATATGTTGGGGAATTTCACTGTACATCCTTTTTAGAATATCTCATTTCATACTGGTTTTGACTTGGATTTTAACTCTAAAGATCACTACTTGGTCTTCTGGGTGTGTCAGTATGTGTGACATTCATCAAGGCTTTTGCTGCTGTAAATGTTCAGCATTAGCACTAGAACTGTACATTAACTTTAGAGGCACTTCATTTTTTTTACCTGTGAATAATAGAAAAATGCAGCATTTAAAAGTTCCATAGCTATAACTTTACTGAATAACTTTAAACTGTGAATCTATACTTAATGTACTAATATATCTAAAGGTAATATGATATATCTAGAATTAATATGACAACACTTGAAATACTGATGGAACGAGCTCCACAATTGACCTCATAGACATGCAGAGTAAATAAAAATATGGGAAAAGTCTCTTTCTTGGTGATGCAGGATGAGTATTGAAATTTAGGTAAATCTTCTGTTTCCTATATTAAATTGACTACATCTTTATCTATATGCTGGTAACTATTTCACTGTGTCACCAAAACCACTGTACCACAATTTCTTCACTGTCTTACATTCACTAGTTGGCTTTAGTTGATTTCCTTTTACTAGAAATTGCTGTTCACATTTTTTGTTTCTGATCTTTTTTTCCCCACTTTCTGCCTTTTGAGCTTCTCACATCTCTATTGTTTCCATGTTTCTTCTTATGCTTAGAAACATTTCTCATTTCTTGTTCATGAAAGCTGTTTCCTTCTAAAAAACAATTTCTTTTAATGACTTCAATATTTATTTTTATACTGAAGCTATTTCTAATCTCAGATTATAAAATATATTAATTTATGCAAACTAATGTTGTAAAATATATATTTATTTTTCTAAAGAAGTGTCATAAGTCTTTTACACATCTAAAAGTGAAAGTCTATATACTACACTATATATCACACAAAGATGATGATTCATCTCAATTCTTCTTCTCAGAATACACCAGAGAAGTACACATCTGTCATTTAGATGGATAGAAATTGGTGCAGAGAGATACAGTTCTCTGATCAATTTGGAATGAAGATGATTGGCAGTTTCATTCTGCAACATCATTTTAAAATCCCACAAGATGTTTTCACACTATAGCATTGCAGATAAACATTTAAGATTTCACAGATATTTGCATAGATACTTATGGTATCTGTTGCTTATAAGACAGAAAAGGACAAAATATACACATTAAGAGAGAGCACTAGAGTAAGTAAATGAAATATAAATAAGAAGGATTGGAAGAAAAGGTCAGTTAAGCAAATAAACATATATGTGAATGATGATTGCACTGATAAATGCATTACAAATTGGTTTAGTACGACTGCACAGGAGCCCTGCAAAGGAAGGGGGGAAAGAGAAGAAAAGATTGGAAAAGATTTACTCTTGGAAGACAGGCTTTTAAGTGGTCCTTGGAAGCCAGTGGCTCTGACTTTCAACTTAAAAACTTTATGGCTATGTATTACCGCATAAGAATTTTGGTTGGCAACAAATACAGGAAAAAAGATCATGGCTTCATAGAATTGCTGTGTGTTCATAAAGGTAGATGAACTGAAAGCCAGATGGTATCATCAGTTTTTACTGCAAGTGGATTAACATTTGAGTCATATCAAAAAGACAAATTTAGTCACTGTTAGAATCCCTGTATCTGCCACCTTTTGTTTTTTAGTTTTTTTTTTAATTGAACTGAAGAATGCCATTTTTCACTACCATTCACATGGCTACTTTGGCAATACTGATAGTGATTGAAATGAGAGGCTGCAAAGTGATGTTCAAAGTTAAACCTATATCTAGGTTTCTGCAAAATTCTATGAGATATAGTGTTTTCTATCCACATATGTAGCTGAAACTACATACTCATATGTTACTGTTTTACTCCATGCTTACTATAGATGCCTTTTTTTCTGGTCTTCAGTACATGTGGTCCTGTCAATACATGACTCTGCAGAATACTGTGAACATATCAGAGCCTTGAATGTTTGGATGTTCTCTTTGTGTGCCTCTGTTGGTCCCCTGACTAGCAAATGTGCTTTGATTTTTTAAATCCTTCACAGGTTATCTCCATTTTACTGTATAAAGATCAATTTATACCTTTGTCTGAGATATAAAACATCTCTTACTCATTAGTTTTCTGTGGGATTTCCTTTCTTGCTTGATGTCTCATCAATATTTACAAACACATCCCCATAGTCCTCTTCCAAACCCTTCTTAAAACTTCTCCTTCTTATAACATCTCCACAAGACCTGAGAAGGAACATGCTGTTGGCATGTTGAGATTATAGCCAATGAAGCTGAAGAATCTTAAACCTTCTGGGGCCTGTGTTCTATTTGGTCATGTTTCATGCTAAACTAGTAATCTCTTTGCGATCTATTGACCAGAATTGTACTATTGGGACATTTCTGTTAGATTAATATCCACTCTGGAACATGCAGACCAAAGAAATTGATTTAGACAAACTCTCTGGATGGACATTTGTGCTATTGATCACAGAGGAGCTGTCTGCTTAGCACAGTAGGGTTGCCACCATGACACTTCTGAACAAGAGAGTTGGGATGAAAGAATCACAGAAACAAAGAATAGCTGATGTTGGAAGGGACCCCTGGAAGTCACCTTGTCCCTTCCTCTGGTCAAGCAAGACCACTCAAAGCCAGTTGCCCAGGCCCATGTGTAGATGGGTGTTCAGTATCTCCGAGGATGGAAACTCCACGGCATCTCTGGGCAACATAGTGCTCAGTCACTCTCACAGTAAACAAGCGTTTCCTGATGTGATGACAGAATGTTCTGTGTTTCAATTTGTACCCTTTGTCTCCAGTCCTGTCACTGGGCACCACTGAAAAAAGTCTAGTTGCAGCTTTTTAGTACCCTGCTTTTCAGGATATGTAACATTCATAAGATTTCCCTCAACCTTGGTTTAATAGTCCCTGTTCTCTCAGCCTTTCTTCATTGAAGACATGATCTAGTCCCTCCATTGCCTTACAGGCTCTTCACTGGAGTTTCTCCATGTCTTTTTGTATTGAAGAGCTCAGAACTGGACCCCGTACTTCAGATGAGCCCTCGACAGTGCTGAGCAGAGGGAAAGGATCACCTCCTTTGACTCACTGGCAAAACTTCCTAACACAGCCCAGGACACCATTCACCTTCTTTGCCACAAAGGCACATTGCTGGCTCGTGTTCAACCTAGTGTCCACCAGGATCTCCAAGTCCTTTCCTGCCATGCTGCTTTCCAGCTGTGTTCCTGCCAGCCTATATTGTCACATTGGGCTGTTTGGCCCCAGGTTGTGTATAGTCTCTGGATTTTGTTTTGGGAATTTCTGAGCCCTCTCTGTAAAAGGTCCAGGATATCAGAGAATGCCTAAAAGTTCTCTTAGAACAGCAGAATAAAACAGAACTCTTCAGCGTTTTGTCTTCTTATTTCTTTAGCTTTGTAGACAGTGTCGTAATGAAAAGTGTTGGAGCACCCCAGTTATTATGTCATCGGTTTTTCTTACTTTCCTCAAATATATTTTAGTTAAGATTTTTTACCAGTTCTAAAATAATTCCATCTCCCTGTACTTTTGCTGATCTGCCACACTGATGTATACAACATGTCAAATCACTCTGGGATTTTCCATATCACTGCTTCAGGCCTACCCAGCACAGTAATTTCATGCTTGATCTTCTCTCCAGTAGATGCTCCTTCATTCCAAGGTCCATACTGGACATCAATCTCACACATCATTCGGACTGAAATGCTTGTTCTTACTAGATGAAACAGAACAGGACCCACAGTGTGCAATGGCTGTTTTCAGTTCTTTATTAGTCAGTTAATATATGAACAGAGCGCATTTTGCTGGTACTCTAAAGAGATATAATTTTTTCAGCCAATGTTCTTATGTAGTGCAACTAAACCACTAAAAGTTATTTCCTTTGATTAATTGATAACGGTTTAGTTAATATAGAAAAATGAATGTCCATTTTACATTAGTGATATTAGTTCAGTTTGAAGATATTATTATGGTTCAGGTTTCACTTTTTCAGAACACAACAGATTTTAGAGAGACACAATTTTTAGAAAAATCTAATGACAGTGCCTAACATCTACCAGGGATTTACAATACTAAATTACAAAATGTGACTAGAAATTGGCAAGCAATGGAACCATTTTGAAGATAGGTAAACTGAAATATGAAGCAGTGAAGTCATTCATCAGAAGCAATACAGTAATTAAACCTAAAAGGATCTTTAAAAATCTCTTTTATACACACAAATAGCTCTTCCTGTGATTAATCAACTTTGTAGGACCAGCAAGGAGGTAGTTACCCGACTCTAGCCATCTGCAATCTAGACATTTTTTTTTCAAATCTATCATAGTTACCTGGTTATCACAAGATATTCTTCTCAAAAGACTTAAGAGATTGCTGAAGGCTGTATTGAACATTCAGTGAACAAACGGAAACCACAAATTACTTCTAGTTTTCTTATTTTGATAACACTAATTCAGTACTTATAAACCAGACCACACTGAGAGCCACAAAAAATTGTAATGGTTTACATTTAAATAGACAAATGACCTTAAATAATAGAAAAAACAGAAATAAATTTTCAGACTTCTACGCATTTGAATGAGTAATAACAAAAAGATCATCTGCATAATATACAACATTTTGTAATTTACAAACCATTACATTTTGTAAGATACGTATTAGAAAAATTGAGTTTCAATTTTGTCTTCCTGTCTCTCACAAAGAAAAAATACTCCCAAAGGTAAAAGTGTAAGTTAATGTTTTGAAATCATTTTGATTTAATCACTTGTATTATGCTGAATATATCTCTGAAAAAAAGAAAAAAAATCAGAATATAAGAAAAAGTTATGAGAACATTTACAGTGATTCAACTGACTTCCAAAACCATCCTGAATTATGTGACGCTTTAATGTAAAATAATATAACTATTTTTCTTGTTTTTTATATACTACACAAATGGATTTTAAGTACAAAATAATAATATAAATTCAGTGAAAACCATCAGGTAACTTGTTCATGAACAAGGTTCCATTTTTTTCGGTCTGATCTTTTAGACAAGTAAAGCAAATGGCATTTAAGGGTTTTCAATCAGAAAGAACTTAAAAGTAAAAAAAAATAAAATTATTAATATTGATTTTTTATAATGATCTCTCTTCAGAACTCTATCCATTTGAGCAAAATTTTAAGGACCAGGCATCATGAGAAAAATGTGTGTTATACTGCTTGACGTTTTCACTAGCAGTAACTGGGCTTAAAGTATATGTGTGTTGCTGAATGAATTTATTTACACAGATAAGATTTAGCAGCAATTTGGAATTTATTAATGATTTAGATGTAGATTACAAGGTAGGATTCTATCAGCAATTAATCTTTAACCAATTTAATATTTAACAAGATGATTAAAAGTGCTTTGATATGATCAAAGTAGTGACTTAATTACGTATTTGAAAATGAGGCTATCCTACTGCACAGTATCCTAAATCAAGAGACACATACACAAGTACAAACCACATGGCTATACACACACAAAACTATATATGGATATTTATGCACACAGTAATATTTGGATATCCACACACACGAATATAGGTGCTTATTTAAACACAGAGAGGGAGAAAGGAGGTTAGCCTGCAAGTAAAATTTACCTGTTCTGAGGTTTAGTGAAAATTACTCACAGTGCTGTACTGGCATTCCTTAACAGGAAATAATTGAGCCTCCAGACTTCTGATGTTGCCCTGGCTTTTCTGTCTGCTTTGTCAGTGGATGATCTGCACGCTACTCCTGAGAGGTATCCTAGCCTGCTGTGATGCAGAAGAGCTCAAAGTGCCTTTCATAGGACCTTTAGTATAGGATCCTGAGATGAATGACTTTGGTCAGTATGTTTCCATGGGCTACAACTCAGATGAGGCATTTCTGACACTTTCCAAAAGTTGCGCAAGTTCCAGTTGCACAAGTTTAGTACTCATCAAGTTGTACAGTTCTTCTTATCATTCCCCTTGGGCCACGATCCGGGTAGCAGGTATACCAGGCTATCAGGAAGCATACTGTCTCTCCAGGTGTGCCTGGTGTTCCCTGGATCAGAATGTAGGCCATCAGAATGGAGAGAAACATGTTAAATGGGCCAGACCAGGGCCACACTACCACAATGTGCCAAGCCAGTCAGATTTGCAAATCAAGGGAAAATAAAGAACCCTTTGAGATAATGTTATATTTCAAATACATTTTAATTGTATCATATATTTTTAATTTGAAGGCTTTAAACAGCCAGTGGTTTCCCTTAGCTTCTTTTGCAACACATTTAAATGCTCTAAATAAGTAATTTTTTCTATTTCCAAAGGTAACAACACAAAATTCTTCCTATTCCCCAATTGTACAAAAATCAATAAAGTACCAGAGTTCCGTTCTTACAGCTTCCTAGAAATAATGTTATAAATGTGAGGTTCAGGTGAACTGTTAAAAAAAATTCATCCAAATGCACCTTGACATCCAAGTACTAGTCTGATACTGGAGGTGGATAATCCATTATAGACATATAGGGAAAATATTATTTATAATAACTGAAATGTGTGGAAACAGGACTCGGGACTGAAATATATGGATATACTTGGTCATTCTGATTTTCAAGAAGTCATATCTCACATAGGAACTTGCCAAACAGACCTCCTTAACTGCAGTAATACTATAGCCATCTTCAAGACGTTTGATTTTCCAGCCATCACAACCAGAATTTTGTTTTGGTTTCCTTCTAATTCATGTTTAGTGACTTCCTAGCTCTAGTATGGTAGGCAACAATCACAAATGCTCAATATTGATGATATATAGAGCAGTAAACTGTACACATCTTGCTTACTTTTTAGTTTGACTCATCATATGACTACCTTTTCCTTCTCTCTTTGGAGGCAAAATAGGGCCATGACTTAATTTGGGATTCTCTTCACAGATGAGTTATTAATCTTTATTTTAAAATCTGCAGGACTAGAAGCCATTTGGACTCGATAACATTGCATTCAGGTTCATTTTCTGAGGGATATTTAATGATAGAACACACAAATGAGATCAATACCCAGAACATGTCTTCTGCCTAAGGGTACTACTTCCTTATGATTTCTCTTGTCCTCATTCCCATTCACCCTTCAATGCCCAAATGAAGTTCTATTTTAGCTATTACTTAACCAGTAAGCACTGAAAAAGATCTATTTGGTGACAATTTAATTTTCTGATGGATGAAATTTTTGTCTGTCAGACCAAAACTGATTTACTGTATATATTCACACATTTTTGAAAAGGTTTTCTTCTATACAAATACCAGTGAAACAATAAAAGTAAAAATATTGAGGGATCTTGAAGCATTCAGGAATAATTATTGTCCCTAGACACTGCATGATACACACACACATTTTATGATCACATGATTTTATGTATTATTTCTCACAAACAAACATCAGGCTTGTTTTGTACTCTACTGCAGAGTGCACTCTTCAAACATTGGCACTTATTAAGCATATGATTTAGACGTAGCTAGTGTGATTAACTAGGAATATTGTCAGGAGGATAAAACTTGGGCGTAAATTGTTCAACAAGAATACAGGACATGGACATAGGTAGAAGTCTTGTTAACAAGAAAATATTTATGTGTATAGAACACAGGATAATGTTTGGGAGAACTATTTTGATAATATATTGTACACTATGGTAACATGTTTTTATGTTTAAAAGCATTCTGATACTACCCACAAAGAAACAAGACTTACTCAGTCTTTAAGGAGATTTTAGATATGAACTATTTATTTAGAGATGATGTTTTTCTAAGATTTTAATTCATACTCTATGATTCTGTTTTCTGACAGGTACATTGAATTACTAACCATCAATTGCATATTTGGACACTGATGGCTCTGTGGTGGCAATCAATTTTCGTTAATTTTGCATCAAATTAACCTGGCTCATAGAGGTCATTGCATCTATCACAATGAAATGAGACATATAGGTGTTGTTTGCAGGAAGATGCAGTATCTTTCACTGTGCTTAGGCGACTCCTTTTTGTGTATATGTTTTCATGCTTTTATAAAAAGAATTTAATGCTGGCCCTCCAAACTATGGAACTTGCTACTTTAAATAGTGCACTTATGTATTTATTTGCTGCAAAAGGCACTATTAGCTAGTTAGCTAGAGAGACAGTGTTTAAATTATTTAACCTTGCAGACCACACATGTTTAATCTGACTGCTAGAAAAAAAAAATTATAATTGTCTCTTCAAGATTTGGGTTTTTTATCCTAGTCCAAGGTAATATAGCATAAGCAACATAAGTATGTTTTAATAAGAAGATCTTTTTGAAATACACACTTTCCCTTTGTATGTAAGCTGAAAGTATAAAAAGAGGATACAATCTGCAAAAATGGTCTGTGCAGACAGAACTGTTTTCAGTAAGGCAAAGGCTAGGGCTGCATTTAAAAAATCCGTACAAAATTATCAAGCTGTCATGATTTAACTCCAGCTGGCAACTTAGAACCACACAGGCACTTGCTCACCACCCCTCAGCCCTATCTGTCCATGGAATGGGAAAAAAGTAAAATTTGTGGATTGAGAGAAAAATGGTTTAAAGGACAGCAAAAGAAGAGAGAATGATGATAATAATGCTAATAAAAGAATATACCAAACAAATGATATACAGTGCAATTTCTCCTCACCTTTTGACCAATGCCCAGCCTGTCCCTGAGCAGTGATTGCAACCTCTTGGCTAACTCCCTTTGGTTTACGTAGTAAGCATGATGTCATATGGTATGGAATACTCAGCTGTCCTGGCTATGCTCCCTCCAGCTTCTTGTGCGCCTGCTCACTAGCAGAGCTTGGAAAGCTGAAAAATCTTTGACTTAATATATGCACCACTTAGCGACAACAAAAAATGTCAGTGTGTTATCAGCATTATTCTCATACTAAATCCAAAAAACAGTGCTATACCAGCTACTAAGAAGAAAATTAACTCTATCACAGTTGAAATCAGGACAGTAAGCCAAAACCAGGACACATGGCTTTTGAAAGACCTTCCTTAAGAATTTAGCTATTATATCTTGACTAAAATCAAACACAACAATAAAGTGGAATGTTCAAGTTTTTCTACTTGAATATTTCGTCACATAGAACTACACACTAATAGGAGAATGCTTTTATATTTGATGATACTCCTGACTACACAACTCCAATCTTTAAAAAACTAAAGGAAATTTTAATCATTTGTTTGAATAAAATTATTAGGTTATTTTATAGAAATAGATGTCATAGAATTTTAGATGTCAAAATTTTGCTAAACTTATGTAATCTAGATGTGTGAGGTTCCCTCAGTAATCCATATATTCCACAAATATCTTGGGAGGGACAGTCACTCTAGTCTATTCTAAGCTGGCCTAACCAGCTTGGTCTAAATCTAAATGGCTTCAGTTAGGTGAGTGGAATTCTATATTCCATTTTAGTCCTCTTAATTGCAGATGACAGCTATTCATGTTACTTGAGGACATTCTGAAGCCATAGAGACAAAATGGGTGAAATAAAATTACTATTGAGTTATAAACGTGTTGTCCTTCCTTTTTAACTGATCTCCCTCACTGCAGCTAAGGCTGCCAGGGCTTATTTTATGCCCAGTCAACACTGGCTATGGTTACTGTGTGTTGCCTTTTCCTATGCCAAACAGAAAAGCTATTTGCCTTTGGATGTGTCACAGCAATTGCCATATTGCTGGTTTAGCATGGTTCCAATGCAATGATAGCAAGTACTAGGAAATACTAAGGAGAAAGTAAACAAAAATAAAATTTCTATATAAAACCTCATGAGATTATAATCAAATGCTTATTTTTTGTAAAGACAGAATGAATGAAGCCGCCCTGAAGTGGGCAAGATTTACAATCGTCATATCTCATGAGTAAGCTACCATTTTTTATTGCATTTGCTATGATACATTTGACCTCATATGTATTAGTTTTGCTACACTGAGAAAAGGTGATTTATTGCAATAGTTAGTTTCCAGCGTTCACTCAGAAAGTGAGAAAAAATAATGTCTTCTACTTACCCAATAATATGATTATAGTCTACTATTACTATATAATATCAGTAACTGAAGCCATACTTATTCCATTAAATTCCTGTAGGATTTCACTCAGCTGAGTGAAACAATATTCCTTTTTTTAAAAAAAAAAGAAAAGGAACAGAAATGAGAAAACCAGCAGAATCTCTGCAAGATAAATTACTACATATATATGGATTTTATTAAATTTCTGATTATGCTATAGCCGGTTTCTACCTGCCACATTGTCAGAGGTAGTCTCTTTTTTTGTACAATTACTGCTATGTTTTCCATTTAAATAATATGAATATTGGATAAAAAATATAGAGCTTTTTTCACTGGTGTTTTAAAGTCAGAGAATATGTGCATGTTTTGTATAGAAATAAAATTGAAGCCTCTCTTTGAATTCTACATATACATCTTCGAAAATACCCATAAGAAACCATGATAGTTAAGAAGTTTAGCTGTTTATTATTTTGAAGAAATTTGGGTTTTTTTCATAACCGTTAGAAAGTTTCACGTAGTAACTCTCACAATTTTGTAGATTGAAACTATGAAAGCTAACATCTTTCTCAAGAGGAAATTACTAAATGCTTAGTAATTCTTTAAGATAAGAAAATTTTCAAGACATTTGGCCTACACTTCTTAGTTTCTTCACCTCCTGCACATTATATGTCTTTGTATGATGTTAGCTAGCTCTTCTGACAGTTTTAAACAGTTATCACACAATTGTTTATCTTTGTGCAGACAAACTATCCAGGTAAACCCTTTAAAATTATTTCCCTTATTTGTTTCCTCCTCATTATATTGAAATAATATTTTTAAAAAAGATAGTTGAGAAGTTTCCAAGTAGTGTTTTGGAGAACAATTGTAGACTAAAATACAAAATCAGCATACTAATTTGCTGTCCAGTTTAATCTCAAAGCTCTGTTACTATTTTAGTTTTTCAGAATACTGTTTCAGAGTAGATTTCAGAACACCAAACAGTGTATTTTTCAGATTATTATTACAGATGTTCTGTTATGATAATTAGTTTTTTCACCATACTTAGCTTGTTTACGAACCACTTTGAATTTACTTTTCTAATTAAGTATTTGCATAATAATAACAAAAATGTTATCTAAACAGTTTCTAAATTACTACAAGTCCCTCTTTTATTTATATTTTTTACATCTGAGTACATTTTGATTGCTCATTAAACACATTATTTTATTAAACACAAAAAGCAAATTGCTGAACACTAAAACACCAAATTCCATTAAAATGAATAAAACTGATGTGTCTAAATCACATCTGCTGGGATCTCATGAGCTGTGTTTTAGCAGTTTTCTGACTTATAAACACAAAAAACTACTCAGGCCATGGAAAAGTGATATGCTTTAAATTGTCTTTAACTTTACTTTTCCAATTCTTAGAATTAAAATCAAAACATCTTTTTTTTTCCAGTATTCTACCTTTTAAAATCATTTAATGTAACTTACTCTTTGTCAGTCTGTCTGTGTCTGTCTGTCTGTCTACTTTTTGTAGAGGGAGGTGGAATATTCGTGCACAGGTTTCTACTATGCTGCCTTACATCTATTTTGACGGGATTTTTTTGCAAATATATAAATTAAACTTTAAAACTGTACAGGCACTGGTAAAAATAATACTACTACAGTTTTATTTTCATGGAATCATAGAATGGTTTGAGTTGGAAAGGACCTTAAATAACATTTAGTTTTAACCCCGCTGCCTTGGGCAGGGACACCTTCTGCTACACCACACTGCTTGAAACCACATCCAACCTGGCCTTGCACACTTCCAAGGGTGGGACATACACAGTGCTTTGGGAAACCTATTCCAATATCTCATTACCTTCACAGTAAAAAATTTCTTCCTTATATCTAACCAAAATCTACACTCTTTCAGTTCAAAGTTATTATCCCATGTCCGACCACTGCAGGCCCTTGTAAAAAGTCCCTCTCCAGCTTTCTTATTGGCTCCCTTTAAGTACTGGAAGGCTGATATAAGGGTCCCTTAGAATATTCTCCAGGCTGAACAACCCCAACTCTCTCAGCATATATTCATAGGAGAGGTGCTCCAGCCCTCCAGTCATCTTTGTGGCCCTCCTCTGGACTTACTCCAATAGGTTCATGCCCTTCCTGTGCTGAGGACTGTAGAACTGAATGCAGTACTCCAAACAGGGACTCAGGAGAGTGGAGTAGAGGGGGAGAACCACATCGCTCGGCCTACTGGTGACACTTGTTTTGATGCAGCCCAGCATATGGTTGGCTCTCCGGGCTGCAAACGTACATTGTTGGGTCATGTTGAGCTTCTCATCCACCAGTACCCCCAAGTCCTTCTCTTCAGGGCTACTATCAATCATTGTCTGCCCAGCCTGTATATGTGCTTGGGATTGTCCCAACCAAAGTGTTGCACTCGACCTTGCTGAACTTTGTGAGACTCACACAGGCCTGCCTCTCATAGGGTCCCAGTGGTTGACACCCTTTCCCCCGTGTGTCAACAACACCACACGACTTGGTGTCATTGGCAAAATTGTTGAGAATGCACTCAATCCCACTGTCCATGTCTGTAACAAAGATATTAAGTAATGCTGGTCCCAATGCAACCGCTGAGGAACACCACTAGTTATTGATATCCATTTGGACATTGAGCCGTTAACTGCAACTCTTTGAGTGCAACAATCCAGCCACCTCCTTTCCCACCATGCAGTCCATCTGTCCAACCCATGTCTCTCCAATTTAGAGAAAAGAATGTCATGTGGTACTGTATTAAATGCTTTGCACAAGTCCAGGTACACAATATCAGGTATTCTTCCCTTCTCAACCAGCACTGTAACCCCATCATAGAAAACCACCTTCAAACAGCTAAGCACAATGGCATTATATGTGCATTGTAGATTACTTTGGCCAAACTAATTTTGAAAAGAACAAGTAAGTTACACAGGAGAAAGTTTACTTCATGTAACTTAACCATCTTTTAAAGGGCAATTGTTTAGATTCCCTCTACAGTTGATGAAGACTGCCCGGCAACTTCAGGTGGCAACTAATCCCATCTTAAAAAGTTTTTTATTGAACACCACTTCTTAAGTCTCTCCTCAAAAGACCAAGCTATTTTTCTTCTTCTACAGGAATCAGATGTAATTAAAATCTAGCAAACAACCAACAACTGAACAGTTAAATATGACATTAAACATTTATTTCAATTCTATTTCCCCCCCCTTGTATCTAATTTCTTTTTCAAGAGTAGTAATTTATAAATAGACAAAGACAATAAGAAGGAGAATATTATAGTTTCAGCATGGATAACAAAGGTGTCATTTGTTGCCTACAGCCATTCTCTCTAGAAACTGCTTCAAGGTAGATCTTCATGGTCTCAGATACCCAGAGCAGTCTGACCTTTTTCATTCTTCTTCCTCTCTGACAATGCGTTGCCTGTCAGACAAGCTCAGGGACTTGCAGCCCTCATCCTTTCTCACTTAGGAGTAAAGAGAAGAACAGTTTAGGAATGAGGCTGGCTAGACTCGGTCAGGGCCTTAGGGAAACAAGTTGTTTTGTTGCAAACTTTATAGATTATCCTGCAGATATGTTGTAACTGAAACCAGATTTTCATGCTTTGTAGTTGCTTGCTGTCTCTTACACAAGATACATAAATATTACATACACAGTGATGAATAGAAGAGATCAGATTGAATCTGGAACAGTGTTGCATAAATACAGGATTCTGTTATCCTTAAGTATCTCAAATGCTATTCCAACATCAACAGCATTCTCTAAGATAAAAGTTACTGCTCAAAGTGAAGAGCAACTGGCAGTAGAATCTGTCATTTTCTGTCTATGTAACTTATGAACAGGAAGTATGTTGATTTTGCTTTTGATCTAGAAGTTCATTAAAGGAAGAGAACAAATCAGGGATGCTTTATGGCTTCACACTTTCTTTTATAATGTTTTATAAATAAATGGACTCTCATATCATGTTATCCTAAGCTAACCCACGAGCTAATGCATTTTCATGTAATTCTGGTATTCCAGAAGGAGATGGCAGCTTACTTTACTTACCTCAGAACTAACAAAAAATTAGTGTGAAACTGATGCCAATTCAAACCTAGGCAGTAACTCAACATCGCTTCAATCTAAGGAGAAGTTGCTGGAAACTGTCAAGGGAAATACCGAGACTGCTTCCTCTATGGCCCAAGAGACCCTGAGCTGTGGCAGAGACAGTGGCACAGAATCACAGAACAACAGGGGCTGGAAGAGACCTCTGGAGATCATCTAGTTCAAATGCTCTGCTAAACCTGCTAAAGTAGATTCACTTACAGCATGTTGCACAGGAATTTGTGCAAGGTGGGTTTTGAATATCTCCAGAGAAGGAGATTCCACAACATCTCATTCCTGTTTATGTCAAAGCAAAAATGTAACCTCTATCTTATCTAACATTTCTGCCTTGATCAAAGTATTTCAGTTATACTAAGACTTCACATACTCTGAAGAATCTCCCAAGTAGCATCTGGTCATGGTTTAGCTGCAAGCTGGCAGGAAAGAACTACATGGCTGTTTGGTCTAGTCTCAGGCTGGCAACAAAGAACCACATGACTTCTCACTCACCCTTCCCCCTGCCTGCCCCCAGTGGAATGGGAAGGAAAATCAGAAATAAAGGAGATGGAACACATGGGTTGGATAAGAACAATTTAATAGCACAACAAAGGAAGAGAAAACACGACGACAATAATAAAAATAAAAGAGTATACAAAATGGGCGATACAAAATACAAATCGCTTACTGCCTGAAAACCAACCAGTATCACTGCCCACTCCGAAGCCATGATCCCAATCTGCTGCCCAGTCATGCTACCAGCCGCCCCACCTGGCTGACCACCTCCCTATATGTATACTGAACATGACAATGATACATGAAATATTGCTTTGGCCAGTCTGGTCGTCTGCCCCGGATATGTCCCTCCCCAGTGTCTAGTGAAAATTAACTCTTCCCTACTAAAAGCAGGAAATTAAACCTTTTCCCAGGTGGAACCAGGACATATCTGTTATTAGATTTATATCGGCTATTGAATTCCCATCTTCCGGGAGAAACTACATGCCAATCAGTCTTACTTTTATGCCTAGCAAATTTGATGGCCTTCTAAGATGAGATCATGTTTGATTCTGTCTATGTTACTGAAAAAAGCAGCTGTATTTTGCAAGAGGGATTAAAAAAAGGGAAAAAAAATTAAAAATCCCCATATTTGTCTCAGAGAATTCAACACTGGAAACTGGACAAAGTGTAGTAGCACCCAATTTCATGTTCTTCTCTAAAACATCAAGGGTGTAGTTGAGAATTCAGGTAAGTCACTATGCTGAATGTCTTTTCTATAGAACAAGTACAGCTTTTATACACAACAAGTATAGCTTAAAACAGAAAATTCCCCACCTCAAAGTTCACTAAAGACATCTTTCCTTTTGAGGTAGACATTGTCATTATAGATTAATAGATAGGAACAAATTTGTGTCTACAATTTGAACACTCAGTCTTGCAAAGTACAAATTTTCCAACTACTAGTACAAAAATGTCTTGCTAATGCAGTATTTATCCTTTTTTGCCCTGTAGATGTTTCCTCCTTGTCTATGGGAAACTGTTCCTCCCAGTACAAAAGGTACCAAATGACTCTATAAAGACATTTTTTCCTTACTCTTAAAATCCAGTTTTTAAATTTTCCTCTTAACAGCAGTAGTAGACATTTTTTGATAATTTCTTATATTTATTATCTGCATCTTCATTCTATAAAGGTATAATATTCATTAATTACATTGTCACAAGGCCTTATTTTCATTCTATAGTAAGTGCTTTTTCAGTTCCATGACTTCTGAGGTATGGTGGCTGTTCTGCTGAATGACCTGAGAGTTAAATGGCAATACAGTATTAATCATTATGAGAGGTAAGATTGGAAATTCATGAATTCACAGGACTGTTTACAGGACAATTTACTATTCAGACCTCATGTTCACACTGTGAATGATTGTAATTACATGCTGTGACAATAACACATTCATAATACAGTACAGAAATGAACTCATATTTTTAGTTCATTATTTAGGGCAGCAATTCATGATCAACTGTAGAAATAGCGCAATACACAGGAAGTAATTTTATCAGTCATTGTAAGCTAGCAAAGGAGAAGAGTAACTCCATGAAGATTCTGCCCTTTGCTGTGGGAAAAACTGTTAGTTAAGCCAAAAGTCTCTTTAAGAATTCTTTGTCACCTAATAGTATTACTGATGCTTATAGGCAACTAGTAGACTCTAGCGTGTTGAAGTAATCCTCCAATAGCACAGCATTATAGTCAAGGACATGAAAAATGTATGCCTCCTTTAATCATGGCATGTTTGAGAAATTTTTCACCATTCTTAACAGGATAAATGATAAATGACATTGATTTGACAGGCATATAGAAAAGCAAACTTTTGGATTTTAGGTGATGGCCATCTTTTTACTAATACAAGCTCTTATTTTGAAGTATGTAATGATTAATTACACCTACTATGTTTTGTTTCTGGCTGATTACTCTGCCGTGTTTTGGTGAGCTACTGAAAAAGATTCCTTACATTGTCAGATCTCTAATAGCACAGCTCACATGAATTGTAAGAGCACAGTTTTTATCTTTAAAACGTTATTTATAAAATGCTAATTATTTAACAGGCAGAACATAGAATGTGGCAATGTTTAAGCGGATCAACAAACTCAAATGCTGTAGTCTAGATATTTTTACAGTAACGAAGCATCAGAATATGGGATGAATGACCAACACAAACACTATATAAAGAGAGAAAGATCAAGGCAGACAGAAGTCCATGTGAGTAGATAGGCTATTAAATGACAAAGGTGTGGGTCATAGTTATTTGGTGGAGATGTCATAATGGGACAATATGATAGGAATGACCTCTACTGCCACACTTCAGAGGTGTCCCAAATTTAACAGATGCTGGTAAAAGATACAGACATCCTCCTAGAAGCTATGCTAAAGTACATGGAGGACAGGGAGGTGATTCGAGACAGCTAACGCTGCTTCACCAAGGGCAAGTCCTGTATGACCAACCTAGTGGCTCTCTATGATGGGCTGACTGCAACAGTGGACATGGGAAAAGCAATGGATGCAATCTATCTGGATTTCTGTAAGCCTTTGACATGTTCCCTCATGACATTCTTCTGTCTAAATTGGAGAGATATGGATTTAATGGGAAGACTGTTTGATGGATAAGGAATTGGTTGGATGGTCACATTCAGAAAGTAATGGTCAACATGTCCAGATGGAGATCTGTGACAAGTGGTATCCCTCAGGCATCTGTACTGGGACCAGTGCTGTTTAATGTTTTCACCAATGATATAGACAGCAAGATTAAGTGCACCTGCAGTAAGTATGCAGATGGCACCAAGCTGAGTGGTGCAGTTGTTGCACTGGAAGGACGGGATGTCATCCAGAGGGACCTGGACAAATTGGAGAAGTGGGCCTATGAGAACGTCGTGAGGTTCAACAAGGCCAAGTGTAAGACACTATACCTGGGTCAGAGCAATCTGTGGCTTCAGAGTAGGCTGGGGGATAACATGATTGAGAGCAGCCCTGCAGAGAAGGACTTGGGGGTGCTTATTGATGAGAAGCTCAATATCGGCTGACAATGTGTGTTTGCAGCCCAGAAGGCCAACTATATCCTGGTCTGCATCAAAATAAGCATGACCAGCAGGTCAAGGGAGGTGATTGTCCCCCTCTACTCTGCTCTGATGAGACCTCACCTGGAGTAGTGTGTCCAGTTCTGGAATTCTCAAAATAAGACAGATATGGAACTGTTAGAACAGGTCTAGAGGAGGGCCACAAAGATGATCAGAGGGCTGGAGCACCTCTACTGTGAAGGCAGACTGAGAGAGTTGGGGTTGTTCTGCCTGGAGAACAGAACGCTTCAGGAAGACCTTATGGCAGCCTTCCTGTTCCTGAAGGGGGCCTACAGAGAAATCTGGGGAAGGACTTTTTATGAGGATATGTAGTGATAGAATGAGGGGGAATGGCTTTGAATTGGAAGGGGAAGATTTACATTAGATATTAGGAATAAATTCTTTATGATGAGGATGGCAAGGCACTGCAACGGGTTTCGCAGAGAAGTTGTTGATGTGACCTCCCTGAAAGTGTTCAAGGCCAGGCTGGATGGGGCCTTGAGCAGCCTGGTCTACGGGGAAGTGTCCCTGCACATGACAGGGCGGCTGGAACTACATGATCTTTAAGGTTCTTTCCAAGCCAGCCTGTTCTATGATTCTATTATTCTATGATTCTATGAAATCATTCAAAGAATAAGAATTGAAAAGAGTTGGATACTCATGTAGATAATAGGGTTTGAAAAGAATTCCATAGCCACACAAATGTCTCCTTTATTAATTTATGGCTTCACCGGCATAGACAGAACCGGAAAAAATCAGAGAAGATCCCATGGTTTTCAGGGTCTTTTTGACAAGTTAGAGCAAATATTTGGTAAGTATACCAAGACCTCTGCAGGGGATGCTGGAAGAGCCAGAAGGACTACAACTCAAAATGTTAAGACTAAATGTGTGTTAGGATTGTTCTCTTACATTGGAAAGACAGTGAGTGCTACTGTAAGGAATGTGGAAGGAAATAGGATAAGTGTTTCTACAGATACAGAAAATTTACCTCCAGCAAATCCCTTTCCATCCCAAACCTGTAAATATTTTCTTTGCTCTGGACATAGAGTATTGATACCATAATAGAGCTTAGGTTGTCCATGCCAACTGGCAGTCTCCCAGATAGTTCTTGGGTACAGTCTGGGAGATAAAGCATACAAGGAATCTATCCTTTCCTATAGCTTATTTGCCTCAGATCCCCAGTGTTAGAGGCTGAGGGGTTAGCCCAGGTGTGGGCCTTTTAACACAAGTTGGCTTTATTTTCTGGGAATGTTCCTAGGAATGTGTAATTTGCAAAAATAGGCAGAAGCTAAAATAATGAGTGATTATTCAAACTGGAGTGACACAATTGGGAAATGGCAGGAAGAGATTGCGTTCATCAAGTCCTACTGAAATTCTTTAGTGGAATACAAGCTGCTAAATTATCTTTCAGAAGTCAGTCAAAAATGCTTTTCACTGTTCATCTATCACTTCATTTTTAAGTTACTTAGGACAGGAACATTAGTCTTCTATCGCTCTCAGCAAACTTTTGTGGCTTCAAACAAATATATTTTCATAGCATAAATATTGAATTCTTGTTGTTAGTGTGGTCAATTTGTATTCTATTAATTTTTTTCCTGATCCAAGACCCTTCAATTTAGTAGAACAAATCCAGATTCCTTCTGCCAGTTTACAGTAGCCCTTCTATAATATTTCTGACAGAAAATAAAATAGGACAGATCTTGCCTTAAAAAAAGCCATATTCATCCTTAACACAATTCTCAGAAGACATTAAAAAACATTCAAACATGCTATTCTAGTTCTTACCACGTTCATAGACAGTGCTGCAATATATCACATTACAATATCTTCTCTTTTCCTACCACTCAGTTAATACTGTTTTGGTATCACAATTCTATCAGGTCAGTATGAATTTTTAGGTGTTTGTAGGAGGCCTTCATACCAGGAACTTTTTGTGCTGTCTCTGCTAGTCTGATGAGCCTTCTTTCCAGAGGCTTTATGTTCCGATCCATTTGAAGAAGGTCATTGAGGTATAACAGCATTATTTAGACTTCATAAATCAGTGTTGATCTGTGGAAAGCCCGTTGGCCACCCAGAATTGTTTTCTCTTATCCCACTGAAAAACTGAATTAAATGTCTCTAAATCTTCCTTTCCATATCAAATTGCTCCCATTACTCCAGCCATGAATGTTGAAAGGCTGTGAATTGGTGGAATATGTGATTTGTGGCATCAATAAGGCAGTATTGCTATTCAGATGTGTTCTTTCTTATGAAAAATTTGAGGGCTCTTATATTAAGGGAAAAAGTTACAAGCTTGTTTTAACGATTGGAGGAAAACAATTCAAAGACAAAGCATGAGGATCAACACTAGAATACATTTGAATAACATGCAGCATAATAGATAGCCCTGGAGTAAACACAAGGCTATATTTCACTCAAGAACTCAGCTGCAGTCATAAGCTGTGAGAGGTTTATGAATGGCATCGGAGCCTCAGGAATTAACACAGCCTTGTACTCACAGCGATGCCATATGTTGTTATTTATAATACCCACTTTATAATTACTACTCTTAAACAATTTAGTACTTGCAGTTGAACTATTTCAAATATTAAATCATTAACTTGAAATGTCGCACTTGCTTTAGGTAACATCTATAAAACATATTCAATTCCTTATCCAATAAGGTTTTTAGGGGGATTGTATTAAATACAAACGGAGTTCTGCTGACTAACTTCTCAGACCACAAAAACCCGTTCTTATTTATAAGGCTGTGGAGTGCAATGTTACCAAATATAAGAGCTACGGTCTCATTTTTTTTTGCTTGAAAAGTAGCAGATTTACATTGGGTCCATTTGATAGTTATAGAGTACAAGAAGGTAAAAAGTAAAAGTATTTTGTAACATATTGCTTTTGTGAAAGTAAAAGTCTTGAATAACTACATATAATCTGCATTTGAAATGGAGACAATCAAAATGCTCCAAAGAAATAACAGAAATTAAAAATGCATATGTTTGAAAAATCTCTTCCTGATTTCTATAGGTTGTCTAAAACAATCCCTGAAGAATATACTATTCTTGGAAGTTAAATCCAATTCTTCTTGTCATGGTAATATCCTTCATCACACTTATTTTTGGCCTTTTCCCGTATGTGCAATATTTTGGCAGTACAACCAGCATAAGAAATCAAATATGAGTAGGGGAAAAGTATTCCTGTTCTCTGTAACAGTTGCAGAGGCTGTCCAACTGTAAAAAATCTGCATGGAATCGAAACAATCTCACAGGAATCATCTGTCCTCACCCATCTCTGTCTTGTTTTTCTCCTTTCTATTTTTTTTCCTTTTTTTGGCCTTCCTTTTTAGTATTTTCTCCTCTGAACCATGTACATGGTATGAAAACAGAGGCCTTCAACCAGTAAATATTATTTATGAAAGGGCTTCTTATAACTCAAATTCAAGGTCTTTATTATTGGAACACATACTTAAATACTTCTGCCCTGCACAGCTTGCCTAAGTCCTTCTATTTCACAAGCTCCATTGTTTTGGTGAAATGTTTATGCTATCAATAATATGCTATGATATTCCTGCTATGCTTGGATCCTTGTTAATATGACATACTCTTTAATCCAGTTTGGATCTGGGACCACCTATGCCATGATCTAAATATTCCCTAGTAGATCCCTTTCAAGCATCTTTATGGAGAGATTCATCAAGATTCAGTCATCCTGGGTCAAAAGGTCCTGTTCCAGTTTGTCAAGTTTTTGCAAAACATCATTATCTTCTTGTCTATATTTACTGAGGCTGAAAAGATTTCTCTTTTCATCCTGGTCATGGGGAAAAAAAAAGGAAGACAAAACATTCCAGTCTTGATTGCACTGACCTTTTCATGAAAAGTGTTAAGCAATTATTGTTATTTGTTCTTTTAGAGCTTCAGTTTGACTCCTGCATTTATTGTGATTACTATTAGTGAAACTTTCAATGCAAGAGAATTACTTACAGAAAAGTGCTGCAGAAAAATTGTCAAGATTTGAGCCTGATTTTCAGAATATTTCCTCACTGTCATTTAATAGACTTTTGTGTGGGTTTTACTCATATGTAGTGTAGAACTTCACTATGTCTGAGAAAAAATAAAGCTGAGCAGCCAAAGCTTGTACCTTATGATCCTGATCTGAGAAATACTGTCAGTTAACCATGTTAGTCACACAAGTTCTACTTAAGAAAATATTTTATTTTCCTTTATTTTCCACATTTTAGGTTAAGTTCAGCAGAGATATCCTTGTAATGATTAAGCATGCTAAGCTTATGAAGAAAAATATTTCTTAGACCAATTATGGAATCTCTATGTGATGCATATCTCCCTTCAGTACCCTAGTATTACAAAAAGTAGGAATATATTAACAGGCCTCACTCCTTCTCCCCATTACACCATTGCCTGTCACTTCTCCTTTCAGAGATGTTCAAGTTGCTCTGGCAAACGAGGTGCTATATCTTTGTCTGCTCTGGTAGACTTTGTTTGTATGTAACATGTATTACATGTAAACCTATGGAAAATTTCATCCTGCTATCTTCATATTTTATACCGTTAAGTAAAATTGAAATGTAGCTGAAGAAGACATACAAATGAATCTTGATTAAGATCTGATCAGATCATCAGTTACCTTTGTGACAAACAGATTCACAAGACCAAAACTGCAGACTTCTTTCAAGCTATGCAACAATAATGACGTTTCCTTCTAGTTTAACAAATAGTCTTTCTTTATAAGAAGGAAAACAATGCAATTCACAATTGGAATAACTTAGACTATAAATTTTACTTTAACCACTAGAGTTATGTGCATAAAAGAAAGCCAAAAAGTGACAAATGACAACTGGAGCTTATTCTTAACTGAGCACAGCATATTAATTGGCTGAGAACTAGAAGTGCATATATAAATTATTCCAACAATTTATGAAGAGCTTCTCAAGTCCTACAGGACAGAAGCAATACATTTTAATAGAAAAATATAAAGTTTTGTTAGCTTTGCAAACTTTCTGCTGTTGGGAAACACTGTTCTCTAGCCCTGCTTTTTAAGAACAGGGAAGTTCCATAAGAGTAGTGCCTTAGATGGAGAAGGAGTAAAAACAATGCCTGCTCTGTAAAGGAAGAGGTTTATTCTGTAAAGGAAGAGGTTTATTCTGTAAAGGAAGAGGTTGATGGCTTTCATACAAAGAGTAGATAGAAAAGTTGTTATCTATAAAGGATCCCATTTTTAAACTGCTATTGTCTAATGTATCACAGAATCACTGAATGGCTGAGAGGCCTCTGGAAGTTATCTAAAGAAGCAGGGATACCTGAGATCATTCCAAGGTAACTTGGATATCCACAATTGATTACAGCCATGTCAATTTGGCACATCAAATGAGTCATGGAGTCTTGTGTGATTTCCAGTGTCTAAGCTAGGTTTTTCAAATTAAAAGCTTCAGTTTTGCTTAAGGATTTCCATAGCTTTTAATCTGCTGGTCATGCAGACTTGTATTTAATAGTGTAACGTGAATTTAAAAACGTGATAATTTCTGGACCAAGATTTACATGAGAGTGTGGGCAAAGAGTGATGGAGAGAGGAAGCAGCCCTAAGGATGTAGACTTTCTTTACCTTCAATTCACATTACCACGACATAATATATTTGCAGCTACACACTCCCAGTACTTGGATTGGTAAATGCTTGCCCCTAGATAAAAAAATTCAAGAGGAATTTCTAGCAGAAATCTATATCTTTACAAAACTACAGTGTACTGCAAGTAGCTCATTTACAGAAAATGTGGGGCATATGGTCAACATAGACCACTTGATGGTGAATTATTTTATAGCTTTTATTCACTTGCTGGCTCTGTGCTCATGCATGTAAGGTGGAGAAGAGGCTGATTGGTCCTTGGGGAGGTACATGAGCTCTCTCCAGTATCTGGCTGTAAACCAAGACCTCTGCTTGGTAATGACATGGTTGAAAGGGCTTTGGAGTCTGAAAGCATGCTGTAAAAGGTGTTGGGCAGTCTGTGGGGTTGCAGACAGCTTGAGGGGGAGGATAGTGTATGTTGTGGTAGTGGACAGGTCCACACTGTTTGGCACAGTGATGCTCACTGGCAAGGAGGAGGCAGGTCTATTCTGAAACCTACAGACACAGTGTGTGATAGCCCATCAGGAATGGAGAACCAGGGCTGTGCTGGGCACATGGCACACACAGGCAGCCAGCAGGGCTAGGCTTTGCCTGTACGTACTGACCATCATAGTAGTATCATAATATAGTTAGGGTTGGAAGAGACCTTAAAGATCATCTAGTTCCAACACCCCTGCCATGGGAAGGGACATCCCACTAGGTCAGGCTGCCCAAAGCCCCATCCAACCTGGCCTGGAAACCTACAGGCATGGGGCATCCACAACTTCCCTGGGCAACCTGTTCTAGTGTCTCACCACTCTCATAGTGAAAAACTTCTTCCTTATGTCCAGTCTAAATCTGTCCCTCTCCAGTTCATATCCATTTCCCCTGGTCCTGTCACCACAAGCCTTTACGAATAGCCCCTCTCCAGCTTTCCTGTAGGCTCCTTTCAGGTACTGGAAGGTCGCTATAAGAACTCCTCTGAGCCTTCTCTTCTCCAGGCTGAATAAGCCCAACTCTCTCAGCCTGTCCTCATAGGGAAGGTGCTCCAGCCCTCCGATAACCTTTGTAGCCCTCCTTTGGACCTGTTCCAACAGCTCCATATCCTTCTTATGTTCAAGATTCCAGAACTGGACACAGTACTCTGGATGAGGTCTCACAAGAGAGGAACAGAGGGGCAGAATCACTTGCCTCGACCTGCTGGTGCATCTTTTGATGCAGCTCAGGATACTGTTGGACTTCTGGGCTGCAAGCGCACATTGCCAGCTCATGTCGAGATTCTCATCGACCAGCACCCCCAGAGGCTCGACGGCAATAGCAGGCTTCATAGGTTGTCATGGGGCAGTCTGCAGGCCAGGATCCACGATCTTGGCTCCCAGCTCCAGGTGGCCTGAGATGGTCATCAAGGCACCTTGAGGTCAGGCAGCTCCCTCGGGGACAGGACTAAGAGCTGAGGGGTTTTGCAGCTCAATGGAGTGCTGACCCACAGTGGGAGTGAGCAGGGAAGGGCTAGTTGGTAACAACTGAAGGCTCCATGGGCCCTGTAAGCAAGAGGGAGATCAAGGCAGTAGAGTAGGTCAGCCCATATAGGCAATGATCAAGAGACAGGGGTGCCGGGCATGTTGGTGGGACAGGCACTGATGGCTTTATGTTCAGCTGAAATGGGATCCTGAGCCATAGAAAGCCTGATGGGAGGCACCCAGGAGCTGAGCAGAGCCAGGAGGGGCTGTTAGTGCTTCAGGTCCAAAAGAATTGGTTTTAATGCCCCTCTATTTTAATTTAATTGATTGGACTGTTGTTGTGTTCTGAGACATTGAAAAGAACAATTTCCAATCACACTACTGCATCTTTTAGGTACTTCTTGAAGTACTTTAGATACTTTGATCATGTCCTCTCTTATTATTTCCAAAGTAAACAGTTCTAATCTTCTCAATCTCTCTTAATCTCTGAGATGCACTTGATGAGTCATTACTCCTCTGTGAGCTGTCTCTGCCTCTACAATATGTTTTCTGAGACAAGGTGACCAGTACGGTAGCCACGATGAGAATACAGCACTCACTGATTTATACAAAAACAATATAATGTTGTTTACATATTCAATTTTTTTATGTCTCTTGTAATGTAGTGCCTTGCTAATTTTTTTTGATAGTTACTGAGTGGCACTAGCTGTTTGAGCTTAGTTGTTAGACTGAGGACCTTTTGCTGTGTTACCACAGAGGTTAGGTGCTCTGCTGTTGGTGTTAGATGTTGTTATGTAGATGCTAGGACTGCTCTATTGATACAAATATTGTAAGATGTAGGAACAATTTATTTAAAGTGTACATTTATTTTTATGTGTTGGCACTGAAATGCATTTGCTATAACCATACCCTTACAGGGCCAGTGCACAAATGTGCTTCCACAGCATGTGGGAATGCACATGCCAAGTTAGCCGATGTTATTGTGGGGACCTCCTTCTGGTAGTCTACCTGTGCCTGCTTTTGTTCTGAGATGCAGGTGTCTACCTCAGGGAGAAGTTGTGATGTTTCCACCCGCTTCGGATACATACTAGGAGTCATGGGGTAGTCACAACAATATCCTTGGGAGTAGCAGGTAGAGCAATACTCGCCCTTTTTAAAACACGGGGACGCTAACAAATACCTAGGGTGGCTGCTCCAGTTTATCTCACTCCTTTCAGACTGGAACAAGTTGATTGCCCATCCTCTGCTACCCACAAGCTATCTCCCAGGGCAAGGATGAAGAGAAGAAGCTTGCTTATTGCATTTAAAAACCAAACCAAACCAAACCAAAACAAAAGGTTAACTACATCAGGAAAAGATAGGGCTAGGACAAGGATCAAAAAGATCAATAAACTCTGACATTTTCTCAGGAGACTCATCTGAATTGCTAATTTTGGGTGAATTCTTCACGAATGTCTGGAAATTCAGCTGATACGTATTTGTAATATTTTAGAGATTTTTTTTTTAACAGCCTGACTTTACTAGTGAATAATCAGTGTGCTCTGGATCAGCAAGCATCTTTAAACTGAAGGATTTCGGCAACACTTTTCCTCTGCATTTTGGATCCAAGAAAGCTGGTGAGCAGCTGATATCTGCGTACATATAACCTAGCGAAAACTGATAAGTTTTTAATTTTTTACTGTCTGAACAGCAATATTTTTTTTTGAGTTTAAAAATTTAATGATTTCTGGAAATCTACTCTCATATAAAGACAGTAATTTCTCATCATTACATCAAATCCAGGTAGTCCAAGTGAACAAAGATTTGAGCATAACACCAAAATAAATATGCATTTTGCAGAAACCTCCCTGCTTATCTCAGATTCCATCTAGTTACAATAGGTACATTAAAATCTGCTATAACTCCTGAGTCCCCTTAAATCTTCACGAAAGATCTTGTTCTTGACAATTTTTTTCAGAATTTAATAAGATCCTTTGCGCTTGCTGCAAACTTTATGAAGTGGAATACCACATCCGTTGGTTTTGTATCATTTACCTGAAAAGAGTTTGAATGTGTGATTGCCTAAATTAAAATGCTCCAGTATAATTATAGCATATGATATTTTTCCAGAAATTCATTTTGTCCTCCATTGCTTTAATTTAATAATGTAATGATAAGCTTCAGACTTTGTGCAATCTTGACAAAGAGTTCTGTTCTTATTTTTTTTAAATCAATGATTTTGCAAATGAGAAAATTAGATCTTAATACGTGGATTGTTTTTTATTTCAAAGCTAGCATTAATGCGTAATGAGATTGCTTACACACAGAGCTACATTCCAGAGCATAGCAATAAACATCATAAACCACAAAATAATCAGATGACCTTTCCCCAGACTATTCTCAATGGCAGAACTATGACCTTCTTAGACTGTGTTCTGAACTTCTGGTGTACCATTGACTGCAAAATCGGTGCATGTAATGAAATCAAGTCTTAGGATGCCATGAACTGTTTCATAAGGCAGAGATAACAAGAGTTGAAATGTGTTGAAAGCTCTGATGTAAATTATTTAGACTGCTTGCATGATGAAAACCTCTGCTTGAGGAGACTAATCAATTATTTCAATTGATAGGAATTTTAATTGGATACAACAGTCAGAGTGCAAATATTGTTCAGCTACTTAATTCATTGGACATTTAATTTAAGCTAGCCTAATGTTTTCATTGTTGCTATATATATTAGAGCAAACCGACAATATTAAGATGATTTAACTGTGAATCTCGCCACAGCAAAACCTTAAGCCTTAAACAGTATGTTGAAAATATAGCATGCATATTACAGAGATAATTATAGTCTTGAAACATTGTGGTATGATGTGTACTCTAATCCATCACCAGTAGTGGAACATACCTTCCAATAACATAAGCAATAAAATAAGCACTTCAAATTCAAGGAAACATCTGTACTAGACATACTTCATCGAATTGTCAATTGTCTGCTTCTTATTAATTTCTTAAGCCTTTGTATTTAACAGGCGTAAGTGTAAATATATCTTTATTTTGTTCATTTTGACTTCTGGAAATGCTATTTTCGCTCATGAAAAGACTATAAAGACCAATCACTTATAAAACTATCTATACAAACATACAGCAAGCTGTGTTAAACACACATCAAGGTACAATTTTCTGCTGAACTATATCCCAAAACAGTTTTACAAACAGAGGTTTAGAAATAAGCATTTAAGATAAATTAGGAAAATGTTTCACTTGTCATTGAAAAGGTGCATGGTTTGAGGTTAAAGCATTTAGAAAAAGATATTAAGAGAAATTGCTTGGAAAATAAGATACATGCTGTTGAATCAAGGTCAGGTTTGCCTGGTAGGAAATATAGTTTCATGTCATAGAAGCTGAAGTCTTGTCTTTCCTTGCAGCTCAAGAAATTGGGAGTGGAGATTATCCTGACCTAGCTATTATCTCTAGAAATAATGTTTTTGCAGAAGCTAAGTTAATGAGGTAAGGGCTGGTGATCTGCTAATTAAAAACCTAAAAATAGGACGAATGATAAATGGGGTGTCAAAATATCCTAGCTAAGGAAGAATCCTTAAGTTAGCAGTGATCAATGTACAGGTCTGATTCCATGACACTGCATATTCATTTAATGAACCTCCTTTTTTATCTGTTAATTACTACAAGACACTCTGTATTAAGACTATAGCACACTCTTCGGAGAATCTGTGCCTTCTCTGGTTCAAGTCTATTTATGAATATTTATTAGTTTGTTAGCATACTAGAATCTCCTTAGTAGCTGACACATTACCTCACATTAATAAGGGCTTTTGTTTGACATGGAAAGCAGTCGCTTAACATTGGAGGGGCCGTTAAAGCTCAGTGTGTGTCTTTCAGAAGAACGAAGGAAACTGGGAAGCTAAATACACAGACTGTTATTTTCAAACAGGCTCAGCTGAATTAAACAAGCTATTTGCATCATACTACATTGACAGTGGTATACAAACCCAACTTTAATTCTAAATAGAAACATCTGGCCTGTAATTCCACAGTTAATGGCAAATCATCTCTTCAGTTCATCTGTGAAAACAACATTTATTCCAAATTCAGGGCAGTGAAGTGTGCATTCAGATATCACAAAAAGGTATGGCAAAGCGAACATAATTTATCTGCATAGTGATTTTTTTTTTCTAATTAACCATTTTACTAGAGTATGTTATAGCCTCTAGTTAAACCTGCTTGACTTAACTTGCAAATGTAAAAGTGTGATGAAAGGCATTTTGTTGCAAATTGAGACTAGTTGGAAAACAAAACACAGGACAAGTGATAAGAAGAATAGGAAAAAATAACATGCCTATGAGAATGCAGTACATATCCTGCAAGATTTCAGTATAAATAAAAAATCAATACAAAAGTATCAGTCTTCAGAAAGCTTCACTGATAGTAACCACTGAAGCTTGTGTCATCATCTGTAAGAATCCAATAAGCAAACTCACCCTCTCTCTGTTGACTATGATGTCCCTATAAAATTCCTATTTGTTATTAATTGTCAGAGCTTGAGAGATTTGAAAAAGTAAATTATTGCTCTGCAGTAAAACAAGAGATATATTTCTTATTTTTAAGCATGGTCAGACCTCTTCTTGGTGGGATGAGGTTTCTCAATGCATTAATGAGACACAGTTAACCGAGAGTTACCATAGTGTAGTCATGGTTTCACAGGTTGAATATGACAATAAATATTAAAGTGTCATGCAGAGTCATAATTCCCTAATTACTTAGATTAGGAATTTCATTAAAGACTCTGTGATAGTGTTTATTTCTTATGAGAGAAAAATATGGATATGAACTGAGAATGAAGAGGACCTGGTGTGTCAAATACATACACATATATTAGCCTTTGAGTATCACTATATCCTTGCATCTGCTGCTTCAGATAAAACCACAGAGCTTAAGGCAGGAACAAAGCTATAGACTATTCAATCTCCTGTACAATACAGGGCATTAAATTTCATCCAGTTACTACTGCACCAGACACAGTAATCTGCACTTGACTAAGGTTTCTTTTGTGCTCTGCTAAAATGTATTTACTAATACATACTGCAGCGCTGGAAAGAAGCCGGATCCTATAGCAGTGAATACTTGCATAGAGTAGAACATACAGAAAGAGTAAAGCACTCAGGAATATTGTGGAAAAAGAAGCAGCAGCACAATGTGGTTATACAGGTATGGAGAGAGAATTTGACTACTTGAAAAAATTACTAGGGCTCATCCCTGTGAATGAATTCACTAATTTAGAGGAAAAATTCTAATTAGGGAAATAGAAGGAAATAACAACAACTTCCATGTTACTTGAACAGATTTACACAGAACAATTTTAATCCCAATCAACAGATATTTAATACACTATCTTTAATGCCTGTCAAGGCTCTACTAACAAGCATTTCATTTTCCTCTCTTGGAATCATCTTGGCTGCAGTATGCTTGTCTTTCTAATTGTATCTTTTCTCTGACTTGACCCAAAAGTGAGATGATTTACCACCTGTACTCTCAATTTAAACTGTGCCAGCCTAACCGGCTCAAGATTTAATCAAGTGTTCACAATGTCAATGTTTCATTTTCACCTTTGCCTATTTTGTGTGAAACAACATTGATCACTAGTCAAGTGATTATCTGAGATTGTGTGGCTTTGTCTGCACTATTACAGACATCTGATTTTTGCTTTATTTTCCAGTGCTTACTCCAATGTGCAACTATTGTCACAAGGATTTTGGATTCATAACTTATATATGTTGACTAGTGTCACAGAACCATAATGAAATGCAGACTTTCTTTTATATTCACATCTGACCCTGATATATCTACCATCTGTCCAGTGTACAGGTACTCTAATTAAATGTTTTGTGGGATATTCGTACTTCAGACATTTGCCTTGTGAACTCTGAATCACCTTCTTAGTGGATTTTACCTCTCTTTATTGACTGTACACAAACACAGATTTTTAACTGTCATCTTCAAATGTGCACCTAAATTGCTTTCTAGAGTTGGTTGTGCAAGTAACCTCATTGTATGTTATTTGTATGTATTGTATGTTACCTCACAAGCTGATTGGGAGAAAAGTTATGATGTCTAGTTTAAATCTATTTTTTTTCTGTCACAATAGAGTGATATTGTTTCAGCAATCATAAAGATTGCATTTTGAAAGAAGTGAAATCTATGTGCTAACCATAATTACATTCTTTGAATTTTATTAATGCTCTAGGTGAGTTTTGGCGCGGTATGTCTGATTTAAATTAACTTACTGTTACATTAACCCTGTGAAATGTATCTGCACATATAGCCACATAGAATATAAAAATGAATATACTATATATATACTATAGTAGCAAATAGCTTCCGACAGCACGATATAAGTGAATTCTGGAAAGTTCTGGAATTCAGTACTCCATCTCTAGGAACTTGTGGGATTCTGATTTTACCAGTGGGGCCAGGATTTTACCTTTGGTTGGAATAGAGCTTTTTCAGTCTCTGGACACTAAAATAGAGATGTCCCACAAGCACTAACATGTTAGTTACAAAATCTCATTGACTTCTTTTCTAAGTAATTCATTTTCAATGCAGTAACAGAAATTAGGAACAAAATTAGTTAGGAGCATCCAGCTAGATAAATCCCAAGTTAAAGTGTGTAAATTCTCTCACCCCAACAAAACACAATTCCGTGTGAAAAACTGGTTGGATGGCAGGGCCCAAAGAGTGGTGGTAAATGGAGTTAACTCCAGCTGAAGGCCAGTTACAAGTGATGACCCCAGGGCTCAGTGCTGGGTCCAGCCCTTTTCAATGTCTTTATCAATGACCTGGACGAGGGGATCGAATGCACCCTAAGTAAGTTTGCGGATGACTCTAAGCTGGGTGGAAGTGTCTATCTGCCTGAGGGTAGCGAGGCTCTGCAGAGGGATCTGAATAGGCTGGACCACTGGGCTGAGACCTATGGCATGAGGTTTAACAAGGCCAAATGCCAGGACATGCACTTGGGGCACAACAACCCTATGCACTGTTACAGACTAGGAGAAGTCTGGCTAGAAAGCTGCCTAGAGAAGGACCTGGGGGTGTTGGTTGACAGCCAACTGAACATGAACCAGCAGTGTGCCCAGGTGGCCAAGAAGGCCAATGGCATCTTGGCTTGTATCAGAAACGGTGTAACCAGCAGATCCAGGGAGGTTATTCTCCCTCTGTACTCGGCACTGGCGAGACCACACCTTGAGTACTGTGTAAAGTTCTGGGCTCCTCACTACAAGAAGGATATTGAGGCTCTGGAGTGTGTCCAGAGAAGAGCAATGAAGCTGATGAGGGGACTGGAGAACAAGTCTTACAAGTTGTGGCTGAGGGAACTGTGGTTGTTTAGCCTTGAGGAGGCTGAGGGGAGACTTTACTGCTCTCTACAACTACCTGAGAAGAGGTTGTATAGAGGAGGGAGCTGGCCTCTTCTCCCAAGTGACGTGGGACAGGACAAAGGAGAATAGCCTCAAGCTCCACCAGGCTGGACATCAAAGAAAAAAATTTTCATGGAAAAGGTCATTGGGCACTGGAACAGGCTGCCCAGGTTGGTGGTGGAGTCACGATTCCTGGCAGTATTTAAAAGACAGGTGGATGAGATGCTCAGGGGCATGGTTTAGTGGTTGATAGGAATGGTTGGACTCGATGATCCTGGAGGTCTTTTCCAACTTAGTGATTATGTGATTTTGTGATTCTGTGAAATTTGGGGCATGTGCAATAAAAGGTGAATAGGCATTAAAATAATGAGGATGTTACTTTTTTTTTTTTTTTTTTTCCCCCCTAGTGGTTAGGTAAATACATAAAATTAGAATATTTGAATTGTCAATCCCTGGCAAGCATTTTAGCCATCAGACTACCAGGTAAGCTTTGTAATATGAAAGAATGTTTTTCTCCCATGAAGTTGTTCCAGCATATATTCATTGCAAATCAACTCTTCTCATAACAAGATTGTATAACGGGATTAGAACAACACTTCTCTCTCTGGGTCAACCAATACTTAATTGACACACATGTAACAGAATATCAATTCAAGAAAAAATGCTAAGTTTTTAGACACAGATGATCCACAATAATTGTCCAAGTGAACTGGTTTAGCCAAGTAAGTGCAAGATAATTTGAATGAATTTAGCCCTCTTTTCACTGTAGTCTGAACTAACACTGATAACTGTAGGTTGAGCATGCATGTACACACATATAAACATGCTTACCACAGACAGGTTGATACAAGATACTGTTTTACACAGGACTGTATCTTTGTCCCCTTTCCTTCCTTATGTTATCCTAGTACTCAATTCTGATACTCACACAGTATTCAGAGAGAACTCTTATCCAGCCCCACTTCAGTTGCTTTAGTAATTCCAAATTTGCAAAAATGTATTAAAATTTGAACCTGTGTTCCTTCAGCTTCAGAAGCTATGGACTATGGAAATATCATATATAAAATAGAAATAATTTTTGGAATATTCTGTTCAGAATGATACAGATAGTAAAATCAGGACTTGAACCACAATTTTCTCTATATCTACATAACACCTGTAGAATAAAAATATGAAGTTCAGCATATGTCTTGAATTCAATGATACTGGGACTTTATTCCATTTTCTAAAAAGAGAACTGAATGCATTTCTAAAAATAATGTAATAGATTTTTAAATATTACAAAATACAAAAGATGACTATGGGTAATTTTTGATACAGTATGAACTGTATTTTTATTGATAGATACATTATTTGTGCAAAATTCCAGGCACCCTAATGGAATGCTTTTTGAAAGCAACAAATAGAAAAAAAATTGTCCTTGTTTTATAGCATTTATGTATATCTTTTATTCCCATTACATCCCTCTTTTCTTTATGTTCCATACGTTTCAGATTGTAATGGAAAAAAACTGTCATGAGAGTATGAAAAGGAAATGCTCTGAGATGCTTACTGCATTATCAGAAATTGCATGATTTGTGATTTTTCTAAGCAATTTCCACAGGGGAAAAATATGTGAAAGGTGTATAATAAGGGCCTCTAAGAATATTTATTTATATTAATGCAGTATACAGTTAGAAATGCCTTTGTGCATGTCTGTTTCAGTCTAGTCACAACAAAAAGGAATGAGGAAGGTAATTATAAATAATTTAATGAAGCTCTCTCAATTGAAATAGAAAATTTGGTATGCATGTAAGGATGTTTAAATTGGCCAGGAGGGCTTCCCATATACACAAAGGAAATATGTAAACAAATATTCTACACATGCTCATGAATAATTGAACCATTTAAACAAGAAACAACTATTCTAATATATCTGCACATAATGACCACTTACTATACTATAGTCATAGAAACTGTAGTTTACTCTTCATTAATTGTGTGTGTACAACATAGGGATTAGGGTTTATAGCATTCTCTAACGTCACGTGTGGTCTTGTAAGATAAAGACAACTTGCAGAAAAAGAGGTGGTGGGGATAATTAATGTGTTCTTTTCAGATCATCATAAGCCTCAATTCCTTATATTGGAAGATAGCATTAATAAAGAAAGGTCACTGTTGGTTTCCAAGGATGATAACCAAGGGTAGTAATGGTTATGACAGACGTGTCCATAGCTTCTGAACACACAAGTGTTTGGCTAACTCCTAAAGTGCTTGCGGCTAACTCCTCACAATTCTTACAAAGAGTTTAAAGATAAGAACCAAGAAAAACTGATATGTCGATGGTTCCTGTGCCAGCAGAGAGCCTGACACAATTATCTACAGGGTGTAAATTTTACCACATATCTCAAAAGAATGGTCTTTGAAAGATCCACTGGTTGGAGTCATTCCCAATACTACTTCAAGGACAATCCATTTGTAGAACAAATGGAGAGTGTGACAGGCTCAGTCACATCCACCATGGTAAATATTGCTTTTATACTTCCACTTCTTAATTATGAACTATGAAAAGGAAGGCTGAAAGCTTCAAAGTATCTGTTCTTTTTCAAGTGGAGGTATAAGCTGAACCAAAAAAGTGAAGGTGAGAAATTCCCCATAACACAGAATGCATAGAACATCAGCTTGCCTGAACATAGAAACCACACAAAACATTCATAAAATGTGAAACTTCATCTGGTTGCTTAAAACACATAATTTCTATTCCAATGGATAATTATTTTCATTAATTTTATATTTTCATTCCAGTTCCATATTAAACTAAACTTTTACCAAGCTTAACTGTCAAGAACAGTTTTGTCAAGTTTCTGGTTTTGACACATCAGCATATAGTTCATCAGTTATCCTGGAGCATTCTTGTGTGAATTGTTCCAGTCATTGAATATAGGAGTACAATCTAGACAAGAAAACACATCACAAACTTTGACTGGATTGAACTAGTAGTGGTTCTCACTCACTCTGCAAAACACATATTCTTGAGTAAGAAGTTGCCAAACCATAGAGCTCTTAAGTGGACTAGCTCGTTCAACACATATAAATATATCAGATTTCTTCTTAATCAAATTAATGGAAGATAAAATAAGATACAGAAATTGGAAATAATTTTTTATAACTTTTGTTTGCTTCTACAGCAAGTTCTCTAAAGTTTATATGTATCTTAAGATCACTTTACTGTACTGATTTAACATTCTTCTGCTGATGTATTAAGATAGACATTTATTTAATACCTCGTTCCTGGATTTTTAACACACACTGGAAGTAATTCAGAGAGATAAGGCTATAGCTACTGACATTTCAAACTATAGTGCTGTGCAGAAAATGTCATTTCATTTTTATCAAGAGTAGCTTGTCTCCCCAACATTTGGACTTTTTATGTTTCAAACTAAATTTCAGTGGTAATAATTGCTGGTTAACACCCTTATTTTAAAATTATCATACCAGATTTGAAAATCTATCCACATTTGTATGGTTGATGATGAGGTCTACAGGGGTGCATAAACTCCACAGTAGGACTTAAAAAATCCAGATAAGACTGTGAAACCTAGGTATGACTAGAAATAGGTCACAGCCAGGTCAGTGGAAGACAAGAACACCAGCAATCATCTTATGGAAGTTGGTAGTAGAATATGTGAGGCAAAAGGAGTATCTACATAAAGAATTTATCCAGCCTGGAGAGGGGTACTGCTTGCTTTACTCCATTGAGGGAGAGAGAACTTCCAGAAATTGACAGGAAGGAATGAAAAGCATATGGAAGGGCTTTATTGAGAGATGTCAAGAATAAGCTTTCCTGACTAGTTTTTTTGATGAGTCTCACCACCCCGGAGTTTTACCTTGTGATATTTCTACTATTTGCCATTTCAGAGCAGTCCCTTCGGCATTACTTACTTCAAGGTGGGGACTATCTAGCATTCAGTCAGATCTCCCTCAAGTCTACCCTTACCTAAGCCTTTCTGCCTTTCATCCTGAATAAAGTTCTACAACATTGAAGAACACACCGCCTCACACCTAGGCTTTGCCTCTGTTCCAGTCACTTAAAACAAAAGGTTAGTGTTAGTTCTATCCCACTCAGAGAGCTGTTCCTCTGCTGTTCATCTTTCCTATTAAGGATCCATACTTGGAGCTAACCACAGTTCCCATCTTTTGTTCATCTCATTTTCCCCAATGACAGGTCCTTTTCTGGCCTTTGTTTGAGGCTGTATTCCTCACTATACTCTCTTAGGACAGTAAGCAAGATCACAACCCTTATGCATCTTCATAATCTGCTTTAGACTCTTCCTTTTAATCTCCGTGAATGTACTTTCTTCAGATATCACCAACAAGGGTATATTTAAGCTACTTTTTAAGACTTATTTCAGGATTACCCCTTCCAGTCAGACCCACCAAGTTACTCTTGCCATAAAGTGACAAATGATAATGGTGGACTGCTGTCTGATAACAACCAGCAAATTTCATTAATGTCATTAGATTCTAGAAGGAATATTTACCTGGCAACATGAAAGGAAGTAAAAGGTGCAAGAACATTAAGAGCTTATTAAGCTGTAAGCATTTTCTAATGTTATACATTGGATGGAAACTATATCTTGGTTGCAACCAGCAAACCAGAACCAAGTAAAAGCCAAGCTTTCAGTGCATTTGCTTTGAATGGAAAGGAAAATAATCAGGTTCTAAACTCAATCAGAACAGGAGGACTTTTCCATTGGTACTGGAAAAAAAAGAGAGAATGAGTCATTCCTGTGTTTACTCCCAGGATGCTGGAACTGCATGCCATCCATACTCAGGATAGACTGTAATTATGGAGGTAATCCTCAAGCTATTTTAATTGTGTGCCCCCAGCAGACTAAGGATTTTGTTATTGTGCTATGAGTGACACAGCTGTGATAACATTCCTTCAGAATTACACTTACTCTTGTTAGTCTTGTCACTGAAACAGATAGAGTCGAGTTCAGTGGTCAAATTACATCAATCGGTTTATTTTTTAATGTCCTGCATATATTCATATTTAATTCAAATTGAATCCAAAATGCATTCTAAATACTTAATAACATTGGGTTGACCCCCAATTAGGTGATGCGTGTCCACAAGTAACTGTGAGATACAACATGTTTTCAGTGTTTCATTATCTTCTATTTTTTTTAGTCAGTCTCTTCACTACCTGCTCAACAGACAGATGAGTCTCTTATCAGAAGTAGCAGATGGTATAGCCAGTCTGTTTGAATTTTCTGACATGCTCTCGTGGAACATTTCTGTGAATTTTGTTAAAGTGCATTATATTACAGCACAATTGGGGATATAAGAAGGGGCATAGCACAACTTCTGTTCAGAAGAGTATTTTTAAACCTTGTCACAGAGTTCTGTAATGCAAAAGCTGTATTCTGTAGCTCAAAGAAATCAGACTGAGTCTTAACTGACACTATCTTCAGTCACCCTCATTTCAATGTCAAAGAGGGGTATCAGAGAATGAACTGAGGAATTGGCTTGGAAATTTGTGAACTGGGAGAAAATCCACCCATTTTGTTACTGAGAACTTAATGCCAGTTAAATGCATCAGACCACTGCATACTGCGGAATTCAAATTATTCATAACTAAGAAATGGACCAAATGGTTAATTTCTACTGCTAATCAAAATATCTATATTTTGTTTATATTTCTGTATAGTTACTTCAGAGATATCCTTTTTCCCAGATTTTGTACAAAGCCAAGGTACTATCCTGTAGGTGCTTCATCTCGTATAACAAGAGTGAGAAAAGAAACAGAGAAGAGGAAGGAATAGGCAGGGCCCCTGCATTTATTTGACTAGAGCTAAAGTCGGAAACATGGCACACCTAGTTAAACTGTATGCTGAAAGTTCCTGAGAGGAGACATGAGAAAGGGCACATGATTCTCTTCAACACCCCTTTTACCTTCTGAAGTTGACAGACAAGGACTCTGAGCATGCGTTACAGATAACAGACCAACTATTCTGCTACTAAAAGTGGCCAAACATCATACAGCTCTCCCTGTTCCTTTCTGAATTTCAGCAATGTCTTCCCGTATCGCAAGGGAGGATAAATGGGTTTGACATGAGATATTCCACATTCTATCATGCTAGGTAGATGGTATATTGTTTTAATATCTACATATAGATGCTTTGGAGTCATGCTTTACAACCAAGTGCATTTGAAATATAGAGTAATTAAACCGTGGTCAGCACACTAGGCCTGAGTCAATAGACCTATCTTCCCAGAACCTGTTGAGATCCACTGTGCTAGTGCCCCTGTGAGGTTTTATAATGTGGAAAGACTCAAAACAGAAACAAAACAAAAAAAAAAATTCAGATTTTGGAGCTTTTAATATAGTATGGAAAATTCTTTTAAGAATTCAAACTTTTAAACAAATGCACCTACTAAGTTTTGAAATGCTGTGCATAAATATTCTGTGAGACAACTTAGAGAGTGTACATGATCTGACATAGCCAGAAATTCCACAGAAAAAAATATGCAAAGACAATAAAAGTCCAAGGACAGATAGGGGAGTAGAAATGAGTGAATTATTACTTTTTCTGCTGATTTGGTGAATCAACAAAAACATTATGATTTACAACTTTTCCCCATGTTATATATCCATGAAGATATTTTTCCCTCTCAAATAGGGAATTTGTAAAGAATGTATTGGTGTGCTTCTTTTGCATCTAGAGGAAATCTAAATGCATATATCCAAACAACTATTTTCACTCTTGTTGAGACAACTTCCCCTTCTTTTGTGAACTGAAAAATCAATTGCTTGCACAACCCTCAGAAACGCAGCTGTGTTAACCTGCAAGTTAGGTCATGTGGGGAGGAAGGGTGGATTAGAAGAAGATACTGAGCAATGAAACTGCCTCAGTATTTAAATTCATGTTATATTCAGGCCAACAGGATGTAACATACATTTTTGGGAAGTAAAGAAAGTTATTGAACAGAAATACTCTTTTCTTTCCTTAACTTCTAGTCCTAACATCAGATGTCTTAAAAATTGGTATATACCTAATTTAAAAAAAAATGCTCAATAGCTATTCCTAAAATAAAAGGGATTAACAGCCAGCAATATATATTTCTAGAACACCATTTAACTGCACATATTTGATTTATGATTGTGCGCGGCTGAATGAGTTCAATAAGGGGCCAGGTTTTCCTTTCAGAAATGAGTATGTACAGTGTGCTTCACATGAGTGGTATGGAACTGTTCATCACAGATTAGGAAGAAGAATTTAGCTGTGGACATGTATACATGAAATTATCTCAGATTACTCTATTTAGATCACATATTCAGGGAGACTGCATACTTCCTGTGCAAGTCAAGAACCTGTATATGTCCAAATATACATTAACCAGGCTGGCAAATTAGACATATTTTAGAACAGTAGTTACTACATATCAATTTTAAAGACATCTGTCTTCAGGGATTTATATAAACTGATTTTTTTTTAGTAAAACATTAATTTCTATCCTAAAGCATGAGAACAAATTTTTTATCAATCCTCTTTTCAGTGTAAATATCTGCAACAGTACTACATTTCTTAAGCACAGATAGCTTGATAGCTTGACAAAAAGCATACTTATATATTTGAAAAAAATGTTTTGCTCACACACTCTGAACGTTTTCCAGCTTTCTGACAGAAATGGTTGTGAAATTTGAACAACACGGGTAAAGATTTAATTTTTTTTCTTGTTGTATGTGTCTCATTTTATGATATGACAGATAGACGGATGATTTGGAATACTGTTAGCTCTGTAACTAGGATGTTCACATCAGAGAAAGTATTTATATTTTATGGTATTTATACAATTATAGAAAAATATTTTTAAATATATATAAATATCATGCATTTATGCTATATGACTAGCATAAAACAACATCTTAAACATGTCTATTCCACATTTACTGTGCATTCCATAGCCACTGGACTACAGATGACAGCCTAGTCACTAGGCCATTTAATTTTCTTCACTCCTGAATACATTACATATCTTATTATTTTTACGGATCATTATAAAAGAGAATTGAGAAAATATTACACAGGAATTTAGAAAAATCACCTAATTTAAAAGATCCTAATATTATTTAACCAAACCAAATAAAAAAAGAATGAGTCATCATTAATAAATATTATCCTAGCATAACATTCTCTTATTTTGAGAAAGGGTTTTTTTCTACAATTCTCTGTTAAAAAATCTTGCAAAACACTAAAAAATTCACTACCAACCATCTAAACAATAGTTAAAAGTATCCAAACAATAGTTAAAAGTATTTACTACTGATAATATATTTTTATCTACAAAAAAAGAAAGAGTATTAATAGGATTTAAATTAATTTTTAAAAATATTTTTTGGTATTCTTATTACAGAATCTTCTAGGTTGGAGAAAATACTCATGGATCATTGAAACCAACCACAAACCTAGTACCACTAAGTCCACTGCTAAACCATGTCCCTAAGTGCCACATATACATTTAAAATATGGTGACTCAACCACTTCCTTGGACAGCCTGTTTCAGTGGTTAATAAAATTTCCTGGGGAGAAATATTTCTTAATCTCCAGTCTAAACCTCCTTTGCCGCAACTTGAAGCCATTTCCTCTCATCCTGTGGTTTGTTACTTGGGAAAAGAGACCAACACCCACCTCACTACAACCTTCTTTCAGGTGGTTGTTGACAGTGATAAGATTTCCCCTTGACTCCTCTCCTCCAGACTAAACAACCTCAGTTCCTCAGGTGCTCCTCATAAGACTTGTGCTCCAGATCCTTCATCAGCTTCATTGGTCTCATTTGCACATTTCAACACTTCAGTGTGCTTCTTGTAGTGAAAACTTAATTAAACTGCAAACCCAAGCCTGAACACAGTATTTGAGGTGTGGCCTCATCAATGCCAAGTATAGGGGGGAAATCACTTCCCTGGTCCTGCTGACCAAACTATTTCTGATACAAACCAAGACATTATTCACCTTCTTGGCCACCTGGGCATATTGCTGGCTCCTATTCAGCCAACTGGCAAGCAACATCCCCAGGTCTTTTTCTGCCAGGCAGCTTTCCAGCTTCTCTATGGCTTAATATAGTTTGCTTTCCAAATCCACTAGAAATTCAAAACTTCTGGATTTTTTCAGGATATTGATGCTATTTTAGATATTCTTAGTTCCTTCTTAGTCTCCTTTGTCTAGCCAACCTATTTTTCTCTTTTCTGAGAAACATTCTTCAAGGATAGTTATTGCTTTGTTCTTTACCTTTTCCTGTCCTGGACTGGTTTGCAATAGCAAGTGATACATTTCATGAAAGAATTTTCTTCCTTTTCTTCCTGGCAATGCTTTGGTGGGGATGACTTGAGATAGATGTGTTGTTTTAATGGTCACATATTTTTTCAAAGACCAGTCTACTCATTCTGGGGGTAAATCATCACTTTGCAACCTACCCATAACAAGGTCAAAAATGAATTACCAGAACAGACTACATGCCAGAATTATCATGGAATCCTAGAATCATCGAATGGTTTGTGTTGGAAGGGACCTTCCTGTTCCAACCCCCCTTTCATAGGTATGGACACCTTGCACTAGATCAGCCTTTTCAAGATCAAATCCAACCCAGCCTTGAACACTTTCAGGGATGGGACACCCACAACTTCCCTGGGCTCCAGATCATTCACCATCTTCATTTCTCTGTACATGCTTCAGGAGCTCAATGTCTTTCTTGTAGTGATAAGCCCCAAATCAAACACAGTATTTTAGGCGTGACCTGACAACCTGGTTGAACATCATACAATTAGGCTCAGCCCATCAATCCAGCCTGTCCAGGTTTCTCTGTAAAGCCTTCCTTCCCTCAGGTAGATCAAGACTCTTGCCCAACTTGGTGTAGTCTCCAAACTTACTGAGAGTGCACTTAACCCCTCATTCGGATAATTGATCAAGATATTAAACAGAACTGGCTGAAGCACTGAGCCCTGGGGAACACTTGTGACCAGCTGCCGATTGGTTTTAACTCCATTCACCACAAATCTTTGGGCATGGTCATCCAGACAGTTTTTTTTACCAAATGAAGTCTATGACAGTCCAAGCTGTGCAGAGCTAGTTTCTCCAGGAGAATGCTATGGGAAGCAGTGCCAAACCTTTTACAAATCTCTAGGTAGATGACATCCACAGGCTTTCCCTCATCCACTAAGTGGGTCACCTTGTCATAGAAGGAGATCAGTTTAGTCATTCAGGGCCTGCTTTTAAAGAATCCAAGCTGACTGAACCTGATGACCTGGTTGCCCTGTAGATGTCATGTGATGGCACTCAAGATGATCTGCTCCACAACCTTCCCTGGCACTGAGGTCAGGCTGACTGGCGCTTAACCATATTTCCTGTCTTTTTAATGGGGGATGTCTTGAATGCAATGTGAGCAAATGTTAGAAAAATTAATTATTTCTGCTCTTTAGTAATAAAAAAATATGGTTAGTCAATATGATATAGGACATGAAAATGTATGTGAAACAATTGCAAAGCTTTTTGAACAAAGAAATCTGGGTTCACGTAACTTCCGTCCATGTCCTGAAACACTGTTGTGAAAGGGAAAGATGCCAGTGAAATGATCTGCCAAAGAAAAAAGGCACAATGGAATAGTGTATTGTGCAGGATATCATTCAGCAATATGCAGTACTCTATTTTTGATGAAAAGTAACATGGAATAGTCAATTCAGGCATTAAAAATAATTTTAGTACTTAAACTACGCATTGCATTGTTATTGCTCTTAGATATTTTTTATTGTGCTAGTACCAACAGACCCCAGCTAATGGTCAGCTTGAAATATAGAAAAATCACAAGTGGACTGGTGTCAAGGCACACAAACATACACAAGCACACACACACAGAGGTGTTTTTGAGACATTTATGTTCATATTATTAGGCATTTTTTACGAACCTAATAATAGAGAGAGCTAATATTAAAAAATAAACACTAATATTCATACATAGTGTTTTGAGAGAAACATTGTAAAAAGTAAGCCAAAATAAATGGAGAGACAATATTGGTAAAATGGATAAAATCAAAACAAGCCCTATCAACAGTAGATTAGCACTCTTTCACTGCAGAATCATTGGAGGTTCTAGCCACAGACCTATAACAAGCTTATAGTCACTCCATGCAACATGTACTTAGTATCTTCTAAACCATTTCAGCACATCAGTAAGTAACATATTGTACTAGAAGATAGCCAAATTTCAGCCTCTTTTGATCCAGAACATGGTTCCACTCAGTCTCCTCTAATGAAAAATTAATAGAAATAATTCATGTTTTGAAGTCTCTAGACTGTTCTCAGTTTTAATCTCAGAGAATGATAAGTTTTATTCTGTGAAGTTTGTTGAAAATTGAAATCTGAGATGAACATAGATGGGAAAAAATTTCCGCCCAAGAGGTAAAAACCTAGTAAAAAGTAAACCCACTAAAATTAGGAACTTTGCAAGATGTTGGCGGAGTATGGTTTGTCATCCTCAGCTCCTAAAATTGTCTAAATGCTTTAATAAAATGAGACATTTTAACTTCTAATAGTCTCTATGAGGTGTCTACTAGGCCTGCTCCAAAAAATGAGGCTTTAAAGGCTGTAGCTGCCTGATTTGACCTAGATTCTTTGAATAATGGAATGTCTTTTTTAGAAAAAAGAAGCTCCAAACTGAACAACGAGGCAAAAATAGAGCATCTTAGCCCTTGGTGTGACTGCCCATATTCATGAAGTGATCTTGGCAAAGCTGTCTTCACAGTCTTATTACATGTGAACAAGGTTGGGTTTTTTTCATCATCTCTTTTTGGCCTTTCTTATATGTATCTAAATCCCACTAAAATTGCTTTCTTTTCTTATCAACACAGGAAAAATAGTGACGAAAGTGTTATCTGCATGCATGTGTTCTTAAGCTCTATTTCAGTGCTGATAAGCTGAGATGCAGCGACTATGATAAAAAAAATAAATACAAGAAAAAATATTTCTTACTCAAACACTTCTGCAAAAAAAAAATCATAGCTTTCTGGGTGAGATCTTTAAAGATAATGTTTCATTGTAATTGAAGAGCTTGAAATTATAATATATCTTTTCTAGAGAGGCATGCAGTCAGTTACATTGGATTAAATAAAATCACTGTGTCCATGGATGATATTTGCAGCTAAAGTAAAATACAATTTATACAAGTTAAGTTTAACTAATTTGTTAGTTAGAGATACGCCAACACAGCTGGTGATACACATTTATTTTTTGCAGGCAAAAGACATGATTGGCTACGTTGTAAGTAATATTATCACACTAAGAGATAGCGAACTCCACAATTTCTAAAGTTATTTGGGCTGTGAAAATGAATAATTCGAAAGCACTCTGTAGCAGCATCTAAACACTATGTGTGCCAAAGTCTGCTGTGAGATATCATCCCCTTAAAGTATATGCTATTAAAATCTATATCTAGGATTGCTATGATTATACATTCAAATAATTGGAAAGTTACTTCTATATTCACTGACTTACCAGATTCTTCCAAAGCTAGATAAATAAGCACCTTGTTGAAACAAGCTGTAGGGATTCTATATCCAACCATTATTGTTCAGAGAACTGAATTTATAGCCTCTCCTCCCAGCAACTGGTGAAACATGAAAAGTTTCAATGATTGCTTGATTATCTCAGAAACACCTCAAACCTGCTTGGGCGTAAAAGATTTGGTTTCTTTAAATGAAACTGATCAGGGTGTTCTGCATAGTTTATAATGCAATAATATTATAGACAATTCTACTATGCAAGCTTGATCAAAAGTCATCCATGAGAAAATCCTGCTAAGAAAACAGTAATAAGGAAATATATGGCCTGGTTCCATCAGAGACCATCAAAATCCATACAGCTAAAGGTGTTGAAATGTCAGGGAAAACATCATTCATACTTTATTCCACCATTAAATATTCAGATTAAATATTTTACTCCTTATTGCAAATTTGAATTTGAAGTAAATGGGAGTTCTGCTGGAACAAAGGGAATGAAACGTGACTGAAATAGGCAAGCTCCTTGAATGTTCTGGTACTTGTATTAAGACTTAACAGAATGGATTAATTGGCCTACATTTTTTTTTTTTTTCAGCTGCATATTAGGAGAAGATAGAAATGAAGGTCTGCAGAACAGGCTTTAAATACATTTTGTCTCAACAGTAGACAATCAAATTTTGCAAATTAAAAATTTGTTTCAATCCTTACTTTACCAAATTTGGGCAAATCTCACAGCAAGTCTGAGTGTGAGATCAAATTCTTTGCTGTCTTGCAAAATTAGGAAAAAAGATAGCTGGTGACAGTGAAAACACATTACTATTGGTATTGCACAGATTTACTACTTTTACGATTGTGTTTTACCTCATATGATGGGGAGGTTTGCTTTGGTCAACATTACAGTTGCTTTCCTCTCTTATAGAGGGATGAAATGGGCACTAGCAGAAATGCTGACACATAAAAGGGTCAAGTTTTCATCTCATTTTTGGATGGTTTTACAGCATTAGGGTTAACACACAGTGCTGTTAGCAATTGCGGTTTCTAGAATTTAGATGCATTAACTTTGCTGAAAAGTTAATTTAACTAGTTCAGGGTCTAGGTTACTATAAGATTGTACCTTCTAAATAGTGTCTGCAATTCATTCCTAAGGTTGATTGTTATCTGCTTTCCTCATTTTAATACTAAACAGTAGTCCTAGCAAAATATTGTCAGTTTGATGTAGTTCGCTACTCTTTGAATGACTGAACTAATAAATTCAAGAATTCAAAAGGTGAAGAAAATTATTGCTACTTATTTATTATCTGTACTTATTTTCACCAATTAGCTAGATCATCTGATAACATTTTTGCTCAACCCCTTTTTCTGAGTACCAAACATGGGACGGTAATTGGAATATCTGGGAGTTCTGCAGAACTCTGGAAGCAAAGGTTTATTTTTAGCTGAGAGCTTTGTCTTCTCTAAAGTCAGTTTTCGCCTCCCACTTCTGAATGCTTTTTCTCTGTAGGTGAGACTGGTGACACACAGATGGAACTCATTACCTGTAGTGCCACATGCTGCTCAAGAGAAAGTTTAATGAGGGTGAGAAAAGTGGCTCAGACTTTTACCTATTATCTTCTATCACCAATCATCACAACAGCTTTGGGAGGTGTGACAGCTAATACTGCTTCTGCAACTAGATTTGCATATAGGGATTGCCCTATGTATTTCCTCCAAAAGGCTAAGTTGTCAAAGGTATTCTGCCTGTTGCATATATTAGTCAAACACTCCAACAGAATTAGCAGTTTCCTTAAAATATAAGACAATTAATCTAATTAAGAATAATTAATTAATAAGAATTTAAGTGTATATACACATGGCCATTGGAACATAGGTTAAGTATCCCTAGAAAAATTCTAAACCCTGTATTAAAAGGAAACATAGCAATATTTTTAAAAGAGAATAAAAAAAAATTCTATTTTCCCTTTTAAAAAAAAATCAGATATACTTCAGAAAGAAAATTCTTATTAGATATTGAGAATACTTTTAGTATTTGAAGACAATAACATACAGCCATACAATCATGATGAGCTGCTCCATGTCACATTTACGTATTCCTCAGCACTCTCTATACTTTGAATTTGAAGCAATATTGTTTGTTCTCTCATAACTGACAACAACAATATAGCAGGACACCTTCTCACATTGCTCTTAAGTCATTCTTCTTCCTATCTGTAAAACTCTGTTTTAGCAAGTCCTCTGAAAGTGCTGAACAGGGTTGGATGCTTTAGGAGGATTGTCCTTACGCTGATTCACTTTGATCCAGCAGGTTTTTTTCCTTTTTTTTTTTTTTTTTCTTTCTCTTTTCTTTCTTTTTTTTTTTTTTTTTTGTTTTTTTTTTTTTGTTTGTTTTACATTATCTTCAGTTTGATCCTGTAGAAACATTGGCTTTGGCTGAATCATGAACTTGGACCTTTTTTTATCTGGTTATGGCTGAGAACTGATGGAAAGAGATTGTCTGCTGTAAATCAGAAATCAAGGAATTTAAGAGCCAGGAGCTATCCCTTCTAGAAAAGTGGGTACCTACCGCAGCAAGAGATAGTACCAGCCTGTTGCCATTCCAGCAGGAGCTGGAACCCGGATAATCCTAGTCTTTCTCAGAAGCAAATTATTACTGATCAGCTTTAGCAGGCAGAATCCTTTCATGGAAGCAATGGTTCCTCCATCAGCCTCCTGCAGTGTATGCAGGCAGTCTGAGCACCAGTGGCTCTGCAACTGCACATCTGTGGATAGCCCCACAGCACAAGCACTTATATATAGAGCTCAGGTCCAAATTTCCAGGTAGGGTTTAGAGTCTACATTCTGATTCTATTTAGATGAGTGTATTACATCTCTGAGAGCAAGGCTTGAAAGGACATCTCATAGAGCTTGAGGATACACCGTCTGTGTAGACATCTTTGTAATCTATTCTTAGTGTTGGGATAATTACTGAAAGTGAGAAAAGGGAAGGTAAATAAACACCTAATTAAGGAATTGAAATGAGCATAAGGAAACTAATGACTAAGTATTTGGTAGAATCTTTCAATTTATACAGATTAACTACTTCTTCAGTAGTTTTAAATTATTTATGAAATAATAATCTCTGCAAACATGGGACATATCCCATCAAAATCTCCTTAGAAGTGCTTTGCATTAAATTATTTAGCAGTTATCTATGTGCAAGTCCAACTTCAAGGCCAAGTAAGATACCAGCTTCCTAAAAAGAAAAGTGAACAGGAAGAGAGTCCACTAAATAAAACAAACACCTATTATTAAACATTTCTTTAGTTTTAAATGTAGGGTTTTTTTATTTAATTCTCTTTCTATTCAGACTCCATGGAGCTACATTTCCTTCTACAATTGAGGTCCTTGACATAGCACAAGATTTGGCCTCTGTTGCTTTCGTTCAAATCTTTCCTTGTGTAAATCTATTTCCCATCATACTGAATGAGCACACTCAAAAGAGTTGCAGTCAATGACTCAATATCCAAGAGGAGACCAGCGTTGAGTGGTGTTCCTCAAGGGTCAGTATTTGCCATTGTTTAACATCTTTGTTGAAGACATGAACAGTGGGACCGAATGTACCTTCAGAAAGTTTGCCAACATCAAGCTCAGTGGTACAGTTGATGCACAAGAGGGAAAGGATGACATCCAAAAGGACCTTGACAGGTGGGCCTGTGTGAACCTCATGAAGTTCAACAAGGCCAAGTCAAGCACATGTGTCGGGGCAACCCCAAATACAAAGAAAGGCTGAGTGGAGAATGGATTGAGAGTAGCCCTGAGGAGAAGGACATGGGAATGTTGGTGGATGAGCTCGACATGACCCAGCAATATGTGTTCACAGAATGCCAACCAGATCCCGGACTGCATCAAAAGAAGCTCTCTGCTCTTGCGAGTTCCCACGTGGAGTACTGCATCCACCTCTAGGGTCCCAAACATAAGAAGGACATGGGCCTATTGGAGCAAGTCTAGAGGAGGGCCATGAAGATGATCAGAGGGCTGGAGAACCTCTCCTATGAAAACATACTGAGAGAGTTTTGTTTATTGAGCCTGTACAAGAGAAGGCTCTGGAGAGACCTTATAGCAGCCCTCCGGTACTTAAAAGGGGCCTGCAGAAATTTGGAGAGGGACTTTTTACAAGAGGGTATAGAGGTAGAACAAGGGTAATAGCTTTAAACTGAAAGAGAGAAGATTTAGGTTAGATATTAAGAAGAAATCATTCACTATGAAGGTGGTGAGACAGAGGAACAGAGTGCCCAGAGCAGTTGTGGGTGCCCCATCCCTGGAAGTGTACAAGCCAGGTTGGGCGGGGCCTTGAGCAGCCTGGTCTAGTGGGAGATGTCCCTGCCCACGGCAATGGGATTGGAAATAGATCATCTTTAAGATCCATTCTGATTCAAACCGTTCTATGATTATCCTGGAAGAGTTTGACATATGCTTGACACACATCTAGTAAAATGTGGCTGTCTGATAGATCCTCAGAAGAGCAGAGGTCTTGTAGTCTTGTGCGTGCCAAAAAAGTTCCCTGTAATACCAATTTACTCTATATCAAGAAGTATAAATAAAACCTAATAGATCCTCACTTGGTTGACTGGTGTAAATTTGATAATACCTAAGAATAGAGCAGCTCCTCACCAGCTACAGATTTTTGGCTACAGACTTACAAAGTTAATAGAAGTGGGCACATGACTATTACACCAGTGACAGATCTGCTCCATTAAATATCTGTTGTAGGAATAAGAGGAATGAAAGAGGTGATGACTGTCTTGTGGCTAGGATTATGAGGTGTCTTCAGTTCACTTATGCAACTATAACTACGTCTTTGGGGTTAGGGCTTTAAAATAGAATTTCCTAAACCTGTGTAATCATTTTATATGCTTCTGTGACAAACTGGTATGTCATTGAATGTTTTGAGGAGAGGAAAAAAAACAGACTGTCTGATAAGGTTCTTGCCATATTTTGCTCATGTTGTTAGAGCAGATAGAAAATAAAGGAAATTGCTGCCATTAATGGCTGTGTTCAGCAGAAAGGAATATAGTCAGGAGGATGCCTGAATGGACCTTCCACGAAGAATAATACTGTAGAACAGAGGAGAAAAAATAATGGGAGTAGAGGAAAAAATGTAAAAGCAGGAAGTTAGGAGAGAACAAACCACAGAGGGGCAAGGAAAGAACGTTATGGAGGGATAAATGGTCTTTCTGACTGAAAGACACACAGAAAAGTAATTATGGAAAATTCTGGGTTGAATAGTTCTGCAATTTAGGACAAAGAGCCTGTTTTTTAGAAATTCTCAGCGTGTACAACCCTTCATTTGTAATGTAATTATCAAGTTGGGCTTGGAAAAGATGTTCTTGTCTGACTGTTCCTATTCAATAGCTTTGTAGAACTTAGCCAAGGAAGTATAGCAGTAGTGTTTTGTTCCTGTTTTAAGAATATTTTGGAAAAGTAAAATTATTAGTGTGAGACAGCCTGCAGTTCAGCTACAAGATTCCTAGTACCTCATGACTAGTTTTTTTCAGGACAATCTGAAGGGAAATTGTCATCCACGTTATTCAGCTTTGAGCCTTAGAGGAGAAATAAAGATGATTTTTCTCAGTAAAATGAAAATTAAGGTGAACAGTGATCACTTTACACCCTAGTTACCTTGCAGCCGAGTCCTTCTGGACCTGCTGAACCCAATGAAACATTCAGTCCTATGCACTGTAGTTCTTTCATTTAAATGTTAATTAATTCCTTCTTTGCCATCTCCTAATCCTTCAGGAAAAAAAATAATAACTAAAATAAAAACGGCTACATGTTGCCATCTTACACTGTCCATAAACTTAGTTACACACATTCAGCAAGCATCTAATGTGAGATTCTGTTTAATTTAGTTGAACAGGACTTCTTCCAGCTTTTCTCTATTATAAGCCCTTTCGTGGTTTTTTGCTCTGCATATGTACCCTGTTTCTAAACGCATTTTTGTTTTGATTGATACAACTTTAGAGAGTGCCTTGGAGAGAAATGCTGAATTATTAAGCCTTGAATATAGCTGACTTTCATCCACTACAGTACCTTTGTCATAGCCCCATACTTCAAAGCTTATCTCTGATAATGAGCTTTTTCTTTCTTTCTGACTATACTTAATGCAATTTCTACTGTTAAAATTATAGCCCACACATCTTTAAGAAATTATTTTCCAAATCTCCACATCTTTTCCTGTTTGATGTCAACATCTACTGAGAACTTTTTCATCTCCCCTTTTTTTTTACTGACATACTTCACATCCCCCGCCTCCCCACTCCTTTCTTTTTCCCCACCTGGTTCCAGCTCTACTATTTCCTATTTCCTATTTTTCTCTTTTAATTAATTAATCAATCCTGTTTCAATCTGGTTTTGAACATGCCATCCAGTCTTTGAATTTCATTTTTATATTTTGGGGACGGGTTTTAAAAGCTTATTTCTAAGTCACTACCATGGAAGAAAGAGGCTACTTTTTTTCTGTTGCTAACATGAACGCAAAGCTTCGAGCTTCTCCTGGAACTTGGTGTGACCTTTTCTACTTTAGATATTTTTTTATGTTCTTTAGGTTAGGAGGCTATATATCTCTGTTTCCACAGGGAGCACAGATCTGCAAGAATTAGCAGGGGTCTTTTGTTTCACTCTAACCTTTCTTGGTTTTGGTTTTTTTTTTGTTTCTTATATGAGACACATCAATTCTTCTCATTGTTCACACTGTATTTATTACCTATTCAGGATAAAAAAGTACACCTTTTCAGTTTTGCAATCGTGCTCCGTTTATTGCAACAGTCATTTAGAGTGTGATGCCCTCTTCTCATTTAAAAAATCAGACCTAAATCCTCAGGTCTCTGAATGCCTGAAAGCCTCTGTGGGACTTAAATTCAGAGGTTTGCTTTCCTACAACACAGTTAGTTTTATTCAAACTCTGCATTTTTTAAAAATGGCTTTTGCATGTGAAATGCCTGAAATATTTCAGGAAAAGTTATAAATCTGGGTCATTATCTGGCATTTATTGGGTGAATAAAAAATCTGCTGATTTATAATGAAATAATAATCTCATAAATGACCAAATTATTTTGTTCGAATACTGTTTCTTTTTCTTTGTCACTGAATGTTTTATTCTCTGCAGTATCAGGGGGAACTAGGGAGGAAAAAAAACCTGCATCCTTCTGACCAAATTTGAAACATGGTTTCACTTCAAGGAAGAATCTCCAGAAAACAAATGTTAGTTCAGAAAATTCAAAATAGAGTTTTTCACTGAGCTAATTAAGTGTCGGCAGTGGTGGCTTTTTAGTTGCAAAAAATATAATCTATTATATCTCTGTGTTCTATACTGTTAAAAAGGTTCAGTGGTAATTGATCTTCTCCTGTCTGGGTCACTAGTTCAAATCTGGCTGAAATCATCAAACACTAAAATTATTATCATAATTTCTAGAGCCTCTATGAAATGAAAATACATCACCAGTCTGCTTTCCAGTTTACAGATTTCTAAATTGTGAGACCTAATACATAAACAAGTGTTCCCCGAGATTATTAAAAAAGGGGAGGAGGGGTAGAGGGAACAGCCTTAGAGTCTGAATGTCTTCTATCTCTTCTTCCATCCACATTATTTTCCTCTACTCAAGGATGTAATTATAGGGAAGTTTTCACTTCTGGCCCTCACACCGTATTTGTTTCTTAAGTATAGAGGTTATACCAGTTTCCAGTACTGACAATTTGACAAATGTTCACTCCATGCCCCCAGTGCTGACTACTTTTTTTCCTTTCAGCAGCTGCACAGATCTCGGTTACACTATATTCCTTCAAGAGTTCATCAACCTTGAAAAACAAATCATGTCTGACCTGTGTTTATTCAGGTGATTTACATAATGTTGAAATTCTGTATATAGTTATGACTATGTGTCTGTATTTACTAGGATGACATCTCTGTGTTAGTAACACAAATCTTAACTCTCCCCAATTTCTGTTTGTATTGTTCCCATCTTCCATACTGGGTTAAAATCCAAGTGAACAGTAGAAAAGATATCACAATACATAGAAATAATTATTTGTAGACTGATAAATAATTTTGTATTCAGGTACAGCTGCTCCAGACAAAGCCAAGTTGATCACATTGTAAACCCCAGACAGAAGATCATTGGTATTTTGCTGATTTAGGTCTGAGATACACACACACAGACACACACATATGTCATGAGACTGTAGATATAGTTTGACACATCATATATAACCTAGTGCCATGATACCTCTCTCTCCTCCTCTCTCTCCTTCCTCTTAAAAATCTCACTTTTGATCTGAGGCTCTGTCTCGTAAAATTTTCTCCCTATTTCTCTTTATCTCTAAATCCTTTGGAAACAACATTGTTTATGTCATTAACTCTTAATCTGTTCATTCTTTTCTATACCGAAAGTATTCCCTCTAGTGCAGGTTTTCTCTTGCTTTTAGTCTGTTCTTTTTGCAGCAACATTTCACGTGTTCTCTATACTCTACTTCTGTACTGTAATTTCTGGTTATGATAACTGTATTTTTACTTACTACATGTTAAATATAGTTTTTTTAAGTCTTATGTTTGAATTTTAATTCTTTATCCCTTTCTGAGTCTGTTCCTGCATCTCTCATAGTTCTTTTAGTTTCTCTTTAAGTAAGTGCCTTCTTTATTCCTTTTTATCTATTCCACAGAAGAACTCCATATTTGCTTAATAATTTATGGTTTTGGGGTGCACACAAACAACATCTGATATCTCTTCTGCGCCAACAGCATGCAAAGTTCTTTCCACTCTTGACCTTTCTTTCATTTAGATTTAAATTTACATTTGCATTTTAACATATATTCTTCATATTCTCTGCAACAACCTATTTTCTGTAGAAATGAACATATTTCTAGGTGCAGGATAATGTACCCTAGTAAAGGGTCAGTGTTGAAGAACAGCATTCACAGACACTAGTGCACTCAATAGAAGTCTGGGAAAACATCTAGTGCCCAAAGGAAACTGGAACTGTCTGTCACTTTTTTGTTCCTTTCTTGCTCCTAGACTCTACTAGCCAAAGGGAAAGACTTCTCTCCCACTGGGATCTCCAGCAAAATACCCTCTCTTGGAATTATCTATCTAAGCAGGCATTTAGTCCATTTAATGAATCTAGTCCTTGGTGTATATTGTTTTTTCTCTTACTTTACTTGAACGTAGAGGACTTAAGCATAAAAACTCTTGGCACTTCATTTGATAATTTGGGCACACTTTTAATTGATCTCTAAGGGGTTGTTCCAAAAGTGCTTGTTCACCCAAGTGCCAACAATATAGCAGCAAATCATAGTTGCTTGTTTCCGTAGCTGACACAACATGTACCTCATCATTTCTTTTGTTTATCACCTTTGGTTGCTGTTGTCATTAACAAGAATTTTAAAACTTTTAGAACATGAATTCAAATTGATATTATGAGCTGTTTCACTGGTAGGTATGTTAGGATGCTTAACAAAACTTTGTATTATAACGAGGGAAAGCTAATCGAAAGGTCTGTGCTGATTTACAGCTCCCGTTCAGAGAAAGTGAATCTAGGCTAAAGAGAACAGCTGGAGTGCAGCGACCTAGAAGTTGCAATCTATTCCCTGCCATCTAATGTGGACCTTGAGAGATCATTTAACCTTGAGAGGTCATTTTGCTTGTCTATGTTTCAGATACATCCATCTCTGCAAAGAGGATATGCTGTTTTTCTTTTTTGAGGTTACCAAATGACAACTTCATATGACACCTTCTTTAAACATCGAAGAAGAGTTGTAGCTGGAGAGGAAAAAAAAAGTGTTTTCAACCTCTAAAATGTCTGAAAGTATCAACAAAATGTAAAGGTAAATTAAGAAATGAAAACTGGGCTAATGAATTTGTCTACATCATGTGAGCAAATATAAATATGATTTAACCCACAGAAATACAAATGCTTTCCTCTAGTATGTTCATGCTTATTTTTTATTATATTTCACCATGCACTCTCCTCCAGACAGACACATTTGGATAAAAGTGTAAGCATGCCCTCGTCTATGTCTTTGGATGGTATTTAGACCATGGTACTTGGTGAGGAGCTCCCAGGTCAGTACCCCAGTGAACTTGCATAGGGAATAACGTGAGGCCTAAAGGAGCAGTTTTTTTCCCTATGGCATGACATGTTAATTAGCACTGACTCCCATGAGGGTTTGTTAGGTTGTACATAGAGTTATAGTTTCATATTCATCCCTGTTGTCATACATAACTGTACATTCCTCTGCATCCCTTAGTCTGTTAGATTTTGATGACAAACACCAAAGGTAATTCAGAGCATTGATTACTTACCATAGAATAAAAAGGGAAGGCCACAGTAGGAGTACAAGGGGCAGAGGACAAATAAGCAACTAATATTCCAAAAGGTCTGTCACTGTAGCACAATGACCTAATCTTTTGCATGCATTTCTGATATTTGAGAACAGGACAGAGCAAAAGCCTATTTCCAGTCTAGCCTAGTAAAAATTGTTGCTGCATTCAGACTCTTGAATGACTGAGACCAGCCTTTCTATATTGCATTCAGTTTTCATTCACTTCCAGCTGTTTTCAAAGTTGCATAATGATGGCAAGACAAGAATTACTGATTTTAACACTTAACCAATGTTATCTGTGCAAGTGATTCCAATTCTGCTCCTAGCAAAACCTGAAAACTATACCTAACAGTGCTGGTCAGCTTGAAAACTTACAAAGTTCCAGCTGAAGCTCTAATAGACCCTGGACTAACATGACAAAATGTTTTCTGTTCTGAGATTGAAAGATCTGTACTTATAATATGACTACTGTTCCCTTAAGATTTTACTCCTGCCAACACTATCACTTCAAACAGCATTTTGACAAGATACGGTTGAAAGGTGCAATGGCACAATTTCCCCACTCTCTGTTGTTCCAGTATATTGAGGGAACACACACTGTGTTAGGTTAAGACTACCAAGAAAAGATTAAAAACAACCCCACCAAAATAAACACCCAGAAATACACTGAACCTTCATTCAATTCCATTCCATTCACATTATACCATTAAAAAAATGTAAGGATACCTCTTTATTTAATTCTCTTATTTATTCTCAATAGTGTCTTGAATCACACTGACATGTACTAATGGAACTACTTTATAATAATTTAGTATTAAATTCAATATATTTCTGCTCTAAAAATAACAAAATACAGACAAGAATGGCAAACAGAAACATAAGTACAGGGGTGCAATGCCCCCCAATCACATTCGGTATATAAAACTGTCCTTAGACAGATCAGAGAAATTAGCATTAGAAAGTAACCACTTGCATATCAATTTATAACATCACAGAGATGTTACTACAGCACATTTTCTGAGTCATACAATCATTCAGTCTCACTAATCTGTTACACCTGTTGCTTTTTGAAATGACCTGCTGAGTGCTTGAGTTTTCTCTATGCCCTGCAATTTTTTAAAGATTATGAGAGTACTTTTATCACTAGTGAAATCAAATTCAAAACCTGGTTTATCACTCCTTTAAGTGAGTAGGTTGATTTTCAGCTGTTTGGAGGCATTTCATTTATTTTTGTCTCGAAGGACTGCATGGTCTCCAACCAGTTTCTAGCTGATCAAAGATTTGGATTACAGAAAGCATCCTTTCAGGTCATGAAACAAAATTAAAACAGACACGTTTTCTTTCTGTAAAAAATGAGATGGGATAGTTTCTTTCTGCCTTTCAATAAATCAGTTATATATTTTGCTTTAATTTATTTCCATTAAAAAAATGCTGTCATGTTGTACATATTTTTTTGTAGGAACTGCTGGAAAGCAAAATATTTTCAAGAAAGGCCTACCAAGATCATAAGCTCTAACATCTACAGAACATATTTTTATAATTTTAATTTTAACATGAACAGAGTCCTTTGTATTTGAATATTACCCTGCTGCATTTCTGATCAAAATTCAGCAGCACTCTGAAAACATATACAAAAGAAAATTGGAAATTACTATAAAGAAATATATATGTACTGCAAATATGTATATTTTCTTCATAGAGAGTATATTTTTATTTTTACTGCTTAAACTAAATGAACCACAAAAAGTGACATTATTATAAGTGTCTGCAAGTATTTAGGCTTTAATGAGAAACAAGAAAATAAGATAGTTATTCGAGAACTATGACCTTGGGTTTGGGTTGCTTTTTTTTTGTCACAATGTGCCTTCAAAAGATTTTGCGTTTTTTTGAGGGATTTTTTGGTTTTTTTGTGGAAGGTGATTGTGGGTTTTTTATCTTTCTTTTTTTTTTCATGTGTGTGTGCACACGTGTACTCTGCTTGGGCATTCAAGATAAATTGTGAAACGCATCAATCAATAGACCTCATCTATGAGTTGCACTCTTAGGTGTGGAAGTAATTTATAAGAGTAAGAGATCTCTTAGAATCTTTTACATTCAGGTGATCCCAAATCTGTATAAATGATCTTGACTTTTCCACTATGAAATATGCATCAGGACAGCCTTATATTCTAGTTAAGACACGTATGTAGAAGGAAAACTTCAAAATACAAAAGCACAATATTCTTCTTCCACTTCACAATGTGAATGGGCTACAAAGGCATCATGGTGGATGATAAATTAGCAACCCTTTACTGTTAATTTTAGTACAAATCTGTTCACACTCAGTCTTGTATGTAGTCACAGTTCAGTACAGCTTGCAGAGGGCCACTCTGTTGTATCTAACTAAAAGAAAAATATGGAGATGGAAGATAGCAATTTCAAAAATTATTGTCATTTCTGCAGAATTTTTTCTTCAGTGATTTTTTTTTCATTGAATAATAGAACTTGAATCAGAATTATTTTCATATTAAAAAAATAAATACTTGGTAGAAAGCATGTTTCTAATCACTCCAGTGAGATAGATTATCATTGCTTCAACATGAACGGTTGGACTAAAATTGTTACACTGTAAGGTGTAACTTGCTTCCGGGTACCATAACAAAACTGACTTTTGATCTATACAGTGAGTGATGTCAAACTACTTTATTAATTTTCACTAAAGTGAAGGTAGAACTGATTTTTTTTTTGCATTTGTAGGCAGGAAAATTATGAACAGGAATAGAAGAGCAGTCTTCTAAAATTCATAGCTGAAGCACAGATAGGCAGTGAAGCCTAACAGAACCAAACTGAGTCAACACAAATATGAGATTAAAAAAAAGGAAGGCTTCTGAACAGCCTGCTATAGGAGGAACAGAAATCTGCAGTTTGTTCCCAGGTGCCTGATTCCATGCAATTGTTTCAGAAGACAGCTTGCATGGGAGCTGCCTTCCTCTAGCAGCCAGGGCTCTGGGGACCCAGCAGCCTGACCAGGCAGCGAGCCCTATGGACACAATATACAATAAGCGCATAGGCTGATTTCCATCACTGTTTCAATGGAAATGACTCTTTCTACCACGTCTTGGTTCTTTAAAAAGTCTATCTAAACTATTATGATGTAAAGAGATTTTGAAGATTGCATTGCCTCTAAAAATCTGACCTTCCATTCATTGCCTGAGTAGAAAGTAACAGCTTCTCTAAAGCTGAGATTTAGGTTCAGTTCTAATGACAAGTGAAATGAAGGATCTTTTTATTCCACTCAGGCCCTCTACTGTTGTTTGTTATCTATTCAGTAAAAGTGATTCAAGAATTATGTTTAATCTATCCTAAACTGGGAATTTTAAAAGCAGAACCCAGTATTTTTGTTGAGAAGCACTTCTTTTCATGCTTCTCATTGATTCTAAGCTATTTACGAATATTTCTGAATTACTAGACTCTGGCTTTTCCAACCATTGCTTTCTTATTGGGGTATTTTAAAGAAATCCCTATTTTATTGGACATTACATGATAATCTATGTGACTTGAAGTATAGCAGTCAACCATTTTGCACATTGGTAGCTAATAATGTGTTGTTTTACTCATCACAAAGTGCATGTAGAAGAAACTGACTTAAGAAAAGCAGAAAGGCATGGTTGACAAGTTAATAATTCAATGTCATCATTACATAAGAAAAATGTTGGATTCTACTATTCCAGTGTTGACTCTAAGTGTATATTTTGAGACAATAACTTTAGAAAATTGCTGGCTTCATGTTTTTTCTTTTCATTATCAGAACTTCATCCATCCCTGAAAATAACAAATACAAGCAGACATGCTGAAGCATGTCCACTCTCCCTTTGTTGGTCAATATCTATATTATGAATTTTTGACAGTTTGTGTGCCCAATCAAGTCATACATCAAGTTTGCACCAAGGTGTTGATCTATGCATGCAAAAGTTAATTATGCACAAAATAACTCTGAATAAGGTCATGCTGAGAAGCAGAAAAGCAACATGAAGTTATTTGTAGGCGTAAATATAAGTTCTGATAAAAGACCATTTAGTACAAATAACTAGCGTGACACTTCTTCCATTCTAACTGGAAATTAAGCTACTTAGTTTCAAAAGCAAAATACATCAATAATTGATGTATGAATACTCTTATTTTTTAAGGCAGAATTATTTCCTATTCATTAGCATTTATCCAAAAGTCATTAATTTTAATATGCATTTGGGTGATGGTTTTTGAATTGTAAATAGTTCTGCGCTCTCCACAATTTAACCAGATTTTGCATATTCATGAGACAATTTAGTCAAAAGATGTAGCAGGGCATGCATTGCTTTGGGATATAGTCACATTAGGTAATTCTGTGGTACTGTGCTGCCTAAGGCTTCACCTACTTCCTTTAGCACCAAATAATATGAAAGATTTCATGCACCAGTGTCTCATGTAATTGAGATTAAAAAGCCCCAGTGAAAACACTTCACAAACATATTCAAGTTAATATTTTCACATGTTAATACAATCTCTATGCGAAGCAATCAGTGATAGAGAAACATAAGTAACACCATGATGAAAAATAGTAGAATTTTTTTCTTTCATGATATTTAAATTTTATACTGATTATAATAGTAATGATAAAAATTTCTGTATGCTAGACAACATTTGCATCATGTCACAGATAATTAGTCTTTGAAAAGGGAAAAACAAGAAACTCTGCAAGCATCTGTGTGCTAGATTGTGGTTAGTTCTGGATATCACAGGTAATTAAAGGTCGTAAGGCACTCACCTGTACTTGCACCACCTTCTTCAGATCTGAGTCTCCTGGAGCATGCTTTTACAGACAAGATGGGTACGAAAGGGGTAGGATCAAAATTTTACATTTACTGACACGTGGTACTGTGCTGGTGTAGTTTCTTTTCTTTTCCATACATGCAGATTCTGAATATATATACATATTCCTTAAGGAACTGGCTGATGTGACTGCCAGGCCACTCTCCAAAATATTTGAAAAGTCATAGCAGTTAGGGGAAGTCCCTGGTGACTGGAAGAAGGGTAACATTGTGCCCATTTCTAAAAAGGGTAGAAAGGATTACCATGGGAACTACTGATCTGTCAACCTCATGTCTGTGCCTGGAAAGATCATGGAACAGATCCTCCTGTAATATATGCTAAAGCACATGTGGGGTGGGGAGGTGATTTGAGACAGCCAGCATGGCTTCACCAAGGGCAAGTCCTGTATGACCACTTTGGTGGCTTTCTATGATGGGCTGACCACAGCAGTAGGCACAGGAAAAGCAATGGAAAGCATTTGACACAGTCCCTCACAACATCCTTCTTTCCAAACTGGAGAGATATGGTTTTGATGGGTGGACTGTTTGGTGGATATGGAATTGATTGGATGGTCACATTCAGAGAGTAATGGTCAACAGCTCGATGTCCATGGAGATCCATGACAAGTGGTGTCCCTCAGGGACCCGTACCAGGACCAGTGTTGCTTAATATTCTCATCAATAACATAGATAGCAAGATCGAGTGCACCTTCAGTAAGTTTATAGATGACACCAAGCTGAGTGGTGTAGCTGTCACACCAGAAGGACAGGATGTCATCCAGAAGGACCAGGACAAGCTGGAGAAGTGGACCTGTGAGAACCTCATGAGGTTCAACAAGGACAAGTGTAAGATGCCATACCTGGATCAGGGCAATTTGTGGTTTCAAAATAGCCTGGGGGATGACATGATTGAGAGCAGCCCTGCAGAGAAGGACTAGAGGGTGCTGGTTGATGAGAAGCTTGACATGAGCTGGTAACGTGCATTCGTATCCCAGAAGGTCAACCATATCCTGGATTGCACCAAAAGAAGCACAGCTAAAAGTTTGATTCCACCCCTCTACTCCACTCTTGTGAGATCCTACCAGGAATAATCTTTCCAGTTCTGGAATATTCAATATAAGAAGTATAAGAAGCTGTTGGAACAGATTCAGAGGAGGGCCATGAATATAGTCAGAAGGCTGAAGCACCTGTGCTTTGAGGGCAGACTGAGGGAGTTGGGGTTGTTCAGCCTGGAGAAGAGAAGGCTCTGGGAAGACCTCATAGGAGCCTTTGAGTACCTGATGGGGGCCTACAAGAAAGCTGGGGAGGGATCATTCGTACAATGGCCTATATGGTAGGGCAAAGGGTAATGGCTTTGAACTGAAAGAGGGTTGATTTCTAATAGATATAAGGAAGAAATTGTTCATTGTTCATTATGAGGGTGGTGAGACACTGGAACATGTTTCCCAGGGAAGTTGTGTATGCCCCTTCCCTTGAAGAGTTGAAGGCCAGGTTCTTTGTGGTTTTGAGAACTCTGGTCTAGTGGGAGGTGTCCCTACCTATGGAAGGGGAGTTAGAACTATATGGTCTTTAAGGTCTCTTCTAAATCAATCCATTCTATGATTCTATGACTCCACAGTAAGTCTGGCACGTAGTCTATGCTAGCAACTGTTTTTTTGAGCTTATTATGGTAGGTTACAAAATAATTTACCCACAGAGTGAGTAGACAATTAAAACAACACATCTGTCTCAAGTCATCCCCACCAAAGCATTGCCAGGAGAAAAAGGAAGAAAAATTATTTCATGAAGTGTATCACTTGCTATTGCAAACCAGTCCCACCATATCCAGGACAGGAAAAGATAAAGAACAAGGCAATAGCTATCCTTGAAGAGTGTTTATCAAAACAGAGAAAAGTAGGTTGGCTAGACAAAGGAGACTAAGAAGGTATTAAGAATATCTAAAATAGCATCAATGTCCTGAAAAAAAAAAACCCACAAGTTTTGAATTTCTAGTGGATTTGGAAAGCAAACCATATTAAGCCATAGAGAAGCTGGAAAGCTGCCTGGCAAAAGAAGGACCTGAGGATGTTGCTTGCCAGTTGCCTAAATACGAGCCAGCAATATGCCCAGGTGGCCAAGAAGGCGAATAATGTCTTGGTTTGTATCAGAAATAGTTTGGTCAGCAGGACCAGGGAAGTGATTTCCCACCTATACTTGGCATTGATGAGGCCACACCTCAAATACCGTGTTCAGGCTTGGGTTTGCAGTTTAATTAAGTTTTCACTACAAGAAGCACACTGAAGTGTTGAAATGTGCAAAGGAGACCAATGAAGCTGATGAAGGATCTGGAGCACAAGTCTTATGAGGAGCACCTGAGGAAATTGAGGTTGTTTAGTCTGGAGGAGAGGAGTCCGAGAGGAGATGTTAGCAACTGTCATTGTCAACAACTACCTGAAAGGAGGTTGCAGTGAGGTGGGTGTTGATCTCTTCTCCCAAGTGAGAAGCAGTGGGACAAGAGGAAATGGCCTCAAGTTGCAGAAGGGGAGGTTTAGGCTGGATATTAGGAAATATTTCTTCCCTGGACATTTCGTGAAGCATTGGAACAGGCTGTCCAGGGAAGTGGTTGAGTCACCATGCCCAAAGGAGTTTAAAAGATGTGTAGATGTGATGTTTAAGGACATGGTTTATTGGTGGACTTTGCAGTGTTAAGTTTTTGATTGGACTCAATGTTTTTAAGGGTCTCTTACAATGTAAACAATTCTGTGATTTTATGAAAGATGAGCCCGACAATGACAAATATTTCCAACCAAGTAGAGCCCATCACAGATTAGGACAGTTAAGGTGGTAGTTAGCAACACTTCAGTACCAAGCACTAGTGACTGGCTAAATATTGTTATTCAAAGCTTCAACAGGGAGGAAGACATTTACCTTCATTTCCTTTATTGCTGTCTGCATGTTATCTAGAGGACTTGTTAATTCATCATTTTTATTATTTCCTAATCACAGATGAATTTTCTAAAGCTACTTCAGGTAACTTAAAAGAAGCTTTACAGATATTGTCTTTACCTATAGTCCATGGCAGTGCACAAAGGCAGCAATAAAAGAGACATTTTACTTAGAGTATGCTTTCTCTGCATTTATTCATTGAAGGCTAGGTTAGAGTTGGCATTAAGTGCTTATTACAGTGCCTTTTTTATGCTACATCAGGAAAGAAAAAGAAATGTGGCATTGAAGAAACAAAAGGGTAGTGTCATGACAGATACGGATTACAATTTGACCATTCTGCAAAGTAATTTTTTTGAGAGTTTATGCAAAAAAATTAGGTTCAGGAATATTTTCTTAAATATTGATGGTTTAGTCATTACTAGCTCTATATAATTGCAGTCGCTTTTCGGTTATCAAGTCATCATGATCCAGTTTTGTTCGCATACAAAATATCTCCTTGTTTGAAAATATTTTTATATTGGATAGTATACAAAATGCTCATTTAAGATAGGTCAAGATTTTTCATTGAAATGCTTTCCCAGTGAAAATTTACTTTCCATTAAATAAAATCTAATTTTATTTAATGGAAAGTAAATAAATAAAACTTAATTTTGTTTAATGACGTCCAGTAAAATAACACTTGGCTGACAAAAAAAAACTTTTTATGTAAAGGAAACTTCTAATTGAAGCCTTTTTTATTATTCCTTCCCCCTCCCCCCCAATTATCCCAAAATAAATCACTCTGCATCAGCTAAAAGAATAGAAAAAGCAATAAAGAACCCAACAAATTTTCACACACTCCCCCAAGAGATATTTCCCCCAAGCCTTTATATTCCCTTCATTCACTGCTTTGCAGGACGTATAATTTAGATGTCCCTTCTCCCCTTAAGAGCCAGGTGTCCTTAAGGACTTGGAAACTCAAACACAGCTAACACACTCAGGCTTTTGTCACCTCAGTTGTCTGATGATAAATGCAACTTTGCCCCACTCTTAATGCTGCTGTGAAGGCCATTTTCTAAGCTTTAATACCATCTGTACTTTTTCTGCTCCTTGCCCAATTCCAGTGAATCAAACACAAGCTTCTTTCCTCACTTTCAGAGCCCTTCACAGCTATGTCTCTCCCTCCATATTATCACCTTTCAGTCATTACTGGCTCCCACTTCTGCTTATGCCTGCCTCTATTGCTCATGTGTTAAATTTCTAGTACTTACCGACTCTATTTCTCAGACTTGGGAGACTGTATCTTGAGAAGCAGGACTAACCGCTTTTCATCTTTCAAAATTCTTTCCCTTCAATGCAAAACCTAATAAAAAGCTTGAAAATAGCTCTCCTGCTGATATGTCAATGAGATTTCCTAATGAGCTTCATGTTCTTTTTGTTCCCCCACTCTGCATTGTGCCCCTTCAGCTTACATTTAGGCTGTTCTCTCTTTAGGTAAAGTCCGCGTGCATTTTTTGCAGCTTGCCTATCTGAGAAATGTGCTACTCCATGCCCATGGCACCTGTGCAGTATGACGATAAAAAGAGTAATTTTGAGTGGGAAAATAGTGAAGAATCCATTTAAAATAAGAAGTTTAGGACAATTAGTCTCTCATTCTAAGATTCTCTCAACTCTTGGGGACAGATATTTGAATAAATGATTCAACTGATTTCTGCATAACTACAAACAAACAGTATGAACGCTCAGCTGACAGTTGGAGGAATTAATTGATTTTGATGCAAAATCAATGTTTTCTATCAGCCCTAGTTTTCCTCTTAATTGCTAGTGTGTAGAATGGCATGTCAGTTAGGAAGCACAGAGATTCTTAGTAGGATAAAAGAAAGTGGATGCAGGATTACTTTTTAAAAAGACTGGCCTACAAACCCTTTGTTACTTTAAAGAAGGAAGATGTTTTCATTTTTGTAATGTCATTAATGATAATGCTTTTACAAGCAAATCAAGAAATAATTAAAGTTCTTCTATCTTAACAATAGAGGTCTAGAAATAACCAATAAAATACAAGCCAGATTAAAAAGAAAAAGCCTAATTAAGTTAGACAACAGATTTTAGTTTACAGTTTCCCAGATGTAATTTAACAAGACTAGAATTGAGTAAATGCTATAAAGTTATTCCCAGGAGTATTTACTCACATTATTAGTGAATTTGCTTTGAAGGTATATGCATCCCTTTTCGTTTTGTTTCTCACTATATTCATTTGATAGAGCTTCAGCATCATGAATATTCATGAAAAAAAGAGTGTAAGTGTAGCCTTTACCTAAATAAGAAACAGCAACAATGCCAATTAGCAGCCAAAAAAACTAGCAATGAGACTGAGAATATGGGAAAAGCAATACTGATGGAAAATAAAACTGGAATGATTTTGAAGTATTAACTGAAAGAAAAAAATACTATGATTATCATTTGTTGAATTAAATAGATATTATAGAAAGCGCACCAAGTAAAAACTTCCATGAGCATATGGCACATTTTATAGCATATACTGCTTCTATACATATTAAAAAATGAGTTACCCTTTCTCTCTAGAAATGTTTAATAATTCATTTTCTATAAACGCTCAAACCACAATTTTTTTAATTTTATAAACACATGTTTTTTGTAAGAGAAAGTAAATCATCTTAATTATTACCATTAAATTACATTATTTCCACAAAGAAGAAACAAAGAAAAAGATACCCTAAAATATATAAGAAACATTTCCAGCATCCTCCCAAAGTAATTTAATCATTAAATAATTTCTTTCTTGTGAAAGGAATTGTGGATGGAATTGTGGCTTCAAGATATGCTGTAAATGTGTATCTCATAGTTAAAAAAAGGAGTTCTTTTTTTTATTATTCAGATGCTTTGTGCACTGCATATATACCATCACTACATTTTATTTACCATGGGATGATTAGCAAACCTTTTAATGAGATCAGTTTTTTTTTTAATGAAAACACAATTTATCTCCAGCTTTTGGGTTATTTTCATTCAACCCCTCAGCAGTGGAGAATTCACAGAAACAAAGATCACTTCAGATCCACAAATGTATAATGGTATGGCAACAGCCCTGTTCTAAATGCACATCTGTAATTCTGTAGCATAAGCATTTTTCTTCCCCACTGCACCCTCATTCAGCTCCGAAGTTATTGTGAAGTAAGCATTTCCAAGTCCTGGAGAAATTATTCACCTCTAACCTTGACATTCAATGCATTCAGCATGGTGCAGGTTTTCTGTGTAATAAAAGTAAAATTGGATTTTTTTATAAATATGTAAAACCTATATGTTAATCCAAGAATGTCATTACACTGTGCAGGACTAAGCATTCAAAATATTTACACTTTATTAATAGTAAGAATTAGTATAAACAGTAGTAAATGTATACATATATGACCTTGACATATTAAGGAATAATAAAACACCTTTTCAATACAAAGATCCACTTATGCAGAAGTATTACTATTACATGTACTCCTTACAGATACAACTTACATCAAAGTATTTTACATCCTCCTAGAACTCAGAGATGGTGCAAAGTCTGACTTAAATATATGTAGAAAACTTATCTTAAATAATAATCGTTTCAAAGTAATAACCTATTGAAGAATGACAGCTTTGTGTTGATACATTTGGTATTCAGTCAGCAGTCATCCCGTCACATCTGCCAATCCTGACTGATAAACATTCAAAAGAGCCTAGAAGAATATTGACAATCCCTTAACTTGTGTGTAATATGGAGATAAGGACACCAAAATTATATTTACTTATGCTCGTAGTGTAGCATGAAGCTTCACAAAACAGCAAAGCTAGATTTTACTACTTCTCTGTGCATTTTTTTTATTTATTTACTGCTATGCACTGTAAGATTCAACTCCTGTTCAATGATTCAGTGCTGTATAAAATAACTAATCTTCATGGGGGTAGAAGGGAGAAAGAAAAAAGACAACCACCTACCAAAAAGCCACTTTCCTCCCCAAACTCCAAGCTTCATCCCCTCTCCTAAAACATGAAAAAAGAAGTTAGGAATAGGTACAGTATTTTCTCTGCCTAAGGGTGTTCTACAGGAATTCAAGGGTGACCAAAGCCACTGAGTCTTTGTGCTGTAGCCATTGTGCCTAAAACATCAATATAGATTAGAAACTTTGATTTATTCTCTTCATGTATGTGGGAAAAAATCAAGTTAATGATTCCTTAATAAACTACAGGAGCTTTTAGGTAGAAGGCCATGTCTAGCTTTGTAATGAATCACTCTGTAATTTGTTAGACTTGCAGTCTTAAACCTAAAAATTGTGATTTTTTTTTTTTTTTTCTCATGAGATGCATATTCTGGAGGTGATCAGAGTTCCATGTAATCTGAATGGAAATTATGCAAGAAAGTCTTTATCTCATTTATTTCTATGTTAATATTTTGCTTCTTGAATGTGGTTAAAGACAAAGGCCCACAGCAGGGATTTAGAAATACTAAAGCCACATGTTACAAGCTTTGATATTGATATTTAACCTGTTCAATTCTTTGCATTGATTTAAATAAACAATTCAGTTGTCTTTTGACATTTAAAGAAGCAGGTTCCATTTTTAGACCTGGCCTTTGACAATTCAGGAAACCAGAAATATATTCAGTTTCACCAAACTTTGTAGTATACCCTACAGAGTTTCAAAATCTCTTGTGAATTTGCATTTCACTGCTCAGAAACTTGGGCTCCAAGGATGTGGTTTTCCTGAGATCTGCTAGGTTTTAAGCTACTAGAGATGCATGCTTTTTCCTATAGAAGTTTGAAATATTATATTTCTGTTTTATTCCAGGTTGTGGTGGGGAAAAAAAAGAAAAGAGAAATCCTCTCAGAAGTAGAGTTATCTTTCACTGCGCAGCTGAACTTCACCTTTTTATATCAAATATAAAGCTATTGTGAGTGAGGTTTTTTGAATATCACAGATTATTTCTGAAGTGCTTGCGAGTTCACAGGACTAACTCAAACTTGTGAATTCTTTTAGAAGCAAGGACAGGCTGGAACCATAACCAGTGAAAAATCACTCTTTTTCTCTTAATCTTTCTCATAATCAGGGTATAATGCTTCTCAGACATGTATAATGCAATTTTTAAGGGTGCAGATAAAAATGAAATTTTGCCTGAAAGACATTTGATGGTGCCAGCTGCACAACTCATATTTCTTGCCTATAGATGAAGCTTATTAACTCTGTTGTGTGCATAAAGAAGTACTTTCAGAGCAAATCTCATTTTGGTCAATTTCCCTAAGACAGGAGCTGGCTCTTTGTCTGTCTGCACTCACTGCTATAGACAAATCAATTGTCCATCTTGGTTACAGTAGCATGCAGGAAGATTTTCCATCAGCCTGCGAGTGATGAAGTAAGTTGCTTCAAAAGTTTTTGTCCCTGTACAATATTTTTTTCATTAGAAGTTCTTGCCTATTCAAAGTCAATCCTCCTTTCAGGAAGGAAAATAGACTAATATGTGATACACTGGAACCATTCCTTCTGTCTGGTTGCCTGTCAACACAAGGCATGGAAATAATTAAAATAACTCTTGTTTAGCTATGCATCTGTGGTGGTGAAATCTCCCCAGCCCACTCTGTGATCTCAGGATAAGTCGTGCATGTCTTGGAGGAAACTCTTATTGTTTTTTTGGTTTTTTTTTTTTTTTTTGTCTTGGTTACAAGTGCAGAGAGAGAGCTGGGATGAGAACTGGAATGGTTAGTCTCTTCCTGACCACCTCTGGAACTCCTGTTGCATAAATGGTAGCCAGATCTGAGTGGTACCTGAACTGTACAATCTGGAAAGTACTGGAATTGTACAGTAGAAGATACGAAAGTTGCTTAGCAGTTTTTGTGGCCAAAATGGACAAAAATACTGAACAAAGTCAATCATCCTGCAGTCCTATAAACAGCGATCCTTTGAGCTCTTCTGTATCACAGTGCACTGTGATCAGGATCTCCTCGCTGACCTGGGATGCCTCTTCAAAGTAGAGTTCTCGACATTTAAAGACTGTTTGCTAAGAAAGCTGATGAAGGAGAAAGATGAAGTCAGACTTCTCAGACTTAATAATAGCCTGTTGATGAATGCTAATGCATTAAAGGTGAGCAGTTCAATAAACTCAAGAAGAGGAAAAATTTGATTAGAGTCTAGCCTCTGTGTGACTGTGTACTTATGTGTCTTTGTGCTTATGTGTATGGATGTGTGCTTTGGTTTGGAAAACGCTGCACTAAGTCTAGCGTGAACCTTGCTATTTTTGAATCTTTAATTAAGTTGCTGTTTTGATTATAGCAAATTCCATTCACTTTGTTAAATTTGTGCTTTTACAACATCGTATTAAACCCACTTTTTCTGATGTCTTTGACAGTGGTTCTTTAAGTGAACAAAATTACCCTTTCATGATAAATTGACATAGCTGACAGGATATTACATCAGGATTTGTGACAGCAGCACAGGGAAAGCATTTACTCACCATTTAAAAATTATCTGAGACATAAGCTACTAGAATTATTGATGATTTGCTTTTGTTTGAAAGTGAGAAAGTAAGTTACATTTGAACTTATTATTCAACTTCCCTTTCCTGTTCTTGGGTTTTGTTTTGACTTCCGCTAGTAGACTGAAGGTGCCATTTCTACTTGTGCTTTTTCTTCATGCAGCTACTTCTAGACTAGGTATAAATTATCCTTAATTTACATTTTAATAGGCTGTAGTGACTGAGCATCTGGGACAGAACCCACAGAACATGGATGGCCGCAGAGCACCTGGGGCACCTTAAAAGAAGAAACTTCTATGCCATGGCCCTGCACACAGAGAAGCCAGAGGGAAAAATGCTGTGTGAGGCTTTAGTCAAATACATATATTTAAATATTCAGATAGTTAAACTAAAACAAGCATACTTCACCATCACTTTGGTTATACCAATTTACACACTTATGGATCTATATTCAGGTGGTTTTTTTCAGAGGTACTTAACAATCACTTGTTAGAAATTCTACTCCTTTCAACTGGGGCAACTTAGCATGCAAATCAATAATACTATCCAATCCCAAATCAACATGCTTTGCAATTTGAGACACACACTCTCTTGTATCATGAAACACATTCAGGAAGTTCGCAAATAGAAGATGGAGACAAAGAGGAAAGAAGAATAAAAAGCATGGAAACAAAGGGGGATAGACTCACTCTCTCACACAACATACAAAATAGATAACTAAAAGATTCAAAATCCACAGTCATTTGTCTTAATCTTGTCATAAGTGTTGTAGGCACCACGTATCCCATATTTTAACAATGTGAGGACATATGCATATATGTCCTTCTCACTTCAGCTAATTTAATCTGTGCTCTAGTTTTGCTTTCAGAATAGTAGAAGAACAAATAAGGACACAACAAATTCTACCCAGAATCAATGCAGCTTTTACAGCACTGGAGTGTGATAGTGGTATATTTCAGCCTTTGATGGAGAAACATTTCAGCTCTGATTTCCAATATCCATATATACATAGCTCAGTTACAATTGCAATTGCACCAGTTTAGCTTCTACTGTCATAAAATGGGTTAATGAATGGTTGAATAGCTATAGATATTTTTCCAATTCAATTTTAATGAAACTAGACTGCCTGGAGTTAATGTTTTTGGGGTACCCCAATCATATTGAATATTATCATCCCTGTAACTTCCTTCTGTTCTTCTCAGTGGACATGTAATTTTTAAACTCTGAAAATTTTAAGATTACACCTTTTAAATTTAAGTTCTCAAACCTCTTTTAATGTATCTTAACCTATTATTCAGTCTCTCTCCCTTTAGTGTAAATAGATTTTATAACAGTTCAGTCTATTCTGATCACAGCAGTCTCCACGATTGCTGGAATATCACTAATTCTCATCTCAAATTGTCAGCTAGTGTATCTTTTTAGACGATCTTAAAGTATTACAATTTTTATAACAGATGCAGTTCATATTGAACTGTCAAAGCTTAAACAGTTTCAAAGCTTCAACACTGCAACAGCTTTGTACTTTTACAAATCTACATTTTTCTAATAGTTTAATAATCTCTGTGGACTTGAATGTGCCTTATCTTTTAAAAAAGGTAGTGGAGGAAATGGCAAGTTTTCCTTCAAAGAATGATTGCCAAGGAAGTCCCTCACCCGCAGTAGATTGTGGATATGTGCTAGTCAGAAGCTTGTGAGAGTTACACACTGATTAACTTTTGGGGCCTCGGAGACCTGCACTCTGCTCATGGATTCACTCCACCCATTAGTGTGGTTTGGGACATTAAATCGGATTACATTTTCTGACTTCCCTCTAGAAAATGGAACTCTTCTTCCTTTTTACCAAAAGCTTGTCTCTATCCCAAGGAACTGCCCAGTGCCCATGGCTGGGACAAACCCCACTGCCTCCTGGCCACTCTGTTCAATAGCTTGGACAGTGGGATTGGCCCCCAATGCAGCCTGGAGGGTCCCCCTGCAGCCGTCAGGGAGCCCCTAGTCCTTGCTACTCCATTTTTGGAGTGGAAATTATCTTTGGAAAAATATGTGCAACAGTGTATCATTATAAACTGGCCCTTACCTTCATTTTATGTAAATGAAAATGAATCAAAAATGTAGAAGGAATAAGAAATTTGCCCACCTTAAAGATAAGTTTTCCAGGTACTTTGCTTTACGTATGATTCCTCTATTTTTTTATGATTACTTTCCAAACTATTTCAGAGGATTACACTGTATAACTTGAAATGCCATAGCCTGGGAATAATTTAGCATACATTTAATATTTTCAAGCAGAGTTGTTACTTTGCTGGCTTTTTAATTCAATTCGAGTACTTAAACTGATTTTGCTGATGCTTTAGCTGACAGATGTTCCTCAGCGCGTGCTGCAGTGATTTCAAAAACTGTCCCAGATTTCTCAAAAGGATGGAGAAATGTGGACCAGAGACTTCTTCAATCCACTGCTGTTAGTGAGCAGGAGGCTTGTGTTGCTACACCACCACAAAATTACTAAAGGCAGATTGCTTTTTTATTGTTCTCAAAATCTGGCACTTGAGTACACTTTTACCAAACAGTTTTCAAGTTTAAAAAATTATGTCAGACAACGTTAGCTTCAATGATAAAAAGCTCAAAAATTGGTGCCTCCATCTGTTGCCCCAAAGGATCCAGTGCCACAGACAAAGTAAGCTGACTTGCCAAGTTAAACATAACACAAAATGGTAAATCCTATAGCTTTGTGAGCTGTATGATTACTCATGGTGCTGTTGTTCACAAGTAAACTATGTACCTGGAATAAACTAAGGAGAAATTAGATTTAATCATCTGTTTCTTTTATTTGTTTGGAATTTTTTTTTTAATTGAAAGTTTGTATTTGGAGGCTTATTTCTTGGAGGTCCCTGCTTACTTGAACCAGATTTTTCTGAAAGTTTGTAAATAGTGCAATAAATTACCACCATGCGAAGAGCCTATTTTAAACTTAATAAAAGATAGGCACATGCTTAATACATTTAAGGTGTTCTTGAAATTCAATATGCATTTAAAGGCACAACATAATCCAGTATGCTAGCTGAGAAAATAGTTGCCTCACTTTATCCAGAAATTAAGATCTTTGCTACACAAAATATAGATGAACTTATGCATACGTTACCTGTTTCTGGAGCTAACTATGGCCTTGAATATGATAATGCATATTATTCTGGAAAACAGAATGACCCATAAATTTTGTCACTGACATTTTGGATATTCATACGCACAAGATTTAGGGGAAAAAAAAAAAAAAAGAAAATGAAAAAGACTTTGACGTATAAACTGAAGAATAGATTCTGAGTACCCTTATTCTTGTACTCTTTGATACTAGGGACTCTAAAGTCTACTGCTGTCTCTGCATAAATCAGAACATCACCATCATCTCTTCCAATTTATCTCAGCAGTTCTTCTTATTCATAACCTCTAGACTGTGCTATGCCTTAATCAGTCTCCTGCTAATACGGATTTCTCCTCTATACAGGAATAGCACTGAGGAGCCCTTGAACAATTTAACACCCCTATAGGCTAAGAAAGGAAGAGAAGACACCATTAAAAAGGACAGAACAAGACTGTCACCTCTGATTGCTCAACGTCATCAGGTAGTTTTTCTATATTTCTTAAATTTGCCTTGTAAATAACTGAATTATTACATCAGATTAGAATAAATATTTATGTAATTATTACATCAGATTAGAATAAACATTTATGTATTTGAACCATCCTATTTGGCAACCATAATCTGCAAATACTGTACAATAGCTCTATATAACCTCACAAGTGCTCAGACACGTGCACACACAAACATGTACGTCCCCTAATTATTCTCATTTTGAATTATAATAACATATTTATACTGATTCCAATGCTACAATGGATCAAAAGCACAAGTATTCAAGACAACTTTCATTTACACAGCTTTATACTAACCAGCTCCTATATAGTTTTCTGAGTTTACCCCTTATGAAGTACTATCATAATGTGCTTGTATCAGACCAGTATTTCCAGTTGCTATAAAAGCCAGTAAGAGTGAAAATTATTTCAGAAGCCAGCAAATCATTCCAGTTCAAGAAAGTAAATCTTGCCAAGAAAAAGACTTATTCACTAGAACAATCCCACAGGGATGTAAGTACTACATTAAAAGCACATAATTTTCTTATAAATCCATCAAGCTCCAGCAGGTTTATAACAATTAATTAAATGACTTAAACATCAGACAAGAAGCTGGACTACAGTTTGTGCTCTGTGCACCTCCAAAGGTTCAAAGGTTTCTTGTGGTTCAATTAAGCATTTAAAAGTACTCCTGTTTATTATAAGCTTATATGAATCACAAAAATCTTTTGAGAGTGCCTGCATTTCTTCTTCCTTTCCAGCAAGACTGTATTGCTTACTTCTCAAGATGAACACCACCCCTAAATTAAGCACTAAACACCTCTCTCCATGTGTACATAACCATAGACTTTCCCATATAATTTGCATTTCTAAAATAGAAAAGCCCAGCCAATAGCTTGCTGGTTTTATTCAGACCCAAGGCAAATTCTGAAAAAGTCACAAGGATCCATAGCAAGGCCAAACCCAGACAGTTTATCTAAAACCAATATGATGGAGTCTCCATCATAAATCTCTGTTTTGCTGTTGTTGTTCTCCTAAAAGTGATGACCAACAACCAAAAGCAATCATGACATCTTCATGGTTCAAAAAGAGTCTCTGTGTCCTGAAGGTGTGTTTGACATGACTAAGCCCAAGTTTAGCCCAGCTATGGATAGAATAATAAGTACATTTCTCATCATGTAGCTGTTCTTCTGTAAGTCTTTCAGGAGATAATAGATAGTGTCAGGGCGGTGAATGAAAATGTCATTGTGAGTTTGATTTTCAGTAGAAGTTCACAATGAGAGAGGTAGACAGATTTATTTTGTCTTCTTTGTAGTCCTAGATTCTTTCTGAGTAAATAGCTGAGGTTTACAGTGCAATAGACTCACCTCTGCTTCATTAGCTGGGCTTCAAACATATATTTTAAACACAGAGATTGAAGAAATGGAATCCAAAATGGTCACTGTTTTGTGTCTCAGGCCACCTTTATTATTTCCTTAAAAAGCAGGGGTGTCTCTTGGCAAGTGTTCTCTTTGCATTTGGATTGAATTGTAATGTGTTTTTATCTCTTTTCTCTGGATAATCCAGCAGGACAATTTACATAATCTGAAAATGAAATATATTTGAAGTTAAAAGCCAAATGCAGTAAGAACATTGGCAATTTACCAAAGATGTGTCTGAAACATTATGGGGAATAATGGAGTTGGCAAAAAAATTAAAAGGTATTTCTGAATATATATTACCTTTGACTTTTCTTAGAATTGTATCTTACATTTCATATTCTATCCCACTGCAAAGGACTTGTACAAAATGAATTTTGATGTTATTTAAATAGTGTTTGCAGAATTAAGAAAAGTACATTTCCACTCTTAGTGAAATAGTAATGGAATAGTAACTACTCTTTTCTTTGTCTTATCTTTGTGATTGCACAACCTGAAAATTAAAGGGTTTACTCACAGCACCAACACAGGTTGAAATCAGAATCCTTCTTTACACCACTTTATTGACTCTGAAGCAAAGGTATGGGAAGATTGGTACAGGGCAAACACCTGTCTTTGTCTGACCATAAGAATAATAACTAGTAAATGCAGATTACTTCTATTGCAACTCATTGCCCAGCAAGTTACGTCAATCTTCAGCCTTAACTAAGGGTTGTTCCAAAATATAATTTTGTTTGTGAAGGATGTAAAATAGGTCTGTTAAAAAAAAATAATAAATCAGTATGTATCAGTACAATATCCTTAATAATACACATTACATGAATATAAACAGATAAAAAGTTTTGATTCCAGGGAAGCTGAGGAGAACAGCCTCTTAGGACAGAATAACTTTTCAACAGAGATAGCATAGGAAGAAGAATAATATTTTTGTCTTCTTATATATAAGCTTTATGCTGAACCGAGAAATGAATCTCACTTTATCCATATACATTTTTGATAAGAAGACCTGTATCACCAGATTATCTGAGAAATACAAATACATTGAATAATTATACTTTTCTAAAGTAGCAGAGAGAAGACGGTCATACAAGGATTAATTATTTAATGTTTATATCCAGGCTGAAAACATAAAGTGTTTCTCCTTTATCATTGCTACCTACTCCAAATGCTTGGAAAATTCCCTTCAGAAGAGGTGAGCGTGAGGAGGAAAGCAACAAAATTAAATAAATAATTCAGCAGATATGATTGTGATATAATTACTTTTCTTTATTTTTGTGGCAATTCTTTCTGGTTTTTATGTATTTTCTTTCAAATTAAAATTAAGTATTGTTCCAGTATAACGCCATATGGAACTCTTACCCCATTTAGAGTAGCACAAATGCCTCATCATGCATGGATTTGATCCCAACACCTATGTCCAACCTCCGGCCCTAAACAGACAGAATGAATACAGAAAAAGAGGGGGAAAAAGAACTACACATTGTCTGTTTGTGAAAAACATAACAAAGAACAATATTTTTAAATACCAAAGCTGCTTCAGAAACTAGCAGCTTCTAATTATTTTCCGGAAGGTCAGCATAGGTTTTTTTGTACGTTATTCAACTAAATCTTTAAAATACAAGTTCTTTTTGTTCATGGGAGCAGTGGAAGTTTGCTTGAGGATCAGCTTATGCATTTTTGTGTCTTTTCATTAATGTGCAGTCATATATGTCTTGGTTATATACTGTCTAGTCTTAAAAGTAGTACATGATTCTGAGCTGTAGCAGTATGAGTAGTTCTATGTAAATATGCTATCACAATATTCACTGTTTAATTGGGGCATGCTCTGTCACTGTAGCTGCTTTATTGAGGTGTCTCTTGGGAAACCAATTTAGCCTACTGATAGTGAATGGTAATATGGTAATAACCATTGCTTAATCAGGACAGTAATTAGCATCAATTCTGTTTAACTAAACTAAATTTAACATCAAGTAAAGTACTGATTAACCTCCAAACTATTGATCAGTGCTCACTAATTCTCCAAAGACACAGAATAATTATATCAATAAGTGACATAAATGTTTAACTTCACAAATCAAGCAGTATCTGGAAATACAGTGCAGCATAAATAGTATTCCTACATGGGGAAAATCAGTTTGAATACATTATCTCTGTTAGTTATAATTCCTTTTCAAATTTTAATTGTTCAATTTACATAGTTGATGGTGTTTAGCTGATTCTTACTACCTGTGGTGTTTTTTTATAGTACCTGTCTATCAGGCATTACTCAATTCCACAACAACCTTGAGTGAATGCTGAACTGTAGAAGTATGACGTAATTTGATGATGTCTGAGTGTAATGATACACCAAGGCTTCTAGTTGAGACTTGCAGTTCACATTCCTGTATCTGTAGAAATATGACAGATACAAAGGGTTTCATTTCTTCCTCAAAAGATGCTATGGTAGCATATTCTTGGCTCTAAATTTTGCAGAGTTTCCAAAGAGCAGATCTGGAGTGTTACAACTCTCATAATAATTAGCATCCCTGGTAATCATATTGTTCATTATTGGATTCAAAGAGTTCAGCATACTTCATCACATCTTTACACTGAGTTGCAATGATTTTACATATTTTCTTTTGTACTTTCTCATACCTGTAGACTTGATTGTTATGTTTCTGATGTTCTTTGCCTGAAATTCCATTGTGGAGTCCACTCAGGGCATTATCATTGATCAAGAAAAGATGACTACTCTTCCCATCTAATAATGATTACAATCCTTTTTCTTAAGGACATTTCTTAAGATTTCTTCTTCATAACAGTTGAAGAGGATCAGTGGAATTGACAACCTTGTCTTATATCTACATTCAAGTTAAACAATTATTTTGCTCATGTTTTTTCATGAGAGTTTCCACTAAGGGTTTTTATCAATTTTAGGATATTTTCAGCAACTCCATCTAGGTGCATTTTCCAGAAAAACATGAGGATATAAACACATAAGTAAAATCCATGAGAAAATAACTGTCCTTCCTTTTGTACTTCAGTGGTTTCATATACAGGCTATAGATCTAACAATATTATTCCTTTTATATCTATATCGAAATTCTGCAGAAATTTTCAGAAGTAATTTTTTCTATGATAATTTCCAATTTCAACAAAGTTTTGTTCTTACAAATCCCAAACTAAATGAAACTTTTCAGCCCTTTTCTACATAGTTAGGGTGCATTTATATACCATGCATGGAAATCAGTGTTGTCACATTTTTCGCCAATTCTGCCTATGTTTTCTATTAAGCACATCAAGAACTTTGGGTATAAACTGGATAGTGGCAGATTTAGACTAGACATAAGGAAGAATTTCTTCACCATCAGAGTGGTGAGGCACTGGAACAGCATGTCCAGGGAAGTTGTGGATGCCCCATCCCTGGAGGTGTTCAAGGCCAGGTTGGATGGGGCCTTGGGCAGCCTGATCTAGCGGCATGTCTCTGCCCATGGCAGGGGGGTTGGAACTATCTGCTCTTTCAGATCCCTTCCAACCGAAACTATTCTATGATTCTAACTTATTAATTCTCCATTGTATAGTTTATAGTCTATTGGTTTAGTTACTGGAAGAAGTTTCTTTTAACAAATGTAGCTTCTTATATAGATCACGTATGCATGAAGCTTCTTCATTTCCAGCAGAGAATTAACACCTCCTAGAATTACTTTTTTAAGTAATTTAATTTATTTCACCATTACTGTTGTGTCTTTCATAGTACTGTGTATAGATATCTCCTTCTAAGTTCATCCATGTTCCTTTAACCTCTTAGTTGTCTCTGTTAGTCAAAAAATATGATCAGCTTCTCTGTGGTCCACTCTTGCTTTTTGAACTGGCTTTTGGCCTGTCAAAAAAATATTAGAATTCCAAGTACACTTTCTCTGTAATGTTTTGATCATTTATCTTTCAGTCTCTTTCCTTAAACTAGTTCCACATACACTGTTCTTTCCCTTACACTTCTGTCCATTCTTATTTCCCCTTCCTTTCGTTTTCCATTTTGTTTGTGCTTTACTCCACCAAGCAAACATATATGACTCTTCCAAGATGGTACTTACTGGTTATTCTTTGTACATCCAACTCTTCTTCCACTCTTTATATGTCTCATTTGTTCATATTTCTCATTCTTATAAAGTCTTTGAGTCAGGGATCTTTCATGCTGGAACTCATATATGAACAATAAATCTATCATAGTAAACGTGAAAAATAAGGTTAAATGGGTTTCTTTCTAAACCCTCCTCTGGGATAGAAGCCTTAAACTTAGAATTACTTGTACACAGAAAAAACAAAGATTTTTTTTGTTCTTTTTAAAATTTAGAGTACCAGTGGATGAGTCTTTGAAACATTCAATTTACAGGCTATACATTTCTGCATATACCTGTTTTTTAAATAAACTATTTTTAGATATTTGAAACTTATCTGAAGGTGGAATATTCATACTGTGTCAAAGGTGAAAGTCTTTTCTTCATGAATGCCTGAAGGTGAATAAATACGTATGCTTGAGAGGGAAACAAAAAGAAAATAATGTAATTACAAATAAAACCCCGTTTGGTTTTGGCATAAAACCCCCTAGAAACAACGCAAACAAAATGTCACTGGATTTGCTCATGTATTTACTTAATGCAAACTATATACCAAACATGAAGTCCCCAAAAGGCAATATTTAAACATTTATTCTACATTGGCCATAAAATGTAACACTTTATTGATATTAACAGAGATGGCTATCAAAGGAAAACTTCCTTCCTAACAAAAAAGAAATTAATAATTTTTATCTGATTTTTATTTTTCATCTGAGAAGTAAAAAAATGTAATGTGCTCGCACACAGATAATTTTAGAGAAACCCTGTATTAAGGGAATGGAAATATTTTCTTGTTTGTTCATGGCTACACTATTATTTAGGCTCTCTTTCTATGTAGTCTGTAGAAGCAGCAGTCTTTGCAGAGTCAGGGAATAAATGATACGAATCACACTGTTTCCTTAGAGTTCTTAAGTTATTCGAAATTAGAACTTTATGATGGAATCTTGCCCCTTCAAAAACTTTTCATTCACTTCAAAAACCAAACTATATAGGCTATGTGTAATGATATAATAAAATACTTATAATTAAATAGTAATTTTCCATGTTAAATAAAATTGTCTATAATTAAACAAATTACTAACCTGTAAGTATTTTCAGGATAAAATACAACTGTCCCATCAGAATGTTTAAAGATATCTTCAAGAGCTACAGCGCAGTGTTTTTTAATGGATTATTGAATAGATGTTGCATTTTTCTCCCAGTTAAATTCAGCATTGGCTTTCATGTGTAACTAATATATGATATAAACATTTTTGGTTTTTTCTACTCTCTCTGTCTTTATGTGAACATTTTAGAGAGTGACCTTTGCAAGCAGTTGCTCAGAATATAAATGGATATTGACTTTCAAAGCTTTTGACAAAGTTAGCACACAGAGAGGATACGCTGCTAAGAAATTAACAGTTCTGCCAGATGGCTTGTACCTGCAAGCTCTGCAATAATTACAGTAACCTCATCATATTCTTGGTCTTTCATCACCTTGAATATTTTTATTACAGTTGTGCAGATATCTTTAAGCATTTCACCTCAAAGAATGTAACTTTCATTTCAGTGAGAAATTCCATTATAAAACTGCAAATTAAGGAAATGAATAATCTTGTATTAATTCCAAATTTTTTAAGTTCCTCACCACCAGTTATTCCTTGCTAGGAAAATTGGTAATGTGCTTAATGGCACATTTCAAGAGAACCTTTAAGAAGCCCTGAACATGGAACTTTCAATGAGAATGCCATAGGCTAGTACTTTTGGTAGCTATTCATTCTCTTGTCACAGCTGACATCAAAAAAATCCCACCACTCTAATGGAAGCATTATTGAGTTTTTCCTCTTTATAACATATTTCATTATCCTAGAACAGTGGAAAGGCAAGAGAAATTATTCTCTGTCATTCTCCATCTATACTGTTCAGATTAGAAGAACCATTATGATTCCCACAGATCTGTCCCAAATGAATTTATAACCAAGTTTGTTTAAAAGAATTCAATTCTTACCTCGAATACTGTGTTCAGTTCTGGGCCCCTCACCACAAGAAGGATGTTGAGGCTCTGGAGCGTGTCCAGAGAAGAGCAACAAAGCTGGTGAGGGGGCTGGAGAACAAGTCTTATGAGGAGCGGCTGAGAGAGCTGGGGTTGTTTAGCCTGGAGAAGAGGAGGCTGAGGGGAGACCTTATTACTCTCTACAACTACCTGAAAGGAGGTTGTGGAGAGGAGGGAGCTGGCCTCTTCTCCCAAGTGACAGGGGACAGGACTAGAGGGAATGGCCTGAAGCTCCGTCAGGGGAGGTTCAGGTTGGATATCAGAAAAAAATTCTTCACAGTAAGAGTCATTGGGTACTGGAACAGGCTGCCCAGGGAGGTGGTCGAGTCGCCTTCCCTGGAGGTGTTTAAGGAACGGGTGGATGAAGTACTTAGGGACATGGTTTAGGGAGTGTTAGGAACGGTTGGACTCGATGATCCAATGGGTCCTTTCCAACCTTGTGATTCTGTGATTCTGTGATTCTGTGATTCTGTGATTCTGTAATTCTCACCGCCAATCCATTTTAATTCAGAATGTGTAGTGAATATCCACATAAGAATGACTTAAGCTAGACAGACGCCCTAAGTACAAATAAGCTTTCATTCAGTTTGTGAATGTTACAAAATAATGTATGTGCCTGAAAGAAGATGTTACCTAATTAAGTGCTGATGACCAGCATTTGTCTGAGGTATATTTCTGGAGGTCCTGCTTTGGACCAGCTCTATAATAGTCCTGTGAGGGGCTGCAGAGTGTTGAAGAAGACTCCTTGAGAACATCTTTCAGACACTTAAAACCTAAAGGAATTCAGTTCAGTTCAGATATGTCCACAACGTGAACTGAAGCACTGTAAGGTAGAACAGGGCAAGTGTCTTCTAAAGCATGTTCCTAATTTGAACTCAAATGATGTTACAGAGACAATCAGAGGTGATGAATCTATGCACCGACAGAATTATACAGTGGAAACAGACACGAGTGACAGTTGACATTACACACCACATCATTGTAACTCCAGGGTTCCTCTAAAAGAGGCAATTCTATTTGATGATGCCACTGGACACAGGTCAGCAACTCAGATAGCATCTAGCAATTCTCCATGTACAGTGTGAATTTGTCACCTGCAGCACAAAAAAATATTCAGATGCTGAAAAGAGGCAAAAAGTGTGATAATAGGCTCAGCACTGGGTCCAGACATGTTTAATGTCTTTATCAATGACTTGGATGAAGGCATCGAGTGCACCCTTAGCAAGTTTGCAGATGACATTAAGCTGGGTGGAAACGTGGATCTGCTGGAGGGTACGGAGGCTCTGCAAAGGGATCTTAACAGGCTGGACCGCTGGGCCGAGGCCAATGGCATGGGGTTTAACAAGGCCAAATGCCGGGTCCTACATTTGGGGCACAACAACCCTATGCAGTGCTACAGACTGGGGGAAGAGTGGCTGGAGAGCTGCACAGAGGAGAAGGACCTGGGGGTAATGGTTGACAGCCGACTGAACATGAGCCAGCAGTGTGCCCAGGTGGCCAAGAAGGCCAATGGCATCTTGGCTTGTATCAGAAACGGTGTGACCAGCAGGTCCAGGGAGGTTGTTCTCCCTCTGTACTCGGCACTGGTGAGACCACACCTTGAGTACTGTGTTCAGTTCTGGGCCCCTCACCACAAGAAGGATGTCGAGGCTCTGAAGTGTGTCCAGAGAAGAGCAATGAAGCTGCTGAGGGGGCTGGGGTCTTACGAGGAGCGGCTGAGAGAGCTGGGGTTGTTTAGCCTGGAGAAGAGGAGGCTGAGGGGAGACCTTATTACTCTCTACAACTACCTGAAAGGAGGTTGTGGAGAGGAAGGAGCTGGCCTCTTCTCCGTCAGGGGAGGTTCAGGCTGGACATCAGAAAAAAATTTTTCACGGAAAGAGTCATCGGGCACTGGAACAGGCTGCCCAGGGAGGTGATTGAGTCACCTTCCCTGGAGGTGTTTTAAGGGACGGGTGGATGAAGTGCTTAGGGGTATGGTTTAGGGATTGTTAGGAATGGTTGGACTCGATGATCCAGTGGGTCCTTTCCAACCTAGTGATTCTATGATTCTATGATAAGTGGACTACATCCTTTTAAATATTAATATATCGTATGTGCTCACCCTCTGAATATGGCTCGCCAGCCAGCTGCCAAGTTATTTAAAGTCATACTTACAACCTACCAATTAACAAGTAGAATTGCTGCCTTCTAGTATAAAATATTTTGTCTCACTCCCACCTGAATTCACTCCACATCAAATCATTTCAGCCTAGCAGTAATTTGCTAGATGACAAAGCAGCATCCATTGTGCTGTTTTGATTTAATAAACCAATTTCAATAAGTTGTCTAAGGAATTTGAGGATCCATAGCTCTCTGTTTTTTACATAAGACTGTAGAGGTTCTTTTAACTGAATAATATTGGAAAAGGGGTTCTTACCTCTGTCTATGCAGCTTGCAGGGTTTACCAGAAGGGGAATATGTGATAATACAAAGTGACAATATCAAAGATACTGAGTTATAAGAGAGACAGGAACTTCTCAGAGGCTTCTGGTTGCATCTGCATTATCTGTGGCCCTTATGCTCCAGGTAGCTGTTGAATTCCTCATTGTCAGTAAAGGTGAACAAGAAAGGCTTAGCGTTTGGCATGGCTGTGGATAAAAATCACTTGAGAGGAAACATGTGACCAGCTAAATCTCCACAGTCTATTAATGCTGGGATACCACTGTGAATGGATCTGATGCTCTGTGGGGTGCAGGGCTCATGAAAAGCTAGTTATGACCTTCCTCCATATTAACATTAAAAGACTCTGTGCATATGGCAGTTATAATCTCTCATCACGCCTTTAAAGGAAAGCAAGTATGAGCATATGCTCAGCTTTCTTTTTGAAAAAGCAAAATGAATACAGTCTGGGTTTTTTTTTCCCCCCTTTACATTTTCTAAAGGCCTTTATACAAACTGTGATAAAATGTTTTACAGAAAGAGAGGCAGAATAAAGAGCAAATGTTTTACAGAACTAACCATAGTTACTCTCATGCAGATAGCTAGGGGAGAATGACATACTGCACGGTGATGCAGAAAAGTAAAAGAACACGTATTGAAACCCTGTAGTGCTGAGATGCAAGTGTTCTCCTTTAGCCCAAAGTGAGCACAGAATGGAGGTGTGCTGTGCCGAGTGGAGGGAGGATTTGATTCCAGGATAAAGTGAAAAAGGAGGGTTGTGGGGTGAAATGAGAAGAGAGGAAGTAACTCAGTAGGAGGACGATTTCTGGAGCATGGAGCAATGTAAGTAAAAGATATCCTCCATCTGCACATGTTTCCAGAGAAAAGGCAAGACTGGAAGTACATGCTGAGAGTTCATTCTGTGCAAGGGCTAAATTCAGATTTCATTTATTCTAAGTGTAAAACTACTGAATCTGATTCTCACCTTTCCCTGTTATTATACAGGCACAATTTATTGAATTTCTTCTGGTATGAGCATCTTTATGTTTCTGGATGTAAGATAGAATATTTACTGGGCATGCCTAAATTGAAATATAAAATGTTTTGTCCGGTTTAGGTGTCCAGCATGGAACTATTATGTAGAAACTTGCATTCTGATCCCTAAGAAACCCTAAGAAAGTATTTGTATTTTACAGAAAATGCATCCTAAGTGAATTTATAATTTAAATGAAACAATTATTTTTGAGGTTACTAAGTATGTATTACCTTTCCATGTTTGTTTACAAGTCAAATCTAATAGCAGAAAATTGATCTCCCTGTTAGTGATTAGGTTCAGTCATTTAGTCCTTCTTTTTCTAAATGAAGGTTACAAAACACCTTATTAATGATCAGTTTGTCAAACCAGCTGAACAGCTGTTTCTACAAGAGCTACTTCCAGTGGCTTCTAAATCAAAACTAATGAGTTATTCTTGTGAGATTTTTACCCAGAATAGATAACTCTTCTGGGTATTGTCTATAAGATTACTGTCATCTTTAAGATATGTCAGGACTTTCAAAAGTAGGAATGAGGGCAGATTTTGTGGCTACATCCAAACTTGCCTTCAGCTGTCTAGCTTTGCAGATGAGAGTAGACCATGCTGGTCTCAGATCAGTTCATCAGCCTGAATACTATCCCAGGACGCTGGTGAATTTGGGTGCCTGGATTGACTTTTATGCTATAGCTGAAACAACATTTGAGCTCACTCTGGTAAACCTGGGTGTTTTTTGTTTCTGTAAGCTGCTTATTCCATTGAAGTGCAACCTTAGGATAGAAGTGCAGATACACTGAAGGCAACAAAGAGGTTGTATGCAACGCAAGAAACAGGGGCAGATCTTGAACTAGAGAGTCCTCAGAAGAGTCTTTCAGATTTCAAAAGAGTTTGGGTGTAATATTCCTCCTTTAAATTATACAATTGTGAAGGTATTTATATTAAAAGAAATAGTTCAGCTCTCACAATGCTTTATTTCCAATACTCTAACATGCTGAATTTATTAAATGTCTGGGTCAGGATTATATTGGCTTTTCAGGAATAGAATTGTTGTTTCTTGAAAATTGATGATACTTAGCACTATATTACTTGGCAGCTGTGGAAAAACTTGATGTCTAATTTTTTTCAACTCCTTTATTTTTGTGCAGTGATTACTGCTTCAAAAGATTATTTAATAGCTAAAATAATCTCACAATTGCATTGGGTATGATCAAGTCCCTTCTAGTTGTGCAAGATTATTGCTGATATCTACCCACCTGGATTCTTATGTGGTCCCACGGGGTTATACAATTTATTTCCATGTAAAAATATAAACAATTAACAACTTTTACTTTCTTTCTGCTTTCTCACTCTGCAGTAACAATTAGTTATGTTCTTTCAGGGTGGTTGAGAGATAGGTGGAGGGAAGTTTTAGTATTATAAAGAACTTCAATATTTTTTAAAACTTGGCTTCTTTGTAATTCAAAATAACAGGCATATTTACGATCTCCATGAAAGACTACATCTTTCTCAGTTCTCATGGTTTCTACGTAGAGAATTCCCTGGGCATTTGCTGTTCTCTTGAGGAACAACTCTGAATCTGAAAGTCCAGCACTCCAAACTAACAAACAACTAGAATTATAAGATTTTTTTTGTCTTTGAAGGATAAGCTAAACGAAAGATACAAAATCTGAATTAAAATCTGAGACCTGTGATAATTTTTCTTTCTTCTGGTATTTTAAGTCAGTTTTTATGAAAATTCTCTCTCCCCATAAGTTTTCCCTACATTTTCAGGAAACAGAATAATAGGTACAGCAGAATAAAAATGTTGTAATAAACCATGACTGCAGAGACAGAAACAATCCTGCATTTTAGTAGGAGTAACTATCAGGGTAAGTTCGTAGTATCAGGGAAAACAAGTGAACACAATTTTATGTATTACAAAATTTAGTCTAAGCACAATGCGACGAAAAGAAGCAGTAGCAAGCCATTGATATAGTTTATCTGTATCATGACCTGTTCTGAGTGTGAGGTAAGTCCAAATTCTTTCTGAATGCAAACTTCAGTTTTGGCTCATTATCATGACTTCAAAATATCTCTCATGATATAAAATTTATATATATATATATATAAAATATTTATCAACTAAACATATGAAATGTGCTTTTAATACTTTCAGAAGTTATGTTTTGTAAATTTCCAGAGTTTTCATAAACACCATAAAGATGTGTATATTCACGTCTACTGAGAAAAGTTATTAATGTAAATGTATAATCTCTACTTTTATTTCTGTTATGGGAAGATAGTGGTGACGTTTCCTGACAAAAAGTACAGGGATACGGAATAAAAGGAAAATGCATTTAAAGGATTTCTTGCACATTCTGATAAAGTCTGATTAGCCTATGACAAGAGCATTTTTCCCTCACTATCATAAACTTGCTTTAATGGATACTGTTCTACGACAGACCGTTTGCTTCACTGTGATACATGGATTTATATCCTCCTTCAAATGTGCCCTTTAGTCTCTTGATATTATTTATTTATCACAGCAGTAACCCTGTTTCATTTTTAATAATACACCACTTCGTCAAAAGTGAGACCAACAAAATTATTTACTACAAATTGTTCACCTTTGTAATCCTTGTTTTCTCTTTGTCAAATCATTTATAAACTGATTTCTATCAGGTGATTAAACTTTTGCAGATGCTGAAAGCTATCCAGATGAATTATTTGACTGGCTGTAATGAGGCTTCCTATGTGAGTGTTCACAAATGGGAACAGGGAATTTACAAAATGACCTTGCATCTGCATTTATTTGTCAGTTTGCATAAATGAGATTTCTGTATATATTTTTGAAAAACTGTCCCTTTTACTATCTCGCATCTGTGATATGTTGTCATCATAATGACTGCTTCTTAAATAGCAAATACATTATAGGTTTTAAAATGTGCATGAATCTTTTTGACTGTGAGATAGCGAGAGAAAACAAAAGGAGATCTTTGTTGTAACACATCAAATTTGCGTGGAAAAGAAATATCATTTTTCTACCTTCTTTAACATCAGGCCTCTGACAAACGTGATAATGTGGGTCACATCCCCCATTTATTTATGCTATTGTAAAACTAAAATGTCTTGGCTGGCTCTAACGACAAATTGAAACTGGAAAATTGGAGTCAACATTGAATACCCAATCTCCATACCAGAATTTCACAATTATTTTGCTTTTCTCTGGGTTATCTTTAAAACTTGGAATATTAAATATATATTAAAGTTCAGCTATTAGTTGAAAGTATGCACACTCCCATGACAACGCTGCATTTAGCTAAATCTTCCACTTTGATGCACCCTCCAGCTCCTTCCACCTCATCAGAATGGTTATTTAAGCAGAAGAATAGTCGAACAGAATGACTGCTACAGAATATTTGCTATTACAAATTATACCCATCACTTTAAACTGCATACTGCTCTACCTACCTCATTTATTCTAGAGTTTTCTGTTCTAATATAACATGAAAGTAGAATAATATGTTAATCAGGCATAATGTAAAAAACAGGTCTCCAGAATTTCCTCTATACTACTTACCTCCGATGAAACCATTGGTTTTCCCCTCACCCCTCAATCATGTTATGCACTAAAAAGTTTTCTGGAAGTTAAACAAGAGGAGAAAAAAATCAAGCAAAGAGATAAAAAAAATTCTATAGGACAAGGTATATACTTTTTGAAAACCTAACAATCCCCCTACAGAGACTGAATTCAGTTAAGCAGACAATCAGGGCACCCTAAATAATAAAACTTCATTGACACTTTTTAGTTCTAAGGAAAACTATATTGAGTGAAAGAATTAGGTACAATTACAAGACTGACCACAGAGGTGAGCTGGCATAAAACTGAAAAGTGGTATGTGCTACAGTCTCTCAATAAAACAAGAGCTTGATTCATATCCAGCATTTCTAAGCATCTGGTTAAAAAACTAAAAATAATACTATGTGAAGAGGAGGCATTTTCTCTGCTGGTCATTGAAGCTTCTTAATCAGTTGTGTGGAGATTTTTAAGTGAAGCAGGATTTCCAGTCTTGTCTTAAACCAATCACCCAAAGGCAAGCACATGTTATGATGGGTACAAAGGAAACATGTCGTGTGGAGCAAACATCAGCTTTTTTATAAACCTACATTCCTGAATCAGCAGATTATTTTTTGAAAGGGATAAACAAAAATATGTTACACTATATCAGCCATGCAATACAGGAGCCAGTATTACTTTAAGCTATTGATCTTTAAAGTTTCATAACTTCAAATGTTATAGAAAGTTTAAAAAATGTGATTGAAAGTTGCCTGATTGCATAATACTTTCTCTTTATACTAATTTATTCTTTCACTATTAAAATAGACCATTTGCCAGTTATAAGAACTGCAAATCCTCAGCTGTGTGAATGGCAGAATCACAGAATAATATGGACACAGACTATTTCTGACTAGAACTCAACAGTACTATTTGTAACTGATACTTTAGCTATTATTTTTTATTTCCTGAAACAAAAAAAAAAAGAACAGAAACCTTAACATAATATTTTAAAAATCAATCTATTTTCTTAAGTAAATAGTGGATTCTGAAAGTTTTTCATTAAAACATTATGTGCTACTGCATCAGTCAGTCACATCTAAACAGTGAGATGTGACAGTTTCTGTGCTCCAGCAGGTCCTTCCACTGCATCCCCTCAGGTACAGGCAGTGCAGCCAAGTGCTCATTGTGTATGGCCTTGAGTGTCTGCATGACTATGATTAAAACATGATCTAAATTGAGGAGGATGTTTACTAATGGTAGGAAGAAAAACTATAAATTCCACGAAACAGTAAGACACCTCCTCTCTAAAAAATCTCGAGAATGGAAAAAAAACAACCAGTTCCATAAAACAGTTCCTCTGAATTAGCATTTTGCTGTGATCAATTAATAATAATTACAACATACATAATTATAATGATGATTCACTTGGATGGGTGACTGCTGCATGGCTATGTTCTCTATAGCTTAATGGAATGGGAGAACAGCTGGGCTGTGACCACTGGACTCATTTGCTACTGACTGGAGGTCAGGATAGTATAAAAAAAAACCTAAAAAAGGATGAATGTAACACAAAAAAAAGTACAGTGAAATCAGAAATTCTATTTTTTTTTTTTTTACACTCTTATGTGAGAGGACAGATGTTAGGCAATTTACATAGATAAGCACAGTAACATATTCTTAGATCTTCATATTGCATTTATTTTTTATGTAAAACACTTTTGAATTAATTCAAAGTACTCATAGTGTGTGCTTTATCTGTAAGGAAAAGTTGGAGTTATTTATCCATTTTGTTTAACTACTTTTTCTTGAAAAAAGTTCTCTTAGATATCACTGTAGCTTTATTTTTAGTGTATCTTTGATAGAGCCTGTAGCTACAACAAATTTATTTAACCCTCTTTCTCTCTTCCCTAGTTTCTAATAATAAACTTAGCGATTAAGGCCACAGAAGAGTTTCTGAAACTCACAGCCAACCCCACCCTATCTAAATTTAACATGCTTTTGTACAATTATCATCAATCCAGTGCCTAAAATATTTTATATTCCTGACTATATTGAATCTCTTTTACAATTAAGAAACAATAGAAAAAGATGAAAGGATACGCAGAACCTACAACATATGTCACATCGTCACATGGCATTTGGGCATGCTGGAGCTGAAGAACCTATTCTCAGAGCAGAACTGAGACCTCCAGAGCTGGATGTCTGAGCTCCTCACATAACGTTGGCAGAGTGTTAAGCACATTAGCTTGCAGTTTAACACAGCAAGCAGGGTACTTCTTGCCTTAGCTAGACAAGCAAAAACTTTCCCAGGTGTCTTAACTGTTCCAGAGCTTTGACTCTTAATTCTGGATTTCAAAATGACATCTTTTCCACAGCTCCATGACCATCTGGAGAAAGGCTGCTTGCAATTTCCTTCACATGAGAATACAAGTAATTTATTTATATTAATATATGGCTGGCAATGTATCTCGGAAGGATGGCTCTGTTGCTCCTCCTGTTGAAATTCTGCCACTTAATAGACCGATGTTTGTGTTTTTAGGGCCAAAGAGAGGATATAGAAAAAACCCTCATGAATCTGTAAATAGTAATACAGCCATTCAGTTAGATCAAGTCCAATTTCTGATTTCTATTCTAAAATATACAGATAAGTAAATTTCAAGTAGCAGCACGCATGTTTATTTGCAGAGAAATAGAAGGTGAATGCATTTGTGAGGTTGCTGCTGTTTCCCATTACATCTCAAGGATGTTAGAGACATAAATTCCCTGTTTGATAAATATATATGAGCCACTGCAGCAATTAAATATACGCGGGAAAAGGAAAATAGTGGCATTAAGAAGTTTTCTTTTAGCATAATACAAAAGCACACTACAGCAACAGAGACACTAACCTTTGAAGAGAAACAGGAATGCTTTGTTTCTCTCCATCTTTCCAGGAGAGAATACCATAATTCATGTCATTAGTTTTTCAGTCCATAATTGGTCTTTCTGTTTCTGAACAGTCTATCAGGAATTGCTACAGTTATCACACTCAGTCACAGGAGATTAAGAGAAAAACATTTTCAGTTTTCTGAACATCCTCTGTTTTATTCCTACAAAGTCTCAGGAAAATGGAATCCCAAAGTAATTTTTATTTTAAATTTCCCTACTGCTGCTGTTTCTTAAGCTTTCCCCAGTGGCTGCTACATTAGCATGGATTTACCGTTTAAACAAAATGCATCATATAATAACAAAACCTCTTTGTTCGTGGTATCCTTGTTCTGAGATGTCCTTGCCTCTGGTAATATGTGTAGAAGGTTTTGTTAACATGGTCCAAGGGGTATCTTAAAAATTGAATTGATAGAATTCAGGAAAAGATCGTATCTCAAAAAATTAAAACACATTTTTCCTACATAAAATTCACCTGGTTAAAATAATACAAAATGGTAGTTATTTCCTGTTATAAATTTAATTTTCATTTAATAAAGACAGAAGTCCAAATTACAGCACCTATTGAGTAGTTTTAAGTTCCATATCAAGTAGTTATCTAGTAAAGGTATACCAAATAACCTAGGACTTTAGCAAGGTTTTTGCAGAAAACCTAAGAATCGGGTTTATCAGGCAGTTTCTTTGATGTATCATCATAAAAGATCTTCAGCTTGAAGCATACGTCCTTGCTATATCCTAATGACAGCTTTGCTTTACAAACAACAGACTTGAAAGATTCAGCATATTACAATGCAGTTTTTATTAGTGTCACATTTACTCTGATTTTCACATAAACAAACAGCTTTTTAACAAGAAAGATAATGTTAGAAGGTAATGTCAGTATTCAGTAGGTGGATTTTTAATAAACTCAAGTTCATATGCACTGACAGGTCAACAAAAGGGGTTTCAGACTCTTGAATTTTCAATGTAATCTAGAATCAAAAAAGTTGCATATAAAATATGTAGTGAAGCCATGAAGATCTGTGTTTTTTTTGCTTTTTAGTTTTGAATTTCTGGGTTTTTGTTTGACATAGTTTAGACCGTATATTATACTGTGATATCAAAAAACAACTACTTTACATAAAAGTGATTAGAAAAAACTCGTCAGGCATCAAGAAGTTTCTGCCTTGTAGAACTTATTTCAGACAGAAAAAACCCACAATCCCCCCTATATTTCAATCATTAAATGCTACAAATCAGCTAATTAAAAAAAGAACCAAGAATGCTTGTAGTGATTTATACCAATTCTTGTCTCCAAAAGTCTTTGACTGAGACAGATAATTACTGCAAGAGTTGGTGAATGTCAAAGACAGTAGAGTTCATGGCATCATATTAATTTTTTTAAAGGCAATTATGTCACATCATATACAAAAGAATTTGATTGTCCGATGAATTACTTGGGCTTCAAGGAATCTCTGAGCCTGATGAAATAAAACTTTAGTATTTAAAATTGTACTCTAAGCCTTCAAGGCTTGGTAGGTACAAAGAGAGAAACTCTGAATGTATTTTAACAAGTTTGGAAAGAAACTTCTAGCTATTGAAGCAAAGTTTATAATAGCTTTAAAAGGTGTTATTAATTTTTTTGCCACATAAGCTTCTGGATGTATTTTTAAGACCTCTGCTCTAAATCTCCTACCTAATAGTTTTGCTCTTTTCAGAAAGACAAATAGGAAGACTGTAGGAAAATTTTATGTGCTACAAATCACAGAGTTTGCACCTCGCTATAATTACACAAATAATGATAGGTTAGTTGCTTTTTTTAATTGAGTATTTCAAGATGCCTTTAATGTGTATCTAGGGAACCTGATATCAATAACACTTTTAGCAGTCTCAGCATGAAGTTATTCTCAGTGCCCTATAAAGTACAGTATGTACATTCTGATCCTTCCTCTTTTTCAAGTGCTATTGGCAGTAATTTCTGGTTTGGTTTGCTTTTCCCCTCGTCCACCCTCATGAGCAAACTAAGCCATATTTAATAGAAACATTGAAAAAGTCTATGAAAGGCTGCCTGCCACCTTTACATAAAAGCTTATAAATAAGACTAGTTCTTCCATAGGTTCTCTTATTTTTTCTGTTTCAATGAAAAATGTTTGTAGACAGTCCTTGTGTTTACTTAGCAATGCAATTGTTGTACTTTTGCCTTCTATTTTCCATATTTCTGAACATCTGTGAAAACTGAAGTATTACACATAGCAGTCACGGGCATCATAAACTTATATTGCACATAGGACCATACACCATAATATGAATCTCAGTTAATGGGATTTAGACATTGACTTCGTAGGAATGCAAATGTGTTCTCTAAGGTTCAGTATCAGCTGTCATGAGGATAGTAAATGCATCACGGCATTTGTCCTCTGATCACACATCACATCGTGTCATGATAATCTAATGCATTGTTATCACACACCTGATTAATGCTAGTGAAGGCCACAATTTGTAAAGAGTCATCATTTAACCTTGTAACACTATATATATAGTAAGATATATAGATATATATTACCTTATATAGATATAAGGTAATACTTATATAGATATATTACGTTATATAGATATAAGTTAATACTTAGAAATATAAAGTTGCTCAGCCCCTTTTAAGTCTTTACTATTGGGATATATACTCTATAGTATTCCCAGTATCCCCTGTCAGTGATTCTTGCCCAACTCAGGGACTCATTATTTGGTTTGTCCTTTGCCATCTGCAGCTAACAGCTTCAACAGCTGCTTTAAAAGAAGCAACCAAGTCAGTGTATTTTGACCTCTGGAAGAAAAGGTTGTTTCCCTTTGCAACTCTAGAGCAGTGTCATACCAATTAAAGCAGGAAATAAAGGTCAATCTTTTATCAGTGATCAAATTAATTATACATTTATTACAATTTTAAGTTACAGGTCCCTAAGTCCATGTTCTGTGTTTGCACTGAGCCACAATTTCAGAGGCAGCCCTTGGAGGGTTCTAGAAGGAAATAACACCTCTTCTTTCTGTTTCTTTCTTGTGTAGCATACTCGACTGTCCTACTTTCAGAAAATATCTAGAAATATGGATTCTAGAATTTTGCAATGGATTTGTCCACAGTTTCTGTCCCAGAAAGGTCCAATTCTGTCCCAATTAGAAAGCTAATTTTTGCAGGATCTTAACTCTTTGCATTAAATTTAATAATTAAAGGCTTCGCTTAAATATTTTTTTTTTCCTTTTGTTGTCAAAAGAAAACATTCTTTGTGGTACACTTCTAAGGAATAATATTTTTATTTAATCTTGGCAATATGTAGAAATATGGTAGCATTAGATATTTTACAGAGCTTTGGAATCAAAGGAATTACAGTTTAGTTTATGACCCTACGTTGTTTATATTAGCCAGATGTTCTAAAAGAAAAACTTGTCAAAACTCACTTTTCCTGCTACAATCTGCAGACTCAGCTGATTTTTAGTAGAAGCTGAGTATGTTCAACAAAAGAAGAAAATGCTCAGTATATTTCAGAATCAGGCTCTAGGTATGTATGCTTAAGTTCTTAATGCACTTCTGTGAAAAATCAGTATTTTTCTTTCATTTTCAAAAGATCCTCTCTTCATTATTCACCAGAGCTAAATTATGCAATAGAAATTTCAGCATAATCAAAAGGATTCTGAAGAAAGAAAAGAGAGCCCTTCTAAACTGTCATTGTTACCAACAATGAGGTACTCAGACTGTACAGTCTAGATTGCAGTATTTTAAAATGATCACCTGTTCTTTTCCAAAAGTACACCAGAGACGAAATGATGGGACAAGCAAGAATGTAGATTTTAAATGACGTGAAGTGTGATCAAGATAATGTGTGAAGCTAAGGCTCAAAAATACAGAAAAGAAGGTTGCAAAATTCATATCTGGCTTTAGATCGTACTTTTCAGAGACATTTAGATTAATCTTCTCATAAGATTAACACTATTAAAAGAATTGTAAGATGATAATCTAATGTCATATGGATACTACTTATTTCATAGCAGAAACATACTTGCTTAAGAGATAAATAAAAAATAAGCCACCACCCCCCAACTAACGTAAAATAAATACTTGTTTAAAAAGTTTGAAACAAAATATGAAGTATAACAAAAACCACTCAATTCTTCAAAATTACTGCTAGTCTCAGCTGGTATTCTCACAATTTTGCAAACATAATTGCAGTTCAAAGATTTGTTTGGTATTAGACATTTTAATATCTCATGCAATTCCACTTAATGGGGAAGACGATGTAAGGGATCTGATGCCTATGTACATACAAAACAGTTGAGGAGTAATGACCTCCTTTGCTTCTGCTTATCCTGATGGCATTCCGGTGCTTATACTTTTACTAGCTTTGTCTGCAGCCTCTGTTGGGCTTTTTCAGTAAGGGAATACTGAAAACACAGAAAGGGATATAGAAGGAGATATCCACAATTCTTTTTTTTTTGAAAAATATTATTTTTAAAAAATGTTTAAATATTTGTCTGACATTAACATATACTATTTTTACCTAGAGAAGCAAGCTAAATATGCACTGTGTGTCCCTACCAAGTTTTGAGTATTAAAAAATGAATTATGTAAATCAACAATTCCTCTCATTTACAGATTTCATTTTCCCTTTTTTAACCCTGAGTTCCAGACACCAGCTTATCTAAGAGACTTCCTTTGAGATCTTTCTTATTCTTTCCTAAAGGGTTAATTTCAATATGTGGAAAATATTAAGACACTTCATAAAAAGAAAAAAAATAAAAAAAAAAATTCTATGTTCTGATAAAAGATTGATTTAGGAAGTGTTAGGTTTTGGGCTACAGCTTCATTGTATGACTTCAAATACATTGTTTTAGTACCACTGATTTTTCTTCTTTTGAGCTAAAGCATCTTTCCCTTTTCTCTCATGTCAGTGACCGCAGGACCTCTGAGCAGCTTGAGTGTCCCTTTCCTATATTTACATTTGTTACAACTTAAAGCCATCATAGAATATCAATGTATGTTTATTTCTGGAGAAATTCAGAGCATAGAGTAGTTCTAGATTCGTATTTACTCTTCTTATCTATTTGAAAGTGGTTAATAAAGATATGTGGCGCTAGATGCCTAAATTGCCATCAAGATTGTGGTCAATGAAAATGTGAATTTCTGCATTTATGATCATAAGCTTGTCAATGTGATGCACATTGTGTTTTTCTTGTTATGAAACAGAAAACACATAGCAGATTGCAACATTTCCTGTTCAAATCAAATTTTGTTAATTGCTCTTTTGCCATTTTCAGTCCCTAGTTGAGGACCAGCTTTTCACCTTCCACAATTTTAAATATCCTTATTGAAGAAGCAATGGAATATTTTCTAGGTTCACGTCTGAAATGCTGCAAATGATGGGTGAACTATTGTACTTACATAGAGAATGCTGGTACTGTAATTCCTATGGACCACAAAAGTAATTGTGTACTTATCACAGGATCCGTACTTGGATTTGAGGTGCCTTCTAAAGAACCGAAATAGCATTGCAGGTTTTAAAGCCTTTTCCTTAGTTTTTTATCCACTTCCAAGTGTTCTAAACACTGAGAGTTATGAAATGTACAGTATCTATAGTTAATCAAGAAATCAAAAGGATTGGATGTCATAGACTGATGTAGGAACGGAGATTTCATTGGCACTATCCAGAACATTCAATCCAGTTCTCGGCAGCAACCATAACCAGGATACTTGTTTTTAAAAGGGGTTGTTAGAGCATCTAGTCCACAAGAGCAGAGAAACTACTTGTGTATCAGATTCAGATGGAATAAAGTGAGGTTAAGATGAAGATCATTAGAATGAAAAATACATTTAAATGAAAAGTTGTCAGTGATCTAAGGAGAATTATTCTTTTTCTTCTGAAAAATAGCTATGTGTTAAGGAACACTGGCAAAAAGTCCCAAGAAATAAAACTGTATGGGCAAACTCATACTCAGTGTTATCCTGAAAATGAGAGTTCAGTTTTGACTTCAGTGCGCATTTTTATCTCTCTTAAGACCACTCACACAGAAATATATTTGCCTCATTAATGAGAGATAAAAATGTGTCTCTGGGTTCCTGAGGTTAGTGAGTCTGATACATGGATGAAAGCATTGAGTGCACCCTTAGCAAGTTTGCAGATGACACTAAGCTGAGTGGAAGCATGGATCTGCTGGAGGGTAGGGAGGCTCTGCAAAGGGACCTGAACAGGCTGGACAGCTGGGCTGAGACCAATGGGATGAGGTTTAACGAGGCCAAATGCCAGGACATGCATTTGGGGCACAACGACACTATGCAGTGCTACGATCTAGGAGACTTCTGGCTAGAAAGCTGCCTAGAGGAGAAGGACCTGGGGGTGTTGGTTGACAGCTGACTGAACATGAGCCAGCAGTGTGCCCAGCTGGCCAAGAAAGCCAATAACATCTGGGCTTGTATCAGAAACGGTGTGACCAGCAGGTCCAGGGAGGTGATTCTCCCTCTGTACTCGGTACTGGTGAGACCACACCTTGAGTACTGTGTTCAGTTCTGGGCCCCTCACCACAAGAAGGATGTTGAGGCTCTGGAGTGTGTCCAGAAGCTGGTGAGGGGGCTGGAGAACAAGTCTTACAAGGAGTGGCTGAGAGAGCTGGTGTTGTTTAGCCTGGAGAAGAGGAGGCTGAGGGGAGACCTTATTGCTCTCTACAACTACCTGAAAGGAGGTTGTGGAGAGGAGGGAGCTGGCCTCTTCTCCCAAGTGACAGGGGACAGGACAAGGGGGAATGGCCTCAAGCTCTGCCAGGGGAGGTTCAGGCTGGACATCAGGAAAAAATTTTTTACGGAAAGGATCATTGGGCACTGGAACAGGCTGCCCAGGGAGGTGGCTGAGTCACCTTCCCTGGAGGTGTTTTAAGGGATGGGTGGATGAGGTGCTGAGGGACATGGTTTGGGGATTGTTTGGAGTGGTTGGACTCGATGACCCAGTGGGTCCCTTCCAACCTAGTGATTCTATGATTCTATGGTTTAAAGGCTAAACTCTCACTCCAGTGCTACTAAGCTGGGGCTTTATTTGTTTTGATTTTGTTGTTGTTGCTGGTTTTTGTGGGTTTTCAAACAATGGAACAGTGCTGTCAACACAGTGCTGTCAACACAGTGCCGTCAACACAGTGCCGTCAACACAGTGCCATTATCAGAGGTATAGTTCTGTATGGGGTTTGGTGTTGCCTTATATGTTTCTCTGGCACTAAGACAGCTATCAAGGAAAATAAAAATGACATCAAAATCTTTTACAGCCCAACCGCAAATAAATTGTTCATAGAATTATGAAAGATGAATCAGCTGTTCTCAAAAAAACCCCAAACATTTCAGTGCTCTTCTGTAGAGAGATGTTGCCATTACAAGTAGTTTCTAGAAAATTTTTAACTACAACATAAGAATTTTGTGAAGCCAATTGCAAGACAATTTATACATGATATACAGCTAAACTTTTGCAAAATATTTGTCAAACGATATATCAATCACAGCAGGCTAGTCAGTGTTCGGAAGGAGAAACTTAATCTCCATATCTCAAAATAACACAAAGAAAAAACAAAGGATGATAGAAGGGGAAAAAAAAAAGATAGGAATGAAATTACACAATTAATAATAATCCTTTTCTTCATTCTCTGTCTCCTTCATTTCTTTCTGTTTCATGTTCCTTTCCTTGTCTCTTGTTTTTTTTCTTCCTTTATCTAGCTGTTGCATTTTCCATTAATAGGGTACTATTATTGTGCCTGAATCTTTCAAAGTTCTTTCTGGGGGCTGTTTCTTAGAGCAAACAAAAGAGAAAAGCTAGCTGCATTGCACGTTTCTTCTCTGATTTCTTTCATGTTAGGACTTCTTTTAGAAAAATTTAATAATAATGCTAGACTAACGTCTCCATCTTGTCAATTCTTTGTCTAATTGTTATCTTTTTTTCTCTGCACACAGAGATCCGTAAGTCTAAACTGATGTCTTGGCTTTTTAAATACTGTGTTTAGTTCTCTGGTCATGAATCAATTTTAAATTAAAACAATGAGTTTTGTAGTATTTCTTTCAACTGCAAGATGATAGAAGACTTTGAAAATAGAGTGGCAAAACATGACCACAGAGAGCACAGGTTTTCACCTATTGCATGTTAAGAATTATTTGGAAAAGTTGCATAGTACCAAATATCTATCACAAAACTTGTTGTTGACACTGAAACTGGTTTAGGGGAAATATGTGAGAGTCTCTGAGATTTCTGACTTGAGTTTTAAAAGGAAAGTGGATACGTCAGATATAAAATCATACACACTAAAACAATTTACATTAAGCCAGTAAATTTTAGAAAAGCTCCATATCCAGTAACTGTGACCAGAGCTAGACAATGTAACAAGTGGACTTTTATAGGAAAATGAAAGCCAGTGGCAGAGGAGATGGTACGTTTGACATAGTTTCATTTCTTACTAATATAAATTGTATTATGAATATGAATTTGCAGAAAATACCAAGCCTTAAATTCAGAAGGCTTGGTCTCTCAGTTTTATCCTGTGTCCAATTTCTGTTGTGATTGTTAGTGTATGCATTAAAGTTTCAAGACAGAGTTTTGCTTTAGTATTGAGTCTCAATAGTTAATCACCTTATGTATTGAGGAGGCAGAAATTGCTCTGAATGCATAAAGAATAGAGATAATGAGAACATGTTATGATGTGGATTTAATATAAACTTGTGTCAGTTCATTCTGAAATTCATAACTCTCTGCAAAATTTTACCTACATTGATGTCACAGAAAAATACTATGCACTAGGATACCCTGTCCATATAAACCACGGAACTGTGATAGGAACTTTTGGCATCTGGTATCAATCACAACTGTATTTAGTTGGTAAAATGTACAGTAAAGCTATGCCTCTTTGATTGCTTCAGCCTAGATTCATAAATCTATTTATGTCAGGAAGCATATTTGGTTTTCTCCTTTGTGCTTTTATTTCTCTTTTTCTATCCTACACCTCTGTCACTACAATCTCTGTTATCTCTGAAAACCTTTCGGACATTTTTTAGATATGTCATTACTAAATATGATTCAGCATTTCCTTTAATATTCCTGATCTCTCCTTTTTTTTTTTTTTCCAGGTCTTTGTTATCATTCCCTAAAATATTGTCTCATATGTATTGCCATTTTTGATGGCTTCCTTTTCTGCCTTCCTATTGTAAATGCTTCAGTGATAATCATAGCTACTTCAGATACTCACAAAACTGTACAAGCTACATAATTATGAGTTTCTATACAATAATTATATACCAGACCACAGTTAGTCATACTATATTACTACATTCTTCCAGATGCAAACATGAGCATTTTGACATTTTTTAAAGCAGAATTCTGTAACTTTGTAACATCCACTACCATATACCACTAATTGTTTTAGTGACTACTAGAGGTTGCTTTTCCAGAGATGTGTTGTGATTCCTCTTTTTCAGCACTTGTTTTTTGTCTGTTGTATGCCAGCTTCCGAGATCCCAAATCTACTTGCTTACTGCAACTTTTGCAGCAGCCGCTCCTAGTACTTCTCTTTCACAAATTCTGAAGACTCTGTGACAGTAACCAAAACACTAATTAATTTCTACTGTTTTACTTTCTTTAGACTAGACTTTGCTGTAGAGCCTCTTACTGCAGCTGGCTTCCTTCCCCCTACCACTATGCCATGTTCTCTAACAGTGCCTCCACCTGTTTTACTCTTGTCCTCAGATAAAAACAACAAACCCCCATTTTGCTAATATTCAAGGCTGGATGATTTTATTGTCCTTTCATCAATGCTACACCGTGCATTAAATGAGCTTGTTGGTGTTACATGAGATCTCTGTGATAATTACAGCTGGAGAGAAATTTGGACCTTTCTTTGAAACAGGTGACAAATAATTAGTTTCCTGGAAATCTACCTCCTGAAAAACTCCAGTCACTCAAAGTAAGATTTACAGTCTCTGTGCACAGGCAAAGAAAACTGATTTGCAAAGCTAAAAGCCTCAGCTCTATGTATAATAAATGGAGGTAGATGCCTCCTAATTGAGGTGCTTATGCCACCTAATTGAGGTGCTCTGAGGTGCCCTTTGGAAATGCCTACTTTTATTCTTGGGCTACATAATAAGTCTAGGCAACTAACTGAGGGTCCCAAATCAGGTGTCTAATGTAGACACTGAGAAAAAAATCCTCATCTTCTAGTTACAATGGACTATTATGCATTGCAGACTGTAGGTGTAATGAAAGCCGTTGGAAAACACCTCAGCAGGAAAGAAAAATAACATCTTCAAAGAACTTCAGTTTTACATTCATAAAACTTTTTTTTTTTTCTTAAAAATACATCACGCAGTGAATTTCCAACTAATTTGGTATTCTGCATAGTTTACCAATGAATCACTGGCATATACATATTCTGCAAGGTACTGTTTCTGTCTGTACAGAAATCCATCTTTTTTAAGGTCATCTTTTCTTATTCTCTGATACTCTAAATGATTTCCATTTCCACGTAAAAATCTTCTTATATTTGTATCTTTGGGTTAAATTATGTCTAATATTCTTATTCTATCTTGACCTAGATTTACACAATAAAGCCTCCAAATCCCTTTCCATTAATAATGCCAATTACGGAGCAATCTATTATAATGCAACATGAAGCAGTTTTTCTTCTGTACGATCACAGTAATTCATGCATCTTCCAAGCTAAGTACATGAAAAAGGCATAGACTGCTGCAATTCACACAGAAGGTTTGCCAGGTTACTATGTGGAGGATACTGTAGGTCAATGATACATTGGTTCAGAGGGCAGTCTTTTGCTACATTCATCACTTCTGCCACCATCTAATCACATCTTAGATGTGTAATAAACACAGCTGTTGTCTGGGCTTGTTCGCCATACTATAAAATCTGCAGATAGTTTCCTTTTAGCTTGTTTTAAATGATGAGCAAGAATGACAGGGGTTTTAGACATTGTAAATAAATAGTAAAAATAAGAATTTATCCTATTCACCTTGATTCAACATCCAGATCAAGCTAATTTTCATTCCTTACGAACATTTTTTTTAGTTAGTAGTGAATGCTAATGAACTCCAAGAAATTATAATTGTCTTGTAGATATATTTTATACTTCCTCTGTGTATATATATACACACACCTGTTAGAAACCTTGCAATATTATGCCACCATAGTCAGCTTTCCATGCTGTCTATATTAAACCAAATAAAACATCTGCTTTGTTAATGAATTAATGCTCTTCCGAACACATTTCAGCTTTTTAAGCCACTACGTAAACAAAGAAAAAGAATATGGGAATCTATTGCTTTGCTTTTATATAGCGTTTTGCCTTTTATAGTAAGCAAATTTAATCTGCATTATTAGTAACTGTCAACAGCACACTCTAGGCAGAAGACAAATACAGCAGGTGGTAAAAAAAGAAGAGATGGCTGAAAGTAGAAATGCAAAACAAATTATTGCCAGGAACTGCTAATCTAGTTATGCATAAATTTAAGACAAATTAAAATGCGTGCAAAGCTTTCACTGAAGGTGAATACTTGACAGAAAAGGAGATACAGTGATCAATTGTTGTTATAAGACCATTTGTCAGAAAGCTCAAGTGCTAAAACCCCTCTATAATCTAATTGCTTTAATGCAACTTCTACAAACTTCAACTGTCAGACATTTTGAACCTCTTAAGTGACGGCTAATCAGACAATGAACTTGTGGCAGAGAGGACCATCACTTTGTTTACTAACATGCAAGACAGGTGACCCTTTCAGTTTACTTTTCTTTCCAATGGTCAACATTTAAACTTTTAAAATGTTTTTTCTTCCAAATAATTAGCATCTACATGATATTTCTTGTGACAGTTAAAGGTATTAGAGAAAATGTTCTCAAAAGATTTACAAAGAGTGATAAAACCATACTGGCTGCCAATTTTAATGCCATAATCTTCTGGTTTTCAGTAACATATCAAAACCGGGTATGCAGACAAGTAGAACTTTGCCAAAGAAGTAAAGTCTGCAAACTTCTTTGTTTTTTTCCTTCAGTTTCTGATGATGCGTGTGGGCTGAGAGAAATGTGCTAAGCCCTTCAATACTTTCCAAGGGCCTGGAGGCCAGTCTGCCTGGAGCTTGTTGTAGAATTAAGCTTCTCCCAAATCTCACTTATTCCTCATGCTGGATATCCAACTTTTAGCACTCAACCTAAATGCCTTCAAAATAATTGGTTAGAGTGGAGGCTGAAGATAGTTTGACCTTAAAGTACTAGGTGACTGCTGCTAAACGGTTAGTAAAATTTGTCCATTCCAGTGGAACAACTATCTCTGTCTCTCATAAAACTCTGGAATGACTTGGCCCAACTTGTTAAAAACTCAAAACAACAACAGCAAAAAATCCTTTTTGTTTGAAATTCATAACCATGCCAACAGAGGCTGAAGAAACAAGAATTTCTTTCTCTCCATAAGTTATCTCAGAATTGTAACTTGCCTGCTTACCAGGCAAATAAGTGTACCTTCAAGGCTCATTGGCACCTAGATTTTCTACAAGGTGACTTCCCTGTCATACTCAACGTGATGTATACACCCTTTGCTCCCTTATTTCTTTACTGAAGTCTTCATAAACTTAGCACATGAAAAAGACAGAGAAAAAGTAGATTGGACAAGCAGGAATATCAGTCTTCCACAACGCATCAGGCTAAACGCAAATAAAAATGTTCTTGTGAAGAAATTTCACCTTCACAAAGTTAAGGAAAACTACTGAGAAAATCCTTTATTTATTCTTTCCTTTCCTGTGACTGGTATGACAAGGATGCCAAGAGGTCCTTGGTAATGAAGGACACTAAGGCTAATTTCAGAAAGACTCCAGTTACAAATGCCAGTTGCATCAATTTTCTAACTCCAGTTACTTGATTTGCCACCAGTGACAGTGGGAGCCAGGGCAGCCATTAGCAGCATAGCAGAGATAACACCAAGATCCTTTGGAGTTGTTAAACTTCTAAGGAAAAGAGTTACAGAAGAACTCCACAGGAGCTCTGCAACATGCAGGGAACTTAGTGTTCAGATACTGCAGCTTAATTAAGGCAACTGGGGCACAATGTTTCACAATGTTTAAAATAAAATCCCAGTCAGTCTTTGATTATGCTTTGCATAGAATTTTTTCCCTTTTGGCAGTTCAACAGGACAGATTGTCTCAGAGCTCTGTCACTACAAAACTCTGTAGAGAACTCTTTTTTTTTTTCCTTTCCTCCCCAGTTATGATGTCTAAATTACTTAATTTTTTGAATATGCAACATAAATATAATTATATTTAAGTAAGCTGAATAGCTTAATTTCAGGACCGAAAAAGAAAAGCTTTCAACCTAATAGATTTCTAAAATAACCTTAAAACTTACTCTCATGAATTTTAAACATGTTGAAGGGACAGATATCTTCCTGTTTCTTAACATTAATTTTGCTGTATTTCTTATGAGAAAGTGCTTTCTAATTTACTGATGTAGACTATTCATGAATACACTTAACATGTTTCTCCACGCTTTAAAGTCTAATTATTTTGGATCTATATAAAAGAAAATCATTAAAGAGTCATTCTATAAGCTTCCTAATACCATCAGTCCTGTTGTGTCTTGCAGCAAAATTTTATAAAGCAAGTTGTGCTGGAAGGGAACTTAAAGATCATCTAGTTCTAACTCTCCTGCCATGGGCAGGGACATCTACCACTAAGACCATGTTGCTCAAAGCCACATCCAATCTTTCTTCCAGCCAAATTCTCCCTTATGTCTGGTCTAAATCTGCCCTTCTCCAGTTTATACCCGTTGTCCCCATTCCTATCATTAAAAGCCTTTGCAAACAGTCCCTCCCCCAGGGTTCTTGTAGGTCCCCTTCAGGTACTGGAAGGCCATTATAAGGTCTCCTTGGAGCCTTCTCTTCTATATGTTCAGGTTCCTCAGATGCTCACAAACCTGATCCCCCTCTACAGAGAGAGGGCGTTTACCCCCCCCACTGGTCAACATCTTGTTGTCCCATGACACGGAAGGGGTGTGGACAGCGCTTATCAGTGAAGGCTGAGGCAAAAACTTTAAGTACCTCAGCCTTCTTTTTGTCTGTTGATATGACGTCACCATTTTCAACCATCAGTGGGGGTACATTCTCTTTAACATTCTTTTTCTGACTGATGTACCTGCAGAAGCCCTTCTTGCTAGTCTTCACTTCCCTTGCCAAGTTCAGCTCCAGCTGCACCTTGGCTTTCCTGACCTCATCCCTACACAACCAGTCAGCACCTCTATACTTTTCCAAGGTTACCAGTCCTTGCTTGCACTGCACTGAGTTGTGGGTCCTCATTGATGAGAATCTTGACATGAGCCAGCAATACATGTTCACAGTGCAGAAGACCAACCATATCCTGGGCTGTATCAAAAGAACTGTAGGCAGCAGGTCAGGGGAAGTGATTCTGCCCCTCTACTCCACTCTTGTGAGACCCCACCTGGAGTATTGTGTCTATTTCTGCAATCCTCAGTATAAGAAGGATATGGAACTGTTGGAATGGGTCCAGAGGAGGGCCGTGAAGATGATCAGAGGCCTGGAGCACCTCTGCTATGAGGACAGGCTGAGAGAGTTGGTGCTGTTCAGCCTGGAGAAGAAAAGGCTCCAGGGAGACCTTATAACAGCCTTCCAGTATCTGAAGGGGGCATACAAAAAAGCTGGAGAAGGAATTTTAAAAAGGTATGTAGTGATAGAACTAGAGGGAATGGCTATATATTGGAAAAAGAAGACTAAGACTAGACATTTGGAAGAAATTCTTCATAATGAGGGTGGTAAGGCACTGGAACAAGTTGCCCAGGGAAGCTGTGGATGCCCCCTCCCTGGAATTGTTCAAGGCCAGGTTGGATGGGGCCTTGGGCAGCCTGATCTAGTGGGAGATGTCCCTGCCTCTGGCAGGGGAGTTGGAACTAGATGATCTTTAATGTCCCTTCCAATGCAAACCATTCTATGATTCTATGAGTCTATGATTCTATACCCTACCAGGCAGATCCCTGAAGAGGCCAAAGTCTGCTCCTGAAGTCCAGGGTAGTGAGCTTGCTGCACATCCTCCTCACTGCACTAAGGATCTTGGTGTCCACCTTTACATGGTCACTGCAGCCAAGACTTCCCCTGAGCTTCACATCCCCCACCAGTCCTTCCTTGTTGGTGAAAACAAGGTTCAGCATAGCACCTCTCCTTGTTGTCTCTTCTATCATTTGGAGAAGGAAGTTATCTTCAAGGCATCTCTGGAACCTCCTGGATGGCTTATGCCCTGTTTTGTCATCCACCCAACAGATATTTAGGTAGTTGAAGGGCCTATGAGGATGAGGACTTGTGAAAATGTGGCTGCTCCTATCTGCCTACAGGGGGCCTCATCCAACCAGTTTTCCTGGTTGATTGGCCTGTAGCAGACCCTCACTATACTGTCACCTGTCCCTACCCTCTCTCTAAACATGACCCATAAATTCTCAGTCAGGTCCTCATCCATCCCCAGGTAGAGGTCCAAGAATTCCTGCTGGTCATTGACGTAAGAGAATGACACTCACGCTTCATCTCCCATGCCTGTTCTTCCTAAAAAACCTATAGCTGTCCATTCCAACACTCCAGTTGAGGAGCCATGCTGCAATATCTCCACGATGCCAATAAGATGAAGCATGCTCACATCTCTAGCTCCTCTTATTTATTTCCTGTACTGCATGTGTATGCATACATGCACTTAAGTTGCAACTGTAATGTAAAGCTAGAGAAATAGAAAGAATAAAGACAAATAAACTGCCACATTTCTTTTTGTTTTCATTAATAAAAAATAATTCTGCTTGCTGACCTAGATATCTATGTATTTCCCTATGCACTTTAGTGTTAAATTGTAAGATTAACAACAAATGGACACTGTTGGGGAAAAAAATATTTTTTAAAAAAGAATTAAGCTTTATAACTATTAGCAATGTTTGTACCTTAGGAAAAAAAGATCCCTGATAAAACATAGTCTAATCTCACAGCTGAAAGTGTAAATTCTCCCTGTTGGTGTAGAGAATGGCTCCTATGCAAACAGGCCTGTTAATAACTACTCATGATAGTGTATAATGGAATGGGAAGGATTCATCTTTCTTTAAAACAGCAGGTATGTCTCCTTCCTCTCATAGTGTCAAACCTCGATGGAGATAGTGATCAAACATGGTATGACAATTTCTGCAATGTTTCCCTGTGGGAGCTATTAAAATTCAACTTATGCACCAAAAAAAGCCTTGACTACCTAGCCTGGTGAAATTTTTATGTCATCAACTGGGAAATGTGGAATTAAATCTTGCCATAGAATAAAAAACATATTTCATAGACAATTTTGTAATAATTGTCTTTATTGAAATAATTCCTTTTGTCAACTGCTTTCTTTTAGCTAGCTGAAAGTGATGGGTAAATCAGCTCTCCAGAGTCTCAGCCCGGAGCTTTCTTTTTGTACCAGCATCACATAGACACTCAATTCTAAAACCAACAAGACCCATTCATTTCCGGAAAGCAGAACACAAAGTTAAATGGTTGGAGAATGGCTAAAAGAGGAAGTGTGATGCCCAGGGCTCCCAGCATCAACTTACTGGAACAATAGAAAATGTTGCAACTCAGACTGTAGACCGGCTGAAGTCAGCTGAAGTCTTTATTGCTTTTACGAGATTGTATCGATCTGCTTTGAATTTGTGTAGTAATAAGAGAGTATTCTTAATGAAAGGTTTTTAATAAGCAGTAATTGAGAGTTTACTTATGAATTTTTTTTAAAAAATGTTTGTTAATAAGGAAAGAGCTATATCACACTTCAGAAAGGACATTTCATTATAGTATAATAAGTACTCTTAGGCCATACAGGAGGGTTACATAAACTAAATAACAAGAAGAGCTCAACAGGCAGCACAATATCCAGAAGGAGATAAATACATGATATTGTACATTGTCCCAGACTGAGCAATGGCCCTATCTTAAGACTTTAAAGAAGAAGGTAAGTCTGATTTCAGACTTGAGATAACTCATAAAAATATCTCATGAGATGAAAGATAGTGGGCCCTTGTGCCTGCTGAAGATAGAAGGAAGAGCCTTCTTCCATGCTCTGAACTGCCACTATATAATGTTCTGGTCTTGGAAAATGAAGAGCATGTGAGTAAACAGATAGGATTCAGGAGAAGCCAGCCATGCAAAGCCAATCCAACCATCCTCCCATCTTAGAACCAGCGCCACCAGGAAAACACATAAGGCATTAGTAATTGGAGATTCCTTGCTGAGGGACACCAAAGCATCTATTTGCCATCCAGACAACTTCCCTAGAGAAGTTTGTCTACCAGGAGCTCATATTAATGATGTCACTGAAAAGTTTCCAAGCCTGGTGAACCCTACAGATTATCATCTACTCCTACTATTTCTAGAGTCTAATGATATTGTGATGAGGCAACTTGTAACCATGAAAAGAGACTATATGTCACTTGGAGCAGTGTTAGAAGGATCTGGAGTGCAGGTGGTATTCTTCTCTATCCTACCAGTCAGAGGAAGGGGATTCAGAAAGAAGAAGAAAAATTGAACAGGTGAATCCCGTTCTGCATACAAAGAAGTGTGGCCAGCAGGTCGAGGAGGTGATTTTCCCCCTCTACTCTCTTCTTGTGAGACTCCACCTAGAGTACTGCATCCAGCTCTCACGTCTCCAGTTCAACAAAGAAATGAACAAGTTAGACTAGGTCTAGAGGAGGGCCATGAAAATGATCAGAGGACTTGAACACCTCTCCTATGAAAAGAGGCTTGGGAGAGTTGAGGTTTTTCAGCCTGGAGATGAGAAGGCTCTGGGGAGACCTCATTGAGGCCTTTTGATCTATAAATCAGTGCTTATAAGAAAGAGGGAAAGAGGCTTTTTACTAGGGCCTGTAGTGACAGGACAGAACGTAGTGGTTTTAAACTGAAAGAGGGAAGATTTAGATATAAAAAAGATTTTTCTTGTGGTAATAGTAGTGAGACAACGGAACATGTTGCCCAGAGAAATTGTGGATGTCTCATCATTGGAAATGTTCAAGGTCAGGTTGGACGAGGTTTTGAGTAACCTGGCCTAGTTAAAGATGCACCTGCCCATGGCAGATTGTTGGGATTGGATGATCTTTGAATGTCCTTTCCAATCAAAGACATCTATGATCCATTTTAATAATCATGATGATGATGATTATGCCGATGGTATTACATACTCTATAATCATAGTGACACATGAAATACATATTGATGCATTTCAAAGCTGCAGTATTTAACTTTATGCATTTAATTTTTGCATTTAACACGATTTAGAAAAATAGGTAGTAAAATTCGTGGCATTAGCATGGTTTACTGCAATGACAGCTGCCTGTGAACAGCATGGTACTTTTTAGTAAGAAGTAATTCCAAGACCACCATATATTTGATGGAACATAAATAAAGCAATTCATTCTGAATGTTTTCTTAGCTTACTGGGATACATATAAAAATATTTAAATGCAAAAATACACATGACAGTTTGATCCTGAACATGGCACTCTACTATAATGAAACAAGTCTTTCTTAACACTACATGCAACAAGGGTGTTTTACAGACTATCCCTTATAGCAGGCTTTTCTGTGTGAAGAATACTAGTGATACCCATTGTCATCGCAAGAGTATTGGAAACACTGTTATGCTCCTGACAATTCTATAAGAAATGAAAACTTCTAGTATTTTCAGGATGACCTGACCTGAACTGGAAGGGACCCACAAGGAGCATCCAAATCCTACCCCTGCATAAGACAACTCCAAAATTCATACCACGTGTCTGAGTGCTGAGTGCGCTGTCCAAATTCTTGAATATTGCCAGGCTTAGAGCCATGGCTTCCCTGTTCCAGTGCTCCACTACCCTCCAACTGAAGAACATTTTCCTAATATCCAACCTAACTTCCCCTGGCACATCTTTCTGCCGTTCCCTTGGATCCTGTCATTGGTCACCAGAGAGACAAGATCAGCATCTGCTCCTGTTCCTTTACTTTTGAGGCAGCAGTAAATTGCAATGAGGTCTCCCCTCAGTCTCCTCTTCTCTGGGCCAAACAGACCAAGCGACTTTAGTCACACGTCATATGACTTCCCTTCCAAACCCTTCACCAACTTTGTAGCCCTCCTCTGGACATTCTCCAGTAGTTTGATATATTTTTTATACCACTGCACCCAAAATTGCACACAATACTTGAGGTGGGGCCACACTAATGCAGAGTGGTATGGGACAATCACCTCCCTTGACGGGCCACCAATACCATGCTTAATGCACTGCAGGACATGTTGGCTCTCTTGGGTGCTAGGGCACACTGTTAGCTGGTGCCCAACTTGCTGTTGACAAGAACCCCCAGATCTCTTTCTGCAGGACTGCTCTCAAGCCTCTCACTCTCCAGACTGTATGCATATCCAGGGTCATCAAGTCCCAGGTGCAAGATCCAGCACTTGCTCTTGTTAAACTTCAGGTGATTGGGGATTGTCCTGCTCTCCAATTTGTCTAGGCGCTGCTGCAGGGCCTCTTTGCCCTCAAGAGTGTCAGCAGCTCCCCCCAGATTTATGTCATCAGTGAACTTGGTTAATAAACCTCAAGTTCTGCATCCAGGTAATTTATGAAGACATTAAAGAGTACTGGTCCTGCAGAGCCCTGCTAGTGACTGGTTGCCAGCCCAATGTAACCCCACTCACAATAACCCTTTGGGCCCAACCAATGAGCCAATTGTTCACTCACTCCATTACGTGTTTATCCAGCTGTATGCTGGATATTTTGTTTAAGAGGATACTGTGAGAGACAGTATCAAAGGCTTTTCTGAAATCTAGAAAGATTACACCAGCTGGGTTTCCTTGGTCAGCTAGGTGGGTAACATTTTCATAGATATAAATTAAGTTTGTCATGCAGGACCTTCCCTTTCTAAACCCATGCTGGCTAGGACCAATGACTATGTTGTCTTTTAGGTATTTTTCAATAGCTCCCAGAATAATCTTTTTCATAAGCTTACCGGAAGTGAGACTAACAGGCCTGCAGTTACTGGGGTCATCTCTGTTGCCCTTCTTGAAGATCAGGACAATATTTGCCAGCTTCCAGTCAATTGGCATGTCTCCAGATTCCCAAGAGCTTCCTGGTGCTCTCAAACTGAAAAATAGATTTATACTTATAAAATATATTAATGTCTATGAAAGAATGATATCTCATAGGCATCCCGTACTTAATGTTCAGAAATACTATTTAAAGTTTCTCCATTGAAATTAGTATCTGCAGCTATTACTGTGGTCTTTCTGTTTTCTCTAACTCTGTGCAATCCTGGAAAATGTTATAATGTTTTTACTTTGCACTATGTATTTTTATAAATTTTTTCCTTATAAATTTGATTGTCAATTTGATATTACAATTATTTTTGTCTTAGAATTTTATTATTTTTAATTAAGGTATATAAGGCAAAAATTTGTAAAACCATCATTCACACTATTTATTCTTGAAGATGTATTAATAATTCATCTTACATATTACCGCACAGGACATTTTATGCCTTCTATTTGTAAACCATACACAAGTTGTTCGGCAGCACAGCTTTTCTCATCCTTCTTTCTTTTACTGATACCAGTCAAGGACTTTCAGAATTCACACAAGTCACATGTGCCAGATTCGTAAGAACTTTTTGAATTTTAGTGTGAATTCTCAAACTATTCAAAGACTGAGAAGTCTATTTTGTAGAAATCTACACTTAATCAACTTATCATTAACATATGTAAAGACAGTATGTCTTACCGGATCAATCTTAATGCTACAATAGTTCAATGCCTAAGGCATTTAAAACCAGATGGGTTTACGTGTATCACAAGTTCATTTGCCTAACTTACAGATTTCCCCAAATCCTAGGTCAATTAACCTATAAAAAAAGCAAAATATCACGAGACTTTTATTTGAGAGAAGATTTTTTATTAGATGGAAGGTTTTTATTTTGATTTACAAAATGAAAGCTAGTTAGGATTTATTAGAAGGAAGTGAGATACAGCCCTGCATATAAATGTGGTGTTTCAAGTTCATGTGATTGTTACAGAAGCCTATATGTCATATTAGTGGTCAAAAAACATTTCTGAAGTTAAGATTTCAACTATCATATTTAGACCTTTTATCATGCATTCATCATGCTATTTAACTAAGGTTTCACAATCAAATAACCTTGTTGATCTAAAGGAATAATTTGCAGGAAAATATCAGATTGCGCATCCATGCTTTCTGGAACAAATGTTGCATATTTGAAAAGTGTATCATTAACAGGGTTAACGCTCTAATTGTTGCTGCAGAGATTTCTTCAGTAATGCCACCATTGAGATAAAACCAGGCATCCAGATTAATTTCTGTTCATTTCTGTGTAACTTGAGACAATGTTGGAGTACCACTAATTTGCAAAATTTTCATACAACTTCTAACTGAAATATTATAAGGAATATGTACATGTAGGTTTTCTGTAATTTTAATTAAAATTGAATTTATTTAGGAGGCAATCTCAAGTTAGCTTTTTAATGTTTGTTCTGTTTAGCCAGGTGTTGTGATTTAACTCCAGCTGGCAATTAACCACTACACAGCCACTCATTCACACCCCTCACAACGGGATTGAGGAAAGAATTGGAAGAGTAAAAATAAGAAAACTTGTGGGTTGGGATGAAGGCAGTTTAACAGGTAAAGCAAAAGTCATGCGCACAAGCAGAGCAAAACAAGGAAATCACTCACTACCTCCCATCAGCAGGCAGATGCTCAGCCATCACATGTAACGGTTACTTGTTAAGACAAAATATCAAACCTCTGAAAATCCTCCGCCTTCCCTCTTCTTCCCCCAGTTTTATATGCTGAGCATGATGTCATGTGGTATGGAATATCCTTTTGGTCACTTTGGGTCAGTTCTCTTGGCTGTGTCCCTTCCCGACTTCTTGTGCACCTCCAGCCTACTCACTGGTGGCGTGGTATGAGAAACAGAAAATATTTTGACTCTGTGTAAGCACTGCTCAGCAGTGACTAAAACATGTCTGTGTTATCACTGTTTCCAGTACAAATTTGAACCACAAACCCACACTAGGTAGTCTGAAGAAAATTAATTCTATCCAGCCAGATCTAGCAGTCTTGGTGACGTTTGGATCTATTTGACGTTTTATTCTTTAAAATAGCATTTTATATATTTTAACTATTTAGAAAGATTTAATGTACCTCCAAAAAATCCTTCCTTTTTCTTGTTGTTGTAGATCAACTTTAAACATGCAAGACTTCTTACTTTTTTACTAATGCTGATATAATGCAAAAGTTAAGTAGCCAAACTCAAACTAATATCCAGCTGCTGTGAAAATACTGCATTCATTTTAAAGGAATCTCTCTGACATAATTTTGTGGAGATTGAAATCTTCTTATGAAGCATAAGCATATGATTTCCATATCCCTGGATTTTTTGTTACCCTTGAAATATTTTCATCCACCTCTGAAAAACTCCTCTTGTTGTTCTAGTGGATATACCCTTCCTGTGACATTTATTCTCCTGTGATATTTATTTGACTTCAAGAAAACACTGGGGAACACTCTCCTAGCTCCCTACAAGAACAGATTCCATGCCTAGAAAACACAGTCTCCATTCCTTTTTAAGAGACATATTTCCAGTCTAAATATCTGAAGCTTTTTTTACAAGGTTTTCTTACAAGATTTTCTTTTTTTTTCTCTTGCATAACAGGAGTCTGCCAGTGGAAGGAATCGGTCATTAAGATATTTTCAAAACAGCTGAACAATGCAGATATATTCATATTCTTATTTAAATAAGAACATCCACAAAACTTTAAAAAATTAGAAATTAATTAGAATAAACAATAACAGTATATGTAAAATCCAGATGAATGGAGTATGAAATGTACAGGGTTTTATTTGTAGGTTTCAGCATTCTCAGTAGGAATCTAATTTGTTTCATAAAATAACAATGATGATTTTTATGTCCCAGCCAGTGTAGCCTTTTAAACTCACCTCTATCAATATCTGAGACTCAAGAATTCATGTAGAAGTGCCATAAGCAGCCTCACTTTTCCTGCTAACCTGGAAAGAATGTTTTAGAATTCATTCCCCTCTGGGACAAAACAATTATTTCTTGCTGACATAAATTCCTAACAAGGCCCTTCTGTCCTCAGCTGTATGTAATAGGGTTGTGCTTATGTTAATTTGATGCTGTGGGATCATAACCCCCTACTGATGCAACAGATTTTACAGTATTAACAAAATTACTGTAAGTATTGGTGAAAATGCAAAATAAAAGGTTACTGTTTTCCAAATATGCCATTCTTGAAAGCACATCGCACAGCAAGCTGTAGGCAAACCAGGAGACTCCTAGTGTGCATTGAAGATAATTTCTTGGTCCAGCTGATACAGATCCCCACCCAAGGAGACGCAATACTGGACCTTATGGTCACCAATACAAGTGAACTCATCAGCGACATTAGTATCGGTGGCAGCCTGGGTTGCAGTGATCATGCACTGGTGGACTTCAAGGTCCAGAGGGATATGGGACAGGTGAGGATTATAGTCAGAACACTAAATTTCAGGAAAGCAGAATTCCAGCTCTTCAAGGAATTATTCAGTAGGACCCCCTGGAACATGGTCCTCCAATACAAGGAAGCAGAACAGAGCTGGAAAATATTTAAGGAAGCTTTCCACAAGGTGCAAGAGCGCTCAGTCCCTGTATGTAGAAAATCAGGCAGGAAAGGGAAGAGACCGGCATGGCTGAGTCAAGATCTGCTGGTTAAACTAAAAAAGAAGGAACTGCACAGGCAGTGCAAGCAGGGACAGGGAACCTGGGACATGTATAGGGATGCTGCCTGGTTGTGTAGGGATGAAGTCAGGAAGGCAAAGGTGCACCTGGAGATGAACTTGGCAAGGGAAATAAAGATCCTCAAGAAGGGCTTTTACAGTTACATCAATGAAAAGAGGAAGATCAAAGAGAACGTACCCCCATTGATGGTTGGAAATGGGAATCACGTATCAACAGATGAGAAGAAGGCTGAGGTACTTAACAACCCTTTTGCCTCAGTGTTCACCAATACCTGCTCTCACCACCCCTCCTGGGTCATGGGACAGCAAGATGGTGACCAGGGGGGTAGACGCCCTCCAACAGTAGAGGAAGATTAGGTTTGTGAACACCTGAGGAACCTGAACATAAAGAAGTCCATGGGACCTGATGAGATGCATCCCAGAGTCCTGAGGGAATTGGCAGATGGCATGGAGATGGCAAACAGCCAAGCCACTCTCCATGATATTTAAAAAGTCATGGCAGTCAGGAGAAGTCCCTGGAGACTGGAAGAAGGGTAACATGCCCATTTTTAAAAAGGGTAGAAAAGATGACCCTGAGAACTACTGACCTGTCAGCCTCACCTGTGTGCCTGGGAAGATCATGGAAAAATCCGCCTAGAAGCTATGCTAAAGGACAAGGAGGACAGGGAGGTGATTGATGGCAGCCAGCATGGCTTCGCCAGAGGCAAGTTCTGTCTGACCACCTTGGTGGTTTTCTAGGATGGGGTAACCACAGCAGTGGACACGGGAAAACTGACAGATGTGATCTATCTAGACTTCTGTAAAGTCTTTGACACAGTCCCCCACAACTTCCTTCTGTCTAAATTGGACAGATATGGATTTGATGGGTGGTGGGTAAGGTGGATAAGAAACTGGTTGGATGGTCATATTCAGAGAGTAGTGGTCAACAGACTGATGTCCAGATGGAGATCTGTGACAAGTGGTGTCCCTCAGGGGTCCGTACTGGGACCGGTGCTCTTTAATATCTTTATCAATGAGACAACTGACAATGAGACATCAACTGACAGTGAGATTGAGTGCACCCTCAGCAAGTTTGCAGATGTCACCAAGATGAGTGATGTAGTTGCCACACCAGAAGGATGGGATGTCATCCAGAGGGACCTGGACAGGCTGGAGAAGTGGGCCTGTGAGAACCTCATGAGGTTCAACAAGGCCAAGAGTAAGGTCCTTCACCTGGGTTGGGGCAATCCCCGATTTCAGTACACAATGAGGGATGATGTGATTGAAAGCAGCCCTGCAGAGAAGGACTTGAGGGTGCTGGTCAATAAGAAGCTCAACATGAGCTTCTTGGACTTCAACATGTCTTCTTGGACTTCAACATGTCTTCTTGGACTTCAGTGAAGCCTTTGACACAGTTTCTCCCAACATTCTGCTTAGGAAACCGTCTGCCTCTGGCCTGGACATGCGCACACTCTCCTGGGATGAAAACTGGTTGGATGGCTGGACCCAGAGAGCGGTGGTAAATGGAGTTAACTCCAGCTGGAGGCCAGTTACAAGCGGGGTTCCTCAGGGCTCGGCACTGGGTCCAGCCCTGTTGAACATCTTTATCAATGACCTGGATGAAGGCATTGAGTGCACCCCTAGCAAGTTTGCAGATGACACTAAGCTGGGTGGAAGTGCAGAGGGTAGGGAGGCTCTGCAAAGGGATCTGAACAGGCTGGACCACTGGGCTGAGGACAAATGCCGGGTCCTACACTTGGGCCACAACAACCCTATGCAGTGTTACAGACTGGGGGAAGAGTGGCTGGACAGCTGCCTAGAGGAGAAGGACCTGGGGGTGTTGGTTGACAGCGGACTGAACATGAGCCAGCAGTGTGCCCAGGTGGCCAAGAAGGCCAATGGCATCTTGGCTTGTATCAGAAACGGCGTGACCAGCAGGTCCAGGGAGGTTATTCTCCCTCTGTACTCGGCACTGGTGAGACCGCACCTTGAGTACTGCGTTCAGCTCTGGGCCCCTCACCACAAGAAGGATGTTGAGGCTCTGGAGCGTGTCCAGAGAAGAGCAACAAAGCTGGTGAGGAGGCTGGAGAACAAGTCTTACAAGGAGTGGCTGAGAGAGCTGGGGTTGTTTAGCCTGGAGAAGAGGAGGCTGAGGGGAGACCTTATTGCTCTCTACAACTACCTGAAAGGAGGTTATGGAGAGGAGGGAGCTGGCCTCTTCTCCCAAGTGACAGGGGACAGGACAAGGGGGAATGGCCTCAAGCTCTGCCAGGGAATGTTCAGACTTGACATCAGGAAAAAATTTTTATGGAAAGGATCATTGGGCACTGGAATAGGCTGCCCAGGGAGGTGTTTCAAGGGGCGGGTGGACGAGGTGCTGAGGGGTATGGTTTAGGGATTGTTAGGAGTGGTTGGACTCGATGACCCAGTGAGTCCCTTCCAACCTAGTGATTCTATGATTCTATGAGCCTGTGAGCCGGCAATGTGCACTCACAGTCCAGAAGGCCAACCATATCCTGGGCTACATCAAAAGAAGCGTGGCCAGCAGGTTGAGGCAAGTGATTCTGCCCTTCTATTCCTCTCTTGTGAGACCTCATATGGGATACTGTTTCCAGTTCTGGAATCCTCAGTTTGAGAAGAATATGGAGCTGTTGGAACGGGTCCAGAGGAGGGCTACAAAGATGGTCAGAGGGCTGGAGCACCTTCTCTATGAGGACAGGCTGAGAGAGTTGGGCCTGTTAAGCCTGGAGAAGAGAAGGCTCAGAGGAGATCTTATAGTGACCTTCCAGTACCTGAAGAGGGCCTACAGGAAAGCTTGAGAGGGGCTATTTATAAAGGCTTGTGTGGATAAGACCAGGGGGCATGGGTATAAATTGGAGGGGGCAGATTCAGACTAGACATTAGGAAGAATTTCTTCACTATGAGAGTGGTGAGACACTGGAATAGGTTGTCCAGGGAAGTGGTGGATGTCCCATCCCTGTTCAAGGCCAGTTTGGATGGGGCCTTGGGCAGCCTGATTTAGTGGGATGTCCCTGCCCAAGGCAGGGGGAGTGGAACTGTATGATCTTTAATGTCCCTTCCAACCCTAACTGTACTATGATACTATGATGCATTGTGGAATTCTGAGTATGCTCATTCGTCGAATATCAACCTATTTTTGAGATAATTATACAATTAAATAAAAGAAACTGCAGGAATATAAAAATCACAGTATTTACTCTTACATGGAAACAATTAGAAGGTGTTTCTTTTTTCTTAAACAGCTGAGGTATACAGAGATTTTCCTACTCAAACATTGCAAAGCTTGTGTTCAACCTTAAGGGGACTTACAGCCAGTTTAACGCTCACTTTGCTAGAAAATTAAAATACTCCAGGGACAATACAATAAAATAAAGCCAAATGATTTCTTCCCCTTAATTCCCCGATACACCTTCAAATAGTTTTATAATACTTTGTAGTTTTAAAAATTACAATTTCACATTTGTCTTGATTTAAATTTAAACAATGTGATAAATCAATGTAACTAGTTTCCCCCTTTTTTCTTTATAATAAAATATAATGCAGTTGCAGTAGAATAATATACTGTCTGCTATAAACTGAAGGATGGACGTGCCAATCTCCATGTGATCCAGAAATAGGTTATCTTTATGCAAAAACACTATGAAAAACACAGGAATGTTGATTAACATATTTTTTCTTCTTTTCTTAAAATCACACAGAGAAGTGGTTTTAAGTGATGAGTATAGCGTTCCATTTTCGCCAGCAAATTATACTCTTGTTCCCTCTCCCCTCCCTCCCCCAATCTGTTCTGGTAGATACTCTTAGGGAAGAAGTAAACAGATAGATAAATAGAGGTGCAATCCAAAGAGAATTGCAGGAGGAGCAATTTTATTTTGCTTGCACAGTTCTGTTAGCTTCATGTTGTTTATCATTGCCTTGATGTTGTTCATTACTTACATTCTCCTGGCTCTTATCTTCTAATAGCAATCAAGACCTCTTCATACGGTCTCTAAAAGCTTATTAAAATAACAGATCAACAAAAGGGATTTATATACATGGATTTCACAAAGGTAACCTTTCATGGTTCTCTAACAAAAATTAAAGTAATTTTGTTATTTAATTATGAAATATGTAACCTCATTTTAGCCCTCAGTAGCTTGAAACTATTGAAGCTGACACTTCAATTGCTTTTACTCATGAGTTGATGAGCTCTGAGAGTTAAGCACAAGCAACTATCAAAGCATAGGCATCTTCCCAGGTTCTTCATACGTAATTACTACAAGCAGACGGAAGTTTCCTCTAGAGAGAGACCATTTTCATCCTATATCTGACAGGTAGAAATTAGTTGCCTAATGGAATGGAATAGTTCTGCAAATTGAAGGAATTAAGTAAGCTTTTTTAATTTAGTCTCGTTTCAAACTAGATTTTAATTTGGATTGAAATGTGAAGTTGATGGCATAAGAGTTTATTTTACTTAGTTTTCAATAACCTTATATTGCCCTTTGTCTATATATCACATCTATTGTCTTTTAGCTAATTATGACAGATACTACAACTGATGATGAAGTACTCAACGAGCAGCATATGACATCATGGAGTAAATGCTACTAAAGGAACAAAGGCATTATAGACGAAAAAAAGAAAGAATAGGCCTAATTCTTCCTATTTCCATTAGGGGTTTTTTTTGAACGTTATATTATCATATAACCTGAATATGTACCATATATTCAATTAAAAATAAATTCCTGCACAAGTAATGTCATTATTAATTTCCTTTGCTTTTGAGGCAGATTCCTGAGTCATATATGATGCTGAAAAAACTCATGACTTTGCTGAGATGTCTTTTATTTAAAATGAGATGTTGAAGCATAACTGGTATTTTTAATTTAATTTCAAATAATTGAAAACATATCATTAAAGAGATTTTATTGAAGGTTTTCTCTCTTATGTACTTGCCTATTTGTCTTTTCATTCTGCTGATTTTCCTATTTATCTATCCTGATAAACAAAGTTTCTGAATTTATTCTGGGTTTTCACTTTACTATGTTGGCTTATGACAATTAACCTTTAAGAGAAGGAGAAGAACTTGCATGGCGCCTAAAAAGTTTCTTTATTTCTTTTCTTTTGGACATCTAGTCTCATATCTGCAGGAAGAACTGACAGGAACAATATTTTTAAGTACTCATTTCTGCCATAATCCTCTATTCAGTGCTGACTACTGTAACTTGTCATTTGTGTTTTCTTGTTGTATTATGGTAACTTCCAGGGAGCTTTCCTCTTTTCTGTATCTTTTCTAACCTCATCAATGTATTTCAAGGATGCCTTCTCACCTGCGAGATATGAATATCTAAATGTGTGATGCTACACCCACCACGGTTAGAGGAGGAACTTCTTTCAATGACATTTTGTTACAGAGATGTTGTGGCAACATTTCTGAGCAACTCAGGTGGCAATATGTAGGAAATCAAAAGGCCTGGATTGTTCCTTAAATCAACTGTTTAACTTGGCTAGGAAATAATCCACTGTTTGCTGCAACAGTAAATTAGCAGAGTAAATACTGTAAACGTAACTCATATCGTAAAGCATCTTGACTTTCCACTAACGTATTTTGTAATGTGAGGATGCAAAGAAAAATAATTACCTTTACATTATTAAAAGCGTCTGAACAATACTGTCTTTGCTGCAGTCTTCTAAGATTCTAAGTTACATCATCTAAAGGGCTATTTTATAAATCCTAGCTAAAAGAATATAGTTTTGGTTGTTTGGGGGTTTTTGTTTAGTTTTGGTTTTATATACACTAGGAAATGTATGAGGAAATCAAGGAAAAGAAATTATCAGGAAAATTGCACTTGCACAAAAGCTCAGAATTGTCATTCATCACTGTAATGATAGCAGATATCCCATGAAAATGCTGGAATATGCAGATATCACTACCTGTGTGTTTCTGTTTATAACTATGTAGTTTTGGATGCAGAATTGAGACTAGGAAAAGCCAAAAGAAAACTTTGTAAACTCCTCCAAGACTTGAACCATTAAATGACACTTCCTGGACAGTATTAATTTCCAGAAATTTCTTTTTTTAAATAGCCTGCTAAATTAGCACAAAATACAGGAATATATCACTGTATGTTACTCTGGGAATGCAGGAATCTCTTGTGAGCAGGGAGTGAAAAATAAAAAAGGAATAGAAAGCAGAATAAAAAATTAGTTCTGGTGGAACATTTTCAGATATGCAATCTAATTTGAATTTGTGCCAAAACTGATAGACTGCATGTCCTTGAGACAGGGGAAAAGACAAATTCTTGTTTTTCCAAATATCACAAATAAACCAGAAAGCTTTCTTCAGAATCCTTAGAAAGAAAAAAAAAAAATAACCTACTTAAATGCTGGATGTGAATGAACTATCTAAACACTATTTTGCAAAATTCAAATAATTGTTTAACTGTGGCAGCTTCTGAAGGCAGAGAAAGAGGAAACACGTACTTTGTGAAATATAAAGTACAGTTTCATGGCATAAGCAGGCAGAACTTGAGGAGTAAGGAGTGAAATTTTTTGTCTAAGCTCATAATTATAAAACATTCGGAGGTAAGCAAAGAGGAAATAATACACCCCATGGATGTTCACAATAAGAAAAAGCATTTATGAAATAAGAAAATGAGGACAAGCAATGGGATACAAGATCTTATGGTTCATGATTTAAGGACCACTGACACAAGAGAATAGGCATGAGAGGGACTTTGCTATCAGAAGATAGTTTCATTCCAACCAGAGATGGAAAATACCCCAAATTCTCCAAACTCAAAAATCTCTTAATAACTTATTTGCAGATCTAATGTACAACATCAAATGTAATATATAATCTTCCAGGTAACTAGTGATGGCCTAAAACAGGAAAACAAGTGTCACCCAGCCTAGTCATCACCTAGACTTTCAACTTTCCTCCAGACTCAGAAAAATCTAACGGCTGTTAGAAAAGAAAGCTAAGAATAATGATTTTGCCAGAGGGGAAATGAGACATTGTCTTTTGGAGTGATAATGCAAAAAGAAATTTAACCCATTAATCTACTTTTTTTACCTAGTACTTTTTAAAAATTAATTTTCAAGGAATTCAGTAGATGCAACCCTACACTATAAAAGATCTGATAATTCATTTAATGTGAGGCTTCTGTATACAAAGGTGACACTTAAAGGATTTGTGAATATTCAAAAAAAAAAGCTGAGCTCAAATGACAGCATTTCAATGTGTACTTTGCATTAAAGTTATTTCAATACAGCTCTTGGAGTTATCAAAAGGAAAGACAGCCCTGTTACTCCAGACCTACTGCTCCTTCTGCTGGGAAAGCATAGCACATCTTGTCACAGAAATTACGACATCAAAGTATTTCAGAGTAACTGAAATGCTTTTGAAAAAAATGAAGTGTTTTGGATGTGATATCTCTTATTTATTTCTTCCTCAGCAAGGACGTTGCCAACAAACTGCCATAACAAAACAAAATTGTGCAGTCTGAAATACAGAAATCTTTATTTCTTTTCATTTTCCCTATCTATGCTACAGATGTTGAAGTTAGTGTGCTCATGTGCAGAGAGGAGAAACACGGGAAGTATCTCACTACATACTGTGTATGCTGTGTATGCATTGCAGAATCCTTCAGTTATCTTCAAGCTCTGCCAAAAGCAGCGATAAGCTATATAGCTCGTGGCACACCGCACTGTTCTGCATACGATTACACCAACCTATTTTTGCGGAACTATTAATGTGGGATTTTAATTTTAACCACTTGCGCTGCACATAGGAAGCTATGGGCTGCTTTCTTTTAGTACAATTGCCTCAATTGCTCTTGCAGAAATTTCAGCTCAAAATAGAACAAAGAAAACAGATATCAATTCTTTTCTAACAGAGCAATTGATGCAATATCTTGGGACCTAAAACTGCTACATAGATGCCTGAAAAGTAACACAGAAATCTTCCATTTCCACTGTTGTTTGGTCCCATGGGTGCTGTGGCTGCTAAACCAGGTTAGCATCTGCCCATCCCTGTCTTTCCCCAGGATAAAGGTAAAAATGAACTGTGAGAAATGTTTCCATCTTGTTTTCATTTTCCTTTAACTATCATGTATCATACAAGCTCGGAATCGTACTGTAGTTTTTTCTTGTCAAATCTGCTTAATTTCCATTTAATGCTTTTGAATTTTCAGAAAAGGACTTCCTAAAGCAGAAAGACTATAACTTTTAACACATACACTATCAGAACACAGCACAAATAATGTTATTTTCATAAAAGCATACAATATATTTCTGATTTTTCAAACTAGTAAAAGAAGAAACTAGGAATGAACTATAATAGCATATAACTTAAATATTGAAAATTTCTGTAGCTGTCAAAATACATAACTTCTACTACACTTCTTATAACAAATTTCTCTCTGCTAAAACCTACTGAGTTTATGAAAAGTATATTTTCAAATATTTTTAACTTTATAAATAAATGAAATTTTTAACTCTCAATAGTACGCTCATATTTTTATGCATATTTTAATATATATATTTATATCTTTTTAATTTTGGAAAAATAAAGTATTATTTTGCTCCTTTAGGCATTCTTCATTGGGAGCAATTTTATCAACTGTAATGGAAATTAAAATGGTAAGAATAATTTGCTTTGAAGATAGAAGATGAAGGCTTTGAGAGATTATTCTTCCTTTGTTCATTTTATGAATTAGGGAACTTTTTCATTTTCTTAATTCGGTTAGAATATTTTCATATTAGATGATAGGTCATTTAAAACATTAGGCTTCTTTAATACCAAAGATTTTGATATAATATTTGTGAAGTTATTGTGATGCTACAATGTAGTGAGCCTACAACAGGGTCACTGGATACCTAAAGAAAATAAATTGATATTTAGCTAATAAATTGAAAAAAATGCAAGCTGAGCATTCTAATAAATATTTCAGCATGACTAATCATTTCTGGAGTCCCCAGCACAAGAAAGACATGGACCTGTTTTTGGAACAGGTCTGCAGGAGGGCCACAAAAATGATCAGAGAACACTTCTCCCATGAGAAAGACTACCAAGAGTTGGAATTGTTGAGCCTGGAGAAGAGAAGGCTCCTGCGAGTCCTTATTGTGGCCTTTAAGAATATAAAGGATTCTTCTAAGAAAGATAGAGAGAAACTTTTTAATACGGTCTGTGGTGATAGGAAAAGAGACAATGGTTTTAAACTGAAAAATGTTAGATTTAGATTAGATGTAAGTGCTGGTCACTGTAAAGATACTCCATTGCTAGAATTTGCAAGGTGTCATCTTGAACTGTTCTCAAGAAAAAAATGGATCTTATTTCCAGACTATACCAGGCCACTATAAATTAATGAGATACTTAAAAATGAGATTCAAAGGGGGAAAAAAAGCCAAATTCCTCACTGGAAAGGAAAAATGCTTTCAAGTTCTTCTGAGAAAGACAAGTTTCTCATCTGTGTGGCTACTGCTGTGAAGAATATAAAACTATATAATGTGAGAAAGGCAAATGACAGCATAAATTGGATTTAAAATCCAACCTTTTACAGACACCTTTTCTTACCCATCTATTCAAAGCATTGGTCCTTCAAACATGTCATTACACCTGACTGAATAACTTTAGACATGAAGCTTACAGTAGCTGTGCATTTTATTTTATTTTTATTTATTCACCATCATTTCCTCTGTCTTATGGAGTCAGAAATCTCAATGGTCTTCCTGGTAACACTTCACTTGTGCATGACAGGTGAAGGAGGACAAATGAGGTTGCAGAAATCTTAGCTGTAACAAGGTGCAGTTAGTCCCACAATACCAAATAGATTAAAAAATTTCTAAGAGAAATTATTACTGCATGGTGATCATCACCAATGGATGTCTATCAATGAGCCTCTTAGACACCTGGCTGTCCTGAACTGGGTATTTCTATTGTTTTCATTGGAAACTAAGAAAAAATAAATATAATAGAAAATCTTCTCCCTTCATATTTCTTCATGTTTGCTGATGTTATTAAATTTTTCCTCACAATCCAAACAAAGATTTATGATTAGTTTGACCTTACAAAAGAAATGTCCATGTAATTTTCACTCTAGTAATTACAATCTACATATGCAGTTCTTATAATTTATAAGTTTCTGAGATGTTGTTTTAGAGTACTTTTCCAGTAATCATGATCTCTTCTATAACTTGCACAAGAGGTGAGCATCTAGTTATTTTATAAAAATTCATAGGCAATTGGAAAATATTTTTCAGTGGAGCATGGAAAATATTTTTGAGTGACTGAGCTTCAGTTGACTTTATCTCTGAAATGCTAAATAGCAGAAATGAATAGTATATTTTTAATGAAAAAACAGTGTGATACCCTATAATTTAAATTTACAATTTAAAATTAAAATAATTAACAATTATTTTTGCTGAAAAGCCTTCATTCTTGGATAAGATCTCTAGCTTACATGAATAAAATGTTATTTTAAGATTAGACACTTGATTTATCGCTTTAAATTAAAATCTACCCATTCAATTAATAAACTTCTATGTAAGTTCACATTTTTCACCTAAACTTCATGGTTAAATATATGGAGAAAAATTGATCAGCCCTGTGTTTTTCACAATATATTGTCTCAATCTGTTCTTATTTCGAATGAAAATTTACTCCATTCCGAGGAAAAAAAGACTACCAAGTTTCAAAACATTTGGAATCAAAATGGACACAGAATAAAATATTCACAGGGAAAAAAATAATAGAACTGTTTTAAGACCTACCACAGATTTAGTGAGTAACCTTAAATACAAAGAAATTATGCAAATGTCATCTTTGGAATAAACTTTCTGCACAGTATGTTTAAATGTTTTAGAGAAATATTTTAGACTATTTACAAATACTCACCAAGTGAATGGATCTATTTTACTTTGTGGAACCCAAATTATTGTCCCTAATCCTTGTTTGCTTGAGAAAGTTTGAGTCAAAGCCCAATCATGCCACATACAAAAGCTGGTTAACTGTATAAATTTTCAAGACTATCTTGAAAGCCTGATTTTTTAATGCCTCTAATAAATTGTATTTTTTAATTTAAATCACTTTAAAATACTTACCCAATGCACACATTTAATGACTAAACTACAGCATCTGCATCAATAAGTACAATATAAAGAGTTTTAACAGACAGTAAAAACAGACAAAAGAAATTTTGAAGTTTTGAAATTGTAGTACAGACTGAGCATCAAAACACTCAGCAAATTATTATAGGCCATAACTTTCATACAATTTTAGAAATAAGAAACAAGACTTGTTGGAAAGTATTTCCAAAAAACAGTGTTTCCAAGTGTATGTTTGACATAGCTACTCGAGTTTCTGCCCAAAGTAAAGTTTTGCGGCTATGATAAACACCTGAAAACAGAGGGTTTATAAAAGATAGTGTTATCTGAGCTTCCACTCCAATACTGCACGGAACGTTATTGTCATACATTTTATGGATGTTAAGTGAAACTTGTACTGTACCACATAGCATTATGTTACCATACCCTTGCTCATGGAACTATGTTAAAATAACTAGATCACGAAAAATCAGAACTCTGTGTTCTGCAGTACAGCTTGCTTACCCAGTTCCTTCCTACCTCAAGAAAAATGCAAGCACACTGTTCTTCTCACATACTGTAGACATGATTCATATCAAAATTCAATCATGCTCAATTAACACTCAAAATTTTCCAATAATTATGCTGAAGACAGCACCAGCACACACAAAGTGCTAAGGGAGTCAGGGACTAAGCTGTGCATAAATTCACTAAGAGAAAAGGTCACGGGCTGGTATTACTGAAATTTGATTAGATTTCAGATCCATGTGCTAGAAATCAATTTTTTTTTTTTTTTTCTTCAGCATTTCTGCTCTAGAGTCAGCTGCTCTCTGGGGTCTTGTGTCTAATCAGAGGCTATGCCAGTGTTACATCCTCTCCCAGGTGCAAAGACAGCAAGAAATGAGAGAAGCTTTACAGGTCAGAACAGACAAGCTTTGCCATCTCTGCTGCCGAGTGGTTTGAGGAGCTGAAAGGGAAAAGCTGCAGCTGCAGCTGTGATGTGAAGTAACTGTCACATTGGTCAATGCCCACAGGAAAGGTAAAGCCAGTTCTGGGGATTTTATAGCCCTTTGATAGCTTCTAGTAGCAATGTAGTCAAACCAGGATGAGTCCACAAAGGGCTCTTCGCATAAACACTGCTGCAGAGTGCTTACAAATATGGGAGATACAATCCAAATTTAATCCCACAATTGAAAAACAAAAAAGGCTCCCGAAGCAAGCTTTAGATATATGCTGTTCCTATAATGTGAAAACAGACAGATAACAGGAAATAATGAAAGTTTCCTGACTCTCTGCTGATCCATATGTTGTTCTGGGCACAAGTGGAAGTCTGTCAACTCCCTCTGCACCACTACTGTTTGCCTCCTCATGCTCAACCAAACAATTAAACAGATTGTCAGATGTATGACACTGAAGTGACAGCTTTTCATGGAAGAAGAAAGCAAATTATTTGATGAAAAGAAATGTAAATAAGATAAAATATTAGATTCCAATTGGAATGAATTCTGATTTACATCATCAAGAGTGTGTTATGCCACCACAAAACTGACGAGGCAGAAGAGAGAATTAGGCCTAAAAAACACAGAAAAAATCCTCAATTAGAGAACAAAAATGAAGGAGAAATTTTTTCCTCATATTCAAAGCCTTTGTCAAGGCTACCGTACTTTGTTGAGTTATTATAGCTGACTAATTCAAGTGTAAGACCCAAGAAACTTGTAGGTAAGCAATCAACTGTAGGTGCCATTTTGGGAGGTGGACAGAACAGCTATCACAGACAGAATACCATACATAAAATATATATTTATTATCGCATGCATGAAGGAAAGCACTAAAACTACAAAAGACAACACAGAAAAATAGCCTTGTTTTGTGATTAGAGCTTAAAGATGAAGCAGGCTTTGGTCAGATACTGTCTTATTCCCGGGGCTTGCTTTCCCACAGAGAGTACTGCTTTCGGTTCAGTCATCACAGAAGTGGACGAAATTCCTGAATCAACTGTTACAGCCTTTGGAACCTGATGTGCCAATAAACTATGAGACTGCATTATAGAAATAACTAGTTTTGGTGTTTGTCCAATTAGAACAATCATGATAAGGAGAATTTTTTGACAGACACTACCTTTTTGTTTATTTGGTTTATGACGTTGATGATAGAAGAAAGCATATTTGTGCAGAAATTTTCTGGGACTTACTACTGAAAGATTAGCAGCTTGGACCCTGACTTTGGCTATATGAGAAATAAAACATAGTAAAGAATAAATATAATAAAGAAAATGAATCAAATTAAACAGTAAGGATGCAACTATTAGACAACACTAACTGATTAATCACAGTCCTTGCTTTTTTTAAAAAGGGCAATGTTTTTACTCCCTGCATTATCTACTGAGTTACATCAGATAATTTTCTCTCTTCTCATTGAGGCACTATTGGATCAGAAGCCTCAGAATGCTTCAAGAATAACTCAATAAGAAAGGATCAAGCTACTAGGAGATGTGCTTTAGATAATGACATCTATGCATATTAAAACAGCTGAATCATTCAAGGTATACTCTTAGTTATTCTATGAGATTTTGTGTACTGAGGTTCTACTTTAATTGTCTAATCCTAACATGAAAACATTTAAAATTTTACAAACCTTAAGTTGGTAACATGATTAAAAAGAAAAAAAAGGGATAAAGAGGGAAAAATAAGGTCTATATTTACACTAACAGATTACCCTTGTATGGAAAATAAAGTTATCTAAAATCTCAACTGCAATAGCATTAGTCTTCAATTTATTCTTTTAACCTTTTCTGTAAAAGGTTCAGAGGCTCACTGCAGCTCTTTAATCCTCCATACTGTACAGAATAAACTATTAGAACTCAAACATTTACTAAATGATTTCTGATTTCTGACTTAGCTATTTTTTTCTCACTACAGTCAGCTGCAAACAGAGCCAGGTTTAAAAGTTCCTCAGGCAATACCAATCCAAAATTTATCAATATTCTGCTATTGATGCATAACTGATTATTAATGTAGACAACTATTTTAGTGCTTTTCAAAACCAGTCTCCTTAGATGTACCCTTTTGTGTATGTGTATGTGGGAGTCTTTTCCCAGTCCTCACCTTTAGCCAAAATATGATCTGAGCAAACAAGGCTTTGCTTGGTGTGTGACACTGTTTCAAATCATGTGTGTGTTTCCTGATCTGATGTCTGCCAGGGGAGACTCCTAAAGTTACAGGGTTCGCTTGAAAATGCTTCCAGGTTTGTTCTCCAAAACACTGAAGAAAACAGAGTATTACTATTCCAGGTTCCTAAGTTGATGGAAATTTAGATGTACTTTATTTCAAGGTAAATTTCACAGAGATGATTATAGCTTGTTATGTAGTTCCTTTTGGCCGCTAAAAAGGTATAATCAGGGTGAATATAAGAATGTGAACACCGGTAGCTTTCTTCTTTTCAAATGCTCTTAACATCAAAGCTATTAGCATATATTTGCTGTAATAATTTCCTTCATGTTTGCCTCTGATAGCTTTCATGTGTTTCTAACTCACCAACGTTTTCTTTATCAATTGCTGTATGTTTTTTAAAGTACTGCTTTAAGCACAGAGGTGAAAAAATTGCAGAAACAAGTACCAATACTATTTTGAACACTAATTAACTTTAAGATATTATTTTCCAAACTCAGATTGAATTTTTGCACTCATATGTCCCCCTGTCATATATGCAGTTCACTTCCTCGTGTTATACTGTCTGTGGATAGATTGCACAAAAGGTTCATGTGGGAAAATTTATAAATCAGGTTTAAGTGTAGCCATTTTCATCACTGAACAGGCTTTCTGCTGTTTATGGACCAGATGGGAATTCTAGCTAAAGAATGCTACTTGAAATCAGGTAGCATTCAAATACAGTCTTAAATATTATCCTAAGGATTCCTGGAAACCTCACACATCCATCTATGAAAACAGAAAAAGATGTAATATCTGTAGATAAAATTAATCTTTAAACAAAACTAATATATATTCTAGAGTAAACAAAAAATAAAGGTATTATGTCATTAATCCCTTATGTTCCCAATGAAATGGTACTAAGCCATTATTTTTTATCCATGTTATCTCTTTAGTGTTAGACTTGGAGAATGTTTGCATATTTCTTTTCTAAACATGCAATGTAGTGCCATATCCTAGAACATCATGAAGACTCTACATAATTTATCACATTCTAAAGTAACATATATTGCAAGCTTAGATGTGGCAACTAAAAGAAATAGAACAACAATTTTACAGACATGCTATTATGTCCTTTGTCATATATAAAAAAAAGTTATATAATGAACAATGGATGAAGCAGAGCCATATTTACATTGATACAAAAAAGCAGCTGTTAAAAATGTTGGGAGTATAAATTGAGAGTGTAGCAAGTATAACCCCTAAGTTCCATTGTAAAGACTATCTTTAAAGTACACTCACGGTTTCGGTTTATTGAATTCATACTTTGGCTATATTGACTTTGCATCTGTCCTCTTTCTCCTCCAGTTTTCATATGCTCAGGGTAACAGCAAAAAGCTGTTTGATCTTCTGACCAAACTATTTGCTTGAGAATAGAAATTAGAGTATTTTTACAGGCACCTTAATCAAAAAGCAGCCTGAAAATACTGATTTAGAAGGGAACATAACACTACAAATTTTCAAAGTGTAGAACTTAAAAAATAATAAAAAATCTAGAGCTATTTCTATTTGTGTTTGTTTCCTGTCCCTATGCTTTACAATGGCAGTACACTTTCATGACACATATGTATTCTAAACCATTAAATTCTTAGGTTATTTTATTGATTTTTATTTATTGAGGAATGATCATGTGTAGGAATTCTTACTTCTACATTCTAACAACTTTCAAGAAGAATCTTAAATACAATTGACAAATTTTTTTGACACTGCAGATAATGACTGGATGTTAAAGACCAACATAAGTATCCTGCGGTATAAGAAAATAATAACAATAGATACCACAGAAAGTAAACAGATCACAGGCTACAACAGTTTTTCAGTTTTCATCAGAATTAAAGTCTTGAACATTTTTCTTGAGAGAGTTTCATTTCTTAACAGCCAATCCCCAGTGCTATTGAGTGAGAAATACATATTCAACCCACTGTTCTACTAAAGCAAAGCAAAAGGTGAACACAGATGCATGTTCTGGTACCCTCTTTCAGTAAGGGAACATGTCTGGTTCACTTTCCTTACTCCCTCTTACTACTGTTTATTATAATAAATATTGATTCATTCAAGAACATACTCAGACAAGAGACTAAACAAGAAACCTGAACTTGTTTCATTCTGTGCCACTCTTTTTAGCACCTGCTCCTTCTGTTCTCCCTTTCCTGGTTCCTGTTCCCCTAAACAGGTCTATCCTGGATTTGAGGGATTCTCTTTAAAATCAGTCTGTTTCTAGAGAAAGTGATCATTAGAGTACATTAGTCACTTGGAGAGAAGGAAGGCATTGCCTCTAGTGTTAATTGAACTGTAATGTATTATTGCCAAGTAAAAGACCAGTAGATATGGCACTTAGGGACAAGATTTAGCGGTGGACTTGAAAGTGTTAGGTTTACAGTTGGACTTGATGATATTAAAGGTCTTCTCCAACCTAAATAATTCCATGATTCTGTGATTCAGTAAATTAAAAGTGACTTATTTTACTGGAAAACTGTTTGACCAGAGTGGCTTACAATCCTAAGAATTAAGGTAGGACTTTTTTTTTAATTACTTGTACATTTACAATGGTAAATACGTACGCAGTATTACACATCTGGGTCCAAAAAATGCATCTATTTGTGACTTCAAAAGCTAAAAAACTTGCTGTAACATATCTCTTCTGAGCAGAACTTGAATGTTTTATTAAAGCAATATTTTACACCCAGAGAGGTGTGAGCTCAGCTCCTCTGAGGCTATCATTTTTATGTAAGCAAATATCCCTTCACATTTCAAAGTCAGTTTCTAGCCACTTACAAGCTAAGAGAGAAAATACCTTCCATTAAAAAACTCCATGATGGCACTACTCACAATGTATCATCATGTTTCACAAATCACTTGCTTTCACAAACATCGTGTAATGCACACTATGGGCTTGAAGCAACTGTCAGCATTTGAGAAGGAATTTCTGGAAGGGCAAAGCCCTGAGCATTGGCATCAGCTCCATGAATGCTGGATCAGCTGCCTTTTCCAATGCTACTCACCATGCCTTTTCGTTTGCATTAAGGACACCTTCCATAGGAAATGAATGCCTTTGCCAAAGTAATTTCTTTGCAGGTAAAGAGATTTCATCATTTTTCAATTTACCGGCAGGAGTATCCTAAGCTAGCAGAATTTGGTTTGGTTTTTTTTTCAGTGTTTCCTATGGTAAATGCTATCTATTTATTTATTTATTAGACAGAACTATCTGGTTCTTTTTCTTGTCAAAACTGATTATCAAAGTCTTACAACCTCCAAAATATCCACAGCACTACTATTTGTTAAGCCCTTCTTTCTTTCAAACTAACAAAGTCCTTGAAGACCATCTTTGCTAAGTTTTCTTGTACTTCAGTTCCTTCTTTCTAGGTGTTAATTGCACCATAGCATAAACCCTTGTGTGAAGAGATAAGGAACGTGAATAAATACCAAATGCTAAGAAAGATGATAAGCATTCCCAAATTGCTTAAACCAACCAACCAACCAACCAACCTCTCTCCCCAAGCTTCCAAGAAAACAAAACCTCCAGACCTTCCAGTTTTCATTTATTTTCAGCTGATTCTTGATAGGTTTTCATAGAAATTATTTTCCCACGCCAGATGAGAAATTACGTATTTTTTTAATGGTAAGATAGATCAGTTCTCATGCTTTATAGTGAAATACAGTCTTTCAGTTTGAATTTTACTTTTTTCCTCTTCAGCAGCTCATGACCAGAGTGCCTAAAATATTTGTACAGACACCTCCATTTATTATTGCTGATCTTCAAAGAAATCAATCCATATTTTTGCAGCATCAGCTAGAAAATTTCATCAGAAGGATTGGGAATGTCCAAAAGTGACTTACCTTGACACCTATCCAGAAAGTAGGAACCTAAAAGCTTTCAACTCAGTGGTTTTCCTTACTGCTAACATTTTACAAGGCAATGAGTAGTGAAAGGAAATTATAAATCTTCTGGCTCTTTTGCATGCCTGTTTCATAAGCTCTAATTATTCTAGTACTAGCGTTAAATCTCTAATAATACATATATGCCCTAATGAATCAGCTAAGCTCTTAGGAACTGACTTTTAGGGAAGCAGAACACTGTAAATCTCTGACATGTACCATATGCCTAATAAAAATAAACTATAAACAGCTTCTGCTTAGTGCTACTACCAGCAGCAATCCTAAAAGGGGTACGGATGAAATGGGGTCATGGTCTCCACTCAATAATCATCAGAAATAGCAAGCTGTGAAAGGGAGCATGTGAGCAACAATTAGGGAAGGTAGCAGCAGGCAGTGTTCCCATCACACATTTAGTAGTTGTGCAGAGTATTGTGCTTACCTGAGGCATAATGCCTCCCAGAACACCTGCTGAAGTGCTGCAAACCCACACCGTTCCCAGCATGGACTAGTACCTTAAAGGCTCAGTTGATCTCTTACTGATTTTTAGAGGCACAAAACTGAAAAGGGAGGTAAAAAAAGTTCCAGTTTTTGGTGTTGACTTGCTTAAAAAATGAATGGTTTTAAAATACCCTTAGGGAGTGACAGGCTTCAAAGTCAGACAAGATACATTCCAAAAAACTGTTTTGAAACAAAATCACAGCATCTTTGGCTAGATCTCTCTATGTGCACTGGAAATGCTGCAGATCTGTTAAGTAACAAACTTTGGTCACATCAAGTCTCATATGATAAGGAATAAATTATTGGACATGACAATCTCCAAGGAAAAGAAAGAAACAGAAAAAGAAAAAAAGAAAGAAAAAAAGAAGGTATTTCTGTGAATCAAAGGTTACACAGAAAGATTTTTCACAAGTGAAGGGACTTGAAGAAAACAAGTGGAGCTTTTTCTTTATGGAACAAATATCACCAGAAGGTAATATGCAAAATATGAGCTTACAGAGATGGTAGAAAACCTCTCCTAAAAATACAGTTTTGTTTTTAAATAAATCACTGGCAGTTAATCCTTGGGGTCTTTTGTCCAGTTTGTGTCTTCATCACTTATTTATTGTATCTTTATCACTTATTAGCCTTGACGAGGAGGACTTGGATTTGTTGGTTGATAAGAAGCTCACCATGACTGGGCAACGTGTGCTTGCAGCCCAGAAAGCTAATCAACAAGTGTGACCAGCAGGTTAAGGGAGGTGATTCTCCCCCTCTACTATAGTCTTGTGAGACCCCACCTGAAGTACTGCATCCAGTTGTGGGGCCCCCAGTATAAGAAGGACATAGACCTGTTGGAGCAGGTCTGTAGGAGGGCCACAAAGATGATCAAGGGGCTGGAGCACCTCTGCTACAAAGACTTACTGAGAGTGCTGGGGTTGTTCAGCCTGGAGAAGAGAAGGCTCTGGGAAAACCTTATAACATAAAGACCTTCCATTACATAAAGGAGGCCTACAGGAAAGCTGGAGAAGGACGTTTTACAAGGGGCTGTTGTGATACGTCAAGGGTTAATGGCTTTAAACTGAAAGAGGGTAGATTTAGACTAGATAGTAGAAAGAAATTCCTCACTATTGGAGTAGTGAGGCACTGGAATATGTTGCCCAGAGCAGTTGTGGATGCTCTATTCCTGGAAGTGTTCAAGGCCACTTTGGATGAACCTTTGAGAAACATGGTCTAGTGGCAGGTGTTCCTGGCCATGCTGGGGGAGCGGAAATAGATGATCTTCAAGGTCTCTTCCAACTCAAACTATTCTATAATTCTATGATACTATATTTAGAAGTTCAGATTGGCTTCTTTAAAAATTGAAGGCAAACCCTCAGTGCATTCAAAACTTCCTTAAAATCTTTGCCATTTGAAACTGTTCTCTAGTATTTAAAAATTCCTAACATGCTTTGACACAAAAGATTATTGCTTTCACAACAGGAAACGCAGTTAAAACAAATGTGAAAGACATACTGAAGACCACAGGTATCACAAGTGAGAAAAAATAATTATCATATAGGTATTTATACAGGTGAGTAAACTATTCCATGAATGGCAGCCTTCTATTAAACAAAGGAGATTTTCAACATGTAGTATTCACATCAAGAATCTCTTGCCTACTACTGTCTTATAACAAAAAAATTATCACACAGGAATGGCCACATTCCTCAAGCAGGATATACTTGCATAAATATGGTTCTATTTTGTGGGTTTGTCTGTACATAGGTAACAAAAAACTAAAAATAAAAAAACCCATCTAAATGAAGTTGTTTACACACAATAAGGGTCAACAAAATTATTAGAAAGTAAATATTATTGATATAATTTACACGTGACACAAATACTGGTGGAATAATAAATGAACACTACAAAATAATTGACTGTAGTTGGTAAACAAAGCCTGCCCAAAGAAGAATGTTTTAATTTAATGAAATGCGAACTGATATAGACAGGAAAGAATAGTACTAGACCTGAATACAGAATGATGGTTAATGGAGAGGCCTCCCAACAAGAAAGCAAAACCTCTAAATATTAGTGGGAATCTGAGAAGAAATGAATGTGCCAAACTAATGATAAGTTGTGGTGGAGAAGTCTTACATAAACCTTAGTAGGATAAATGAAAACTCCAGATAACAATGTAAGAGTGACCACGAGGATAATTAAGAGATACTCAAATACAAAGTATATTTTAGTGCAGGGATGCTGAAAAACAATGCAAGAACAAAAATCCTCTAGCTATGGCCAGAAATGCAGGGTGGTGCTTTTGCATCGTCTTGGATATAGTTCCTGAAAAGGGACATATTTATCTACTGTGAATCATCTTCATGCACCAAGTTAGATTTACCCTAAAGAGGAAAAACCCAAAATATTATATATTTTCTGTGTGTCTGGCCACTAACCAAATGAATTTTCATGACGTGAGCTATGGCTTTCTGCTAGTGACAATTCTGCTGTAGGATGAGCTCCAGTATCATCCTCCAAAGCCATCTTAGATTTATGGTTAGACTGCCCAGAAGAGTGTCTGCTCAGTCTCTCAGGATCAGAGTGAGAATGATGAAATAAGTGCAGTTCTTTCAAAACTAGAGAGCTGTAGCATTCTGCACCCAGATGTCGATTCAACCAAACTAGTCACAAATTTTCTTATACTATCTGTCATTAATAATAAAAAGAATAGAAAAAAAAGAAAGAAAAAAGAAGAAAAAAGAAAAAATTTGCTGCCCATTCTTTGTTGAGGACAGCCTGATAAGCAATAAGCTCAGGCTTAAGGTGACACACCAGCTTTTGCTTACTTTTGCCTTAAGCTTCTTGTTTCCTGTGCAGGTGGAATGCATACATCAGTCTGCACAGTTCTCTGCTAAACCTGCTTTTGCTCCTACCTCGGTATAGGGCTAATGTGAATCCCAGGGCCACTTCTGTGCACTCCAAACAAGTGAAGAAATGATAGCTGAGCTGGTACTGAAACTCTATCTTTTTACATTGAAAAAAATTGATCTTTCAAGGGGGGTTAAATGATGTGGGGAGAATGTATTATTCTCGAATATGAGTATGACATATTAGCACAAGTTTTGTAGTCAAAGGTTTTTGATAAGCATTGGGAAAAGATGTTATTAAGTAAAAGGTTTCCACAGGCTTTTTATTTGTTTGTTTTAGGGTTTCTCCTAAGGGGTACCAGTTTTAAGTAACTCATTATTGCTTCCTGAAAGAGTGGAGACTATGAAGAAAGTTAAGGGCTATCTGTACAAAACTGACATGACTTCTGGTCATTTTAATTCTCAGTCTCTCACAAATCAAAAACTAGGACCCATCAAGAGCTCACCTTTATAGAACTATTTCCACATTATAAATTCAGATGACAATACTCTCAAAACTGTTGTGTTTTTCTTAATTTAAAAATAAATTTTCAGGAGCACTCCATTTCCTGGAGACAAGGGAATGTTTACCACTCAGTAGCATTTCATCAAGTAAACAACCAGACACTGCTCCATTTTCGTCACCCTCCCAGATTTAGATGCATTTGATTTTTATTATTCACACCATGCTATTTGAAATTCTAAGGATTAAGTAGAATTCTTTGTGTACCACATCTAGACAGTTTTAAATGTGCATTCTACCAGCCATTCAGGGCTTTCCTTGCACTTTATAATTACTTCTGTTGTCTCCAACTCTCTCCACACAAAGCAAACAATGATTTTTGAAATTTATCTTCATAAACAGAGTATCTTGTGTTCATTTAACATCAAAATATCAATAAGATTTGGCATAGATTGGTGTCTTCTGGTGAAGACACCAGAAGAAACATTAATAAAGGAGAAAAAAATATGATAAACTGTTACTTAAGGGGGAAAATGTACTTCATAGTTATTTAAATGGAGACATGATCTATTGGTCATTTCTTTTGTTAGAGTGAACTTTCACTGAAGATCATTATTCTGGAATATAAAAACATCTCCAAGTGTCAGTGACAAAATAAGTTTAAGATCATTCAACTATTCAAGATTATAATGCATATTTTACAGTATTTATGAATATTGCCAAATCAGCTGTGCATATATCACTTCTTCCATCAACACAATATTTTTGGAAAGATACTTATATAAATTTCAGAAGCTAATCACAATCTATTTTAATTACTTAATCCAAAGTATTAAAGTCCCAAATGTATGTCTCTAGCTTAGCCTTGTTTTGGAAGAGACAGTCATACAATTTATGACTCTTAAATAATTCTTATTAGTGAAAGAATTAAATAGTAAGAGATTATGTGGGAACAGCACTGAAAAACGAATTTTCTTTGGGTTTCAAATACTGTCGCTGTCTCCAACTACGTGAATATCTTTCCAGTACTGAAGTTAGGTTAATCACTTTTTTTTAGCTGTTTGTACCACAGACCCTCAGTCTTCAAATCTATTTTAATTTAAATACATGGATCCTCTTTGTAATCTCAGTCTAAACCCTTTGAAAAGATCACAACGTATTGCTCAAAAACAGTTAGGGTGGGACTGGGTGAATCTATAACAAATGCAGTCATCATAATTCAGTTTTTGTATGTAACATAGCATTCTTTCACCTGTTTCACATTTTTCCTATTTCCTTCTGTAAATATTCTTTAACTGAATTCAAAAGTAACACATCGACTGAAGTAAATTAATAGCTTCCCTTATTGTAATTGCATAGATGATAGCATATTAATAATATTTCATTTTTCGCTCATAGAAGGATTAACACTAGCTGTGTATAGATGGTCAAAATGCTTAAATTGTGTGTTACACTTACAGTAACGCTTAGCACCAAATCACAACGGCTTAAATTTCTGATTTCAGCCTTTTCCAAACACTTCAAAATAGTTCAAATACTAATTTCTCTTTTTTTTTTTTACCAGTTAGAAATGACTATTGTAAAAAGTGTATTGAAAGTAAAAATTTTAAACGTAGATTTCAAAGAGTTGTATACACCCTTTTTATATCTAATTTCAGTCTGCATTAAAAAAAATTAACACCACAATTATGATTACTTCTGGCTCTGTACTATTACATCACCTCATGAAAAGGAGGTCTGTGCAACATTTTAGTTATATTTTCTAGGAACTAGCACACATGCTAAGATTCCCAGAAAACAGTAATTTTATTTAAGAAGTTTAGCCAATACAATTTTTCAATTTGTGGTAAGAGACTTATGTCTCTTTTGAGAGGCAGGTCCCAGAAAAGCTATTATTTCATTTATTCTGGATGGCTTTTAAACTGGACAGTAGTCTTTAGCTTTATCTGTATCTGTATCTGTATCTGTATCTGTATCTGTACTCCCCATACTCAGACCCTGTGGAAGGAATAAGTACTTTAAAGCACAGATTCACTGTAAACCCTTTGGCAAGGGAAAATCTCTTACTGTTTCATTATTTCAAAAATAAGTCCAACTTGAAGGTAAAAAGTTACTGCAAGAAGATTATTTGAAACAAATATTTCCACAAAACAGGTACTCCCTAGTGAAAAAAATGACAGGTTTTGAGCAAAACAAAGAAGCTGCTTTAACACGAGCTTCTTTACTATACTGAAACATATACTGAAAATATGACAATAAGGAAGCAACACAATATTTCTCGGAAGTTTTCCTGTGCATAAGTAGTCTAATTTCAGGAAAGGATTATCAAATATTGATGGGAATCCCTCCTTCACAAACCTGTCAGGAGCAGTGCCTACAGGACATGCACATACAGTCTTTGGACTGAAATGGGAATAATCCTGCCCATCTCAGACTAGGAGACAGCTCTATTCCAGCACTTCCAGTGTGGCAGTTTGTAGGATATTTGCTGCTATAGCAGTAAAAATGTACTCTTAAAAAATGAAGGCATATCTGACATAGATTGGATAGAAATTTAAATCAATACTTAATAGTTTTTATATGGTGTCATTTCATATTTATTTAAAGCAGTGATTCTAAATCTGAAAGATGCAGTAGCCAAGAAATTCAGGGCATTATCTGTGGCTCACAAATTGACTGTTCTATCTATGTCAACTCAGTAGCGGAAGAAGGTTTTTTTTGGTGTTAATCAGGTAGCTTCTGAGGCTTCGAGCAAGTGATGAACAAGAACAATTCCTGCAGTACCATTATGAAAACAAATGTGTGGTCATGGTATATGGTAAATAAACTCCTGTGATTTAGGGATTCAATTTCTTTTTAATTATTATGCATAGAGAAAGGTTTGGGTTAGAAGGGACTTTAAAGGCCATCAGGTTCCAACCCCCCTGCCATGGACAGGGACATCTCCCACTAGATCACACCACTCAAGGCCCCATCCAACCTGGCCTTGAACAATTCCAGGGAGGGGGCATCTACAACTTCCCTGGGCAACCTGTGCCTGCATCTCACCACTCCCGTCATGAAGAATTTCTTCCTAATGGCTAGTCTAAATCTTCCCCTCTCCAGTTTACAGGCATTTCCCCTCATCCAAGCACTACGTGCCTTTTTAGAATGTCCCTCTCCAGCTTTCTTGTAGGCCCTTCAGGTACTGGGAGGCTGTTATAAGGTCTCGCTGGAGCCTTCTCTTCTCCAGGCTGAACAGCCCCAACTCTCTCAGCCTGTCCTCATACCAGAGGTGCTCCGGCTCTCCGATCATCTTCATGGGCTTTTGTGATATTTATATATATATATATTATATTGGTCTATAAGGTTGTATACTGCCTTCTCTGTAGATAAAAACAGAGTAAAGTTATCGAAAGAGAAACAAAATCTTGTTTCCCTAGCTTATATATACTCAGTTTTATTTTTCACCCTACTTTTTCCTTCACTTGCTGCTCCTTTGTTGAGGTACAAACAATTCTCTGTTGCTAAACTACAACAAATGAACATGGTTTTTAGCTTGCACAGAGATCAACCTTAGGCATGATGTAACTAATCAGTGAATAGATGATTTGATACTATAACAAATATTCTGATTAATGTGTCTTCCTTCCAGATTATCATTCATAAAGTTAAAAAAGAAAATCAATTCATGGCAAAATGACAGAAATTCTTCCTTAAAAAAGTGTTTACAGCTGAAGCTGTTGAATTTCACAGACTGAACTTCTAAAAATATCAGTAAGGTCTTTATGATACCATCCCTCCAATGCACAAGAGTCAGCAAACACTATGTTTTCTTGTCTTGAACCAAAAATACTAACACAATTTGATGGTATTATAATGACCTCAAAAGCTATACACCTGCCAATCTCCACTAAAAAAAAATAACATAAATATTACTGAGTACTATTCAGCAAAATACTTCTTAATTCATTGTTCAGGGCTTCTCAGTACTTCATGAAATGGAAGGATAAGTTCACCGGAACTTTTGGGGAAGGAAGGGAGGGAGACGGAGACTAAATACACATGCCAGGGATCACCACCTACAGTCTTGAGTGATGAGCACAGTGCTTACCAAGTGTAAGAAGTAAGAATCCCACAAAACTTCTGTAAATCCTTTTCTCAACATTATTGTTTTCAAAATCTTACTAGTCTTTTAAGTAAATAACAAACCAAACTAATCAAAGAGAAAAGGACTCCACGACTCTTGCATCTGTGCCACAGACAACCACATCAGGACAGGTGAAAAGCCTCATTCTTCTCTTAACATGCATCTGCAAGTGGCCCAGAACGAACCTTTAGGGGAAGGTGTATGATCTGAGCAAGCCTCTAGCACTAATTTCCCAAAATGTTCTTTGGACCTCCAGCCATTTGTGTCTCGGGGACTTTGAAGGCAAAGGTGGCAGAATATGCTGGGTGAGTTCAACAGCTGACTGAAGGCAGCGGGGGGCTGGCCAAGGCAGGGAAAGGTGGCTGCATAGGGGAATGGTAAGACCATCCATCCCAGGCTGAAAGGCACATGCTCAATTTGCTGTTGAGTCTTGGAATGTTTGACCTGTTTTGGCAAAGGATGTGTACGGGTAAAGTTAAAGAGGCAAAATTTGGACCCAGTTGTAGTCACATGTCCTGCATAATCCTAAATAAACATTCACTTTCTCTTCTGTGTCCTGCAGGACAAACAGTATTTTATACCCTGGTGTAGTGTGCAACTTCATGCCTTCTACTGTGTTACTGTGGCCAAGCAGCCCTCAGTCAAACAACTGCCTTTAATCTTTCAGATTTAAAACGACGACACTCAGGGGATGTTGTTCTCATCCATACCACAATTTAAACATACGCACTGAATGGCATGCAACAGCACAGGGCTTTTCTCTTCCTACAAATGCAATACCATGAATTGGATCGCATCAGTTTGTATCTAACATCACTGTTTTATGTACACTGATCTTTTGACAAGCGTAATGTTGAAAAATATTAGATATCTTAAGAAAATAGTGCAGTTACCTCCACTAGATGCTCATCACAGAAGAGGCACAGAATATACAAATATTTGGAGTTTGGCAGTTCAAATGGCAAATTATGTCCTGAAAAAAAAAAAATCCCATTCTGTATTCCTTTTGACTAGCATCCTGTACTTTAATGGTTAGAGCCATAGCTTTCCTTTAACACAGCACAGACGTAAAAGAGCTTAATCTTTGTGTTCATTGTAAATCAAGGCATAAATATTTTCTTAGTATTTTCTTCAGTGGGACACTGTCCTTGAGTATGGATAAACTCTGAGATTATATTTATTTTTTTATGGAACGGTTATAAAAGCTTTAAAAAGCCTGTCTTGAAAACAAATACCTCACAACAGCCACATGCATTGAATACTTTTCACTGTTAACAATATATTAATTATTAAAGAACTCTGGAATTTCTATGGCAACAGCAGACTTAATAAGATCACATTATTCCCAGTTGCATGTAGCAAGATCAATTGCTGTTGCTGTCTCACACACTAACCAGTAAGAACTGGCCACCTAAATCAGAATTTCCCATATAATTGCTAAGACAGACATTTCCTGGAAGAAAGTAGAACACAAGACAGATTTTCTTCTCCGTCACTTTCCTGGCTTGTGCTATGTGAAGACTGAGCATCCTTAATGATTACACACTCAGATTTTATCCCTTTTGTTGTATACACCATTGCAACTGCTATTAGTAAGGAGATCTCAAGGGAATAACTACATGGGTCTTTTGAAACCACTCCCTTTCTGTTGCAAAGGAAGTTTTATTCTGTAATAAATAATTTAAAACATTAGTAATCCAAGAACCACCATGTAACTTGAGAGAGGAAGGATTGTAATAGTTGCTACAAAAAACATCCAGAAAGTAATTGAAAATCAAGGATTGGGAAGGAAACACAATTACCCATGCCTTTAACGTAATTCATTGATGAAACTGCCTTTATTTCTTAGCAAGAAAAATTAAAATATATGCCCTTGGATTTACATTAAACTACTTTTTTACATCATATTCCTTTGATAGGTTGTTACCTTTAACTGAAGAAACGTTCCTAATTGGAGCCACAAAATGCAGTATTGTTCTCAACTTTCTGGGCTTTGGAACATTTCAAACTTGTTTGTTAGAATAATGTCAGTTTGACATGGTGTGACTGTCTCTTGGTGACACTTCATGCATCCCCAAGCTATCCCCTATAACTACTGTTGAACTCAAAGTGATGTTTATTTTGTTTGTTCTGTGTTAGATAATGAAAAGCAAGGAAGAAAGGGAAAAAGACCCTCAGGATATAAATCTGTTACTCTAGCCCTGAAAATATTGTAACAAGCTCAAATCACAGAACACCTAACAACAAAGTTCTTAAAAATGTTTAAGAATCAGTGAAGTCATAAGAAATGTACGTATTCACATTGAATCTTTTTGCTTGCAAGAAAAGAAGTAGAAAGGATTTAGTCCGCATACACTGAGGAGTCACTGAAAGACTTCTGAAGACTTGAAATTATAAAGAGGAGGGTCAATACCATTACTTTAATGCCACTTCTAAGAGTTTATCCAAAAGGTATTGAAGCCCATAAAAAGATCCACCCTTCATTTGCTGCATTTAATCTGGAGGATATCAATAAACACAGCAAGTTAAGTGTACTCTTGAGACAAAATCCCCAGATTCTGACTTCATCTAGACAGTCTGAGTGACAATATCATCCAGGCACCACTTTAAATGAGATTTCTGAAATTGCATTTTAAACTGCAGAAACCATTCAAAGAAAGGAGATATTGCTAGTTTAAGAAGCAGTAAAAAAAAAAAGTCCTTATGAACTAGGAAGGATTGAGTTCACTGCTGTGATAAGAAAACCCCACCAAACAAAACCATTTCTCCAGTAAAAATTGCAGAAAATTCCCCATAAAAAGACAGATAAATACTAGTTCAGAGGCACTCTTAGCCATACAAAAATAAATAAATTAATATTGTACCAAATTGGAAGTCGTACAATTTCTTGGTAGTAGAAATAATATTTCAAACCCATCCTTACAAGGAATAAATGTAAGATTCTTCATTTTGCCCTAATCAGACTTAAGGTTTAAAATCCAACAAACTTCTACTGTCATCAGAAGTACATGAACACAAAAGATAAATAAGGACAGAGTGGAGTGTAGGGAGCTCTTCTAATGAACAATTCCTATATGCTTAACTAATCCATTTTCCAGTTAAAAAAAAAAACCCTAAACCCAACAAAAACCCAACTAGCTAACCAAGATTAAAAAATTAGATCTGTAGCACTGGCTACTGAAACCATAATGCCACACACACAAATAAACACATAAGAATCTGTGATATTCTTTAGCTGCCCCTACTAATTATAGTAAATTATTTTTGTGGTGATTTATAATTCCATAATAAAAATGCAGCTGAAACTCTCACTCAGCTTTATCTCGAATAATGAACTACTGCATGTGTACATTGGCACTTTAAGTGATGGGGAAGAAGTCTATCTTCCTGAAGCAACTGAAATAGAAAATACTTCTTTTATTTACAATTAATATTATTTATGCCAGAAAGTTACTAGTTTTGACTTGTCTGAGCCTGCCACATCAGCATGTTTCATTCTATTGCAAACTGTATTCTCAATGCTGGGAAGAAATAGGTTCAAATGAATGTGGAGCCAGTTCAAAGTCCTAACTGTAGATAATGCTCCTAATTAGCCTTTCCCAGGGGAGTGATGTGTGAAGAAGCACCAGTTTAACACTGTTAAAATGATTTCCAAAGAGTTCTCAGCATCTTTAGCAAAAGAATCTATAAAAAAATGTCTTCAGAAGAAAATGTACTTGCTTTCAAAGATTGAAATTTTAATCAGGAGTATTCAATTAGCAGTTAATGTTGAGATCTACAGTTTAGATTTTAATGCAAATGTACTATTCTTACGCTCAGCCTTGAAGATAAAGACAGTTCACAGGAAATGCAGTTCTGTCTTGCAGCTCATTAAGTCAGTGATAATTTACTTTGAAAAATATTTTACATTTGCTGCATTTGGAAGTGTGGAGATCAGTTCACTTTTGCCCTTTCTACTGCAATTAATCTTTTCATTACTTATTTGAGGCAGTTCACAGCACTTTCCTTTGTGTGCATTTGGTGGTTTCAAAAAGATCCAATGAGTATAAGATAATACATGTTAACTGTGTAGTCAGAACTGAGATTTTCAAGAGTTTGTTCTCACTTACTTCTTTAAGAGAAACAATTCTGGAATGGAAGATAAAGAATTAAAAACTGCACAGTTGCTAAGAACCAGATCTTAAGTATCGCTGATAAAAATGTCAGAACTAATTTTTTTGTACTCTTCCCCTAAAACATTGTGTGTTCTAAGAGCAGGGGCCAGTATAACTTTCACATATGCAGATGTAGAAATATTCTATTGGTTGTTCCAGAACCATGTCACTTGATCAAAATCCAGCTTTAGTTATATGAAGTAGAATTTTGATTTTGTGATTAGAGAAAAATCTTATCACATATTTCTAAATTAGAAAATATTACGTGTACTTCTGCTTGTTGGTTTTGACAATATATCAAAAATCTGTTAATTAAAAACTTCTCACAGGGCATGGAAATATATGAGATCATTGCCTAGCTTCAATAAAGCTCTTTGATTTTCTGATATGTATCATACAATATGCCATTTCATCCTTGCAGTGTAGTCAGCACATACAAGAAACTCAGAGAAATAGTTAAATAATTTAATTTATCCTCAGAAATTGCAGGCAATGACTGTTATAAATGGCACAATCTATTCTTATGTAGACGCCAAGACAAATTTGTTCAAAGTCCTGAGCAAGGGGAGAAAAATTCCACTGGAATTGAAAAAGCTTTAGAACCAACCCTTCATAACTTTCTGGGCTTATATTTCACTGTTATTAATATATTACTGTTACCATTTTTATTTGGAAATCTGACATGAATACATGCTCAAAGACATCTATGTATACAAGTTAGCTTAAGCTGATTTTTATCTGCCGAGAATTTGACCTTACAAATCTTATTTTCTATGAGACTCTAATTCATGAATTTACTCTTCCAGATTCAAAGCGAAAAAACCAAACATTTCCCTAACCATTACTGGAATCAAATCGCTAATTAAATATACATCAAAAAAGTTTATAGAGTGATCAGCATTTTGATCACTGCCTTTTTTGCTAAGGAGGTAAAATCTTATAAGCACCGAGTAAGGCTGAACAGGTTTAAAGCTGATCTCCTCCTAGGTTACTTTCCTCTATGTTAAAACAAATCTGATATAAGAACAATCAAGTCTTGTCATTGTTTTAGCTTTCTTTTTTTTTCCCTCTCAGTATGGGCTGTTGATGACACTATTGACAACATATTTTTTATCACTATTTTATAAAGAAAAAGTCATAAATAATTTATCTTCTGATTCCTTAACTAAGGATCCCATGCACATGACATGAACATATATCAATACTCATGTATGAATGAATATATTATGTGATTCTTCAACACTAAAAGCTGAATAGAAATCATATTTCATCCAATTTTCATGCTATTTTTCAAATAGCCAGTTAATAACGCAACCCTGTATTATATTGACAGCATAAAACTCAGATGCCATAAGAGACTTCTCTGGAGGAAATATTCTTTGCCACAATATAGCCATATACCTTTTTATCATGATTGATTTCCATAAAGCCAATGTTTGAAGAATACTAGGCAAACTAATATGAAACTCATATGACCTCCAGTCCTGCTGAAGCCATGAAGAGGTTTCCAGAAAAAAATAGATGAATTGAGGAACATATTAAACTTTGACTTTCTAACATTAAAGTACACAGTGACCGTTTGTTAATGGTAACAATTAACTTTTTAATAAATTACAAAATGTGTTATACTTAATATGTATATCTGTGTATATAAACATATATGGTGTGTATATATATATATGCGTACATTCCTTGTGAATACTTGCATGTGCTGTACTTCAACAAGAAAATGTGAATTTGCATTCTACCATCGACATTTTCTTTCCATGGAATCATTATTTTGTTTTAGAATTCAATAACAATGAAAGAATTATCTGTTTCAGATATAATTTCAGAGGAAATTATAATTTCTTAGCTGTTTTATTGAGCTTGTATGTGTGTAACAAAATAGTATATTCAAAGTCAGAAGTAATATACTTGAATTCTAATTGATTGTTCATTAAACAATTAAAGTATACTGCCCCTATTTTTAATTTGTTGATGAATTTTAGGAGAAAAAATGTTTATTTTATATTTTCTTTTAGAAATATTGGTAATTTGTAATCTACATACAAGATAGCACTGGCCCAAATGATCACTTTTGTTCAATATTTCTGGGGACTAATAGGAGATAAGATGATATATCTAGTGTTGCATTTCCTGGCCCAGGTCTCTGAGGGTTTTTTTGAGATTAGTCCCATCATCTGACTCAATTCTTTCTGGAGTGTTATGTTATCACAGGAGTTGTCCAGTATGCTGTTTCAAGCAGCAGCGTGGATTGCAGGGTATGTTTTCAGCCACTCAATAGTTGCCTCCACTATGGTAAGTGTATAACAATTACCTTGGCAAGTCATCGCAGTGGTCCAATACAATTGATCTTCCACCATTCTCTATTCCAGAAATATTTAATTTGCTTAATTATGGTGCGTGTTCACATTCATAGGTAACCCAAGAAATGGTTTCAATGGTCAAATCCACCCACCAGTCATGTTGCATGTACAGATGTCCTATTCGCCTCTCTAAGAGGCAAAATTAGGTTAGAGCTTATGATCAGTACATAACGGTTTCCTATTGCTGTTCCTTCCTTCTTTTCCTGTCCTTCAGTATGAGTTCTCTATGGGCTGCAGATCTTCAAGAAAAATCTGCTTTGTTGTGGGTCTCCCCTACACTGTTGTGAACATCAGCTTTGCCATCCTCCTCTACCTTCTCCATCCCTAATCTTCTCTGTTGTTTCTCACTCTTTGTTCCTCTTCCCCCACTCTTTGAGCTTTTATTATCAAGTACGATGTCATATAGTATGGAAAGCCCCTGAGGTCAGTTTGGGTCAGCTATTCTGGCTATCCCAGCCTCTTGCACCAGCCTACTTATTCAGGAGAAGTACGTAGCAGAATGGGGAAGAGAGAAAACCTTCATGCTGTGCAAGCACTGTTTAACAATAAGCAAAACACTGGCATGTTACCAAGACAGTTTAAGCCATAGTCACAAAGAACAGTCCTGGCTGCTATGAGGAAAGTTAACTCCACCTGAACCAAACTCTACAATCTCCATCCCTTGCTCCATACCATTTGCTTTATGCTCTGGTCCCACATTAACTGATATATCTAAGTAATAAGAAGCTGGAATGGAGTTTGACAGGCACTGGTATCTGCAGTAACTTGCCCAACAGCATGTAGTGGTCATGAGCCAAGCAGATGAAAAACTGTACTCTAAAAGCACGAGAGAAGGTATTACTGCATAACCATGACATTTGAAAGTGAAAGCAAACAACCTCCATTGAAGGGATTAAGAGACTGTAAGCACTCTATAAACCCACAGAAAATGTGAAGAAATTTGAGCTACAAACTTTACTATCACAGGTAATACATAACTATTTTTTGGCCAACTTTTTAATACTCTGACTTGCATAAGTATTACTGTTCAGGTACAGGGAGAGGGAATTAGATTTCCTTAAATGTTTGGATAGAGAGCAGAACCAGAAATTATGTACTGAGCGCTGGCCTGACTTTTCTTTCCCAGGAAAAAAAAACCAAAACAAACAAACCAGAAAACTGCAAGCTCTTGCAGTTCTCAACACATGGCATCCACAGAGAGAGAGAGGATTTGCTCTTAGTTAAACATAAAAATGTCTAGAGAAAAACTATATTGCTTCATTTGGTGTTACAGATATGTCTCATGCCTATCCTGCTAATTGAAAAATTCTAATTCACAAATCTTTGCTAGTAAATATTTACAAATATTTGATAATTATTTCTGTACATTGCCTCTGGGTAGTTGTTTTTTGAACAGTGTATCCTGTGTTTATGTAAGAGTCAATTTCTTTAATTGTCTCTAATGATTTGTTTTAATACTTCCTAAACATCGGTCTTAAAATCCAAGTTAATACCAAAACTGCTGCGTGCTTGAGGCTCTAGGCAGCTTTATATCTGGCTTCCCCCATGACAGAAAGGTAAGGTTAAAGAAGAGAGGGCGTTTGTGACTGGGTAACAACTGCACAACTTCTGAGTCACTTTACCTGGGCAGGGGAAGGAGACAGCATCCCGCAGTACGCCTGAGCACCCAGAGAGCTCGTTCGGCGATTATCCTGGCAAGGGTCTTTTGGACACTGGGTACCCTTATAAACCTGCTATTTCAGGAACCTTTCAGAATGGATTACTATGCTTGTGCCACTTCTAGAATCTTTCAAAGGAGACACTGTGCAAAAGTAACAAGACCCCTCCCCTGCACACCTTACAGGGAAATGTATGCTAATAGGTGGCAAGATCTTCATCTATAAATAAACTGTGCCAAGTGGAACACGCATGCACCCACTACCTCTTGGATCAGGATTGCGTACAGAAGGCCACAAGGCAAGACCAAAGCTGGCCATCACTGGATCTGGAGGGTGCTTATCTATCTTTTGTTCTATCTCTCATTCTGTTATTTTCTTCTTTTCATCCTTATCTTCTCTTGAAATCTACCCTTATTCTTGGCACCTTCAGGTGACATCACTCGTAAAGATATAGATCTAAGGTAGTGCTGTTTGTAAAATAACTTCTGCCGAGTCCTGTTGACTGTAACTTTGCTGAGTTCAAACTAAATAGTTATGATTTTCATTCAACCTCTTGAGTGATTGTTGTCACTTGCAGCTAGTGTGCATACACTTAGATGTTCACCCTCCCCAATCCTACCACATAGGATGGGGCCTTAAAGGATACATTTTTTATGGCTTCACATCACCACAGCTTTTCTAATCTATGCAAGAAATTCAGGTATACATATTTGCGTTGCTTAAGAATACGCTGAGCAGTGTATTCTACTTAATACTTGGTTGACCTAAGATAACATTTATTTTAATTTACTGAAGTACATTAAAAAATTTTGACACCAGCATTACTATGTAAGTATTGATTTCAAGGTTTAAGTTGATATATCGCTGAATCTATGTTGCCAATATAAGAGAGGATCTATTGCCTAAGTTTTAATACTGAATCCAAGTTAACACCGAAGTTGTAATTTAGCATTTTTAAATATGGTACAGATATATCAAATGAAAGGAAGGGAAGGGAAGGGAAGGGAAGGGAAGGGAAGGGAAGGGAAGGGAAGGGAAGGGAAGGGAAGGGAAGGGAAGGGAAGGGAAGGGAAGGGAAGGAAAAGGAAAGGAAAGGAAAAGGAAAGGAAAGGAAAGGGAAGGAAAGGAAAGGAAAGGAAAGGAAAGGAAAGGAAAGGAAAGGAAAGGAAAGGAAAGGAAAGGAAAGGAAAGGAAAGGAAAGGAAAGGAAAGGAAAGGAAAGGAAAGGAAAGGAAAGGAAAGGAAAGGAAAGGAAAGGAAAGGAAAGGAAAGGAAAGGAAAGGAAAGGAAAGGAAAGGAAAGGGAAAGGAAAGGGAAAGGAAAGGAAAGGCACAGTAGGGACCTTGATGTCAGCTCCTATTTCTCTTCAGCAGGCTGCTTCATGTTTCTTGCCATTATCTGAAGCGAAGTGTCTGCCTTTTACTTGCCCTCACCCATGGGAAACATCCTTTTTGACTGAGCCTTCAACAGCTAATTCTTTATATTCTCCAAGTGACCTATAAGCTATTTAAGTACATATGGCACATCTCTGCATGTTATGATGGATTCTGCAGATTTAGAAACCCAAAAATTTATTGGAAAAGGATTTCCAGAATGCGACATGACAAACAAAAATAATAAAAAAAAATATGCTGCAATGTTATCTTTTTTTATTTTCAGTCTGCATAACGTAGGGAAAAAATGATTATATTTTACAGTTCCAAACTATGTAGATAAACCTCTTCAGTATTCCATCACTATACATTGGAAGTACCTGAAGAGGGCCTACAGGAAAGGTGGGAAGGGACGGTTTACAAGGGTCTGTAGTGATAGGATGAGGGTGGATGGCTTTAAATTGGAAGGGGGAAGGTTTAGCCTAGCCATTAGGAAGAAATCCTTCACATTGAGGTGGTGAAACACTGGAACAGGTTGCCCAGGGAAGTTGTGGATGTCCCCTCCCTGGAAGCGTTCAGGACTAGGCTGGCTAGGGCCTTGAGCAGCCTGATCTACTGAGAGATGCCCATGCCGGTGGCAGAGGGGTTGGAACTAGATGATCTTTAAAGTCCCTTCCAACCCAAATCATTCTATGATTCCATTCTGTGTCTGTTCTATGAGCACTGTAGGAAAAAAAAAATTATGAAATTTTTTTGTGTGTTACTTTTCCTATAATACTCAGCAAAGTCAAAGAAATACATGGAGCAGCCTAAATGAAATAAGAAGCACAATAAGGTCATGATAGGTAAAGTCTCCAAACACAAGCATACTTGTGAAGTAAGGGGACTAACAGAATTTTGTTGCCCTTATCGGCACTGCACTGTGCATCGAGCAGACTGTAACTGGATCTTCCTTAAAAATGGCATGGCATCTCCTACATTCTTTAATAGGTTGGTAGACATTGTAATCTTTAATAGTAAAGGGAGTATAAATCCTTGTGTTTAAGCTTAAGAGTTCAATGTTTTGGTTACATTGATATAGCAGTGTTTTTCCCATCTAAAGTTAAGCAATTAAACAAAGTTTGATTTTAAGGAGCTTTGCAAGACCAATATTTATAGGTGTCAACCCACAGTAATTTTTTTTTTTTACTCTCACCTATCAAGCACACCAACTTAGCAGCATCTACAAACTGAATTGCTAAACACATCCTTTTTATAAAACGCAGTGCTACTTCAAGATTTTCAATAGAAACAGTGCCCACTGTTTATTTCTGAGTCAGCTAATGTATTCCAAGATTAATAAGTATGGAAACTTGCTTACTGCATTTGACAAAGCTATCCGCAAGGTGTCAATATAGATTCATAATCATTTCTGTGACTACAAATAAATAATTGACTTGTTAAAGATAGACATTTGGAAATGAAAATTTACAGGTGCTGGGGGCATCACTTCTGTTCCAAGTTTCTAAAGAAACATATTTTTCCAATCTTTTTTTCATCAGCAATTTAATAACTGCAGAACTTCCGTATTTCTTCTTCTGAAGGCACTAAAGGGTATTTTAGTAATGTGTTTATCTACAGCTAACAACCATAATTAGCTTAAGTTATGGAATGCCCCAAATAAATGAAGAGTAGTTTATAGTTGTTCACAAGCACAGTTTGTGCTGCTGCTGTTTTGTTAAATATTTGCAGAAAAGATGATTTGCTTCATTTGCAAGTTACATAAACCTTTATAATTATGGCCTAAGGAATTATACAAAAACTATTTAAGTAATTCCCAAAGATTGCTGCTCAGTGTACCATGCATTAATCATCTGTTGTGTCTATTACAAATGCAGAAGCAATTAAGTAGATCTGTGGTGAGAACAGGTTATTGCTAGGTTTATACAGAAGTATTTTTAAATGGTGTCATGACTGATGAAGGCTGTTGTGGTTACATTTTTTTTCTAATTTAGTGAAGAGTAAAGACATTACAGAAATTATTGAGGTGTTTTAAATTTAAGCATGGAACAACTGAAATTTGATAAATTATAAATAGATTTAAAATGCACACCTCAGGAAAAAATATCCCCCCAAGAAATATCAAAACTTAATTTCTATGTTACAAATTTAATATCAAGCAGTGTCCTAAACTCTGCGCAGGATTTGTTCAGAAAGCATTAAGAATCAACCTGACATGCAATTAGTTTTTGAGTCTAACATTTGTATGTGAAACCTGCTGTCTATGCCCTGTGATTTCACTGAAGGCAATGAAAATTTTACTCGAGAAACACAATGTAAGACTAGCTATCAGGCAAGCAAAAAGCTGTTACATGAGGAAACAAAGAGAGTAGAGTAGAAGTATAGTAAGCTAACATGCTTGCACGCATACTTTAACAAGCTACTCTCTCTAATGGAAGATTTCCTTTGCTGAGAAAGAAACTGGTAACCGGTAATAATCCACTCCTTCTCTATGAAATATGGTTTAAATGCCATATGGGGGTTCTGGCATCTTGAAACATGCTCAAATTGATTTTGCTTCTATAAGCATATCCACTTTCTCAGAGAATTTAAAAGGTTAATGTTGTAGGGAGCTGAGACCCACCCACTGAATATATTGTACAACATACCTGAAACTGTCCAGATCCTAAAAGACACAAGTAAAATTGGAGTTTTCTTCAAACACTCTGTAGCCTTAGCACGTTCTGATTTACAACTCTAGTTACCTAAGGGAAAAAGCCCCCTCATAAGTGTAGCTGCTGGACCATCTCATTCAGGACCTCAGAAACGTCACAGAAACCTACATGCTTAAAGTTTTCAACTAACCCAAGATTATTTTGTGTGTATTTTGGATGCAATGTGTAGTTCTGTTTCGATCATATCATTGCCTACCCAGTTCCAGCCATGGCCTGTGTTGTTTCATAACCACGTTTAAAGTGTTGAAAAGCACATCACTTCCTTTTCCGACTAGCTATATCTGCTGCTCAACAGAAAGGAATTTAATTGGGTCTTTTATTTTTACTTTGCTGTTCTTTGGTGAAGATACATAGCTCAGTAATCTGTAATTAACATAGATATTTAATATGTATAATTTTGTCCAAAAAGCTCACCTATTTAGGCACCTGTGCAGAGGTAAATATCATACAGCCTAGTTGTTTACAATGCCTTCTGAAAGTCTGTCCAAGTGCTCAAAAAGAAAAGTAAAACTGAACATAGCAGTAGAATAAAGGCTAACTACATATAAACTTCAGTAAAAATTATACTAACCATGTTGTCTTCAAAGAATCATTAAGAAATAAAAATCAAATCAATTTAACCAATAATTATGTGCAATCATGATCTGGTCACATTAGCAGTACTGTAAGGGAAATATTAAGAGATTCTAAGAAATGTCAGTTTTGAAAACAATATCAGTCAGTTGTCTCGCTTTTGGATCCAGAAAGTGATTTGTTTAGTTGAATATGAAAAGTATTGCATTAGCTGCTGATTCCTTAGTCAAGAGACAATGTGTTTGTTATTCATAGAAAACTTTCTGAACCTTAATGCAACCCACAGCAAGCAAATCAACTCAAGAAATATCAAGATAATTTTCAGCTCAACATATTGGAGGAACCTCTCTCAAAATACTCATTAAACATGGGACTGAACTCCTCATTTCCATTCATTTCATAGGATTACAGAATTAATTAGTTGCACTTCTTCCTTTTTGGTTGCTTCACAGGACTTCATTAGAAGAAATATCACAGGAAAGAAACAATGAAATAAGTTTCCCTATTAAAGAAAGTCTTTGTGAGTAGGGGGAATTTTCTGTAAGTTTTGCCCTAACACTTGCATTTGTAAAGATAATCCATTCCCTGTGTTTCAGGTGAATGGGAGAATTTGCAAGGATCTTGATTGCCACATGGGATCTTCAGGTTAGAAATTATGGGAAAACTATAAAAGTTAGGAAAGGTACTAGAGGTCTACATGCACTCTGTCACCAGGAAATCTTTAAGAACATGTTAAATGAGGCATCTCTTTGGAATAACTCCTAGAATTAGGGGATGACACTCTGAAGCAGGGGAATGGACTAGATGACCTCGAGGCCCCTTTTAACTCTCTGAGTCTATGTATTGGCAGAGGTAAGTTTATTTAAAAGGGCAGACTGACTATTCCTCTGTACTGTGGTGCTTTACCTCATTGTTCTTCATGCACTGCTCTTCTTTTCTTTCAGGACTGTAAGCAACAAAGAGCTAAGTGTAAACACAGGTTGTTTATATCAATTGCTTTTTTCACTTGCCGAGCAAACATTAGAAGCACATTATATATCTACGTCTAAAGACTACACACGCCAAGTCTCTAAAGGAACCTCAAGGAATGGACTGAGATCTTAAGGAGGTTGTGTTACATTACTTACTGTTCTTGTGGCAGGAAAAAGAAAGCATCTTTCTTCTTGTAACACAGATTCAATGGATAAACACACATAACCCCAACATGGAAAACTATAATGAGAGAAAGAAAATAAAAAACAGTTCCAAAGACCTATGGCTCAGACTTAGTTTGGATCTTGAAATGCAGTCCGCTTGAACTTCGTTATAGCACTGCTCAGATTTTGGACCATTAATATTCACTTCTAAGTCTTCCATTTCAGAGCTTCACTAGAACAATCTGGTGATGTTTCCCATTTCTTTAGCAAGTGATTCTGTATCAAATGATGTAAAAAACCCTCACATACTGCCACAAATGGTAGTTTGACAGCATTGTGCTTTTACAATGAATTGTAGCTGATCCCATTTGAAAAATACAAAACAAAACCCACCAAAACAAACGCCAAAAACATAAAAAATACTTGGGTGAAGACAAACAGAAGATCTGGAAGACAAAGTACTGTTGATGGTCATATAAAACCAAAGCAAAAATAAAACTATAGTATAAAATGAAGCTTTTGAGAACAGCAATAACAATAACAAAAAGTGGAAAATGCAGTTTAGAAAATGGTTCTTATCTGGTTGATCACTGTGTTTTCCTTGCTAATATAAAACCTCCACCTATCTTTCCACACATGGAAAACAGGCACACTCATGATATATAGGCAGAGAAAAAGATTAATGCCATTTTACTGAATTTAGGAGTTCCCAAGTGACTTGAAAGCCATCTGTAGATTTTTCCAATATACAGGGAAGATACTATTGAAGTGCCAAATTAGGGTACTGCTACAAACTAGGTTACAATGCCTTTCACAGTATTGCCAGATTTTAGTCCTAGCCTCCAGCTATGAAAGGATATTTTCTTCTTATGAGTTATGTCTTTGTCTTCTGATAGACTCACAGCTATTCTAATATATTTCGTCTGATTTTTTCTTAAGTAATGCCTAACTGAACCCACATTACAATTTAATCTTTCATATTAATTACTCAGATTTCCCAGAAGATAATTTATGTCCTTGAAAGTATTCACTGGCATTCACAGACAGAAAGAAATTAGTTTTTCTTAGACTGCTGCTACTTGTACATTGTCAGTAGAACTAATTTGCAGAGAGGTTTCAGCGTTCTTGCTGCAGCAGAACAGACCAAAGCATCTCAGCACTAGAAAGCTTAGCAGGAGTCCTGAAGAAAAGGACTGTGCATTTTTAAAGACTTGTTGTGCTTTGACTCCAGCTGGCAAATAAGCCCCACACAGTTGCTTGTTCACTGTCCCCACAGTGGGATAGGGGAGCAGGTCAGAAGAGTAAAAATGAGAAAACTCATAGGTTGAGATAAAGACAGTTTAATAGGTAAAGTTGCACATGCAAGCAAAGCAAAACATGGAATTCATTCACTGCTTCCTATTGGCCCGCAGGTGTTCAGCCATTTCCAGAAAAACAGGGCTCCATCACACATAAAAGTTACTTGGGAAGACAAATGCCATACCACTGAATGCCACCCCCTACAACTTTATAAGCTGAGCATGATGTCCTAAGGTATGGAACATCCCTTTGGTCAGCTGGGGCCAGCTATTCCAGTAGTGTCCAGTCCCATCTTCTTGTGCACCCCCAGCCTTCTCACTGTCAGAGCAGTGTGAGAAGCAGGAAAGTCCTTGATGCTGTGCAAATATTGCTCAGCAGGACTAAAACATCTGTGTATTATCAACACGGTTTCCAGAACAAATCCAAAACATAGCCCCTTAACAGCTATCATGAAGAAAAATAACTCTACCTCAGACAAAACCAACACAAGATTTTTTTTAAGTTTAAACAGATGTAAATATCCAAACAACAGGATTGAAATAGCATAACTACTTCTTGTTATGATCAAAGTAGCAGTGAAAATCACTACTTCATTTAAAAGAGGAAGGGAAAACTCTCAAGTACAGCTGATAGCAAAACATCCTGTAACATGTCCCTCAACTCCCATTCCTTTAAGTAATGTTTGATGTCTCAAAAGAATTTGCAGTATTAAATATATAGAATTTTAAATGAACTTTTAAAAATAAAGTTTTGCACAGCGGGTCTTGATTCTTACCTTATTATACCAGCAAAATATCAGAAAAAGATGTTTTTTTCTTAATGTATACATGACTTAAGACAGTCAAGACATGATTGATGAAAATACTTTTCTCTCTACATAATAACTATGAAACTCACAATAAATACACTAAATGCCATTATCGAAAAATATTGGCATTATTTCTACCCACAGTAATTCTCTAATGTTTCAGTGCTGCCTACTGTGGAACATAACAGGATCACAGAATGACCTGAGCTGGAAGGGACTCACAGGATCATCGAGTGCAACCCCTATCCCTACACAGAACAACCCAAAATTTACAATGTGTCTGAGTGCATTGTCCAAGTGCTTCTTGAATATTGTTAGGCTTGGTGCCATGACTGCTTCCCTGGAGAGCCTGTTCCAGTGCTCCATCACCCTCTGAGTGAAGAGCCCATCACTTGTATTGAAGACAGAGGCAAAAAAAAGCATTAAATATCTCTACTTTGTCTAAATCCCTTTTTATGATGTGTCCATGCTCATCAAGCAATGGGTCAGTGTTATTTCTTTATGACATTTGTGCACTCAAAACAAACAAAGGACCAGGATTAGGACACAACCATAATGCCTCCCTTTACATTGCTGTTATGGGGCTGTATTTAATTAGATGAACATAGAACATACAACTTGCATACAGTATTCATGCATTTTAGCACAATAGGTTGACAGAGGATACTAGAAAAGTACCTTTCTTTTTTAGCAGTTGTTTTATCTGCGTTTTGTGTGTGGCCCCACGACTGCTTACATTTCTGAAACATTGCTCAGAATATGAGTATTCATTTCTTATGGATGTCACCTATCATTCATCAAAACACTGTCATTTTTTTAATTACCCCACTGAAACTCATCTTCTGACTAAACCATGAGGTGAGATTATTCCATTTAACGCAGAAAAAGGATACAGAACTGACACAATTTTTTAAAAGGAATTTCATGCTTTGGTTTTCATAAGGACAGGCAAAGGTCTGATTTCATTTTCCTCACTTCATGTTTTTCCTACTGTTTTAGATGTGCAGTTCATAGCTTAAAAAAACTTTAACAGTAGGATATTTTGATATTGGCTACAAAACAGATTCAGCTTGCATTGTTTTCAAAGTGGGTTACTTTCTTTTTCCTCTTACATTTTCTGAACATAATACCATGTAAAGTGTGACAAATTTATAAGTCACTGTGAATGGAGCCACTGAAATGACATCATGTATTGGCAACTTAGTGTGAAATGCAGGTGAACTGTAGTCAACAAGAATTCTTCTTGGATCCTTACGATTTTCCATTTTATTAGACTTTGTAAGATTATATGCCCATTTGTTCCAAAGAGATCATGAGTTAAATTCATAAGACAAAATTTGTGTAGAGACAAGGAGTGAAGAAAGGCTTACATGGAGAAGAAAAGTCACTCTGGAGGCATGACCTATGCAAATCAATTTTACCTACAGCAAAAATGATGTACTTTGCAAAAACAGTTCTCTGTCACTTCATTGGAAAAGTCTAGTGATTTTCCTGGGCTTGAAAATCAGCAGTACAAAGAGGTGGTGTGACCACCTCAAGTTCACACAGCAGACAAATGGTAAAGACAGGATTAGAATCGGTGTTCCTTGCCCCATGTTGAGTGCTTTAGACTAAATGAAAAAAAAGCTGTGAAAAATGAAGTAAGATTCTGGATCTTAACAGTAATACATTTCACATATGCTTGCAGAGGTTTGAAGTTTGTTTTTTAAACATTAGAAGAATATATTGCATGATATGAAATTCCAACAAGTAATCTCTTTTCAGCTGGAGAGGCAGAATTGTAAATTTCTAAGAGTTTCTCATAAGCAGACTTTCTATTGAATCAGGTACAAATCAGTTCATGCCACGGAAAATAATACAGAAGTATTACTGATCATTTTTTTAAGTTTAAAATCCCCTTTTTTCCAACATATAATTCTGTTTTGCAGAATTACTTGTATTTTTTAAATACAATTTGCTCGCTCGTGCATTTTATTCTCACTCGTTATTTCTTGCAGATCATGCTTTTATAATTAGTAATGACAATATTTCTACCTAAGATTAGTGTTTTACAGAATTATGTGTGTTGATGTGTATGCCATAGTTAATTGCATTCTCTAATTTTAGGTAATGTTGTGGGGAATAATTTCAATTAGTTTGCTTTTCTTCACGGTTATTAAATTCATTTGAAACAAAAAAAAACCCAACAAAACAAAAGAGAGAGGGGGGAAAATCCTAACAGGAGAGTGGTAGTGGTTTGGAAATAACACACTATAGCTTAGCAAATCTGCTGGAAGTCATCTGTATGTATAACTATATACTAACTTTTTATCTCTTTCTTTTAGGGGAAACCAAACAAAAATAAAAAGCCTAACAGCCCCGTAATAACCATAGAGATTTAATCTAAATTGTCCTGGCGCAAAGACAATAGGATAAGCAATCTTTAAATTCAACATTATTTTTCGCATCAACCCTCAATATAACATTGTCTAGTAACCAATAATAGTCTTATTAGTTGAAAAAGAATAAACAATTAAAATAATTAATTTTCATCATGCTGCAAAGGCTCCAATGCCTCCCCAACCCAGCCCCTGCACAGACAAAGCCAAGAAGACTGGTAACGAGATAAACAAAACAACACTCTGATGTTATAGACAATCTTATGATAGTAAGTATGGTTTTATACCACAGGTCTTCAGTGCAAAACGGGTAAATATAGATGACTTTGAAAGTTTAGGATGGCCAAGTGAGGTGGGAAAGTCTTTTTAGACTGGCTGTCATTTAATGTAATCGGATTTGATACCTAGTGAGAATTTGTTCCACTCAGAAAAGTAATTCTGTGCAGAAGCCCACAGGAGCTCATCATGCACAGCAAGGAAAGTGTGTAATGCAGTTGTACAGACCCCTAGTCAGAGATATGGTCATAGTGTCACAAGATCCTCCAGGCAGCTTCCTGACATATTAACTCACCTGCTGCTCCTCTCCTTGATGCTATGCTTATTGAAGGGATGTTGCTTGAACAAAGTCTCGGGGACCCTTGTTCTTCTCTTGCTTGCAGTCTCACCTCCAGGGGCTACAAACAACTCTCTGATAGTGTTGTATGGCAACTGAACAGGTCGTGCTGCAATATTTTAATAAATGGATTAAATTCGGGCAGGTCCATATGCCTGAAAAGTAACTAACATAGCTAATATCTAATACTGGCAACTGTGATAGGCTAATGGCCATTCCAGTGACCTTAACATTGCTCAAAACTTCAGAAAAAAATCTGCAGGAGATTAAGGAAGTGGGATGGAAAACAGAGTAAAATGCCAAAGGTCTGTAAAAGCTAACTTTTTCTGATAGGCTATATTTTGTTAACAACTGTCATCAAGAGTATGAACATGCCAATGCCATCACACAAAGCTGTCATCTTGTCATGATGCCAAGGAAAACCCGAAACTGATGACAACCCATAGAGTGGGAGAAACACAGAGACATCTAAGAAAGATTGAAGAACTGCAAAGACTAACCTATCATTCGATTTTTAGCTGCATTATTTGTTCAAACTACAGCAGGTGTTCTGGGCCTTGACTCAGGAGCTGATCAAATACTGCAGGAACTGACAACTGAGCAGTCATTTCAGCTTCCAGTATGTATGGGAGTTGAACATCTTGCTCTGTACTGAGGTAGTACATGACCAAAACTCCCTACTTGCTTTGTGTCTCTGGCAGAGTGGAAACAGGACCATGTAGTGACATGAATCCTACCTTATGTTGCTGGAAAAAGTTATACATGGTAAGAAAACACCAAAACCAGTTTATGAATTCTGGAATGGTGGAATTCCTGAATTCCTTTATGCTATTACAAGCATCGTACATATGAGTCTACAAACAAATTTCTAATTTTAGGAGGATATTAAATGCATCTTTCACAGGCTACCATCTTAGAGACACGCTCCTAATGCTATTATATTTCTGATATTTACTTGAACTTCTAAAGAATTAAATCTCCACTCAGTCTCTTTGTGTCCTACATCACTCACTCACGCTGCAACTGTACTCAATATTTCTAGTTCTTGAGAACAGGATTCAGATTTGAACAAATAACCTCCTACCCTGCTCTTCATTTTCCTTTACAGGGGACTCCAAATTCAGTGAATTTAGAGTGCAATGAGACGTAACGGCTTCTCGTTCCCTGTAAGGAGGGTACCAGTTGCCACACTTCTTTGTACAACTTGGACCACTAAGGGTTATACCGAGCTGTTTGGCCTCCAGGATAAATTCAACGAGTCTAATGAGCATTATATCACATCTAATAAAAAAATATTGTTTTCTGTTGTAATGTAAGTTTTAAATTTATTCTTTCCTGGAGTCATAGAACCATTTGGGTTTGATGAGACCTTGAAGATCATCCTGTTCCAAGCCTCCAGCCATGGACAGAGACACTTGCCACTAGATCAGGCTGCTCAAAATCCCATCCAACCTGTCCTTGAACATTTCCAGGGAGGGGGCAACCATGACTTCTCTGGGCAACCTATTCCAGTGCCTTACCACCCCCACAATAAGGATTTTTTTTCCTAATATCTAATCTAAATCTACCCTCTTTCAGCTTAAAACTGCCACCCTTTGTTGTATCTCTGCACTTCCGGATAAGAACCCTTCCCTACCTTTCCTTTAGGCCTCTTTAAAGTACATTAAGGAAGTTCTTAAAGGAAAAACTACTGCCCTTTAAGGAAGGCAGCTATAAAGTCTCCCTGGAGCCTTCTCTTCTCTAGGCAGAACAACCCCAACCCTCTCAACCTGTCCTCATATTTCCTTAAAGTTATATTTATTTGAAATAATACTTGGAAAATATTAGTATCATAGATGTTTCTGCTGGAGGATAATCTCTTACTAATTGCAAGCTTATAAAAAGGTCACACTTGCTTTCCACATTAAACAAACCCCCAAAAACCAGGTACCCTACAAATGCACCGTACATTTTTGTAGGACTTCAGAAAGGGAATACAGGTATCTGCAGCTGTGAAAGCTCACGCATCCAGTGGAATCCTTCTGACTGTGAAACAGTCTAACTTTTTATAAAAGCTATCTCAATTTTTACGTGTGCATAAAAGAAAGGGATACTTCAGAACGTGGTTTTTTAAACCAGGTTTGAGAGTTACCGGACGCTGAAAAAACAAGAGTTATTTCTAACTCACATCAGAAGGGGGCAGTAGTTATCACTATAAACAGCTAGAAAACTAATATCTAAGTAAAGAACTCGGAACGAATCTGACATGCTCCGTTCTTAGGGTTTTCATGTCCCTATCACTTGTTTATTTATTGATATTAAAGGTCCATTCACTATTAAATTCCCACTAACAGAGAGCTGCCAGCAAGCAGTTTTGAGCTCCGCAAAAAGTTATTCTCAAAGAAACGTCATCAAGTGGAAAGATTTTAATAATGTCAATTGAAAGATATGCTTCTATGTATACTAACTTTAACCACACATAAAAATTACTAATATTTGTGTCTTTTAGTATCGCTCTAAACAGTCAGAAATATGTTTATAGAGTTATGAACTTCCCACACTTTGTCCCAATACATACATTTAATGAGAACTATACCAAGTTAAGAAACTTAAACGTCTTTACAACATACAGGGGGGGTGACATGCCCATGTACTACTAAATAGTATAATATAGAAGTTCTCCCTGAATCTAACTCATGATCTCAACAGTCACCTTCTAGCTTTCAAAGACAAGTGGAAAGGTAGGTGTCATTGTTCTTTGGGTACCAGGACACAGTGTAAGAGAAAAAATACTTTTTAATGTCTTTGTCATTCCCCTTCTTATTCATCGAAGATACATCTAAAGTAAGATTGAGAAAACTAGGTACCTTAAGATTAATGTAATATTTTAAAGCATAATATAATCAATTTTTTTATAGTTTTCTTACTTCATCACAAGAATTAATTATGCGTAACAGTTATAATCTAATTATGAATCTGTTAAACACTTCAATTTTTTATTGTAATTAATAGTGCGTATTATAACTAATCTTTCTTTGCTGCCTTTTAAATCTATTACAAGTTACTTTTTACCTAATTTCAATCTTGACTTCAAAGGAAATTCCTTCTCAAAACATTATGAAAATTTTGTCTTGCACAATAATACATTCAAATAGTTTAAATTACTAAGACCATTTTCCTTGGTTGGAACCATTACTTACAACTAAGTATATTCTCTTTAAATCTTATCTTTTTTGTCTAATGATAAGCAATTCATAAATTCTTGATTTTGTCATGTTCTATTTAAATCATGTAAGTTTTAGCAGGTTTGTTTTTTTTTTTTTTTGTTATTGTGTGGGGTTTTTTGGTCTATGTCTACAACATTTGTCTGATAATAATCTTTAACCTAAGAAGTACATCATCCATGCTTAAGAAAGTACATAGTCATGAGAGAAACAACCACACAAAACCTCACTGGGTATCCTTAACTGACAATTGTCTTCTACTTTGGAAATCACAAAGTGAAACATTGCACCTTTCACTTCATGGAAAGGAGAGCAGAAACTGATGAAGACAACCAAATTCTAGTTTCAGCATCAGTAAGGTGCACTATAAATTAGGAAGCCTTCTTCCTGCACTTAACAGAGACAATCTGTTTGGAAAGACTTTAATAAAAAAACCCAAAACCTAGGCCAAAGTTCATTTTCTTCTTATTCCCTGAATCTCAAAATCAACCTTATGTTTTATGGAGAAGCCTTTATTCTATAATGGGCGAGAAATTAGTTACTGATGTCAGATAGAATCAGATTTAAAAGAAAAGAAAAGGAAAATGGAATACGTGTTTGAATAACCACTGTTGTCTACTTTCAGTTTCCCTAGTGTCTAATTTGATTTAATATGAAGAGTAAAGAAAATGTTTATATAATACACATATGTGCGTATGCGTACTGTACATTAATTTTGTATTAATATTAGTGTACAAAAAGCACACTTTTAGAATAAATATGCTACAAATATATTACATTTGCTTTCAAAATACATCCTTAAAAGTTCTTCATGTATTTTGAATTATTTTATCATTGTAAATAGTGCAGAGCTAATTAAAATACATCAAATTTAAATGTTATATTAGGATAAAAGTGCTTAGCATTTTTTTCAAGTAGTTAATTTCAAACTTTTGCCAATGTAAAAAATATTTTAAAATGGAAAGCTTCATGGAAACTTTCTGTCAAAATACATAATGAGGAAAAAAAAGAAAAAAAAAAACAAAAGAAATATAAGACCATAGCTATCAAAAAGGAATTTTATCTAAATTTATTACCTGTACTATATACCACGGCTATTGTCCAGCTGATAAATTAACTAAACCAATGAACCCAATACTTTCTCAGTCTCCATATTACAGTCTTTTCTGTAGTGATATTATTTACTTCAGAGAAATATTTCAATTTCAGACTGATCATTTTTCCTTGTCTTACCTTTGACTTTGAGAAACCCTACAATCTAGGAATATCCAGTGACTTCAGTAGGTTAATGCAGGACTTTTTTGAACCAGGCAAGATCTGTGGGTATGACAGGGCTAAATGCTGATGTCACCCATCAAGTCAATCATTTAATCCTGAAACTTCAGTATAATAAGTCTGAGGTTTTGTCACTTTCAGCTATTCAGCTCTTCAGACAAGGTGACCTCAAATGTTGAAATTGAGCAATGCAGATTTGGAAGTACTAGAAAGTTTATATCGTTTTCTTCAATTACCGTGAGGCATTGATGACCCACTAATGAAAGCTTCCACAAAAACTGAAGTTGGGGAAAAAAATCTGAGTTATCAACTTAAGTGCAATCCCAGTTTAGAGAAAGCCCTCTGTCAGAAGCTATAAGATTTTCTGCTGTTACTTGGCAACAATTAACACATTAGGTAATAATGTTACCTAATGTAATAAGGTAATTATTTCGCAGCCCCATTGGAATTGAGAGAGTAAACGAAAATAAATCAGGACTATGAATCAATTTTAGAACTTTTAAAATCAAAGTAAACAAGATTTGGTATTGCAAAGTTTTCCAGTAATGCCTCAATTATTACATGATACAGTAAGACACCACTTTGTGGAGAAAAACTCTGAAGTGTGTGTTTGAGAGCACTACCACACTCCTAACTGTTCTTAGGAGCAGCATCTAATATTACATACTACTACCAGCAGTATCTAGTAATAAAATTGGCAAGTCTTTCCTTCGTGTTTCAGCAGAGAGACTTTGCACCTTTGATTTCCACTGACACCACTATTCAAATTAATTGACCAAGAAACGGATAAACTGAGAATAGATATCATCTTGCCTGTGGCTCCTCTGGTCTATCCTAGCCAGACGAGCTGATATTTTTTATAGAGAGAAGTATTCCTCCTGGAAATGTTGAAATGCAATGTATCCTCCCAGGCTGCAGTTCTTGCCATAGCTCATGCTTCTGGTCAGGGAATGAAATCTTCCCTGCCCTTTCCATCTTGCCTAAGGACTAGGGAAAAAGCCAATCTCTCTAAAGTCCTGAGGAGTCACTCCACCAGGTTGCAGCAGCTTTTTAACAGTCAGTCTGGATTGCTTTGGCTAAAAGATGCTTCTCTTTTGACGTCTCTCCTCAGGTCCTCAGGGAGCTGAGTTGCCACGTCTACAAAGCTGAAAAAGCATTTGACCACCTAGGTGTGGTCTAGGAGAGAACCCGAAAACAAAGCGCACCAGAAGGAGCCATTATTCCTTATTTGGCCTATATGTATGACATTTCTGTAACATTATAGATGATGTCTGTATATAATTGATTCAGTAAATTGTTTTTCTGCTGCTTTAATAGACAGTGAAAATGCATGATGAACCCTGCCCTTCTGAATAATAGGAAGAAGACAATGAACTGAAAAATCAGAATATAGATTTGTTGTAGTCATGATCCTTTCTATCTGAATAACTCTAAATCCAAGACATTACAAATTTGTTATTTACATAACATTTTGCAATATTCTAAGCTTTTATGTATGTAACAACTATTACATGTTAGAAGCTTTAATTATGGAGTGCTTCAAACATTTCTTATATTATGCCATCTGGTGTACAAGAACTTTAATGAATTTATAAATTTAATGGAATATGTTCTACGTTCAAAATGCATGAAAATTGGTTACTAGCCACAAATAAATGACAGATGAATCAACAAACCAAAAAAAGCACAGTCCTTTGAATTGGGCCATTAAATAACCAACCGATAGCTAAATGCGGGTAATTATTGCTTAGATAATTCTGTACTATTATTTTTATTAATTTTAAATCCTCAAATATGTTCCATTCTAGAGGTTTTCCTAAATAGTCAAATGCTGGGATTATTTTTCATATATTTTGTAAATGTTACTTATGTCTTTTTGAATGGGAAAAAAAGAAAGAAATCTTATTTATATCAAAATGAGCTATTGCTTTTGCTCGTGACAAGCCATCCAGCTAGAAGGTTTTCTATGCTTGCCTTTTAATCTTTAACATTTTTAAAACCAAGCATCATATAATGCAAATGAATACAAAATATAGCTCAAATTTCATAGAACAGTGTTTGACAGTCCTATTTAGTTATCCTATAATTCACTGCAATCTGGATGTACAGTCTGACTCATGAGGTCAGATTATTTTACTTATTAGAGCAGATAGATGGTGTCAAATAATATTCTGAAAACGTAGAGTTTAAGATATCCTGCAGATTTTCATTTTGAGTGTTGAGTCATTACTACTTTCAGCAGAGTGATTTTTTCTGGAAAATAAATACTTGTTTATCATGCTTCAGCTGTGCATCACAACAAGTCAGTCAACAAGACATAACAGCTTTGGCACTGCAGTGTATCTTTTTACTTTAGTGGTGAAAAAAGGTGTTTTGGACTAAGAAAATTTGAGAAACATTCATCACAGGACCAAAACCTCTTCATGGCATTTTGGCAGCTTTTTTGCAGTCATCGTTGTTGATATAATTCAGATTATTTTCTTATTTCTTATTTATTCCTTTGTGTTTATTGAGACAAAAATAGATTGTTGTATGTGTGTGTTTACTGAGAGAAAACTAATCCCAAAGTTTCAAAATAATTTACCGATTTTTTCCCCAATTTAGAATTTCCAGTAATCCCTTCCATCTCTCTAACACTGTAAGTAAATGCAGCATAACCCTGCAAATATAGTATATCCTCCCTTTTTGTTAGGCTTTCAGCTCTGCTGCCTATGGAAGGAAATCAGTTATTGCATATAGATAGTTTATTCTCTTGTAAGCAGCCTTTCATCACCTTCTGATACCTGGATGAAGAAAATTATAACGCTGATGTTTCTGATTAATTTGCATTTTCCTGAGCTTTTATGTGTCTAAGTCACATTTAAATGCACTTCAAAAGAGGCTTGTGTAAACAGAAATAGGATCAAAACACCTAACAAATCTCTGCTGTTTTTATTTTGGCATTAATTATGTACTGAAAAACTGGACAGATCAATTGTCATACTTTTTAGTCCTAGTAAAGAAGCTAAACAGAGAAAATTATCAAAGTAGCAGAAAGCGTTGAACTGAGGTAGTTCACCAAATGACACAAGGAAAGGTCTAGACAAGTTCTAAGTTCTAGAAAGGAAAAGTAATATTCTTCTGGTACCATATCATTATGTCAGTTAGTACTTGTTGAAAAATACAAAATAGAAAAAACTCTTTGATCTTTCAAACATAGTGAAACCAACATAATATATGATAGCTGTTTCCAGTGATGAGCTTATTTTGGCAAATATTTCCGTTGAAACTAAAAGACTGATGAAAAGACAATTTTTGCAGTGAACGAATGACATAGGACTTTTTTTGTAGTGAGTGAATGACCTCTTTCCCTTAGGGTGAAACAAAAAGCATATTCTGTGTAATTTCTCATACATTTTGTTATTGCATATTGCAACATCAATTCAGGTTGTAGAACTAATTATAGTTGTCATTATTTCAACACTTTATCCAAAACTATCAAATAGTGTTTTCAAATAATTTTTCAAAAAGTCTTTCAAATAAATTTTCCTTTCTTATTTTTAAGTCATTTTGAACAGTGTAAATAAGACATCTCCATATAAGAAATAAATCTATTTCCAGTATCCTAAAGATATCCACAAAACCCCATTATTGGGAATTTACGTCATTAACATTTGCCAGAAAATAAAATTGTAGTAAGAAAAGTATTGATTCTTGTGTGTTTATTTTTTTATGTGGAACAAATCTGGTAGCTTTTGAGATTCAAAAAGCAAAGGGTACTTAATGGACACTTGAAAAATCCAGGCATGCCCACATTGCCTATTTCTGTCTGTTTCTAACCAAAATTTGCATTCTGTTTCTAAGAAGCTTTCCTAATATTTTTTTCCTCTTTCATCTGGCCTGCTGTCTCCATCTTCTCGTGAAGGAAATTCAAAGAGATTTTTTTTTTTACTCATTCAATCCGTAGCAGTTTTTCAGAGACTGGATTTCTGAGTAGTCTATTAAAAGTAATTTTTACTGAAACTCTTCCTATGAATTCTATTACACAAAATTTAGTCCAACAGTTTTCCTGGGATTTACTATAGCTCTTATTTTCTGTATAAATAGCAAAAACATTCACAGTTTGCCAACAGCACATAATGAGGCAGATTCTTGGAGATGGCCAAAGTTTTGCAACGTCTGTCTCGGGAGTACAAGTAATTGTGTTACAACTCTCTGTGGGTGAGCAATAGATTCGTATCGAAACATTCTGGAACTGCTGCATTACATGTTCATTAATTCCCCACTGCTTTCCAACTTCAGATGACTTTTCTTCTCTTATTCGGTAATCCTTGTTTCAGTTTTCCTTCTGTAAAATGTTTCACCTTTTGATGGGTTTTTTAGAGAGAACATACGTTCAGTCCCCCTCTAGAATTAAAACAGGGATAAAGGAGTCCAATGCAATATGTGTAAACATACTTCACCCCTCATCCAGATCACTGAAGCCTGCTATTATCCACTTGAAGCACCATATTTGCCTACTGTAATGTAGAGAATTGCTCACTCAAATCACAACAATCCTTATTTTTCTGTTACAGCTGCCAATATCTTTCAATATTGCCAGCTTAAATCAATCTTTATTTATCTTCATTTCTCAGCTTTAGAACACATTCATACAAGAAAGTTACTTTGAAATAATTCAAAAGTACTTAGTTTTTCTAGAAGTGTTGTTTCTTGTTGCTTGGGATAAAAGTACCAAAAATGGTGCTCTACCACCCCCTTTGGAAAGAGCAAACAAAGAATTTCACATAAGAAAAGTATCACCCTTGTACTGAAATGCACACGTTACTTTATTTACCCCAGCTATTTTTTGTGCAAACTTAGGTCCTGACCAGGTCTCCTATAACTTTCTTGCATTCCTTAACAAAAGTCCTTACAACCCAATCCAAAACCCTTCTCCACATAACTCAATTCAACACAAGATGACATAACACAAAGGATAGGACCCACATTCACAAACAAAAACCAAACCAAAACCCCAAAAAGTGCCATTTATGCCTTTAATTTTTCAGGATCTTTTTAATAGCACCACCATTTTGGAGATACATTATGGAATGCGTATCATAGAATCATAGAATCATAGAATTGCTAGGTTGGAAAAGACCTTTGAGATCATTGAGTCTAACCATACACTGCTAAATCATATCCTATATCTGGATCACCAGTTTATTTCAAATAGAAAACTGTTTTGGAATTTTTGATTCTTTACTCCACCAGTTCTTTTATATCAGTTATGGCAATGAATGTTAATTCTAATGATAGGTGAAGAAAGCAAGGTATGCCTCTCCTCTTTCATATGGAATTTCCTTTTTTAACCTAATATGCCCTTCACTTATGCTTGTCAGTCACCCATCCATTCATTCTGCTTTGTCACATCTGCTTTTTGCAACACTCACAACAAATCTTTAACCACAAAACATTATATGCATATTCTTTCAATCAAGTAATTTATTCTGCTCCTGCAACTCCATATTATTTCAGTCTCCCAGCTTTCACATTAGTATTCTTCCTACAGATCCACCTAAGGAATCACATGAGCAAGTTCCCAAATGTAAGTGGATTTTTTTTTAAGTTGTTCAAGTTTATTAGAATTTAACTTATCACATTACTTAATACTATTCTTTTAAAAATGCAAGTTTTGATACATTATTTTTTAACACTGCAGAAATGTAACAAGATGATTTCATTTTGTTCCAAAATCATCACTCGATCAGAAAACAGACTAGGGCTTCTTAGAAACTGGAAAACTACAACTGAAGTTACAGGAATATACCTTCATTAATAAAAAAGAATTTTTTTCTGGAGGTGCAGAGATGGTTTAGAAGTAATGAACATCATTACTTCTATCACATTTTGCAGGAATAGATTGCAGCAGCTGTGAGATTGTGTAAGCGATTCTAAAACTCCTCTCAGTCAGGGCAGTAAATCAGATGTCACTAAAACTAGTGGAAAAATTCTCTATGACCTGTTGTTGGAAAGGAATCCCTCACTGAAATCAGAATAGTTTATGAAAATTCATCTCTAATTTCAGAAAGAATGATTTATTAAATTTGTTTGCTTAAAATGGCAGAGAAAATGTTTTGTGAGCTCCAGACTGGTCAATGCGAAAGATAACATATTGGGAAATTGGATGCTGTGTTTAATAGTTCATTCTCCTTTTGAAACTACGTATTTTACATTCCCAGGGAGCAATCTCTGCAGAATCAGACTTTTACACTTTACCTTCACAGCCTCCTATCATTTCTGTTGAGTATCTATTAGCCCAGAGGAATGAAACAGATAATGTAGCTGTAGGAAAGGTAGCGGACAGCTAGTGTGGAACACATAATTAGGATATGAGAGTTCAAGATTCCTTCCATCAGTGAGTATTCATTTATTAAAAAAGAAAAGTTCTGACATTAGACACTCATAGAAAACTTACATCAGCTGTCAAATATGAAGGACATATCTATGATAAAAGATTAGCAAAATCAAGACTTTTGCCTAGATCTAGTAAAGTAAATTTTAAATTTCTAACCCCTCTTCTCCCAGGTGACGTGATTAATCTGGTAGTTCGTTCCTTCAAATAACAGGCCCTTTTGTTTTGAGGAAAAGCAACTATTTCTGCACTTTAATTGCTACCTACAGGCTAAAGTGAAATCCTGCCACTGTGTTAATGCTAGACAATGATTCTTGCTGTAACTCTCCTTTATGTATCTATTAACTTCCCCTTCTTATTTCATCTCTCTCTTTTTTCTTTTTTTTTTTTCATTTTCTCTTGTGCTTAATAAGGTGTAGCTAGGCATGATTTCAATTCTTATAACACTGCTGTGAATCTGTGACCATAATAGCAACTAAAAGCTATTTGAAAAAATCCTACAAAACAACAATAATCCCCCTCCCCCAAACTTTATGCTTCTTCAAGTTTGCATGTCTTTGACAGGCTACACAGTTGTGAGTTTTTCCTTTTTATCTTTTCTTCTCTGTTTTTTTTCTTTTTTGTTTTGGGCTGTTTATTATTTTTTTTTTTTAACAGAGAAGCTGCAAGTGAAGTAAGCACCATTAAAAGCATATTTCTTCTCCCTTTTGGATATTTTTGGGGTTATTTTTGTCTTGGTCCATTTTGAGGAAGCTAGGACTGAAAAAGGACTGCTTCAGAAATCCCCATCTATTCTCTGTTCAATTCTTTTAGAATACTTGAACACTGTGAGAAAGACTATTAAATTGATGCTTCTTTTCTGTAAGTTTTTACAAAGACAAAGTAAAATGAAATAAATACGTGTCTTGGTATTTTACACTGCAAATGATCTTTCTCTTAAATTGAAAATGGTAGAGGGGATTCTATACAATATAATTTCTACTCATTAAAATCAATACTCGCAAACTGATGTCTGGATTGAGGAACCTCAAAGCAGAAAACGCTGGGACTTGCTTCTTCTGTTAGTGAAATTCAACAAATGAATAAATGAAATGCAGACAAAATAGACATAAAAAAATTTACAAAGCTAGTTTCGCAACTGAAACTGATTGCTGGGTAAGGCTTGATTATACAATTCACCAGTTTGCCACATGTATTTTTGTGGTATTTACAAGAGAAAAGATTTTATTGAAAAAATATTTTAATGTAGTCAAACCACCTGTCATAGTTCATTAGTCTCATACGATGATCTTAGTGTGAGTCTTGGCATAGGTAGGGCTTTGCCCAAATATTTCTGTTTGTACCCATCATTTTAGTTTTCTACACAGAAGTCAGTGTGTACCTTTTCAAATCGATGGTTCACCCTTCTTAAGACCCTTCACCCATCTTAAGACATTAAAAAATAACATTTAAAAGCTGTGGATGAAAAAACTTTTCTAAGACATGGCAGTGGTGGAGCAGAGGTAGATGAAACAGTACACAAAACTCAGTTTTCCCTTGGAGAAGGGAAGGAGAGAAATGGGTTATTCCCCTGGGCCCTTATCTCCTAGTAAGTAACTTTACTCATCTGGCTGGAAAATAGCAGCCAACATCCTCAGTTCTCCCCGTAGGTGTGGAGGGCCATGGAAAGCATTGTGCAGTTTTGTTATTATGTGTGAAATCAAGATACTGGATTGCGTAGCCATTATTCAGCTATACCCTAAGGCTCAAGATGGCTAACCACAGCACAAGAATAGTCGTGAAGAGTCTTCTTTTCTCTTACTAAACTGCTGCGAAAACAACATGAATATCTTCAACGTGCTATATAGCTGCGCGTTGCCCCGATGAAGTCAGGGAATAGTACTCCTAGAAGTACATATGGGACGATTAATTCTGAATCACATCGCAATGGCTCTGCAAAATTGAATTCTTGCAGAGCAAGTATTCAGGCATAGCTTCAGGGCAGCCACTGAGGCTATATCTCATAGCAGCAGACATATGCTGGCTTTAAGCTAACCAGGTTGGTTATTGCTATCAATGTAGCCATAGCAACATGGAGCTTAGCCGGCACTCATCTCTGATCTGCAGGAGAGACATGCAAGCAGTCAGAGTACTTGCTAGTTAGTCTAAAGCTAGCTTGGTGCCCTGGTTTTAGCTGGGAGAGTGTTAATTTTCTTTAGAGCGGATAGTATAAGGCTATGGATTTCTGATGGAAACAGTGTTAATAACACAGGGATGTTTCGGTTACTGCTGAGCAGCATTTACACAGAGTCAAGGCCTTTTTCTGCTTCTCACATCACTCAGCCAGCAAGTGGGCTAGAGGTGCACAAGAAGCTGGGAGGGGGTGCAGCCGAGGCAGTTGACCCCGACTTACCAAAGGGACATTCCATACCATATGAAGCCATACCTATCATATAAAGCTGAGGGAAGAAGAAGGAAGGGGATATGTTCAGAGTTATGGCGTTTGTCTTCCCACGTAATAGATGATGGAGCCCTAGTTTCCTGGAGATGGCTGAACACCTGTCTATTGACGGGAAGCTGTGAATGAACTCCTTATTTTGCTTTCCTCACATGCGTGGCTTTCACTTCTTACCTCTCAAACTGTCTATATAGACTGTCTGTAGACTACACATGATTTTTCACTTTTAATCTTCTCTGCCCTATCCCGTGCTGGGGAGAGGGAGCAAGAGGCTGTGTGGGGTTTGGTGGCCAACTAGGGTTTAACCAAGACACTTGGGCATGCTTATTTCATCCAAAACGCCTGCACTAAATGCCTACTCTGAGGCTGCTAGGAGACAGAAAAATCCACTTTGAAAATCCTGGCTTTCTGCTGGAAGATTGAGCGGCATTAGGAAGAGAAATGTTTTAAAAAGGAGTTGTTTCTGTTACGTGAAGAGTATGAGGTGGTTTTCTAGAACTACATGGCTTGGACATTATATTACTGTTATCATTATTAGTTGTTATTTCTTTTGGTGTTGTTGAATGCAGAAGAGCTCTAACTTACCTTCACTGTCTTCCAGATACACTTGCACACATAAACAGCAAGAAATAAAAATTTACCCAAATGAATATATAATTTAAAAGACAAATCAGAAAACTTTGGCATTTCATAGGATTTTCCTGATGGTAATATACGTACATTTTTTAGGCTGTTAAATATTATAGTGCAAAAGGCCTCATAATTACCCAAAAAGAAATATGCAATGGGCGTGGGGAAGATCTATATGTAAGCAAATTGAAAAAGGGGCACATTTAGTCATATGGTTGTTTCATCTACAAATTTCATGTCCATTCTGTTTCCTGGATAATTAATGAAAGATAAATAAAACATGATTTTCATGGAACAAATCCCTTGTTTTCCTTTTGTTTGTGGTTCTTGAGTCTATACAATGCATTGAGGATGGAGTTCATAATTTAATACAATTTAAATAAATTTCAAAGAAGCATTTTGAGTCTGTTGCAAAATATTCTTATTTTTAATTTTCTTTTATTATGCATCTATCTCTCTGGATATGATCAGACATTTTCCAGTAGATCTTTTATTGACAAAAATATTTAGCTCAAAGAGGGATATTTGTGAAAATGTGCTGGTTTATGGAAACTACATTTAAAAATTTAAAAAGTAGTTTGTGACTGATGAAATATTCTCTTTGACATTTTTGGAACAGATCTTTTAATTTTTTAAATTTATTTGTAAAATATTGATATTGAGACTTCTTACCTGAAAGACTATGTTTTCATTTCATCACCATGAAACAACACGATGAAACTGTAAGATTATTTCTTATATTCATCTATTTAGAAACAACTTTGCCCTCATTTTTTCTTTGGAATAGAAAATGCAATACCTGGAAAAAAATATGGAAAAGGAAATAATCCAGAAATCTTGTCTCCAAACTAAATATCTCTGCTTTTATAGAAAGAAGTTAGGCTTGCCTATTAACATATCATTTTCATTGACTTTTGCTAATATCTGTAGTAGCAACCTTGTTCTCAAGTCTATTAGCAAGATTAATTGTGAAAAGGTGCTATCAAATTTAAGTGGGAGTATTCCTCTCATGTTTCCTTAGTGTTTTTTGATTCCTATACATGAAAAATCTTCTCCAAAAGGAATAGTAGCTTGCTTAATTCAGGGTGACTGTACTGCCAAAATGAGACACTAACAAGTAGCTTTCAGTTAGAGATCCTTTTTCACATGTGGATTTTGAGGGTAAACCTTGGTCAGGTTTTCAAGTTTTTCTCTACAAATCTTTACTGCAGAGATTTCCAAATTAGATGTAATTCCCACAGATGGTAATCCTGTAGGTGTGAACAGTGAATTGACAAATTCAGTAGTTTCTATAATATATATACTCAGATTTATGAGCTTAACAGAAGCAAAACTAGAAACTGGGTCATGCACCGCAGTACTCAAGAACGCCCTACCTGTCTCTTTTTATCTTCCTGATTATGTTATGCTCCTCTCTACATTTTTCAGCAAATCACTAGAAAACAGTCATAACCATTCAGTGAATGGGAAGATAAGCTCAAAAGCATTGTTTCCTGCTGTGAAAGCACTGAGAAAGACAGACAATATCCAGGGAGAAGTGCGTGGCTATGGTCCTCTGCAAAGTCTTAAAATTAACCATATCACCCTCCCAACAGCTTTCATCTCAGAGCTAGCCTTTCTAATAAAGGTGGGGAGATCCCTGCAGTTGCATGCCCACAAATATGCTATTACAAAAACAATATATCAAATAAAATGTTATGTCCAAATACTCACCCACAGGCCTCCGGCTGATTAGATTCTTGCCAAGAAGCTATTCTAAAGTCACCCATGGGGTCTGGTTCTCTGCTGAAACTGGATTTTCAGATGATCCAAGGCAGCTGAGAAGCTCTTCCTCAGACAAGTGAGAATTTATTTAGTTCAATGACAGCTTTTTAACTAGCGTGATGTTAGTCAGAAGGGGTATATGCCCTGGACCTTTATGATGATCAAAATCTTTTCAAATTCATTTGGAAGGTGGAAGTATGGGTAGCATTCTCTCTTTCAGTAGGACAGATAGTCAACCATTGACTGTAGCAGGTGGCCTGAGTGTTTTGTAATGAGGAAATTGTACTGTGGCACAAAACAAACTACTTGCAGAGAATGGATTTTTATGGATTTTCTTCTCATGCCTTGGATGAAGGATTGTCACTGGCTAATTATAAGACCTGGAAGAAAAATGTAAGGTGACTTCTAACAAGTTTAGCAGTTACTTTAACATTCATTCCTCTGTCAGAGCTGCTAATTCACCAATGTTTCCCATCCATACAGGGAAATTTAATTTTTTATACAGTCCACAAAACTTTATCTTTTCTTGAATGTCAAGCCTTGTGTTAAGGATTTTTTTTGTGACAATTGTGATGATATCTCAACATAGAAGCCATTTAATGTATTACAAATCTATTCACCATGTTAAATATGGTCACTTTCTTTAGTAGCTGTTCTTGGAAGAAACAGCAAAAAGGTAAAGTCAGTTCAACCTTTGGTAAGTCATGATTCACATGAAGACAAAAGAGGCTTTCCCAGATTCCAGCCAGCTGTAAGCTCATCCTATTCTGCTTCAGCTATCTCTGCAGGGGATGAGCAGCAACCAAATGTCAACTCCTGTCAACACCTCTGCCTAACTGTCAGGCATTGGATATCTAGGGTTTGGCTGCCCATGCTCTAGACCAGCTAGGATAGCAAGGCAGCCCAACCCTGAAGCACTGAGTTTTTTGTTGGAAGAGCTGTGCAAAACCATTGTGTGGGTTTGACCCCCTTCTCTCAGGAGATGCTCTTGCCTCAGCTATTTTGCGTCTGTGCCTGTACTTGGCCACATGTACCTTTGATCTGTACCTTCAGCCTGAGCTTGAGCAGTGCTGTCTGACTCTGGGCACTGTCACCAGACCTGCTCTTCTCGCTGGGGTGCCATGGTCCTGTTTCCTGTGTGGGTCCCCTGACAGAGGTCCTTCCAGTCTCGGCTCCTTGAACCTTACACAGACTTTTCCCCTCACACACTAAAGGTCAGACTGAGTAGCAGGCAGGAATCTGGAAGAGAGAAAGGTACAACGAGGATAACAGGTGTGATTTGGATTTTTGGCACACGTTTATGGACATGACTATGCAATCATGAGGAAAAGCTGTTGTATGAGATGTAAGCTGACCTGATCATCATCTTGCATAGGTGCTGTAGGTTATGGCTGAGGGGTAAAGAGACACAAATCCTGTGCAAGTAGGTGGACAAAAGATATCTGTGGATTCATGCAGTCTAGGGAATCCTTCCTGTCCAAAACGCAGTTTATCACTGTTGAGCTTCTTTGAACTTTGTCTGCATTTTCTTTATACACTGTGTTTTATTGGTTCAAAATCACAAGTGGTCAAACAGGGGAGAAGGGAAGGCCAAAGGAAGTAGCATCTGCCATTATATACACAAGTTGCTGAGAGGCAAACAAGCAACATCCACAGTCATGGAGGAGTCACTGGCCAGTAAGACCTGACAGTACTGGCCAATGTTTTCCCAGACTCAATATCTTTTAGTTACAATTCTAATCTGTATTCAATTTTTTTTTATTATTATTATTATTATACCTCTGCAGCTTACCCTACTAATGATAATCGAATTTAAAGTTTATACTGAGCTAGGAAATAGAGATCATTATTTTAAAGGTTAAACCCTTGATTTTACTATGTGGTTTAAGCAGCTGTGAGATAGCTTGTATGCAATCATACTCTGTTCCAAGAGAATGATTTCCTTGTGTGTATGTCAGAATGGAAAATGTCTGATACATCCTTTCTGTCACTGTCAGTATGTGCTAATATAACAGTGCATATGTGTTGCTGTGGGTGAAAGTAACTGGAAACACTCTGGTGAACTTAGATTCGGGTCTTGAATTTGTTTGGCAATACAAGGAACACATTCCTAAGCATAGGGCATTTTCCTGAATCTTCTCCCAAGCTTTGACATTTTGAGTTTGTATGGGCAAGAGTTCATACTAAGACCATGCTGTTTTAGCTAAAAGCTAGTATATATAATTAAAGCCAGTCCTAAACCTCCAGTAGTACAGGGAGAACTATGGTAGTGTAGGGAGAATTACGGATAAAAAAAAAAAAATATGAAGAGAAAACTTTAAAGCTTGGGAATGATTGATCTGCTTCTTTCCAAGTAATAAAAGTAAGCAAATATTTTTTAAAGATTTTTATTACTCAGAACCTTTGTATCATCAGTAATTGAATAAAGTATTTCCTAGAAAAAAAACTTGAAGAATATGACAGAAACATTTGCACACTCTTTGTATTGCCTTAGCTAGTAAAATTCTCCATCAACCACCTAGAAGTAATCAAGAAAATATAGTTCCAAAGGTACTTTATAGATGAATACCCAGAAAGAAATATAGGGTTATGAGTCTTTCCCCAAATTATTTTTTGGTCTTTCTCAAAAAGCAGACCTACAAGTCTGTGGCTTGCTGCTGTCAGATGTCTTTCAGAACTTGAGGGCTGAATTACTGCTCTGGGTTGAGCTAAAGCAGAATCGGTTTTCTACTTTTTCAGCTAATCCTCATCTAAATAGCTTCACTTTCTGAAAGTTAACTACATGTTTTTCAGACTGTTTCTCTCTAGAAGTAATAACACGGGGCATTAGTATGCAGGAGCACCATTCCTTATGCTTACTGCTGTAGAAACCAAAGTCATCCTCAAGTTGGTGAAATGCTGTAAGTGAAAGGGGCAAAAAAGGGTTGTAGCTGCAGGGAGGAGTGGACAGGATGGGTGACACAAAAGAGACCAACAGAGTATTGCATTCTATATATGTCATACTTGGTATAAAACTGAGGGATCACAAGGGTGAAGTGTTCTTCTCTGATGTCTGACATCCAGTGAGGACCTCATCTGTCTTTCTGCCCCTGATCCCAGATCCGTGTGTTCCTGAATCCAGTTCCTGGATCCAGCTCCCTCCTGCCGCTGATTTCAGCCAGGGACCTTTCCCTCATGCCTGCTCTGCGGCATTTGTGGTGACGCCATCACTGGAGATGGGAAGAGCAGTTTCATATATATGTATATATTTTTATTTTCTTATTAGTAGCATTTTCATTATTATTGTTCTTGCTTCATTAAACTTGTTTTAGTTTTATTTTCTAACCTACGAGTCTCTTTCTCTCATTTCCCTTTCTTCTTTCCCTTGGGGATGGGTAAAAAGGGAATTGGGGCCTGTTCATCTTTGGTGATGAACAAGCTGGGAAGGGAATAAACCATGATGATTACATGTCTTTCTAAGAGCAATGGTTCTTTTTGTTTTTACGCTATTTATACTTGCACTCTAAGCAAATACACTTAAAGGAAAAAGATGCTATCTCGTTGTACATCAAGAATTTTCAGAATCTGAATTTTATCTTATAAAAACGAATTTTAATTCTTAATGTGCTTTTTATAAATACTTCTTTTCTCATTTTGCATGCTATATTTTTACGCTATGTTCTTAATCAAAGAGTTTGTATCGGTTTATGATATGTTTCTTTACAGGAGCTATTGATTATTTTCCTTTTGAAGACTTTTTGGTCATCTTAAAATTTGCTTACCATCACTCATGAAATTTTAGGTCAACATCAAAAATATGTACTGTGAAAAAATCAAACTGTTAAACAGAGACAAAATTTAAAATACTGCTAATGTAGCAATCTTAGCTGACTCACACAGTCCCTGTAGTTACATTTGCTTTAAAAAAAAAAATCAAAACTCCATAAAATTTTTTTCAGAGATAATTTGTACCTAAGATTTCTAATATTTCTTTTGTTTGTAGTTATCAGGTTGTATTCTTGTCAGGTCATGTGACTTATTTATATCCAGAGTCAGTAGGTCTATATAGTTACTATCTATTTAATACTTTTCCTGAACAATTTCCTCTGAATGGAATTGTATTTTAAATGTAGATACTCTGCAGACAACACAGTAAGCTGACTATAATTAGAAGAACCCATATAATTTATCCTGAGAAGCTGCACCCATCTATGCCCCAGATTTCATGCTGTCTTTATGATGCTTGCCAGATGGATGAGACTATTTAAATAGCTATTTCTACATCTTTCAGGCACGATAACTTTTAAATTATATCTTAAAACAACATTTCTTTTTTTGTTCTCTCATTTTGTAAGTAATTTCCTCTAAATTACTGTACTGGAAGCTTTTTCTTAAACAAAAGCTTCAGAAAATACTATGAAGATAATAATTTTTTTTGTACTACATAGGACATGGCTTTCCTGCTTGCAAAGCAAGGCACATTTAAAGTTAGGTACCTGCCAGGTCCAAAAAATGGGTTTCTTATTGTTTTCCTGTATTGTCCACTACAATTACACTTCCATTCTTATTTTCACAATCTTTGCATTTGACTAGCAGTTAATTGCACTTGGAAACAGTGAATCACTCATCAGATGAACAGGTATACTAAGTAGAATGCAATATTTTATCCTGAAACTAGTAACTTTATGACCAGACAAAGGACACCTATGATTCTTGTGGTAAATTTTGATACTTATAAAATTGCTTTAAATTATGGAGGAAGAGAAAGTAAAATAAAAGAAGAAGAAAGGAAACTTTCACCTTTAAGAGCAGAATGCCACTTATGTCATTAAATTATAGAACCAGTTTCTGCTACCGTTGGGAAACTATTTTCACCCAGACGTGCAGACATTATTAATAAACTAGGCCAATGAAGTCAAAAGTAGATATACATAAACAATACAGAGATGTTGTCCCAAAGCCTATGACATACATAGCTTTCTCGCTTTCTTCTGCCTGAGAAACTGTCAGTGAGGCTTTTCTGTACCATGAGTTCAGAAATCTATTTTCACTTAGATATGGAAGTAAATATTTACTGTGGTTTATTAACTAAGAAGAGGAAGAAGACAAAATCTTTGAACACTGCCCCAGAGTAAAAATTTTATTTTGGTTGTTTTAGAAGGTGTTTATACTCAAGTCAAATTATACTTTGTACTGTCTTCCTTCAGTATCAAGTTTAGCTTTCCTGACCAAAACCACATTTAAAGAAAAACTAAAAAATGCAACAAATTTCAAAACAGGAGGCACTCTTTCATCCTCAGAGCTGCCATGCATCTCTTCTGCATTGGGAAACAGAGTTTCACTCTTATCTGATTCCTTTTGTTCTTTGCACATTTCATCTCCAAGAAGAATAATTCCAGTAACTTTGTTCCCAGTAAAAACAGAGAGCTGGGTAGTCAGTTCTAATCCTTAGAAAATGGAGCTGAATTCTGTAGCAATAACCATATTGAGCAAGTCGTCACACAGTATCTTTTTTTTTGTTTCTAAGAGACTGCATTTCATCTTCAAATTAATAAGAATTATGTACAGAAGCTATTCTTGTCCAAACCAATTTCCTCTTGCAGTTTTCTTTTCTGTTCAAATCCCTAGCCAGCAGTCATGCAGAGATAAAAACTCCTGAAGCTGCTCTGCTTTTTAAATCCAGTGGCACAGGCAGCACTTCACAGACAGCTTGTACAGCACACACACATAAAAGTGACTCACTGATTGGATTGACACGTTCTGTCCTGTAAATCAGCACAGAGAACTAGTGATCACACAGGAAATCATCCCTCTAGGAAAAGATGACTTTTATTTGGACTTGTCTAAACATTCAGAAATAAAGCATACTGGAAAAATCTGCTTTTTCATCCTTCTCATGTTCCTCTTTTCCTCCAAAAAGAGTAAGAAAGTAAACTTGTTGCAGTTGCTGTAGTCTTTTCTTTGCTTGAACAATTTCCACCAAATTCACTTTAGTTCCTGTATACGGTTTTGAATGAAAGCTCATAATTCAATACTGCTTGTTTCTTCTACATTGGGGACATGACAAAGTGTCATTGGCTTAATAGGCCCATTGTTTCTAGTTCTACATGCATCCATAACTGATACTTGGGAGTAAAATGGCATGATGATTTTGGTAAGATTTCCATCTCCATGAACTTCAAATATTATTACAGAGCAGGGGAGATTTCACCTAAGTTATCAATTCATACACCATATATCTTATTATGGAAATTGTTCATTTTTCCAGTTTGTGAACACTTATAGTGAAGTGCAGTGATACATGGAATTATACAGTAATCTATTGTTTTGTTATGTTTGTTCCTTTGTATTTTTTAACAATTTACTGCCTTATGTGAGATTCTGTGCCATCTGCTCATGTAATTAGAGTGCTAAGTTAAAATGATTTACCATTAGTACACGTTTTAAATTTGATTAATGTTAGAATCATAGAATCGTAGAATCATAGAGTGGTTTGGGGTTGGAAGGAACCTTAAAGGTCATCTGGTTCCAACACCCCTGCCATGGGCAAGGAAACCCCCCACTAGACCAGGCTGCTCAAGGTCCCATCCAACTTGGCCTTGAACACTTCCAGGCAGAGGGCAATGTTGTGCCAGTTTAACTTTGAAAACATTTATTTATTATTCCACCTCATTATACAGTCAGAATTACACTGGCAGCAATGTGAGAACTGCTTATATTAGGACTGCTAGAGCTGATTGTCAATACTACTTTTTGAATGAAAGAACATAGGCACATCTTACCAAAAATAATTCAGTTTGCATCAAGATTTATTGACATCTCCATGCCATGTTCACAAAACTCTGTTTTGCGCAGTTTAACGTTCTCAGTTGAGTAGACTTGAAAATAAAAATCAGAAGGTGTTTTGTGCAACAAGAAGCAGTGGTGGTCCAAATCCAGCTCTCCATAGAATTGGTAAGATAAGGAAACCTAACTGTTTTTAAATAAGTTAAATGATTATTATGTTACCTATTTATGTAAGAAAAGTAGGAATTGGGTCAACTGAGAGGAATCAATAAATCCCCAAAACAACTTCTTGCTCTTAACTCCAGTGAAAGTCATTTTGAAAGATGCATGTGAAGGTCAGTTATGACAACAGGGGTTACTGGGGCATGATATAGTTAGTTCCTTGGGGTGTTTCAGACCAGGAAACTGTTATAATTCCTGTAATTTCTTTTATTTACTTTATGCCATCAGACATAGTAGTCTTGCCTTAAATAGATTTCAGCTCATGATTTGGTAATTAGATACTAACGACAGATAAATCAATATGCCAACGAATAAGAATATATATAGAATGAGCTCCTGACAAGTGAGTGGCAGCTCTGACTCAGCGTGGGCAGGGGCAGGAGTGACGGTGACAGTTTAAAACCCAGTGAGCTGCCACTTCAGCAAAAGCCACTGAGGCAAAGGTCTCCAGAGCAGAGGAATCATGCCAGGGGATGACTCTTAAAGTGGCAAAACTGCGGCAAATCTGTGGCAGCAAAATCACAGGGAGAGAGGGTTCCTAGCCCTCCCCAGAGTGGGAAAGGGTGGGGTCCTCAAGAGCTAGCAGCAGGGTGGCAGGGATAGGGGCTAGCTGAATGACCACGCTCAAACAGTTGTGGTCAATGGATTAGTGTCCATGTGGAGATCAGTGACAAGTGGCGTTCCTCATGGGTCTGTATTGGAACCAGTGTTGTTTAACGTCTTAGTCACAGGCACAGGCGGTGGGATTTGAAGGCACTCTGAGCAAGTTTGCTGAAGACATTAATCTGTGTGGTGTGGTCAACATGCTGGGGGAGGGAGTGACATCAGTAGGGACCTTGACAGGCTTGAGAGGTGAGCCTGAGTGAACCTTATGAAGTTCAAAAGCCAAGTGCAAGGTCTTGCACCTGGGTCAGAGCTTGACAGAGAACAGATTGAGAGCAGCCCTGAAGAGAAGGACTTGGGGGTCTTGGTGAAAGAGAAGCTCAACATAAGCTTGCAGCCTGGAAAGTTAACCATATCCTGGTCTGCATCAAAAGAAGTGTCACCAGCAGGTCGATGGAGGTGATTCTCCCCATCTACTCCACTCTTATGAGACCTGATTTAGTGGAAGGTGTCCCTGCCCATGGCAGAGGGGTATGAAACTAGATGTTTTTTAAGGTCCTTTCCAATCCAAACCATTCCATGATTCTGTTATACAAAATGATTTGAAGGGATACACAAGGTCTGCATATAGGGAGTACATTGGCATCATATTCCTGAGGTTATGATGGTTAAGATGGCAAACCAGAAACCTTCAGGGTAATCATTTTTTGAGTTGCTGTGGAAATCTGGTACAGTGATCCATCACCACCGTGAGCAATAGGCCTCTGTGAAGCACCAGGCATCACAGCTAGCTAAGGTCTCTTCAGGGAACCAGAAGAGTCATTAAAGAAATTCAATAAAAAGGATACTGCATGAGCAGAAAAGGAGAGTGTGAAAAACATACTCTTATTGCTCTTCTATGCAGCTGTTTGCACAGAAGAGAAGTAATTGATTGTTCTCAGCTGGAAATAGGTAGAGGATTAAAGGCTAAAGCTGAATCTTTTCTCTTAGAGGGAATACAAAGGAAAGAATACATCACTAGAATGGACTAAGTATCTGTAGAGAAATTTTGGAGTGTAGAGTCTTTTAAGGCCATTCATACCTAGATAATCATGCAAGGCCGGTATGATCACTAATGTAAGTGAATTCATCAGTGACATCAAGATCAGGAGCAGCCTGGGCTGCAGTGATCACGCATTGATGGGCTTCAAGGTCCTGAGGGACATGGGACAATCAAATAGTATGCTCAGGACCCTGAATTTCAGGAGAGCAGACTTCCAGTTCTTCAATGACTTAGTCAGTAGACCCGCTGGGATGTGGTCCTCAGGGATGAGGGAGCACAACAGAGCTGGCAGATATTTAAAGATACTTTCCATAAAGCACAAGAGTGCTCAGTCCCCAGATGTAGGAAATCAGGCAGGGAAGGGAAGAGACCAGTGTGGCTGAGTGGAGATCTGCTGGTCGAACTGAAGAGCAAGAGGCAACAAGCAGGGGCAAGTAATCTGGGAAAGGAATAGGGACACTGCCTAGTTGTGTAGGTATGGGGTCAGGAAGGCCAAGGAGCAGTTGGAGCTGAACTTGGCAAGGGAAGTGAAGACTAGCAAGAAGGGCTTCTACAGGTGTGTCAATCAGAAAAAGGAAGTTAAGGAGAGCATACCCCCACTGATGAATGAAAATAGTGACCTCGTATCAACAGATGAGGAGAAGGCTGAGGTACCTAACAACTTTTTTGTCTCAGTGTTCACTGACAGCTGCTCTCCTTACCACTGTGGGTCAATGGACCACAAGTCGAGGACCCAGAAGCTAAAGCCTGTAGAGGAGGATGAGGTTCGTGACCACCTGAGGAACTTGAACATATACAAATCTATGAGACCTGATGACATGCATCCCAGAGTCCTAAGGGAATTGGCTGATGCAGTTGCCAAGCCACTCTCCACGATATTTGAAAAGTCATGGCAGTCAGAGGAAGTCCCTGGTGACTGGAAGAAGGGCAACATTGTGCCCATTTTTAAAAAGGATAGAAAAGACAACTCTGGGAACTACTGACCTGTCAGCCTCACCTCTGTGCAGGGATGTGATAGTGGCAGCCAGCATGGCTTCATCAGGGGCAAGTCCTGTCTGACCAACTTGGTGGCTTTCTGTGATGGGGTAACCACAGCAGTGGACACGGGAAAACCAATGGATGCGATCTATCTGGACTTCTGTAAAGCCTTTGACACCTTCCCCCACAACATCCTTCTCTATAAATTACAGAGATAGGGATTTGGTGGACTGATCAGTGGATAAGAAATTGGTTGGACGGTTGTATTCAGAGAGTAGTGGTCAACAGCTCAAAGTCCAGATGGAGATCTATGACAAGTGGTGTCCCTCAGGGGTCTGTAGTGGGACCAGTGCTGTTTAATATCTTCATCGGTGATACAGACAGTGAGATTGAGTGCACCCTCAGCAAGTCTGCAGATGACACCAAGCTGAGTGGTGCACTCATCCAGAGGGACCTGGACAGACTGGAGAAGTGGGCCTGTGAGAACCTCATGAGGTTCAATAAGGCCAAGTGCAAGGTCCTACACGTGGGTTGGGACAGTCCCCAGTTTCAGTACAGCTTGGGGGCTGATGTGATTGAGAGCAGCCCTGCAGAGAAGGACTTGGGGGTACTGACTGATGAGAAGCTCGACATGTGCTGGCAATGCATGCTTGCCACCCAGAAGGCCAACCGTATCCTGGGCTGCATCAAAAGAAGCGTGGCCAGCAGGTCGAGAGAGGTGATTCTGCCCCTCTATTCCTCTCTTGTGAGACCTCATCTGGAGTATTGTGTCCAGCTCTGGAATTCTCACCATAAGAAGGATATGGAACTGTTGCAACAGGTCCAGAGGAGGGCTACAAAGATGATCAGAGGGCTGGAGCACCTCTGATATGAGGACAGGCTAAGAGTAGGGGTTGTTCAGCCTGGAGAAGAGAAGGCTGACCTTACAGCAACCTTCCAGTACCTGAAGGGAGCCTACAAGAAAACTGTGGAGGAACAGTTTGCAAGGGTGTGTAGTGATAAGACTAGAGGGAATGGCTATGAATTGGAGAGGGGAACATTTAGACTAGACATGAAGAGGAATTTCTTCACAACGAGGGTGGTGAGGCACTGGAACAGGTTGCCAAGGGAAGTTGTTGATGCCCCATCCCTGGAAGTGTTCGAGGCCAGGTTGAATGGGACCTTGGGCAGCCTGATCTAGTGGGAGGTGTCCCTGCTCATGGCGGGGGTGTGGAATTAGATGGTCTTTAAGGTGCCTTCCAACTCAAACCATTCTATGATTCTGATTCTTTTTCTTGAGAAACAACAGCAGAAACAGCAAATTTAAGAAGAGGTGTAGCAGAATTGGAAGTAACGAGGCAAAAAACCCCAACAAAACTAGTAGAGAATTGGTTTTTGTTTGGGCATAGAAATGGAGGTGTAGCGGAGGTGAAAAAGTGAGTCCAGAGGTTGAAGAAATGGGAAGCAAGAAAAATCATGTAAAGAACAAGAAGTTGAATCTTTAGCTACTATGATTGTGGACATCTATGGCTAGGAATACAGTTGTGGATCCAAGACCACTGGGACACCAAAGAGAAAACCCTTTGGGTTACCCCCTCAATCAGGTTTATGTTCAGGCAATTTGGAGTAGAAAAGTCGAGTAAGGATGGATAGACTTGAAGACTTGAAACCCCAGTAGTAAGAGGTGTAGGAGGCATAGTAGATGAATTTGTAGTTCAGTAGCAGCTACAATTCATAGCTTTTAATAAAAAATCTTAAATTTAAAATTGTAGAATATATTAGGCAAAATTACTAACTGTAGTTCAGTAATAGTAATGTGTTTATTAGTTAATTAGCTCTTGATTTTACATTTAGTTTGTTTCTCAGTAGTGTGCAGCTTAAACAATAAATGCTTTTGTCTCTTAGACAGTCACACCTCAAGCTCACAATCTGAAGGGATAGAACTGAACTCTGAAGCAAGAGCAGCTCCTTCACTCAGCTACCTGTCAGTTCTGAATCAGCCCTTCAGTCATGAAGACAGATCATTTGGAATGACTGGAGATAAAAGTTTAATTCCACAGGAGGTAAAAGATGAACCATTCACCACCAAGTCAGGCATGAGGCAGATGCGTGTATCTCGTGACAGTATTGGATGCAGAGCAACAGGATAAAAGATCTGTCCCAGAAATAATCAGGACATCAAAGTTATGAAATGACCTGAGATAACAGACGTCAGCTTTTAAAGCACCATCAAATGATGTTACATGAAGGAAAGAAGTGGTAAGCTGTATTCACATCTCCTTTATCACAGCAGGGCTTTTTTCAAGTTTTTGAAGGACTGCTTACTTGTCTTAGAGAAAAATCTAGAGAAGATTCGTCAGATGACAAATAATTAGGATGGAGTAGTTAGTCATCTTCAGACAGAGAGGAGACAGACACATGTGACCTGGCCTAGCAAACCTAATGATAGTTGTGTGAAGCTCTAGAAGCCAGATGAAATTCTGAAAGCTTGAAAGGAGAAAGACCTTTCTAACAGCAGAATTATGTTAGTTTCTTTACAGTTTCTTTTCTGAAAAAAACAAGAAAGAGAATGCAGACTACTAAAGCACAAAACATGGTTCAAGATAGGCTATGAGAAAAAGAGGGCACTAAGGACCCTATAGATACTGAAGATTTTTAAAAGAATATATAGGACAAAGATGCTAAGAGCTTTTAGTTAGTGGATAGAGTACTAGTTGTGTGTGGAGGCTGTAATTCACTGAATTTGCCCTGTGATTCTAAAGTCCTGGCACTTATACAGAGACAGTTGATTAAGTATGCTTAAAAAGAAAGATAGTAAAGGAAACTTCCCAAAACATTGTCATATATCCCAATGAAGAAAACCTAACTCTTTTAGTCATGATTGTCTATTTAGGGATCCTATGGAAAGGATCCTATCTTCAATGGACTAAAAATCTAATCAACAAGAAATACCCTCCCAGAGGGCAGGCTGAAAGGCAGGAGCTGAAGGTCGACACTAGAACTTACCTTAGTAGAAGTCACTAGTAGAAGTCACATCCCTTGTCTGTGGAGAAAACTGTGGATGGAGGGAAGGCATGTTAAAGAGTATGCTCCATATACTCCCATATACTCTGTGTGGGGGAAATGAACTGGTTTATGAGCTCTTATACTCTTGGTAGAAAACCAGACTGCTTCTGCACAAGAGATATCCCTGCTGCTACCTTCATGCACTGGTGCTGATTTTCACAAATCCTGAAGTACTGTCAGAATTTCAAGAGATTAGAAGACTAGCAACATAATTCTAACATTAGATTGGCAAAAGGGATGACCTAGAATTCTGTGTATTGTCATCAGTAATGGAAGAATAATAAAGGCTGTGTAAAATAGCGGAAGTCTAAATTAAGTGCTCTAACATAAAATAATTAGGAGTTAAAAATGTAATATTAATGCCAGTCAACATGAATTCTAGAAATGTACAGTTTTCAGACAAATTCCTTTCCTAGTGGCAAGATTATGTTTGTTTTTATAGGTGATCATGTTGATAAATGCGTTTGACTTACCATCACATTCCATTCTGATTTAGAAGTTCTCGTTGTATGGAAAAGAACACTATACACTTAGTCTCTATAATTCACAAACTAATTGACTGGTGACAAAATGAAAGCTGTGAGTGTCGAGTTAGCAGTGTGCCTCAGTAGTCTTGTAGAGTACAGTAGTCATGGGATCAGGTAGTCATGAAAGATCTCTACGAGGTTAGCCAGGAGAAAATTGCTGGTCCTCATCACTCTCACTTTGCTTGGGAGTTGCAGTTATTTGCAGATCCTTCCTTGTGTCCCTAGCAGAATCATGCTGTAGTCATGTTTGTCATGTACCTTGTTGATCCTTATCTTCTGACTTGACTTTCTGGCTTGATGTTTGACCTGTCCTATCTCTACAGAATTATCCAGTGATCACTGGGCTGTGACTGACCTTGGTACTATCACTGGACCTGCTCTGCTCTTCTTGCTGGGCTATAGCGTAGGGCTGCTTCCTGAGTGGGAGAGGGCACTGCTATGCTGATTCCCAGCTCCCTGAACCCTATAGTGCAGCCAGTCCTGCTGCTTCCTGACATGACATACAAATCGTTGTTGACTAGATTCTCCAGTGATTTGCTCCTGATGTAGTGCTGCTCTTAAAACTGAAATTCTGTTGTCTCCTTTCCCTAGAATTTTTATAGGTTCTGTTCTCTCCTTTGCCTATAAACATGTATAGGTTGCATTGCTTGTAAATACTTCTTTCAATTCCACGCTTCTTCTGGAAGGAGAAAGAATGGGACTTCTTTAGGGTTTTTTCCTGATTAGTATTGTATCTGTGATCGAAATCTGTAGTAGCCCAAGAAACTGCAGATGCACTTGGTACTGTTGTCTTCTATTGCAGATGTAATTAAGGTGATTATTTGCAGGCTGAGAGAAGGACAAAAAGTGAGGAGCAAAAGGAAAACATAATATCCAGGCAAGAAAAATATAAAATAATAAACACATGAGATTAAAACCCAATAAGAGTAGCTGTAAGCAGTAAGTTATTAGAATGTAATGGATATAATATACAGACTGCCATCATAGGGAACACCTATGTAGGAACAGAAGAAGTGGAAGCAAACATTCTCTGAAAGGAGGCTACTGATATCCCTTGCTCTCCAAAATGCAGCCACTGTGGTGGTCCCTGGCAGTGTAATAAGAGCTAAAGCTCCCACTGGATGCAAAATGTGCTGCTTTATATTTTTATTCTCTGCCTCATGTCTTCAGAGACACCAATCAATGAGGATTACTTTGATACTGTAAGCTCAGTATTATTGTACATTAATACACCAATAGTACTGTATCATCTTTTCATGTCCTCGAGCAGCACTGGGGAGCTAGAGCTACACAGAAATAAATTAGAAGTGAAATTTAGATGCAAAACTAAGTAGAAGGCAAAACTCTGCAAACAGAAGAGAGAAGCTAGCTATAAGCAATAGACTCAGCAGAGGAAACCTAAACCAGCTACCTAATATTTAAAAGAATCTTAAAGGAGAGAGAGTTTAGAGTGCCAGTCCTATTGCTTGATGTACTTCAAGGAGTTATTAGGTGGCCAAGGCAACAGGCTCAGTGGGAATCTGGGAACAAACTTTTTCCTAAGTAATTTTATTGGTACTGCAGTATCTTTGGCAAACTTTTATTAGCTGACAGAATAATCAATTCACTAGTGGAGAACTGGAGATGCTAATTGCCCACTGTGTCCTGAACACTTTGATAACCCCGTCAGCAGTATGGAGGCTTCTGAGTGGAGGAATGACTACTGTATTTGGCTTGGTTTAGGTACTGCCTTTGATTGTACTCTAGGGTTCCAAACACTGGGATTTAATCGAAACAAAATGTGGTTAATGTCTTACAAACTTAGGAAGTCTTGTCAGTCAGTCCAGTCTCAAAATGATGTTACAACTGTGTAAAGCAGACTAGAGAGAAACATGCATTTTAAAAAAAAGTGCACAAGATAAACCCATGCAGTTGTATTGTAGTGGAGCAGCAGAGCCACTTCATGCATGGAAACCATGCTGAGATCAGTATCTTTCAAAAACCCAGCAATGATTTACTGTCTGACATTAAGTCTTGGGCATATCTTCATTATTTATTCCTAAGAGAGCCACTGAATTATGCAGTCATGATGCCTACAGTTTGATGGCTCATTCTTAAACGTCTGTCTTCCAGTAGTGTATATCATAGATTTCTTCATCTAACCGAGACAGGTCACATAATAACACAATTCTCCTTCCGCATGGCACATATCAATAAGGAGACTTCAAATTCTGAGGATAGTTTGGAGATAGGCACAAGCTGATTAGCTGGCCTGTACACACATACTGACTGGTGCAACTGCTGCTGTTGAACTGACAAGTTATACCTCCCAGTGTCTCTTTTCTACCTTACCTTGGGTTTTAACCTGAAAAACTTAGTGATGTTGAGAACCTTATGAACCTTTCAGATGCGATTGAAGTGGACCAATGGGCCCAAGAACTATTGAAGTCAGAATGAAGTGGAAGATAGTGTACGTGCATATTTAATAATCTATCTTTCTGAAAAATGTGGCATAGGCTCTCAAACTGTAGAGGATGGAGAGGCATAAATATGCACTGTTTAAGGTTCCAGTCAGCAAACCTGACTTTCATATTTTTCTCTGCAATACACGACCCATGTGGGAAAGCTTCTCTGGCTCAGTCATACAAGAAATGTATTTCTCTGTTTCAAAAGTATTATGAGAAAAAACACATGCTGGCAATTGGGAGACACTAATGTCAGTCACATATGTGCCGCATGGTATGCATTAATATGACTGCAACTGTAAATTTTACCTATTCAAATACAGACATAAGTGAAATACTTCAGTTAACTCGTTCAGGTATAAACATAAAATCATACAGCTACATGTGAGTGGCCACAGCCTTTTAAATCTCCAGTAGCTATTTGCTGAAAACTCTTTGTGCTAACTAATGGCATGCTGCTACTTTTACCTGAGACATTAACTTACACTGTTGGATAAACACATCATCAAACACAGACTACATGCTGTTGTGTGTAAGAGCTTCTCTCTGTTGCAATTGCTTTCCACCTTTCAAAATTAGCATCTGTAACTGTGCCCCTAATACTCTCTTGTGAATGCACAAAATGCACAGTACTCATTCTTGTATGGGGTCATATGACCCACAACAAAGTGGACCATAAATGCCTCCTGAGCAGTTCAACGTTTCTTCTGATCCATATGTGTATAGCTCTAGTTGTTCCTGCTGGCATCAGTAGTGACAACAATTCATAGACGAAAGGAAAATTGAAAGTCCTATTATTTAGCACTTATTCAAAAGAAAAATTGTCCTGAATGAAAAAAGAAGAAAAAAAAGGAACATTTATTGAAGGAGAGGAAGGAAAACATACACACAGTGCTTTAAAAAATTCACTAGTTTTAAGCCCTAAGAGAGAATGAACACTCCCTTATCTGTGCTAGTGCTCCTTCTAACCTGCTGTGTTTTTGATACTTTAGCAATTTGTTTGAATCAGAGACTCTGCAACTGAGATTACAGTTTATTATAATCTTCTAATAAGCAAAGTTTTCAAAACATCAATAGCAACTTTTAAAATGTTATTCTAGTTTCTCAGCTATCCTTTTGGCCTTCTTCAATTAACCTTTTAGAGTTGCTGTGCTTTAACTTCTGGGAAACATGACTAACTTCTGAGCCATTTGGCCATCAAGTCCCACAAGCTAAAGGTGTGAGTCATCTCCACAGGTGCACTGTCTGTCTTAGAAGGATTTCAAGGGATACAGAGAAGCCATCACCCCCGAGAAGAGAATTCAACTGCCAGGAGCAGGTCAGTGAAAAAAACATTGGTGAAAAAAAACCCCAACAAGCCCACTGTAGTGAAATATAATATTTTTTTTCCACTAAACATCAATGTTCTGATCAATTGAGTTTCTGCAATGGTGATGTAGCAAGTAACAGGAAAAATTGTTATAAATTAGTGCTGAAGTTGTGTCAGTATGCTCAGAAGCCTACACATTAAATCTACAAGAATCAATTTAAACACTATCCATTGGCTAAGCTAATATTCTGCTTGTGAAGCTGGTGTTTCAACAGCAATAATTGGATCTTTGCTTTAAAATAAATTTTATATAAATTATATTTAAGCTAAGCCAGTTGAATATTTACACTCCTCTTGCCCTTGAAAGAAAGTATTCTTAAACGTTAGTGAAAGACAGAATTTGTAGTATTGTTTTAACATAAAGCTAAACAGGAAAGAGAGATTTTTAATATTCCTCAAGAAATATGCCTTATGTTGCACTATCATGGAATCCCAAAATCTTGATATGGAAGTAATTTGATGTAACAGAGAGCAACAGGTAGAGGTCAGGTAGCATGTCAAATGCAAGTAAAGTTCCCCAAGACTTGCCATCACAAGTGTGAGAAATTCTATGTATTCATTTATACCACATTAACATCTGTTGCCACAGTCCTTAGAAGAAAACAAAATCAATGTATGAAGCCGGGTGATGTTATTTGACAACTTAGAAAATATTTGTCAGCTTTAGTCATTGCCCTCTACGGAGCAGGAAATTCACAGAACAAAAGTTGAAGTATCCCATGCTGCTGTTTCTAGTTCTGGATTTACTGTGGGAAGCTGAAAATCAAAGAGTTGGAGCAACAGCAAACAAAGAAATAAAAAGGAAGACATATAAGGTAGTTAAACCACTTGGATACTGGGAGCCTGGAATTTTAATGGCATCATTCACTTTTTGATGTGTATGCTGGTATCTTCAGGGTCGCAGAGTTATCTCTCTTGTCTTCCTACTTATATTCTTAAGCTGTGACGTTTACAACTTACATTTTAGGACCTGCTCTGCCCTGTACATGATAATTTTTTGCTATTCTTAGAACAACTCCAGATAAAATACCCATTAGATGACAAAGTTATAGATAACATACACTTTCAGCACCAGTGGAATTGAAAGCCATTTAGAGATGGAATAGATGCTTATTTCACTCCAGCAGCAGACATTATGGGGCCCTCGGTTCTGCTTTCTGAACCCTTGCCAGGGTAGTCAGACTTTATCAGTGAGAGATGATAAAATAATGGAAGGGGGGGAAAAAGAAAAGGAGGGTGGGGGTGGAGAGGAGACGTAAAGAAACAACTGGCCATTGGCTTGACAGATTTCTGAACACTGTTCAAAACACTTTGTTTTATCCCAGCATGACTGCCTCCTTGGAGCCCTTTGTGCAAAACTGGTGGTCATTCATTTAGAAACATTTCCAGACATTGACTCAGAAGTGTTGGCATTGAATATGTCTAAACAAATGGGGTGGTTTTGTGAAAGGCAAGAGGATGTTTTTCTTCTGCTGTAGGATAGTTTGTGATGTGATAATGAGGTGGTCTTTTTGTAATAAGCCACAGTAGCGTGTAGGTATGAGGATTTCACACACCAGCAAATTTCAAAGAACTGTTTTCAGTATTCCAGGAAATTAAGTGATAGAACAAGGCTTTTTACTCAGTGTGCATTCTCTGCTCCTTCACTGTACACCTCTAATGCAATTTACCAGTGAATTAAGCATAAGATGTGATTTATCCCACCAACCTAATATTTCCTGTTAGTCAGTGGGGTGACTGCTTTTACGGCTTACCTTTATAATGTCATTATAGCTGAGCACATTTCTGCCTTAGCAGTATGCTCGGAGGGGTCTGTCTTTGATATGTACATGCGGCTCATACTAACTTTAAGGATCAAATTCTTCCTCAGTACAAGCTCTCTGTTGCCTATAGAGCTAAAGCAGCATTCTTTGGCCCTTATGACTAAGCTTTTGCTGTCAGCTTTTACAAAAACTAAATGTGCCAAAGGGACAACAATTTGCACAACTCCTGCTCACAGGTGGATTAGATCCTTTTTATTTCAGGATATTAATGTTTTAAAGCACAAATTTCACATTTTACATTAGTGTATGCAGGCTATGTTAAATTACATTATATGACATAATCTAAGCTTAAACTGGCTTTTGATCTCCATGTAACTTGGATGTCATGCGGGAAAATGACAATTAAGTTAACATAAAAGAGGAACAACATTCGGTTCCCATGATCTGCTCTCACTGTGGTTGTAGGCAAAGGCATTTTCTGGATATTTCTTCTTTTTTTTTTTTTTTTTTTTGAATTAAATTGTATAGAATCAGGGATTATCTGTACTACAGTTGATCATTTCCTGCAAATGACCCCGTGTTCTGGTTTTAGGTGAAGGAGTAGAACTGGCTCTTTTTATTTTCCTCTTTACAAGTCCTCTCATATTTATCTTCACAACCACTTACTACACCTAGACAAGCTGCAACTTTTTCTGATCTCTCATGCATGACAACATTTTATACCCTTAGGCTAAGTTAATACACTTTGTAGCTTTCTGCAACATTGTTGTGGCACTGAACATGGCTGTAACACACTGTTGACATTCAAGAAGGATGGAAAATTTCCACACTGTCCATGCTTCAGTCATTTTTTTAAACATTACTGCAGCCCTATCTCCTTGTATATGTGTTATTGTTTACTTTGCCAAAGCTATCTATAATATATTGAATTGGATGAAAAATAAGAGTGTGCTAGTCATGAATCTCCCACAGATCAGAATCTATCTGCAAGCATTTTGGAATATCAATTTCAGGGTGATATTTTGCAACCGAAACTTAAAGGACTAAAGCACTTGCTTACAGAGTCTGATAAGACAGAATAGAAGAGAAGGTCACTTAATGTTTATGAAATCATTATTTATATTTATGGTACTGCAAATAGAGTCCTGGGGTTTGTGGGAAAACAACCCAAAGCCTACAGCTTGCAAAAGACTTTCTCCAATTTAGGTACGACTGTAAAGAGATCAAGGTCTCAGACAGGCTAACATCCTAAGCCCTTATTAAGAATCAAATTGGTGAGAGTTTGATCCTTGTGGAAAAAAGTTAGAAGCTGCTATAGGAGACCAGATTAAAAATCAGAAGGGATCTTTTGGAAATTTCATTGTCCATGTTCTTTAGGAAGTCGGACTTGTGGATGACAGTATTTCCTATCAACATTACACATGGAAAATGAATAATTAAAAAAAATTGCAAAATATAAAAATAAAAAAGAATTTCAATTGTAAGAAGATAAAATCTACTTTGGAACCCATGGTGTATATACTTTCGAACTCCACAGCACTATTTTACATGATCACTTAACACTGTGAAGTTTCTCAACAAAATGTAAAAATAATGCTTTAAATTGACATGTTAAAGGAAATAAAAGAGTTTAGAAAGGAAACTGATAGGTAGAAAGATAAAAAGGAGTAGGAAAAGTGGCAGGAAAGTGTGAAATGGGATGAAAAGGAGGGATAGAAATTTTAAAAAAAGGAAAGAGTGCAGAAACAAGAACAAAATTAAAAGAAAGAAAAAGTAAAAAATGTGATTCAAGCAAAAATAAAGTAGAAGCGAGAAAGTTTTTCTTTCATGCTTCTTTATATGATATGTGGGAAAACTGCCATATGGAGACAGACCAGTTCTGCTCAGCTGCTATTTCCAAACAGATACTAATAAATGCCCAGGAATGAAGGAATAGCTTTTTACTTCCTACTTTTCCCAGAAAGTTGGCCTGAACGGCTAAGACTAGTGTGTGGGTGAACTATTCTTAGTGAGGGAAAAGGAGTAGTATATACAAAAATTCTTGAACTAGGCTGGAAAAAACATAGTCTGACATTGCATCTGTACAGTGATGCACTGTTCTTATGTAATAGTAATGAGAGTCTGTAATTCATCCTATTAGAGATAGACAGTGGTCACAAACAAAACCAGAGAGAACGCTAAAGGGAATTAAATACCAAAGTCAAGAATGAGAGAGAAACAGCAAAGATAGAACATTAGGAATACCACTATTTTTCATTCACAGAAATTCAGATGAACCTGAGGATATGTAAATGTCAGACAGGAATAACTTAATATGTTTCCCTTAAAGGGATACACTTATGTGAGTCTATAAACTAGAAGCCTGGAAAAGACTTATCTTCTCTTCCTTTTCTCCCCCTTTTATTACGTATTTTTTTTAAGATATTACTATGGAGTTTTTAAATATACATGTAAACTGCACTACATAACTTCAAATGGGTTCTATAAACGATAAGGAACTGTACAGTATGTTGTCATTTTCTTTTATTTCTCTCAATTTCCAGCTTCACTGGATTTTAAGAAGAGCGTTAAACACAAGGAAAACATAATAAGGCAGCATGGATGTCAAAATCTCCAAATCTCAGGCATCCCTCCCATATGAGCAATGTAATCTTAAAAAAAAAACAAAACAACAAAACCACAACCAGACTCACGCCTCAATCAAATCCTTCAACTACATAAAATATTGGTTTGTATTCAACTAGTAAATTAATATCTGGGCTTTCCATATACATTCTTCAGTTGGAGTCAGTCTTATGTCACTCCATCCAGGTATTACTGGAGGGAGGGAGAAGTACCATAATATAGGGAAAAAATGGTACACCTACTGAGTAAAGAGAGAAGAGCATGCTTGATGCACATTGCATTGCTTTGCATTCCTACAGGTGTTTTGTGTGATTTCACTGACAGCTTCAAGCCCTCAACCTGTAATCCCTAAATCTCTGTATCCTTAATTCTCCAGAAGACAATTATTTGTTTGTGAAGACTGCGCATTAGTCACAGCATGTCACCACTGGGAGGAACATAGAGCCACAGTGGCATTTGCTTTGAAATGTTTCCTTTACTAGTAATAATTTGGGAAGTTGGTCATGTACAACCATAAGTCTGTCTGGAGATGGCATTTGTATTGGGGTGAACAGTAGCCTTCCTACCCTCTGGAAAAGGGAATTATAATGGGAAGCATAGCCCAGAGGTGCATGTGCTTGGTGCAGGATGGTGAATCCGAAGAAATCTACAACGTCATGATTCCAGATGAACTCAGTGCCAGTTTCAAGTATCCATGAGGTGTTGACCGTAAGAGCCAGATGTCAATTTCTGATCATAGTTTTCTTGCACAGTCTGTCATGTCAGTGGTTTTAGATCATGTTCATCTATTTCCCCTTGCTTCCGTTCCAGCACAGATATTTGCATGCTGTAACCTCAGCATTAGTTTAGTTTTATTAATACTATTTTGTATAAAATCAGAAATTTTCTGCGGAAGTTATAATTCTTACTATAATTAAATTACTTCCAGTGACATTTTACCTGAAAGGGGATTTGACTTTAAGAGGATTGCATGATAATCAAGAGAAAATATCATCTCCCCAGATTAGCTTTGTTTTATGAATGTTAAAACTGCTGGACTGTGGCATTTGAAAAGTCAGGTACAGTCAACATCTAGATGAATTGTTTCTGTGTTTCCACTCTGAACCCATGCATGGTTTCAAACATTGTTTGAATTTCTTTTCCCCTCCCAGTGTTGGCTTCTGCTGACCTCAATGGTGAGATTGGGTTCCTGCTGCATGGGACATAGTGCAAAGTCCTTACTGAAGGTACTTTTTAAAGAAGGCCAAGACAACTGGGTGTCCAGATCTTCACAGTCCTTTGTTGGAGAGGCATCCTGATATCCTCTGAGAAATCCCAGCCTGACAGAGAGAGCGCACACAAGTTAAATCTGATTTCAAGAAAGGTTGCTCAGTTTGTCCACAGTGCTTGGGTGCTGTGTTATAACTTTTTTTCCTTAACAGTGTCCTCCTTAAGCTCATGCAGGGATGCCTGCTCGTATTGGAGCCTGAAGGATAAAACAGGCAGAGGGTAAAGCATGCAAACAGGTAGGAGTGCATAAGAGGGCAAGTGAACAAAAACAATAGGAGAATTAGCTGCAAAACAGATGATGTGGAGAGATGATTAACCTGCCACCTGTCTTGCCCATATCAAGTCGCAGCTTCCTGCATGTATTCTGGTACAGACATAAATATTGTACAAAGGAGAAGTCTCCCACCAGGGCCATGCTTTTCTACATCATACTGTGCTCTCTGGGGCAACATTTGATGTGGTATCCGCACCATTACCTGACTGTTGAGTCATAGCAGATTAATTGCTATGGGTAATGGCAGGGGAGGGGTTAATCAGAATGAGGACATAAAAAAACCTGTGAGTCTGTGGTGCTGTAACAGACTACTTGTGCCTCCCATGTCCCCAATACCTGCCTTTAAAGTCAGTGTGAGACCACAGCTAGGCAAAATACAGTTTCTAAGAAGTAACTTGTGCACATCACTGTCCTATAGAAGGCACTTCTATGCTAGTAGGGATTTGACTGATGTTACAGGCTCTCTGCTTCTGTTGCAGGTTAACATTAGATTTCTTTTGTAGCCTCATCATGGAAGACAATGTTGTAGTTATATACACACACATGCATACACATATATATATTTCTGTAGCTAGATCAAAAGCATTTGCAAATCTGCAAACTTTTATTCAGAAATGAGGATATTTCTGAATAAAATACGGATAACAGTCCCACCTGCTCCTAACACTTTAAAAAGTGAGAGACAGTCTTTACATTTTGCCAGCTCTGGTTAGTTCTATACCCCTTACATTCTGTGGGAAATAGCCAAGAAGATTGATATGCAAAGTATAATTGTAACTGATTAAGGTAAAAGAAAACAAAACAGGGGTAGAAAAATAACAAAGTGATGAGGGTGCAAAACAAAATTCATATAATTAACTTATATTTTTACTTTGTATTTGCTTGAGTTATGAACTTCAGATTTATAGGTGATTATGTGTTTCCAGTAGTGATTTGTCTCCTGAACAGTGGGTGAGTGGAACTGCCTTCCTATAAATTGCTCTTCAGGATCTGTATTTCAGTGCACAGATGTCAAATACACTCATGTACATAAACAGGGGTAAGTATTTTGAAGACTTTTTTTAAAATAAGTTCTTTCTCTAATCATTTTTAAACCAACAAATGCAGGTTAAATTGATCTTTAACATCTTTAGAAATGAACAACAAAACTCATTGTGATAGTTAATGAGTTGTCAAGGTATGTGACTACATTTCCAAATTGTGGTGCAAGTAAAACTGCCTGTTTATGTAGTTTCATGTAGTACTTCATGAATCAATCATACATGCAATTATCCAGTTATTCACTTTGGATATTTGTACTCATGTGTTAGGAGCATGCCAATATATGTAAATTATTTTGCTTATTTGTTTGAAAACTCACAGTTAGATTGAAAGAATATTTGGTACATGTAACTATGATTCATTTAGCTGTGATAAATCTTGATGTCAGTTGCTAAGGGACAGGTTTATGAATCACATAAAATGGAAGATCTTGTACAGGAAAATTCTTTTTTTTTGTTTTTCTTCTTAAAGAAATTTGCCCTATACACAGTTGTATAGTAATACAGATTGAATACTGTATGTTCAGAATGATTAGGAAACAGTGAAAAACATATGTTGGGAAACAAATCGTTGGTATTTATATATTAGAAGTAATATGATCCAAAGAACAAGAAACAGATGGTTATTTTGCCTGAAGGAAATAAAAAAAACAGCTAATATCACTCATGAAATAATGAAGTCTCTTTACTACGTATGCAATGTTCCAGCCATAACCAGGGACTGCATAAGGATGAAAAAAAGGAAAAGTAAACAGCATTGGTTCAGATAGACAAAACATTGGTGGGCATTACTGAGAAAAAGTGGACTATGTGTTCATAAAGGTTTAACTTTCAGAGGACTGAAACTTCTTCCAGAATCATCTCACCCTGAAGGTATGCCCGGAACAGCCCCATGACAGTATAAAACTGTAGATAAGCTGATGCCTAAGTAAAGTGATATCTTCTCAATTTGAAATGAAAAAGAAATAAATAAAATGTTCCTGACATTCTCACTTCTAAAAGAAAACTACAGACAAAACGAGCCTTTATAGTTTATTTATGGCAGATAATATTTGACCTTGAAAGATTAAGCTATATGGGTAGTTGCGGAGTGAGATTTTTCTTTGTCATAGATTATATTAATGTTCTCAACCTCTTGGCATCCTCCTTATTGCTTTTTTTTCTAAACTCCCCTGAGTGCTGAGACTCACTGGGTGAAAAGCAGTGGTGCATATAAATGATAAACAACAATAACAAGAGGAATTTTTTTTCTGTTGATTTATATATATTTACTATGTCAAGCAATAATCTGCTTAATATAGAGAACTACTTTCTATGTAAACCGTGTTGATTGTTTAGAATGTAGAATTATGATGACTAGGTATAAGTGGATGAGTAATTTTTAAGAACAATTTACTTTCCTGGAAAAAGACTTATCTTTTTTTTTTTTTTTTATCACTTTTCTTTTATCACTACTGCAGTTCAATGTGTAATATTGGAAATAAGACCACCTGGGTGTTAAATCTGTTAGACCTTTACAACTGTTGTTCAAAAAGCAAGACATGCTCATGTTTTTCTCCCACACCTAATTTAGAAATTGCTTCCAAGAGGAAGGAAATATAATAAATAAGAACTAGGAGAAAACTGCCCTAAATATGTTCCCTCTTTGTGTAGAGCAGAATAAATTGTACCAAATTCTAAGTGGACATTCTGCATTCCTGTGAGCTATACACTTTCAGTAAAAAAAAAGACAAAAACCAAGAACTGCTTACAAAATGTTTGCTGTATCTGTGCTGTTGAGAACTGGTTTATTGCCAGTCATAACCAGCTTCATTTCCATGGCTGTCTGGTCACCATTTTTATTAGACTACAAAGAATTTGGTGCAAGCAGCTGCTTTACTCAGATTATGTAGTTGCAGTTTCGATAAAAAGAAAAAGCTTCCTGAAATAAAAAAAAAAGTATGTATTTGAAAGTCAGACTTGCTTCTATGATACTAGCCATTGTAAAAAAAAAAAAAAAAAAGGAAAATGATTGATGGGCAAATATATCACACAGTATGTAAGGACCTTCCCACATCATTGCATCTGGTTTTGCATCTTTTGAAAATTTTTAAAATAATAATGGGCTGTATAAGTATATTGATTCCGAAGTTTTGTTGATGTAAGACTCTACTATGAGATAGGACAGCCTAATTACATGTACTGACAGACATAAATCCGAAAGTATACTAGAAAAAAATATGCTTTGCAGTGATTTTTTGAAATTCAAAGGACTATTGGCCACCTGAGAATTTAAATTAAAAAAAAAAAAAATCTTTTATGAACAATAGCTCCTCCTACTACAACATGTATAAGATAGTTGGAAAAAGTCATGTCATGGATAGAAACATGCCAGATTATTGTCATAATATTATTTTAGCTGAACATAATTTTGCAATTTGTTTCAGAAGGACTTTATTCAAGTTTATTTCTGAAAGTAATGGTGCTATTTCAAAACAACAGAACTTCCAAGAGACTTCATTTTTAAGTATAACATGTAAGCACTGGATATTTTAGCTATTTCCTTATAGTGCAGTTGTTTGTCACAAATGTGAATTTGTCACTGATGCTGTTTACTGAATCATTACAATTTTTGTTGTGAGACAGATATACAACTTTTTCTGCCCGGTCTGTTCTGTGAAGGGTAATATAAATGGTATTACTCTGACCTTTTTAGTATTCTGTAATTTGATTCGCTTGCCATTCCTATCCTTTTCTGTTTGTAACCTCAGCAACCTGTGACTAGAATGGACACTCAGTCAAAACACAGAATACTGAAAAGGTCACGGACATAGAATTTACTGCATCTGCTTCTCAGGACACACTGAGCAGAAAAGTAGTGGTACCTGGTTCTGATGATTTATTTCCACAAGGACTGAAAAAGAGGCAATGTAGTGTCTTTGTGATAACGCTGACAGGAGAAGTTCTACCTGTACCCATATGCATGCTGTAATGGTGAATAGAAATCAAGCCAGGACACATATTGCCTCTTCAATTTCTTTCCATTTCAAACAGCAGTAAATTCAATAAAGCATATTTTCAAAGTTCACAGTTTACTGGCCTTTAAATTATTTTTCTTCTTCACTTCAGTTGAGTTGGTAAGTAAATGAGGTGGGAACTGTGCAGTCTATTAAAGCAAGCATGTCAGGATGAAAAAAATCGTTGTGCAGATAATGTAAAATATTTGTAGTGCATAAAACATTCCTACTAAAGGTTTGCAGTCTCATATATTCATGCTTGTAATGCCTCATCTTATAATGTCTTACGTTTTGCAATTATATACAAAACTTATTACTCTGAAGGAATACAAAGTTGGCAGTCTTTTGTAGTGTTTTCCTGTGTAATCATGAATAGTTTCTTTTCTTCAGTGTAATCCCACTTCCCCAAAATGCATGGTATCAGCTGAATTAAGATGTTAATTCTATGGAAATGCAAGCAGGGAAAAACTAGGCCTGAGAATGAATTAACTGTGACCAGGTCAATATTCAAATCAACGACTGTCCGGTTTTTTGTATGGTAAACCCATAGATTATGGTACTGTTTTATTAGCTAAGAAAAATATGACAGTTTATTTGATTTGAATTTGCAGACTGTACATCATGCATTTTGGATATTTTGATTTTAGAAGTAAAACAGTAAGTGCAGGTGTTACTGGATATACATTTAAATTAGTCAGCTGTGGTATGATGAATAAGTATTAGATGCTCTAATGTATTGGCTGCACATGGATATGAAATTTCTTGAAAAAACAATAGCAGGTAAGGTAAATGTTTTTTGTTTTTTAATAAGTGGATCCTTTGGAGTTTTTCTTGATGCAACAGTCATGGCTGTGCTTCAAAGAGTAAAGAAGGTGTAACTGCATGCCCAGGCTGTGTCTGCACAGCTGGTAGCACTTCTTTGCTTTCTACAGTGCATTTTTTAGGCCTTATCCTCTGGTCATCCATAGAGCACGCCATAGTATCCTCCCAGCCTTTGCATCTGCTTCCCAAAGTAGTATATAGAATGAAGGTTCCCACTGAGATTTCATTCCCATACCATAGTGGAGGTAAACTCACTTGATCCTACCACTTCATTACTTGATAAAAAACAACAGCTTTGTAATTATGCCAAAACTCAGAGATTCGAAGCCAGTAGGACTCTTTCCACTTACTTCAAGCACTTTCAGAGGTGGTATCAAGGGGCTGACAGTTGCTTTCATGTACTGAGATTGCTAACTGAGATTACCAACTGCAACTGCAAGAAAATTTACTTGACAGGACGTATGTAACTCTATTACTGACTCTCCCAAATACCAAGAACAGCAGCCTACTAACTCAACTTTCAACCTATCGGGCACGGTGAAAATAATAGCTGTTTCCTCTTTCTAGTTTAAGTGTATGTTAAATTGATTGTTTATTGGCTTGAAGTCAAACATTGTTTTTAAATCTATGAAGAACACGCATTTGACATACTAAACCTAATGGACTGTATGTAAATAGAAGCACCTCTAAAACGATATTTCTGGATGGTTGTGTATAAAGGAAAAGGATGCTGCTTATATCTAAATAGCAAACCTGCTGGTAGTGATTAATTATTATTTTTTTTAAAGATGATAGTATTTGTCCAAATTGCAGAGGAGCATAGAGTTCCTCTGTGAGTCATTCTCCTTGTAGGACCTTTTGAATTTAGGGTTAAATCACAACATAACTTAACAGAGATTAGTAAAAAATGAATACTGAAAACAAGAAATTAGTATCCTTGTTGGCAGAGGACATCTATCTCTGCAAGGCTTGTTTTGGGGAATCTGGAAAGATATATAACTTCTATAGGAGTGGATCTTACCTCATCCATAGCTTGCGATATTGTAATCAGGGGCATGTTGTAGAACACTAATTAAAAAAATAATCAAGTATTCTTAATTGTATTATTCAGGAAAGAATCTTTTTACTCCCCACACCATAGCTGACTTTTTTTGAAGCAGAATATGACAACATATAGCATAAAAAACCATCACTATCGACTTCTCATACTGTTCCATAGGTATCAGCTATTACCCACTGTCAGAGGGGGGATACTATGCTATATCAGCTTTTGGTCTGACTAATATTTTTTTGTGTCCCTATTTTCCTTTGAGTCTGAAGGGTTAATCCCTACATTTCTCTCACTATTCTGTGATGATCCTAATGAAAAACTGGGAAAAAATCCAACCAAATTTGCTTCCTCACCTGGGGGGGAAAAGTTAGCTCCTTGTCAAGCACTTAGTTGCAAACTGCAAACTGTTGTTTTTATTTTGTCTTAAACAGTGTTTTTGAGTCATGTTTGTGAGAGAAAGTAGTTGAAACTAGCTCAAAATAGCCCAAGCAAGGTCACTTGCTTTTGTACCTGTTAAAGTATTGTTTGAACAGGTGAAGAGTGGTCACACATCAGTAACTAATTTCAGGAGGGGGTCAGGGTGCCCAGTGCTCTTGAGATGAATTGGGCATCTTCACCTGGAAGCAGCACATGACAGTTTGTGCAACAAAAGTTTCCTTCTGAGAGATGCCCAGTGGACATAAATCGACATGATCAGCTGGCACCAAATTGCATAAAGGGGAGAGTCTTCTTGTTTGAAATGAACATTCCCACTTGCCCAAGGATATTGGTGTCATCCGTATTGTGGGATTCATCAGGGAGATGAAACAATATTTCTTCCAGTAATTCTCTGTTTTCTTCTTTTTTAATCTGCCTTTCTTCCCCTTTTCCTAATCCTTCTCTCTCTCTTTGCTTTTCCACTTCCGGAGAGGCATATTTATACAGTGTATTGCTTTATATGTTTTGTATATGTACACATCTTTGCCTTCATCATGAATCAATAGTTATTTTACTTTAATAGATGACTGAATATTTGAAAGCTGTGTTAAAATTAATAAATTAGTTCAAATTAACCATGTAGTGTCCCTTCAGTTTAATTCACCTCCCAGAACACCATTTTATTGAACTGCATTTCCCCTGTCCATCTCCAGGGTTGGGTGTAACACTCTTATATTCAGCTCCCAAGTAGAACAGGAACAGAACTGAGAATCTGACACATTAGACTATATATATAATAAAATCAAAACCATATATTAAAGTGCTAAGAAAGTGAATAGTTCCAGGACATTGGAACTTGATTTTCTATACTGTTAAATTGTCAGAAAAATCTCTTGCATGGTTCAGTCTTGGGCCAGCTAACGCTCCACAGACAAATCCGGAGCATGGCTGGGAAATTAGCACAGGACTAAAAGGCAGTTACAATGAGAAAAAGATAATTTCATAATATAGACAGAGGCCATTCCATGCCAGCTGGCTTCAGTGTCAGGAAATAATCCCAACTATGTATAATTTACTACACTAAGCACAGCCTAAGTGTCCAGAACTAAAAATAAACATATTCACTGAATATTTTAATCAAGCAGCAATCTTTACTTACTGCCTCCAGTTACCTTCATGCTACACAAATTTCCATCTCAAATCCAGGCTCACTGTTTCCTAGAAGACAGAGAAAACAATACCAAACAACTTTCTGTCCTCACTGGAGTGTTGCTGATGCATGCTGAGAATCTAACCCATCAGACCTCTTTTTCAAGGAGGCATATAAAGCAACTATGAGTGTTAATGCTTGTAGGTTGAAAGGATTTTATTGTGCTGATGACACACAACTTTACATTTCAACAGTCAGGTACACATTGTGGTGCACCGTTTAAAATAGCTGATGCATATGAGTGAGCTGGCTAACAGTTTATCATGAGAAAAGCTGAAAATAATTATGCTGGATTTGTGAAAACTAGTAGTTTTCCATGTCTTTCACAGTCTTTTTTTACTTCACATTGTTTGTAAATTAGCCTAATTTCAAACAATGCTTTCAACTGTTTTAGGTTGAAATGCAAGAAATTGCACCACTGTGACTGATGAGGTTCAACAAAAACTACTGACCATACATGTAGCTCTGGAACCAAGAATGGGAGAGGATAGACAAACAGATGGTTATAGAACATGTTCTAACCTGTCACAATGAGATAAGACTCAGCTTCATTTCTTCACTCTGAATGAGTGGACGCATGTTCAATTATAGACATTTTTTTTAACCTCATTTGGAAAATGTTGGTGTGCAAGAGTGAACAGCAAATTAATATAAAGTTTCTTGGTAAACCGAAGAAATCCACAATAGAAACTTTTCAATTATTGACCGAGGCTTGTGGTGAAAAAATCCCAAGGAACTGGTTCCATTGTTTGTTGACAGAAGATATCAAAGCAAAAATGACAGTTTCTCAACAGCCTTTCAGAAAGTGATCTGTGGAATTGCTTAGAACATTGGCAGCATTGTATACAGCTGTGTGTCAACTCAGAAGGGAACTATTTTGAAGGTGATCATAGCTGATTTTCTTAATTTGTTCAAGAGAGTTACATTCACAATCTCTTTGTTTTGTTTGTCAGACCTCATATTCCTTCTTCATCTTTGGGATTCAGCTATTAAAATACATTCACCATGATCTGTTAAAAAGATCAAACAAGAGCTAGAGACAGGCATATGGAGTTTACCTACCTTTACTGTATTAGATTTATTTGTTACTAGGAAGAGTTGATGTTACCACCTTTCTTTTTTTCATTTGTTGTCAGTTTTAAATGACCAGAGCACCTTCTTCTTGGACAAATCGTTCAGGCTCCATGGTTTGTCAAACTTCTCCCCTTGGACTATAGGCTTTGCAGTTGTGCAGATTTCCAGGCTAGGTCTGCCCTTTCATGGAAGGGAAGGGCAGTTAATAAATTGGTCTGAGAAAGAGTTCCTTTCTTTTGTGTTGTTTACTAAAGTATGTTCACCTTTTAGTCATCAGTATCCTCCTGTGGAACACAATTATTGCTGGTTTTTGATGACAGAAACTGAGACTTGTTGAAAAGAATATTCCGTTTTGTTTTTAAACTCAGTTTTGTTGGCTGGTTATTATTGGAAAGCAATCATTGAGAAAGATTTGCAGTTTATAGAGTGAGCTTAATGAGAGTTTTATTCTGTGATTTGACAAGATAATGGTGTAGCATATGCGATTTTGAAGTACAGAGCAGCCTAAAAATATTGACCATTTTATCTTAAAAAATATAATTTTATCAATCAAAGTATTTTAGTGGACTACTTCTGTATCAACAAATAATTTCAGTTTTTTTATTTTCATACTGAAATGTTAGGTTTCTAGGGCTGAGGTGTTTCATTTCAATATGTTGAAGCAAATTCATCCATATGATCCAGAGGACAGAGCGACACACAATTTTGTCATACTTCCTGTTCATGTTTCCAACAAAACAAGTATCCTGCCTTGTGCAAGGATCTGCTAAGACTTCATCAGTTTTTCAGTCATTTTGTGCATGATATTGAAGATCCATATTCAAGAAAAGGAAACTCAAAATAAAGAATTTTGGAAAGTAGTTAAGGAAATAAGAAAAGAAGGAAAGCTGATCTCATGGGTGGAAAACAAAGGAGCAAAATTAAACTTGAGCAGGCCTAAAGGAGATCATCACCATTCAGTGACAACAAGGTGTTTTCTAGTGAACAAATAGATAAAACAAATTTCTCCAAGCTGGAAGAAGCCAGCTAATCAAGATGACTCAACATGCTGGAGCTGTGTTCCATTAGGATGCTCATCAAAATAAAGTGGACAAAATTTGTCATTTATTTTAAGGCAAATGTCAAGTTCATTAAGACCACAATCAAGGTTCAAAGTGCCAAAGTTGTTATTATCATTTGGATTTCTCTGCCAGTTCATGTCTTGTTTTAATCATTGTATTCTAGTATGATTATTAATTGGAAGAATTTGAAGCAAAAATATAAAAAACCTCTTACCAACTCTATTGTAAGTATGGACTGTTCTAAATGTCCTTATGTCAACACAAACATTCTTTCTTATCTCTGTGGAGCAAAACTCAGCTGAAACTTGAATTTATAATAATTGGAGTTTAAAGGCAATATTTTGAAACTTGAACGTCTAAAATTTTGAAACTTGAACTGAACCGAACTACTTAACAGAAATTTTACAGCAGTGGCCAACATTACTTCATTGACATTTAAGTTAGAATATTTTTCGGTGTCACTTGTTCAAACTACTGATCCGAAGGGTTACTAAAAAAACTTGATTTTAGAGTCATTTCATATAAACTGCATTGTGTCATTGACAATCTTGAAAGTTTTTATGTACTTGTAAAAGTTTCATTTCATCATTGAGAGAACAGCCACTGACATGAAAGCAAACCAAGTAATTCTATTAATAAATAATGGGAGACAATAAACAGCATTGCTACTTCATTCTAATCGTGGTTAGCTGTTTGCATCTAAAATAAAATTCGAACAGAAACACAATCTCTGAGTTAGATTTACAGAAGGAATTGATTAGCAACTGACAATGGAAAGTGCTTATTGTCTGTCCAATGGATACTTCTATTCTAACAAAATGTCAATTATAATTGATTGCCTAGGTAGTGTATACTATTGCTGTTAAAACAGAATGAGATACTTGTTTTGCCTACAGCTAAGAATTCTGACATTCTGACAATCCTTTATATACTTGCCCAGAAGAAAATCTGTAGAGTTTTACATTGATGAGTATTTTATTAAGCCCTTACTTTCTCAATAACATATACTTTCATCAGTTTTATAATGAACAACTCATCTGAAATGCACAATTCATCGTGAAAAGTATTACAGAGTTAGTTAATAAAGACCACCACTGCTAAAGTGGTCACAGTTAGCTCGAAGAGACTTCAGTCTCTAAAACTAGAAAAAGGAAGAGGAAAATCCACCTTTTGTTTGGTACTCCATTAACAATCTATTTAAGAAATAGCATTTCAATACAAAGAAATGTGATTTTGTCTTATTTTTATTAACGGAAATATGATGTCAATGTAATTTTTAAGTAGATTACTGCATTATATCCTCAAAGCACCATTTAACAATATTTTCATATGTCTTTCTGGTTTGTCATATCAGTAAAATTAGGCTTTGTACACTACAGAACATTTTAAATTTTCTAGATGCCAGAAAATTGCATTTTCACTATGCTAATAGATATCATTTAGGAACGAAATATATATGTGTATGTACTCTTGAATCATTACATTTTGAGGCTTTCTTGTAGCCTGTCTGGCAATTTTGGATAAGCACTGACAGGGAAGGAGATAATATATGTCCCAAAACATCACAATATCAAGGGAAACTATTAATTTTCAAGCCAGATTTTGACAAGAATTAAATTCTGATCACACAGTAATTACTGTTTATCTTTTAGTTTCTCTGAAATAAGTTCCTCTTTCTTTGTAATAATTTAAATAAGATAGTGATGCTTTTCAACTGGTATAAACTGTGACTTAAATTGATTTGTTCTTGATTCACACTTCCTGGAGATCCAGTTCACTTCCTCTGCAGCTGCTGTCATTAATAAATATGCATTTACGCTCTGTAGATGAGGGAACCAAAGGACAACACAAACTCAGTTTTCATTATGTTCACTATGTTATGGGGAGGTGGAGGGCTTACACTTAATTGGAAGGAAAATCTTAGTAAAAACTGCCAGTACTCTAAAGGGTTAAGGAACATATGCTGTTCATAGTTAGTTGCCCCAAAGGTCACTTCATTTATTTCCAGGGAGATTAACTGGACTATAATATAAAGTAATGGGAAAGTTCTATAATCCCTTGCTAGTAGTAATACTTCTTCCAATTTGAAGTGTTGGAAATCTGTTTTGTTCCTCTCCTAATACATGCTATGCTTTACAAAATAATAAGATACTAAGATATTGGTTTCTGTTTGTTAAAAATGAATGTATATAATATCCCACATGAATTACATGTTTAAGTGGAAGTGTTTTTCAAGTGCATTTCAGACATTAACTACTACAAAATACAAGCCAGAAGTAAATTTGAAAGCAGGTTATGAAGTGTAGGGTCCACTGAATTCAACAGCTTCAACTTTGCTCTGAAACTGAACATCCATTTTTCCATCTGAATTTAAGTAATACAGAAGTTCCAGGCTCAGAATTTCAGTATGCTTGAAATTGAGGACATTACTTTTTTTTTTAAGTACTATAGATAAATGAAAGTTCTTGTATCTGAATTGGGCACTCTTTGAACACACAGACTGTGAGCTAAGAAAACCTACTTCACTCATCTGTAAAGTGTGCCTACACACATATGCATGCGCACAGAGATATGTGTAAGTATACAAATATATTACATGAAGTGCTCCGATGTCCTGAGTCTCCTTAACTCTGAACCTCAATAGATTTGCCTTGAATTCTTCATAGAGCTTCTTTTGCAGTTTGTTTTTGAGAAAAATACACAATTACTGCAAACTCTTTTACTTACTTAATAGCTTCTAGGGCTTTAAAATTAATTTACATATGCCTTAAATATTCATTGATTCTCTTTTAGGTAATAATATCTTATGTTCTCTCTTCTTATAATAGAATAATAACAAAATAATTCAGTGTGACATATTGTCTAGTTTTACTCTGCTGTAGTCACATATTTAATAGTCTGAAATATTAAATATTCATTCTGTATTAATTTGTGATTATTAATTTAAATCTTCTTTAAAATAATTATTTCAGCCCATTACAATAACCTCTTGTGTGATGCCCCTTAGAAACATCATAACACAACTTCTACTGCAATTTAAGCTTATTTTGTTCACCTTTGTTCCAGCGTAACAAGCTTCAGCACTGGCCTATTTTTGGAGGGCAAAATTATGTGGTCATTGCTTTCAACAGGAATAAACTAAATAAAATCAGGAAAAAAAAAACAAACAAAACATAACAAACAAATGGCAAGCCACACAAAACTGTAGAACTACAAATCTTTTTCAGAAAACAAGGCTTGTCATTTAGTGTAGGCTAGATTACAATAAAAGACCACTTTCTGCCTTCCTGCCCCAAAAATTGTGTGTAGAGCCCCCAATTCTGAGAGAGTCTCATACGCCCCAAACATATGGCTGCAGGGGGAACCACATGGATGTACACATATCACATACTGGTAGTCTTTGTATAGACCAGTAAGAACTGACATAACCTGTGCCTGTAACCACCAGCAGGGAGACCTGGATGTACTTTTCTTACTGGAAACTTGCTGCCTGTGCACTAGGCTGCCTTTTGTCAGGCGTTATTACATTTCAGCTGTGCACAATCTTTTCCTGTCATACACACATGAATAACTGAAACAAATGATTATTCTCCTCTCTCTTTCTTTCTTTCTTGTAGTGTATGTATAATGTCATATTAATTATATTTTTTTGTTTGTTTTGTAATAAAAATACAATATAGGCTGAACTATTTCTTCTTGAGAGAACAGTTACGGGCTGGCTCAGTGTGACTGATACATGAAGTGGAAGTATGATATCCAAGTTTTTGAATGTCTCATTGAAAGACAGTGTGGAATACGCACTGCAATGACACTTTTTTCCTTATTTCCAGTCCTGCCTCTGATCTTCAGGCAATTCATATACTTCTAATTTATTTACCACTTGATGCTAAGCTTCTCTTAGGAAGAGAAATTGGGGTTTTGGAGCATGCTTCCACTGCCCCAAGTGCAGTCAAGCCATGAGTGCAGCCTGGGACTCCGAGTTCTGCACAAATAATTACGTAGGATCACATTAATATTTTTGAATATAACTTCATCCCTTGAGAACTTCTAAAACAACCTCTAGTCCTTTTAGAAGACACAGAATAACACAGGTTTATTGAGAATAATACCTATAATGCTTGATTATAAACTGTTAAATTGATGCAGACATTATTGAGCACAGTTCTGTGTCCTGTGATGTTAATACAAACGATTGCAATGGTTTCTTCAAGCATTACAATCAGTGAATCAATTAATAGTAATGTGACTGGCTTTCTTCCTTATGTTTCCAATTAAATTCAAATTACATCAGTTTTTTTTAATATCGTAAAGTCAATCTTAATATATGATATTTTCTGCAACATGGCCAAGCTAATGCTTGGGGGGGTCTTTTTCTTTAGAAGCTCATTTTCCTCAGAGCTCAATTTTGAAGTATTAACATTAAATTAACTTGAAGTTATGTGCTATTTTTCCTGTTCTTAAACCAATCAACAGTAATCTGTATAAATATTCCACTGAATAACTTTAATATCTCAGTTTTAATAGCGCATTTTTTAGCATATCGAGAATGTTAAACCAGTTCCAGTTGGAAAGTGAAATGGTCAAATAAGGCCACCAATTGATGATGTAGGTAAATCACAGGTAGTAATTTCCCCCAGATTTCTATACCTGTATTTTGAGCCTTTGTAGAGCAACGCACATCTTCAGCTTCAACCTGCCATCCCTTGGAGTCTATTAAGAACATTCTGGTGAATATTTATTTCCTCATTTCTTATACTTTAAACTTGCAATCTAAAAGAATCAGAGTTTTCCCATAACTTCTACCTAGCATAAAACTGAAATGCTTTGTGTTATTCTGGGTACATTTACATTTATACTGCCATTAATCATGGCAGAGATGTGTGGAAATAGCTCCATATTTCATTTTGTTGTATCAGTGCAGTAGTAATGGGAACATCTTTGACTCAATTCCCTACTTTAATGGAATTGTGGTTACCCTCTATCTCAAGGTTTCAAAATTCACTTCATGCTCAAAATAACTCTCAGGCTTGATGATGCCAACCAGTTTTTATTGCTCTATTCAGAATAAAATATAACTACAAAAGCTATGCTTTTCATGCCGTTCATATCACCTGTAGTGTGGTAATTTGGGTACTGCAGTTCTTTGTCATCTTTATATGTTTGAGATGTTCCTGTGTTGAAATACCAAGGGAAATTTGTATTTTTAAGGCAAGTAATTTACTTAGAAGTATATGAATAGCATGTTGGGATTTAGTAGTAATTTAGAAAGAATCAGAGCAATAAGATTAAATAGGAGTGCTTGTGAAATATCAGACTAGAAAAGAAATTATCCAGAGTTAAAAAATAGAAGTTATTTTTTATGATGTGAGGCAAGAAGACAAAAAAAGCTGCTAAATTGGCTACAATTAGAAACTGCTAAATGCTCTTGAAAACTCCATGAGGAAACCTTGTAAGCCTGCAGTAATTTTTAAATGCTGTAAAGCTGGTTTTCGTTCTTGTGCTTTGAAAGCATGCCAGTAAACTGAAAAGGATGACCTATTTGACTTTATCATATTGCACCAATATTTCTTGGAATAAATATGATGTTGCTTGTCTATCCACCTTCAGCTCTGTAGTGAGTCCCCTTATTGAAGGAATTTTATTCTTCTGTTTCCTCGAGGGAAACATTTTAGGAACTTATCAGTGATTACCTATGCCACCAGCAGGGAAGCTTGTGAAACACAAAAGAAGTGTAAAATTCTTTTAACAGAAGAGATCTGCTTACTGTAAAGGTCTTTCTCCTGCATCTTCTGAAATACTCAACAAATTACAGGTGTTGGTATCACCTGGCACTTGATCATACCATGTATTTTTCATCAGCCTTTAAACAGACATCTCTTAGCATAGAGAGGCTCCTAAATTAGCCGAAACCTAATCAGAAATCCATCGGGTACAAACTCACAATAAATTGCTAGGTGTGATTCATAAAAATCACATAATGTGTTTCTGCAGGGTAATATTAGTACTTTACTTGCATGCTTTCAGAAATGAAACATAGCTCATTCTTATTCTGAAACACTGGGTCAGCCCCATTACGCTAATGGCAATGCTGCTTAGACAACCAAGAAAAATGCATACTTTCACCAGCTGAGTATGTTCTATCACCTGGCTGCACACTGAGGAAGTGAAATGGAAGAAAAATTAAAAAAACCCAAACAAACAAAAAAAAAGAAACAAAAAAACCCCTGAAACAAAACAAAACAAAACAAAACAAAACAAACCCACAACCCCCAGCCCTTCTTAAGGGAGACTGACAATGTCTTACCGTATTAGTTAGAACTAGGCATATCACCATTTTCTCATCACCAAAAGACTTGTCAGGAAAGCAATTAACTAATACTTTACTAGGAAAAAGAATCTTAAAATGTTAATGCCTAGAATAATTATAAGCATGTTTAGCATTCAGATCAGAATGCTTTTGTGAATAATTTTTCTTGTTAAATCCCAGCCTCTTGGAAGCCAATGATAACATTCCCTATAATCTGAATTGGGCCAGAATTTGAAGCAAAGGGTTTTAATGGGCCCGCTGGAAAATTAAAAAAAAAAAAAAATAATAATAAACCATTGAAAAGTTAATAAATGTTGATTTGCTTTCTGCTGTGCTGAAGACATTCTTCTCTGACTTTTCTCATATCATTAAGCAGTGTCATAAAGTTCAGTTGGTTCATAATGCCACGTGAACCATAAGATGGCATTTCTTCTTTCTGTTAGTGTAGTATTGCTACTACTATGATATATTACTACTACTATTATAATGCTGTTTCTATAGCAATAAAAAGTTATTTAATCGGGATAAGCTCTAAACATTAATATTTAATTAATATTTATTCTCAAATATTTTGCTAAAGATTTAGACTAGATCTAAACATCAACATATGGAAAATTCCAGTGGTATAACAAAACACTGATCTACTTAACCTTTTGGGCCCTAAAGAGTCATTCAAAGAAACATAGCGATGAGGAGACACTCTGAAAATTAAGCAAAAACTGGCTAAATACTTCAGGATATATCACCACACTTCTATCACACCATTAAAAAGAGAAAAAGCAAGAAAGAGGACTAAATAGTTCTCAAACCAGATTATATACTTAGTGTGTAATCGCATCTGGAGTATTGCATTCAGTTCTGGAGTCCTCAGCGTAGGAAGGATGTGGACCTGTTAGAGTGAGTCCAGAGGAGGGACACGAAGATGAGTTGGGCTTGTTTAGCCTAGACACTTTATGGCAACTTTCCAGTATCTAAAGGAGGCCTACCAGAAAGGTGGGGAAGGGCTTTTCATCAGGGAGTGTAGTGATAGGATGAGGAATAACAGTTTTAAGCTGAAAGAAGGCAGATTTAGATCAGCTATTAGGAAGAAATTTTTTACCCTGAAGGTGGTGAGGCACTGGAAAAGGTTGTCCAGAAAAGCTGTGGAAGCCCAATCCCTGGAGGTGCTCAAGGACACGTTGGGTGAGGCTTTGGGCAACGCGATCTAGTGGAAAGTGTCCCTGCCCATGGCAGGGGAGTTGGAACTAAATGATCTTTAAGTTCTCTTCCATCCCAAGCCATTCTATGATTCTATGAGTTTCTGTCTGCATCCTTTAACAGTACTAGCAAGTACAACATAAAGAAAACACGTTTATCATACATCATATCTTATGTATATTTAATAAGGAATAATGTTGAATACTATCAACATTGTAGATTTATTAATATTCTAGTTGTGAATCTGGAAGAAACTATGTTCATATGCAGAATAGATATCGAGAAGTGAACAATAAAACCTCCTCACCTCCTCCTTACCTGAATTTCTTGACTCTTTTTGCTGTTTTTCATAGATGTTTTGAGCTAATAAACTGCAATCACTGTTTGTGAAAGATTATTGTAATATTTTTAATGGAGCGGGAAAGGAAAAATATAGTGTTCTTTTTTAATACAAACAGATGTTATTAAAGACTGCATTTGAAAACACTAAAAAAATGAAGACTTTACTTGGATTAGTTCAATGAGACCTACTGGCTTGAGGAACAGCAGCTTTTTGAGCTTTTTTTTTTTTTTTCTTTTCAGGCCAAGTAGTCCCATTCATCACTAACAGGTGAGACAATCTCTCTCTCCACCCATTATTTTTATTTATGACTTCTATCCACTATTCCACCGTGGTTTAAATCCTTGAATTTATATGAGTATCTATTGAGGTGCAGTAACTCTGACCCAGTTGAACACACAGGAAGCAGCTTGAATATTTAAAGCTCACCGCACTATTTCGTTCATCAGACCTTACCTGTTCAAGCCTTGTTTCTCTGCTTTGGGTGCAAGCAGCCTCCTGGCTGCCAGAGCGGCTGCTATAATTCAACCTGAATGTAAACAGGTGTGTAAGCACTGAGAGTGATCCGTGGGGTCAGTCAAACACAGACAATGGCTTAGCCGCTCAAAAATTTTCTTCTACTGTCATTCATATGATCTTTCTAAACGAAGAGTGGGAGGAGGTATGAGTACTTCCATTAAAGTTCTGCAACACTGGACATATATCTTTTACTGTTTTGCTAGCTTTAGGCAGAACTGTTAACTAAAAACCTCGTAAATATCACAAAAATAATGATCACTTCTTTTCCCTGGTTGGAAAAGGCAGCTTATGGAAGTCTCAATGGTTTTCATATTTAACAGTACCTTTGTATAAGCTTCATTTACCTTCTGGTTTCTAAATCATGCTTTAAATATTTTTGTGGCAACATTTTTTAAAAGGAAAAGCTGAGATTTTGAATAATTTTCATTCCAAAGGAGCTGGAGAGGTGACCAAGCTGTGAGAAGTTTATAACTAGAAGGCAGAAACTGCTGAGGCTTTCCACATGGTCTGTCTCATAATTTCGTGTGGTGAATTTTGTATCTCCAGTATGCCAGATCACCCAAAAAGCCTCATATGTCTGATGACATTTCTATTATCTTAACCAGAGTATGTTAGTGGGGATTTTTTTTGTGTTTGTTACTTACACTGGGTCTGCAGAGGATCTTGCACATTTAGATAATTCCTTTTGATGTGTAAAGCCTTTCTTCAGCCTATTTGGCTGCACCAGTGATTCTTTAAAGCTTATGTGTTATTTTTTCATCCATAATTATGTAAATCACAGAATCACAGAATCACAGAATCACAAAGTTGGAAAGGACCCATTGGATCATCGAGTCCAACCATTCCTAACGCTCCCTAAACCATGTCCCTAAGCACTTCATCCACCCGTTCCTTAAACACCTCCAGGGAAGGCGACTCGACCACCTCCCTGGGCAGCCTATTCCAGTACCCAATGACTCTTACTGTGAAGAATTTTTTTCTGATATCCAACCTGAACCTCCCCTGACGGAGCTTCAGGCCATTCCCTCTTGTCCTGTCCCCTGTCACTTGGGAGAAGAGGCCAGCTCCCTCCTCTCCACAACCTCCTTTCAGGTAGTTGTAGAGAGTAATAAGGTCTCCCCTCAGCCTCCTCTTCTCCAGGCTAAACAACCCCAGCTCTCTCAGCCGCTCCTCATAAGACTTTTTCTCCAGGCCCCTCACCAGCTTTGTTGCTCTTCTCTGGACACGCTCCAGAGCCTCAACATCCTTCTTGTGGTGAGGGGTCCAGAACTGAACACAGTATTCAAGGTGCGGTCTCACCAGTGCTGAGTACAGAGGGAGAATAACCTCCCTGGACCTGCTGGTGACCCCATTTTTGATACAAGCCAAGATGCCGTTGGCCTTCTTGGCCACCTGGGCACACTGCTGGCTCATGTTCAGTCAGCTGTCAACCAGCACCCCCAGGTCCTTCTCTTCCATGCAGCTCTCCAGCCATTCTTCCCCCAGTCTGTAGCGCTGCATAGGGTTGTTGTGGCCCAAGTGCAGGACCCGGCATTTGGCCTTGTTAAACCTCATCCCATTGGTCTCGGCCCAGCAGTCCAGCCTGTTCAGATCCCTTTGCAGAGCCTCCCTACCCTCCAGCAGATCGACACTTCCTCCCAGCTTGGTGTCATCTGCAAACTTGCTAAGGGTGCACTCGATGCCTTCATCCAGGTCATTGATAAAGACATTGAACAGGGCTGGACCCAGTACTGAGCCCTGAGGAACTCCACTTGTGACTGGCCTCCAGCTGGAGTTAACTCCATTGACCACCACTCTCTGGGCCCGGACATCCAACCAGTTTTCAACCCAGGAGAGTGTGCGCCTGTCCAGGCCAGAGGCTGACAGTTTCTGCAGCAGAATGCTGTGAGAAACTGTGTCAAAGGCTTTACTGAAGTCCAAGAAGACTACATCCACAGCCTTTCCCCCATCCAGTAGTTGAGTGATTTTGTCATAGAAGGTGATCAGGTTAGTTTGGCAAGATCTGCCTTTTGTAAACCCATGTTGACTGGGCCTGATCACCCGGTTCTCTTGCATGTGCTTCATGATAGCACTCAAGATTACCTGTTCCATGACTTTCCCTGGCACTGAGGTGAGACTGACAGGCCTGTAGTTCCCCGGATCCTCTCTGCAACCCTTCTTGTATATGGGCACAACATCAGCCAGCCTCCAGTCTAGTGGAACTTCCCCAGTCAGCCAGGACCTCTGGAAGATGATGGATAGGGGTTTGGAAAGGACATCCGCCAGTTCCTTCAATACTCTTGGGTGGATCCCATCCGGCCCCATAGACTTGTGGGCGTCTAGCTGGGCAAGCAAGTCTCTAACCGCCTCCTCTTGGATCACGGGAGCCTCAATCTGCCCCTCTAACTCTTGGATTTGTAAACAGAAGGAACAACTTTCTTTGCTATTAAAGACTGAGGCGAAGGAGGCATTAAGTACCTCAGCCTTGTCCTTATCCCCTGTCACTGTTATTCCTTCTGCATCCACTAGAGACTGGATATTCTCCCTTGTCCTCCTTTTCCTGTTAATGTACTTGTAGAAAGACTTTTTGTTGTCTTTCACAGACTTAGCGAGTTTTAATTCTAGTTGGGCCTTGGCCCTCCTGATTTTTTCCCTGCACGATCTCACTTCGTCCCTGTAGTCCACCCAAGATGCCTGTCCAGAGCACATAGAGCTTCTTCTTCTTATTGATGCATCTTGAGATCTCCCTGCTCCACCAAGCTGGCTTTTCCCCCCGCCGGCTCCTTTTCCGGAACACAGGGATGGCCCGCTCTTGAGCTGCTAGGATTTCATTTTTCAAGAGCGCCCAACCCTCATGGGCTCCCTTGCCCTGAAGGAAATGCATGAGTGTTATTTTATTGGCATTAGTTGTCATGTAGCTTCTCAAAATTAAAATTGGGAACCCACTAGAGAAGTGTTCAGTTGTGCTGCAGTCGTGGTAAGAAGTTTTGGTAAGAAGAGAAAAATAAGTTATTTCACTCCTTTAAATCTTTATCGTCTTATGATGTAGGAGATGATTGGAGAGTAGACATAAAATCTTAACAGGTCTTTTAAAAGAAGTAACTACCCTGAGTGCTCATGTATGATGTCCTGTGGCAGGTAAAAAAACAGTTCTCAGGATCATTTACAGAGTTTTAAAAATTCCCAATTCCATCTCAAGGGGGATATAGTGCCAAAGGGTATTACCTATGAACTCACTCTCCCTTTGAGGATGAGGCAGTCTGGGCTTGAACTAGCCCAAATGTAGCAAATGAAGTGTTGTCTGAGTATTTCACTGGGAAACAACGTACTGTAGGTATTCATTATGGAGCAAAGGCACAGGAGATGATTTTTCAGGGCTGGTTTTACATCAATGGGCCAGGCCTCTGCCAAGAGAAGTTGTTCCTGAGGATCCTCTTCTACTCCCTTGATTTCCTACTTAATTTGCTGATGGTGTGATCAGGTGGTATAAAACTAAGAGCTGTACATCTCTTAGGGATTTTGCCACCTTGTATAAAACTTCAATAGCTTCAGTTGGCAAGTAAGTAGGTTTTTCTAAGATGTTCAGCAGCACAAAGGCTTTTGTTCCAGCTAGTGTGTGTTTTGTGGATTCCCAGGGATGTACATTCATTCACACCATGTAGGATAACAAATTTTCTTTCATTTTTTTAAAGGTCTCCTGACTTCATACAGTGCTAAGCTCCTGCATAAGTTTCCGGATCCTTTCAGCTCCTCACATGCTCATCAGTTTGAAAAATTGGGTCCAACTGGAGCTGTGCAGGTGCATTAGTACCATGGAAACCCAGGCTGTTTCTTCCCAAGGGGGTAAGGGCAAGGAAAAAACAGAGACACAGCTTACAAACCAGCCTTTCTGCATTTCCATATCTGTTCAAAGCCATCACACATTTCTTGTGCAAGATTTGTAACGGCTAGATTAAAATGAATTGAAGCAATATTCCTCCTGCCCCAATTAATAATAATGGATAACATTATTAAGAAGTTTGATTGGATGCTATTGTAATTCATTTGCTTCTCTTCGTTGTGAAATTATGATTGCTGATTTCCCTCACGTTCCTCCCCCCTGCCTTCAGAACATCTTATTTCACATGAGCTGGTCAGCAGGGAAGCAGGTCTACCAGGCATACCACGCACACATATTTTTTAGTAGCAACACTTCTGGCAAAAGCTAAATGTTGAGATGTGCTGCAGTTGTACAGCCAGTTGTGTGACATTCTCACAGCTAGCAAATACATTCATAATTAATTCAGCTTTAAAGGATTTGATTCAGACTTTCAACTCATAAAAATCAATTCATTTCTAGCACAACTGAAGGAGCTAAAGCTATTTACCTCCTGTGCAGGCCCTAGACCTCAGTAATAAATTTGACATTTACATTTTAAACAGCATAAATCCACAAAAGTGTCCTTAACTTTGCTAGAATATTTCAGTATCATGTGGGGGTCACAGTGTTCATGCCCTAAATCAGGAAAACAATTAACCACTAGACTTTTTGAGGTCACTGATGAGCAGGAAAGTAATTAGGTCTAGATCCTCACAGATAAAAATTAGCTGGCAAAATGCACAGATGGACTTTTCAAATAATGCTTAATAAGGTAGGGCGCCTAACTTATATTGATTCCTTTGAAAATCTGACCTTTAGAGCTTAATTTTAAGCTTCCCCATTATGGTTTAAGTATGTGTGAAAACTTAAGTATGCGCTTGAATGCATTTCTTGTAGGAAGATTCTTGCATAGGCAGAATCTGAAACATAATCATCTTAGGCCAAGAAATGCCAAAGGCAGCGATCATCTTGAATCAAAAGGGATTTTGTTGGTGTGTTTTGTGCAGCAGCAGGGTGAACAATGCCCTTTTCCAATTGAGATTAGTTCAGGGAGAACAGCTTTCAAATGAGTTATTTCAAACACATACACGTGTCATTCCAAAAGAAAAATATCTGCCCCTGGCTGTGGTCTGTGGAGCAAGATGGATTGCCAGTCCCTCGATAATGCTCTGTGCTTCTGTTTAACTCAGTTCCTTTTTTCTTTGTTATGCTTATCTTCTTCTGCTCTTATGCCCTGTGACCCCCTGCAGAAGGGCTACTATCCATGATGAGGTAAAGAAAAGAATGTAGGAAGAGTATAAGTTATCAGTAACTCAGGATAAATTAAGTCGGCTATGTAAAGAAGTGGAAATTCATGGTTTAATGAACTGTTATGTTGGATTATCATGGCATAAGATAAATTGAATTTGCTGTATTGTTTTTAAAATTGACCAGCATGAGGCAAAAGACGGCTTTTTTCTAGTATACATTTTTTTTTACCTTAAATGTCACCATCCTCCCCTGAGTTCACCCTGGAGATCAAGAGTTCATTTCTTTTTTGCACTGTGTGATTTCCAGTTCTTGTTTCAGAAAAACCACCCAGGAATAATAATATATGACTGTGCAAACACAAAAGAAAAATTTCCTTGATGGCAGGAATATGAATGAGATACACTGTGTAGCTTGTATTACCTATTATGCATACAAATATATCCCTTGGAAATTTCTAGTCTCTTTGCAGAGCACTTTATAATTTCAAAAGGTTAGTTTTTGACACATTTGAACTCTGACTTTACCTTTTCAGTCCTTTTTTACTATTCCTCCTTATAGCCAGCAGATAACTACCTGTCTGCAGGTGTATGGAATCAGCTGTTTGGAGCTGGTGTCACCTATGTCCTACGTGATGACAAACAAAGGGATGTTAGCTTGAGAATTTTCCTACGCAATTGGGCCATCATGGGGAAAAAAGTTAACTACAGCCCACAGAAAATCAGCTTCCTTATCTAGGATGGTTGTAGAGGAAAACTCACAGCAGTACTATATCCAGGTCTGGGGCCCTCAGCATAAGGACATGGAGCTGTTGGAGCATGTCCAGAGGAGCTCCATGAAGATGATCCAAGGGCTGGAGCACCTCACCTACAAGGACAGGTTGAGAGAGTTGCGGTTGTTCATCCTGCAGAGGAGGACGCTGCAGGCGGATCTTACGGTGGTTTTCCAGTACATAAGGGGAGCTATAGGAAAGATGAGGACAGATTTTTTAGCAAGGTCTGCTGTGACAGGGTGAGTGGTAGTAGTTTTAAACTAAGGAAAGGTAGATTTGGACAAGGAAGAAATATTTTGCAACAAGAGTGTTGAAGCAGTGGAACAGGGAGGCAGTGAAAGCCCCATCCCAGGAAAAATTCAAGGTCAGGTTGGATGGCACTTTGAGCAACTTGCTCTAGTTAAAGATGTTCCTGCTTCTGCGGGGTAGCTGGACTAGACAACCTGGAAAAGTCTCACCCAAAGCATTCTATGATTCTATGATTATAACTGAGCAGCTGAGGGTCAGGGCTGGCTTTCAAAACTGGTTTCTGAGGTAAAGTACTAATAGGAATGATTCCTCAAACCACAGACTTTTATTAGACTTCCACAGCACAACACAGAATGCATCTGAAGGCTAAGAAGGAGTGGTCATCTGAAAGGACTAAGGAGAACACCGAAAGAGATATGAAAATCTTAGGGTCATTGAATGGAACCTGACACTTTTTTGCGTAAATGTTTTACTCTCTTTGGGCAGTTTTACTGAATTTGGGCAGTTTAATATTAATCTCAGTCTGGGATTGATCATCAGTAAGACCACTGTTTCTGAGAGATTATGTAAGCCAGGGAAATGTATTCATAATTTTCAGTAAAGGAAAAGAAATTAAAAAAAAAATAAAGAGTTTGGGGTTGGTTTTGTTTTATTGGGTTTTTTTTTGTTTGTTTGTTTGTTTTTTGACATATTAGGTTCCAGTTCTATTTACCTACCTAGATCCAGGTCAAGAATTCATCCTATTTGGGTAAAGTCCTCACAGTGAAAAATTATAATTTTATAATAAACTTAAGGGAGCTGAAGAATAAAAAGAATTCTGCAATTTGCTGGATTAACCTCAGTCTTATGCAACTGGTGAATTTCCTTTCATTTTTTTTCTCTAAGGATATGCAATTTGTCTATTCTTGTACATACTCTTTATTAAATATAATAAAGAAAAATCTGTTTATTCCCAGGTGCTGGCAATTTATCTTGGACAAGTGTAAAGCAACATGCCATTAAGTTTCTGAAATTGTGTACAAGAGAGTAAGCTTCTAAATCCTACCAAATGGGGGCTAAAATTTGTTCAAGTTGATCTTTAAACTACAAGCAAAATAGGATCCATACAGTGCACAGGTTGCATTTGTATTGGATTAGTTTTATACATTTATGGAAAGCATGGAGCTTTGTACCTCTTACAAGCCTGCTAAGAAAGTGATTAAGACAGTACAAATGTAACAAATGCTATACTGAAGGTGCTAAAACGTCTTGGAAATATAGTTGCATTGTATCATTCATGCTCCTGCTCTGCCCAGAAAGAGTGCAAAACTATTTACTTACTATGGAAATATGAACACAAAGAAAAATGCCATTGATGTTAAATCTATTTCTGTTTTGTAAAGTTTGGATGGAATTATTTTGACATGACTTTAAAAGTTTTGAATGTTATGAATTTCCTGTCCAATACAGAATACCTCGTTCTTTTTTATAGATTGAAAGATTTCTATCTTTCTAGCCCAACTTGTTCCTTGGAAAAGAAACCCAATTCACTGGTTTGACTAGCTCTTGTATATATTTGAAATGTTCCCCCAGCCTTACAGATTACTTTGTGAAAGACCCCTTCACATATTGCACATTCTTATTACCTGCATTGTCACTGTGAAATGTGAGGAGACACTGTATCAAACATTCCTTTTAAAAAAAAATGCAGAATGAAAGAGAAACGAGTTAGAAAATAACATAGGCTTTTGTACCTTTACTGCTTATAGTGAAACGCATACACATGGCAGTTTTGATGGAATTGTAATGCAGATTTATTACCAGAATATACACCTCGCTGTAAAATGCAGTCAAAAGAACAAATAAATCGCAGTGCATAGGAAAAAAAAAAAAAGACAGATAATAAAATGTCTCTTTCTAAAAATCTGCCTTTTTCAGAAATGTTTTCATGAACTTTTTATGAAGTTTCTTGGGTAGACCAAAATAACAAGGAAAAAATGACCTTGAGGTTTATGCTTTGTTCAGAGCAGTGACTTGTCCAATCACTGTAGGAAAGGGTGGCAGATTGTGATTGATGTTTTCAGAAGATCTACAAAGTGAAGTGTATGAATGGTGCCTTAGCTTTCTAACCATGTATGACAAATGCGGGCCCTGTGAGGAGATCTTTATCCCCAGATACTGAGAAAGCACATAGCAAATTTCATATGGATGAGCCTATGAGAAGACTATCTAAAGAGCTAATCTAAAAATCTCATTTTCAGAGTTGATTCTGGTGTTTCAGAAAAGAACATATCCCTTAATATAGATCTTATATCATGAGGATTAGGATGTCAGTGATTAATATAAATTTCATTTTTTAAACACATCATGGGATTTCTGTGGCATATATAAAACACTGAACTTGTTGAACAGCATGTCCCTTTTCAATTACAGCTTTAATGAAGAAATGACTTCTACAAGAAAAACTCTCATGAGCTTAATATTGTAAAAAAGCTTTTTCCCAACAACCCTTAAATCAAATACATTTGGTTGTTCTTAATGAAACAATAACATTTTCATTATCTTGCCAGGCTGCATCATATTTTATAATCAAGTGAACCAACTTTTGTGTCTCCTACCTTTATTTATACTGCTGTACCCTCATGAGCATCTAGAGAGAGGGAATTGTTTGAGAGAAATCTAGTGACAGGCTTCTGAAACAGAAACATTAGTAGTTAGTCACCTAACTCCCATTCAGAGTAAAAAGGATTTGAGTATCGTGTCAGCCATTTGACAGACAGTTAAATAGATTTGTGTATATGACAGTCTATTGCCAAGCTCTCAGAATGAAACTAGACCCAGTGAAAGGTAGTTACAGTGCTAAGCTTGATGATCTCTCAAATGGCAAGAAGATGCAGAGCACCAGTCCACTTGCTAGCATCACCACAAAACCCTTTGATATTTTTCTAGAGATATGCCATGATACTTCAGCCTCGTTGACTTAAAGAATATTCCCTGTTGTTGGGGATTTTTGGCTAAGACTTTCCAGACCTCTGCTAATTAATGTATGCTCTTTATGCAGGTTGTAGGTACTCCTCAAAGGAAAGAGAATGAAACCCCCAGCCAAGTTTATGCTCTGCCATATAACTTCCAGAAATAAAAAGATTTTATTCCACTTACAGTAACCTCAGTTTCTGCCATATTTTTGTGTATGCGTTTGTGGTTTTTTTGTCAAGATCATTGGACCTACATTTCATTCACATCTGTGCAACTTGAAGCCTGACTTCTAAATTACTCTGGAAATCATTTAACTGAGAAAGGCATTACTAAGCATATTAAACAATTTAAACACCTCTTACCTCCACGTGTTCAGTGTGTAAATTGATGTGAAATGCAAAACATGAATTTCCATTCTGTGTTTTTCATTCATATTAATTTCATCATAAATGCTCTTTGTTCATTTCTTGAGCTCCTCTTTTCTTAATCCATCTGCACTTGAACCCTTTATTTTTTCAATTAACATGTAAGTGAAAATGGAGGAAATTTTCATCTATGGGAAACACTATCACAAGGAAAGGTCATCAATTTTCTCCCTGTTGAATTGTTCATTGAATTCTATAAATACAGCAAAATTAATGTTTGTAACCAATTAAATATTTTCAGCTTTATTCAACTTTCTAATATTTTGAATCTTCCTTCAAAACCAGAAGGAATATGTTTGAGTGAAAAATACCTTTCCATGAAATTTTAATGGTAAGGATGTAATACATAATTATGAAGGTGATAAAGGCCAGTTTCTTGTGGTCAAAAAGATATTGAAACTTGCAGTCATCATTTCATTAATGGTGCTGTTGTTTGAATGTCAGTCAACAGGTAGTTATGAGTCACATCTCTTTTCAGTACATTTTGCTTTGTTCACAACAGAAGAAACCAATTAAACTGTAGGACTTCTCCACATAAAGGACTGAAATTCCTTTTGAAAATACATGCAAAATGTCCACATTAACTGTCTTTTCTTTCCTTGGTGCATTTCAGATGTAAATGCAGAATGGATATCACAGATACAGAAATTCTTAGGAAATAATCAAATCAAGTTCCCGGTCTTTTTAAATACCAGCATTGATTTGATTTTTATGTGATAAATTAATAGAGTACAGGAAATCATGCTTGGTTCAAAATGATCACTTCTACTTTTCAACTGTGTAAGGGTTTCTCTACACAGAGAATTTTTCCATCTTCCCTGGAACAGAAGAGTTACTTGGATATATACAGTTTACATGGGAAAAGAACAGGTTTTTTCCTCCAGAAGAGTTATGAAGGTGTGTTTTCTTTCATCCATACAAGGCTTTTTCTCTGGACTACATTGCCCAGAGTCTGCTCTAATCTCTACCCATGGCTGCCCCCAGTGCCTAGTGGGGATTGTAAAATCCTCCTCCAGTGACTTCTGTAGGCAGAAGATGCCTGACTCATAAATCCCTACTGACAGTCTCTTGTTCAGGCTCTGGTACCCATTTTTATTGGGCTCAGAATAGATTAAGAATGGATAATGGGCTCACAATAAATTATGGAGTTAAATCAGCAAATGGCTCTTCAACGTAACTTCGTACCACATATCACAAGGTGTTACTGAAACTTAACACAGTTTTCTTAGCTCATCCATAAGGCAAAAAATACTTTTATAAACAGAATTTTCTGTGGTCACCGTACGTTTTGATTGCGTACGCAAACTGTGCCAAAAGCTTTTTATTTTCTTTCTTCCTTCTCAAATATTTTCTAAAGCCTTGAGTTCTTCTGGGCCTGACATGTGGAGAAACATCACTGTGTGCACTTCAGGTATTTTTTCAGCAGTCCCTATGGTGCTGAGAAAAATTTACTTGCTGCTTTAATGGATGACATTTCTTTGTAAAGTTTCCTTGAAAATAACCTGTGGAAAATAATTGCTCCATCTTCGGTCTGATACAACTTCTGACAATGTGTAAATGTTCAGAAAGCAATTAGTAGTCAAGTGTGGCAGGAGGGAAAGGAATAGAACTCTGTTGACTACATAAACAGAGAAAGTCAACTGTTTGAATTTGCTGAACCTTTTGGAAACATCTACTCTCACAATAGACATGTCTATAGTTGTATTAGATGTTAACACAGACATCCATTGCTATTCCTTCTTGTAAGAGCATTAAATCAGACTTGAAAATTCTCAGAAAAAAAATATTGACTCTAGCCTGAAGACTCAGGAGAGATGATTTTGACTCTGACAATATATTTGTTATCAACTTTTAATATGATATTTTCATTTAATATCTTTCTATTTATTGAGTTCTTGGAAAAAAACTTTTAATTATAACTCCTGCATTGAAGGGCTTAATCATAGAATCATAGAGTCATAGAATTTCTACTTTGGAAAAGACATTTGAGATCATCGAGTCTAACCGTACCTGTTTACTACTAAATCATATCCCTAAGCACTTCATCTACCTGTCTTTTAAATACCTTCAGGGATGGTGATTCAACCACCTCCCTGGGCAGCCTATTCCAGTGCCTGAAAACCCTTTCAGTGATTAATTTTTCCCTAATGTCTAACCTGACCCCCACCACCCCAGTGCAGCTTCAGGCCATTCCCTCTCATCCTATTGCCAATCACCTGAGAGAAGGGACCAACATCCACCTCTCTACAATTTCCTTTCAGGTAGTTTTGGACAGTGATAAGGTCTCCCCTCAGCCTCCTTTTCTCTAGGCTGAACAACCTCAGCTCTCTCAGTCTTCATAAAACTTGTCCTCCAGACCCTTCACCAGCTTCGTCGCCCTTCCCTGGACACACTCCAGGACCTCAATGTCTTTCCTATGTTGAGGGGCCCAAAACTGAATGCAGTATTCAATCTGCAGCCTGACCAATGCCAAGTACAGGGACACAATCACTTCCCTCGTCCTACAGGCCACACTATTTCTGATACAGGCCAAGATGCTCTTGGCCTTTTTGGCCACTTCTTGGCCACACTCATCCAGATCATTGAGAAGGACATTGAAATAAAGACAAAACTGGACCCAGCACTGAGCCCTGATGAATACCACTTGTGGTTGGCCTCCAGCTGGATTTAGCTCCATTTACCATGACTCTTTGGGCCTAGCCATTCAACCAGTTTTTATCCCCGCAGGGGGTGCCCCTGTCCAGGCCAGTGGTAGCCAGTTTCTTCAGCAGAATACTGTGAGAAACAGTGTCAAAGGCTTTACTAAAGTCAAGGTACACTACATCCACAGCCTTTCCATCATCCATTAAGCAGGTAACCTTGTCATAGGAGGAGATCAGGCTAGTTTGGCAGGACCTGCCTTTTATAAGCCCATGCTGACTGGGGTTCATCACCTAGTTGTCTTGTGTGTGCTGTGTGATATCACTCAAGATGACCTGTTCCATGACCTTCCCCAGCACCAAGGTTAGACTGACAGACCTGCAGTTCCCTGGATCCACCCTCTGGCCCTTCTTGTAAATGAGTGTAACGTTCGCCAGTTTCCAGGCAAGCGGAACTTTCCCAGTCAGCCAGGACTGCTGGCAGATGATGGAAAGGAGTTTGGTGAGCACCTCTGCCAGCTCCCTTAATACCCTTAGGTGGATCCCATCTGGACCCATGGACTTGTGAATGTATAACTGGCTGAGCAGGTCTCTAACCATTTCCTCTTGGATTATTGGAGCTTTGTTCTGCTCTTCCTCCCTGTATTCTGGCTTGTGAGACTGAGTACCCAGAGAACTTCTTAATTTACTATTAAACACCGAGGCAAAGAAGGCATTAAGTACCTCATCCTTATCCTCATCTTTTGTCACTATTGTTCCCCCTGCATCCAGTAAAGGATGGAGATTCTCCTTGGCCCTCCTTTTGGTGTCGGTATTTTTGTAGAAGGATTTTTTATTATCTTTCACTGAATTGGACAATTAAAGTTCTAGTTGGGCTTTAGCTCTTCTGATTTTCTCTCTGCATTGCTCTACTTCATGCTTGTAGTCCTCCTGAGATGCTTGCCCCTTCTTCCAAAGCTCATATACTTTCCTCTTTTTCCCCAGATCCACTTAAAAAAAGTGCCAAGCTGATTTTCTTTGCCACCGGCTCATTTTTCAGCACATGAGGATGACCTGCTCTTGTGCCACCAGGATTTCCTTGTTACAGAGCATCCAGCCCTCTTGGGTTCCTTTGCCCTTTAGGACTGCTTCCCAAGGAACTCTTTCAACCAGCATTCTGAACAGTCCAAATTCTGCCCTCCAGAAGTCCAAGGTGGCCACTCTACTGATTCCCCCCCTCCCCCTCGTTACTTCTTCTAGAACTGAGAATTCTATCATCTCATGATCACTGTTCCCTCCGGGCGTCCTCCAGCTGTCACATCTCCCACAAGGCCTTCTCTGTTCACAAACAACAGATCCAGTGGGGCAGCTTGCCTAGACGGTTCACTTACCAGTTGTATCAGGGAGTTGTTGTCCACACACTTCTAGACTGTTTCCTCTCTGCAGTGTTTTACTTCCAGCAGACATCTGGTAAGTTGAAGTTTCCCACAAGAACAAAGGTGATTGACTGTGAGACATCTCACAGTTGCTTGTAGAATATCTCATTATCTTCTTCTTCTTGGCTGGGTGGTCTGTAGCAGACTCCCACCATGCTATCTGCCTTATTGTTTCACTGATTTTGACCCATAGACATTTAACCCTATCATCACCAACACTGAGCTCAAGACAATTGAGATGCTCTCTAACACAGAGGGCTATCCCACTGCTTTTTGTTCCTTGCCTATCCCTCCTGAAGACTTTAATAGCCAACCATGGCAACACACCAGTTATGTGAGTCATCTCACCACATTTCTGTGATGGCAACTATATCATAGTTTTCTTGCTGTACAATGAGTTCTAGTTCCTCCTGTTTGTTGCCCATGCTGTGTGCATTGGTGTAGTTGCACTTCAGTTGGTCTATTGATCCCACAGTGCTCCTGAGGGGAAGAGCCTCAATTCCTAAGTGAATACTCCTTGTAGTTTCTAACCCATCAATAACCTCTGCATCTTTGCTGCCACTTGAAGTGCTATCCTCCACTTCCTTTAAAGTGGTAACCTCTCCTGGCAGATGTAAAATAAATTGCTTTTTTAATGAGTATTTAAATAGAGTCAGTCAGATTTGAATCTCTCCTATCTCCTGTGCAAAGCCAAGGAATCTGACAGAAATCTTCTGTCTTCAGTGTCTAATATCAATGTGTTTATCATTAGTTCTCATCAGAGCTGCTTAATGATGGACCATAAATGTCCAAAGTTCCTCTGCTGTTCTAGTCAAAGTGCTTTCACATGCCTGGCTCTGTCTTGGCACGCAGGAAGCAACATGTCATCACTGTTCTCTCTCAGGCATGTTGCTAGTGGCCCCAAAGAATCCCACATGGGAAATCATAGTGTTTATTCCTTTAACAGGACTTCAGTCCTTCAATCTTCTACCTTCCTTAGCCTTTACATGCAAGTTAACATTGTGTTTGTATATTTACGGCCTTGCTGTTGTGTTTCTTCTTGAACAGCTCCCATGCTCCAAATCTGAGAGATATCCCCCTCTCTCATAGCTGTTGCCATTTGTTACCATTATTTGTACTAATTTTCTCCTCTCTGTTTTATTTCTAGTCAAGCCTTGTCAGCTGTATATCTGCTAGTCCTACCAGTCTGCTAAGCACTTCCTGTCATGTTAATAAAGAGGAATGTATCTCGTTCTGTAATTTTTACCTATAAAATGACTCTAATTCTGCAAGTGCTAGCATGCCAGTAAATCAAGTTATCCTTAAGAAGCCAAGATGATTCCAGTGGGGTCTATGTCTCACAAACAGAAGCATCAGCTTTCATGGAGTTTTATGAAAACTGGAACTGTATACACTTAGCTGAGATGACATTATCCCTCACATCACGCTGAGCTAAGAAGAGGGATTTTACTTATAGCACAAAACTGAGAATTCTGGAAGCTCAATATTTTTTTCACTTAGTTTGGCTAAAAATATATGGGACAAGAATAGCTTCTTATGCATAGTACGTGCATATCTGGGTAGAGGTATTTACTCACACAGAATGTGTGGAGAAAGGAAGAGTGGGAAGATCTCTTTGATTTCACTCCTTTCACTCCTAGTGTCTGACCTGACAGCTGTCAAACTCTTTCATAAGGCAGAAACAGTTTTCAAAAATTTGATATTTAAGCAGAAGATCCCACTGATGAAACAATATCTCTGCTGGCACAAATTTCTTCTGTCATTCAAACCATACATGTTATACTAAAGTATCCAAAGTCCTGAGAAATCCATCAGACCAAAAGAAGCACGATAAGAGAACAAGTCTGGCCTGATACAGAACCCTTAACTCCTACAAATAAAAGCACAATAAGGACAGAGATAAGATACAGAGAATCAGCGTAGATTCCCTGCCCCCGTTCTATATTTTTCTTTGCTAATGTTGTATTAAACATTTAAAAATACACTTTCAGAAATGCACGGGGCTTTCACTGTAAAATTCTTAATGACGCTAATAGGCATCACATGACTTATTTCCCACACATGGCTTTGAACATCTATCTTCTGTATGATAGAATTTCTTGTTCCACTGTCATTTCAGTGCCACTTGTGCCACTCACATTTCAGCATCTTCCAGTAGAGCTTTAAGATCTGTGAGATGTTTTCTGTGAGTCACTTGTTCTCTTACCTGTGCTTTTATTTGTTTCTTTATGATTTAAGGTATTAATAAGATATTTAAGGTATTAATAAGATATTTAAGGTATTAATAGAGTTTTACTTGCCTAGAAGTAATTATTTCTGTTTCTTTATTTTTTTTTTTAAATTTATTTTTTTATTTCTCTTTTTAACACCAATATAACTATAGGGTGACCAAGCACTCCACTCACAGTTGTTCACGGGAACTGGAAGTTTCAGTGAAGTGTGGATCGTAAGAAGTGCATAACTGGACTTGTGTAAAGCATGTGACACTGTCACATGCAACATCCTTGTCTATAAATTGGAGGGACATTGATTTGACAGAAGGACCGCTCAGTAGATAAGGAATTGGATGGATGGTTGCACTCAAAGAGTTGTGGTTAATGGCTCAATGACCAAGTGGAGATTGGTGCAAGTGGCATTCTTCAGGGGTCAGTAGCAGGACCAGTGTTATTTAAAATCTTTTTTTGAGACTTGGACAGTGGCATTGAGGGAACCCTCAGCAAGTTTTGCTAAGCTGTGTGGCATGGTCGATGTGCTGGAGGGAAGGGATGTCATCCAAAATAACCTTGACAGGCTTGAGAGGTGGGCTTGTGCAAATTCCATGAAGTTAAGCAAAACCAAGTGCAAGTTCTTGAACTTATGTTGGGGCAATCTCGAGCAAAAATACAGTCTGTGCAGAGAATAGATTGAGAGCTGCCCTGTGGTGGAGGGCTTGGGAGTGTTGATTGATAAGAAGCTAAACATGAGCCACCAGTGTAGACTTGCAGCCCAGAAAGCCAACCTTATCCTGAACTGCATCAAAAGAGGTGTGAACCAGTGTACCGAGGGAGGTGATCCCCCCCTATATTCTCCTCTTGTGCAACCCTGCCTGGAGTACTACCTCCAGCTTTGGGACCCCCAACAGAAGAAGTATGTAGACCTGTTGGAGCAAGTCTAGAGGAGGGCCACAAAGATTATCAGATGGCAGGAGCACCTCTCCTACGATGACAGCGTCACAGAATTGGGGTTGTAAAGCCTAGAGAAAAGAAGGCTTCCGAGGAGACCTTATAGCAGACTTCTAGTACCTAACTGGGGCCTACAAGAAAGCTGGAGAGTGACTTTTTACAAGAGCACGTAGGTATGTTCAGATTTTAACATACGGGTAGTTTTAGAGGAGTAAAAATTTTGTCAGCTGGCTTGGGCTGACGATGAAACAATGTAATGGTGCCAAAAGAGACAAGTTAGAGGAAATGTCCTGTCATCTGAGAAACGGAGGACTTTGTAACAACTGTGGAAATTCTAGCTACTCTACAGCAACACCTCCAGTGTTAAAACAGTGAATTTACATGCATGAGACAGTTCAGTGACTGAACTTTAACAATATCCGTATATTTTAAAAATTTCATCCCTCATTTGCCTGATATGCAGAAACAATTCCTGTGGCACAAAGACCGTCACTGTAGCATTGAGAGTGAGGTAGAGAACTATTAATAAGTTTTTAATCTTTCATTACCTGAGGTGTTCAATGAAATTTTCTTTGCTATGAAGGAGTTCAGCAATTTATAGAACTGTGTCATACTTTGAAGTAAAACTAAGAGGGTAGCCAGCACAGCAAGATCACAGCTATACTTCTTCTTAGACTGTGAAAATTCTAAATATTTACCTTACCTTACTGAAGTGGCAGAAAGGAAGGAAATAAGTAACTAATGTCAATAATTTAGTTAAAGAGCAGAAAAGATATGTGTACCTCAGAGAACACATTTTGCAAATTAGAAGACAGGGGTTTTTCTTGCTTCCTTTCCTGGCAACTGGCTGATAACTCCTTCTCACCCCCAATCATGACAACATCAACAACAGTAAAAACCTGAGCTATTAACATCCCAAAACCACTTTGGTAAAAAGTATGTCCCTGGAAATCCATCTTAGCATTTCAAGATGTGGGTTTTAAGCACTTCCAGAACTGCAGAGGGAAACAGATTTTTTTCATTAAAGTGACTACATTTTGGTTGCTTGTAAATCACCATTCAAGAATTAGGTGAACAAAGCTGATGAATAGGATAAATTGCTTCCAACAAAAGTGCCAGATCACATGCATCAAACAGACCAAAAAGATATTTTCTCTCCCTTTATTCAAGGGATATAAATTGTGCTTTAGAAGCAAAGATTTCTCTGCATGGTGGGACGGAAAAGAATCTAGGACTTTTAAACCCAGGGAGCCTTTGAAAGCTTTTTTAAAAATTATTTTTTCCTGCAGGATTCTACTGAGCTTAATGAACCTAGTGGGCTTGGCAGGCAGTCCTGCTGGGTCCTGCAGCATGTGGGAAGTTTGGTTGCTCTGGTGTTCATCCATCCCCACATTGCATCTCAAAGCAGCGGCTCCACCAGATGTTCTAATGGAGCATCTCTGCCAGCCCAGCTGATAAGCAGTTACAGTTTTAAATTATTTGCCTGCTAAATTACCCTTGTACACTGGAAGCTACGTGCACACTCATATGCTAACAGGCAACTCACCTACAAGCCTAGCAGGCGTAATAGTCCTAAAATGGAGACTTCTCAAGCCATTTGCACATCCCTTGCAAATCTCAGATCAAAGAAAGCATTTTATTAAATCTGCATGGAAAATATCTCCTTCACAGAAAGAACTTCTGTAGTTATTTCCACCAGCATCACTACTTTTATTGTTTGAATTTACAGGCTGTTATGTAGTAAGTTGAATGGCTAAGAAGCAGTCTTACCACACTGCACGAAGGTGGAATATGAATATATAAAAATAAGGGTTTGTTTTTTTAATAAAAAACAACAGTTTATTTAGGCCTGCAAATCCCATTAGAATTCAGTAATAGCCTTAATCTTAATCACTATAGGATTTTAAAGTCTCACCAAAACTAAGCAAGTCCTCTGTAATTCAGATTATATTGAGGTATACCATCAAATGGTTTATTCTCAAAAGAAAAGAGATAACTGATCATAAAGTTCACATCAAAGGCAATGTTAGCATTATTTAGAAGATATTTAGGAAAGCAAAAAGGCATCATCATCTACCCCTGAGCTGAATGTAGGAAGTATAGAATAATTCACTCATTGAAAATATTGTATTAAATCCATTTAATCTCCGTCTGTTAACCCTGCAGTTCTGCTTGTCCTCTCAAGTTCCCGTGCTGTTGACTTTGTGTTTAATTACACTTCTCTAGGGTTTGAAGTAAGAATTGTGTGCGAGCTTGACCTGCCTCCAATGAAATCAATAGCAATATTTTCACTGATTTCAGTGAAAAATAATCAGGCTTTATGATATGTAAAAAAACTAATCAGGAAACTTATAGAAGCATCTGTACATTGGGAAAAGTCACATATGTGCTGGGGTGGTCCAGCAAGAGCCCTCCAGCCCAAAATTGTGGAGGTATTCTTTCTCTCTGTCCTTTGTCCCTGATCACTGCAGTGTTTTAAAGCAGTTTTGGTGTCAGTATCACGGGATATAAAGTTGGGAAAATACACCTATGCAGAGTACAACACCAATGTCTAAACTTGTGGCACCTTTTTGATCTACATAACCATCTCTGAATTTTCTTAACATTGCTGTATTTGCGTGCTTCTACATTAATGCTTAGCAAACACAGAAAGGAAACCTGATTTATGTATTTCCAGTGGTTAGGCTTTAGAAGCACATGAAGATACATGATCTATTTCAATATGGTATTTTCACAGTTTCATTACTGTAGGAATGTCTAATATATCACTGCAGATTACAGACTAAAACTACTGGAGAGGAGTGTAGCCCAAGCCAAATGTCTGACAACATGGGGTGCTTTTAATATCTTTTATAAACCTTTTCTGTAACTTCTGTTTTGGGACCCGGCCTATGCATTGTTTAGTTTAATGCGGTTTCATTGGAGTATGAATCAAAGAGATTTCAGAGCTTGGAGACCTTTGAATAATGAGGAAAAGGTGAACTGAAAAATTGTATTTCCTCAAGTTTCATGGCCCAAACAGCCTAAAACTAAGTAGCCATCTTTATCACCTCACACTGCCTTTCCTCTTTCTGTCTGTTGCTGCGAAAGGTCAAACCACTTTGGACAGAGACTGAATTTTTCCTGTTTTGAAATTCAACAAATTGCAGGCACCATAGCTTTTCAGGAGTGAAAATTAGGCCTTTTGATCTTGAAGGCAAAGAGCTTTGAAGATTACATGACGTGAACAGCGGCAGCATAGAAACGTCTGTACTTATATTTTAAACATAGTGTGATGTAGCTTACTGAAGCATTTAGGCTGGGGAAGGTGGGCTTATTTTTTTGCTTCTTTTTAGTGACTGACATATTCTAAGCATGTTGACAAATCAAATCTGTGGGGAAAATACACTTTTATATAGTGTTCTGAGTAGCTGAAAGGAATTCAGGCCCTATTGATTTTGCCTCCACCTTTATTAACTAACTTTTGGATTTATTGGTATGTGGAGATATGATCTACAGAGAGAGGAGCTACTGATGGCAAAAATATTTACTAGAATATTCTAATAGAGTTAAGTTCTCACAGGTAAATGAGCTGCATAAAATTTGTACTGTTCTACCTTCTCCTAAACCTGTTTTGAGTTGTGAAAGAAATTTGGGAAGCCTGATCTGAACAAGTCTAAGGAATTACAGACTTTTGGTTTGTTTTCATTCACTATGCTTCAAACAACACTTTAATTTCTGTTTTCTCAGAAGCTATTTTCTACTATTGCAAGCTTTTCGAAGTGCATCAGGTTAGATCAAGTTTTCTTAACTTATTTTTACTGTGTCTTCTTGGTAATTTTAACCAAAGTTATCTGAAGAGGAAGTAATATATCCAGATATAACAAGACAGAATATCAGATGTTCCAGAAAAGAGAAAAGTACCGCCTTCTACCTGAGAAGTGGGACAAATCTGTAGTTGCTTCCTAGAAAAACTATCTCCATAGGAATCTGGGAGACACCAAAAATCTTGGACACTCTGCAAGGTTGGAGTAAAATGAATTTACAAGTTGATTAGACATTGGTATCAGCCACTTTAGTATCCCTGAGCTAAATCCATTGGTGCCTTGTTACAGCCCAGCTGCATGGAAGAGTTTGCTTTATCTGCTTGACCATAATGAGTTACAGGATGTTCTACAGTTTTCTTTACAAGCCCAGACCAAGGGCTTTCAAATTTGGACATTTCATGTCATTGCACAAACTTAAGGCCTTAAATCATTGTGAATTACTGTGTTAAAAGTAGACTAAATATTCCCTTCCACTATGTACTTAGGCTAGTGGCTACAGTCTCTCTCAAAAAATAAATATTTTCTGTGCCGGTTATGATGCTACAAATAAATTTCTTATAGCAAAATCTCTTTCAAATCATTATCTGGTAAAACCAAAAAAACTTCCAAAATAGAAGTCGGATAAAATAGAGAATTGGCCCCACAAAGAGTAGGAGCTTTATTTAGCAATAACAAATGTCATTAGGAGATGCTGAGTACACTTAGCACCTCTGAAATCAGGCTCTGGATTCATTTCACTTGACTGTTGAATCAAAATACAAGTTCTGGCAGACAACTGTAAGAGGCAGAATGGGCAAATGACTACTGCAGTGCAGCTTTAAAACTGGAAAATTAAATCTTCAGTTTGTATTTTTGAATAAAAGGTAAATATCTTACAAGATTCTCAGGATTGTGTGGGGGTAAAGTTCTAGTGAGAAAGCTTGCATGAGCTGGCAAAGGCAACTTTTCAATTTTCAGAAAAAGTTTAAATGTACATCTGACCTGGACTATGGTAGGGTGTGTTTAACCATCCTCCAGGGGCAGTGGACAAAAAGTAAAAGACAGAAAGAAAAATAGTTCAAAACCCTGGCGAGTTTCATCCTACTATCCCCTGTCTTGTCACACTACCTTGCATTTTATGTGATATGACATGATATATGTTAGCATAATTCAGAAAAATATGATGCAAAGTGATATGGCGTGGTGGAAATTTGGACAGAAAAAAAAAAAAGAAAAAAAAGACAGCAGAAGAACTGATCTTCCTTGAAGAATAATGCTGGTGTGTCTGGGGGAATGATGGATCACTTTGTTCTTCTTTCTTCTAAAACATTTACTATGTCACTAACATTTCATATCACTGCAGAATTACACCATACTGATAGCATATTGATAATCACAAGGACTCAGCAGGTCATCATCCTCAACACTAGAAGAGCAAAGAATGTAAAAGAGAGGCATATAACTCTGTATAACACAGGTCTGCACAAATGCAATCACATACTTGAATGTTCCTAACGTTACTGTTATGGACCAAAAGAAACATATAACTGTAGCAAAGGAGCTCTGAGACAAATTCACTGGTCCCAGGAAAATGGCAGGAGATTGTAACTTGTTAGCTACAGGTGTTTGATAAAGTTGAGAGCTCAGAGCATGAAAACTTATAAAATAGTGTAGAGATAAGACCTTAATAAATGTCAAAAATCCCCAAAACATTCTGGCAGGAGTGAAACATATATCACAGATAAAACACTTATGAGATGACATTTAGAAATGTAATCTTTCCTCTTTCTGTTTTAGATCACCTCAATATTTTATAAGACATAATCTAAAAACCAGCAAGGTAAAGCAGATTCTTACATTCTTTAGTAGAGTTTGAATAAGACCTTAGTGAAACAACAGAAGCCTTAGCTTTAGACAAAAGAAGTGTAATTGGGAAACTTCCCGTTGATTTCAGAGGACACTGGACTGGATCCACAGTAAATTGTCTTTTTACAGAATCCTTCACTGTAACAAACTTAATAGGACACATGTTAATTAGATCAAAAGTTGCTTTTGAGGTTTTTGTTGGATTTGTATGTTTGTAGTTTTTAAACGAGACTTCAGTCTGTTTCTGTGACTTAAATGCCTTTTTTTTTAAAAAAAAAAATTCCTCTGTTTCATTTATACATAAAAAGGAACAGCTTTTCTCCTGTCTTTTGGCAATCAGTGTTTTTTCCACTCAAGCAGCCTTCTATTTATTCTGTACGAAACTATTCACTCATGTGAAAAAAATTCTAGCTCTTCCAATTTTCGTTTAATTTGTTTTGGTATCTTGGAGTGACTCAGAGATTCAGTTTTTCCAAGTACATAATTTTTAGCTTTACTGCTTGAGTTGTAAGTAACACAGGAAACAAAAAGCAACAGCAGAATAACAAGGTACACAAAGAATATTGTTTTGTTACCAAAATTAAGTTCTGATAAAGTAAAAATCTGTTATGTAATGTTCCCTAGTGAATCAAGACACAGATATACTATAGGGGTAAGTGGTTAGTGATATTTTTTGTTATCACACTATGAAGCATTGAAAATTATTCTAATCTCCAAAACCAAACTTGTTAGTTTGTCCTGTTTTCCCATTTTTCAGTCTTCTCATTCATTGAGAAAAGGAAAATTAATACAATTAATCTTTAAGTCATCTTTAGAGATCTACCTACATCCAAACTGTTAACCTACCAACACTACCACATTGCATTTCACTACGACTGAGTCGGCTCTGCTCAGCCATGCATGGGCTCTGACTAACATACCACTCACTTTGCAGTCTATCCATTAGAATCTACCAGCATTCATAACAAATTAAGCACCCATTCTTTTGTGGGCAGTTTTTCTTTGTGACTGACGGAAATTATCAAAGACCAGCAGGAAATTCAAATAGTGCTCAGCTAATTCCAAAGACAGAATTAACATAGAGAAGACCCATCGGAGCATGATTCAAAATAATAGCCATTTTATACACATTTTTAGGGTAAGTACAGTTGTCCTTTAAATGTTTGCCTCTTCCACCCCCTCCCCCCTACACCTCCCTTCTCTTCTTGGCTGTACCTGCGCTTAAACAATTAAGACATCTAAATTTAAGTGAGATGAATGCCTCCCTAGGAAAACATACTAGAACAGAAATAATGTTAAGTCTAGAACAATGTCCATACTATGTTTTTGAAAAGGCATAGGTATGGAAAGTCAGAAAGCTGGGTCTTTAAAACAATATTGTCACTAAAGACCAATGAAAAAACAGGGAGGAAAAGGGGTATTGAGAAAGAAGGGTTGTTGGGAAACAGATATCAAAAGGGAGATTTTATTCTGTCACTGCATGCATAGCCATGCAATCCAAACAACAGTATTGGGAACTGAGAAGATGGTTTGACTATGACGTGAGTGGCCCAAATAAAATGAAAACTCAAAACCAAATGTGCAAACTGCAGTTACAATATAAGCATGATGAATGGATAGGAGAATAACAAATGTTCCAGGGTTTATGTCACTTCTTCTGTAAGACAGATATGTGTTCTACTCAAATCAAATTATCTGTGTCTACATGAGTCTATTACCTTCCTGCAACCTCCACCTCGTACTTTTGTTGGCCTTTATGACATCAACATTTTCCTTATTTTCTTCCCTTAATTGTTGTTTTTCTGTAATTGTTTAAGGCTTCTGTTCTGTTCTTTATGGACTTTTGGTGGTGGTCTGTACACAAAAGAGATTTCCTTTCTTCCTACTGTAGAATTGCAGTTTTAATGAACCTGTCAGATGTTCATTTCAAACAGCCCTCTCTTCAGATGCATTCATTTACTGCTTCTGACTGTTTGAAGGCTTACTGTTTACTTTTACAGACTGTTTCTTAAGGTATATCTCTTCAAAACAAACCTTCCAATTCTTTTTCAGGTTGCTTCTTTGAGGTATGTGGTCAAGGCACAAAGGAAACAAACTGTTATTTGAAGCATTGTGCTCTTTTCAACACAAGTTCTCTGATGCCTCAGGAGATCTGCAGCTGAGGAAAGAACTACATTTCTCTCCAACAAACAAAACAGCAAGGGATTCAGAAACTATTCCTTGGTGTCCTGAATAAAATGTTGATGATATTAGCTCTTTCTATCTGTCTTTATCAGTCTTTTATTCCCAAAACACACAGCGAAAACTTTCATCATGTTTCTGTTAGCTGGGGAACTTCTTGTCAGTTGAACAAGACAGGTGGTGTGGATGGAAAATCAGAGTTGAGGCTAAAGTCTTTCATTTCTGACATTCTATAAGGAAAAAAAGTCCCTTTGGCTAAGTTTTTACAGCTTCATGTGTGACATTTTGTCATTAAACTTGACTTGAGATTGGGTGCTATTTCTACCAGGATAAAGAAGAGAGAAATATGTCAGAGAAGCATACATGGGAGAAGCTCTCTGTTCTAAGGGTTGTTTAAATGCTGTTTTTGTTAATGCTGAAGAATGAAACCCACAGAATCACCACAGACTATAGGGGTTACTATATTTTTTTAAAAAAAGCATTGCTCCATATACTGTTGGAAGCTTTTTGCCTAACTCTGCATTGTCCAAACAAAACACTCAATAAATGATCAACAGAAGACTAAAAGTAGTAAAAAATTAAAACATGTAACATAAGAAAAAATATTCTTCAAATGAAATGTAATTTCTGGTAGTAAGTAACACAAATTTGATTAAAAAAAAAAAAAAAAGGCCTGGTGAATGAATTTTGGTGAACTAGGACAAAATAAAGGAGATAAAACTAAAAAGTGTGACCACTCAAAGTATTGCTAACGAGGCACTGGACCATATTTTGCAGAATCCCTTGGATGATAAGGCTAACAAAAAAATTGTGCTGTGCTTATTGCATTGATCTGGCTGGCTGGCTAAAATCACATGGCTTTGCTTACCCAAACAACTTAGATACAACAGAAAGCTGAAGATGTACTTTTGAAATGTTCAGCTGTGCAGTAAACACTGTTTTTCCCCTTACCAATGACTAGGCAAATATAACATTTTTTTCATAGGCTAATTAGACATATGAAATAGATTTTGGTGTCTGAACAGGATTTTAGCTTTGCCTCAAAGAATGACACAATTCAATATATGCATACAAAAAAAAAAAATGTTTTGGCATTTACCCAGTGTCTGGATCTTGGCGACTTCTACTTCTCAACTTGTACTGGTGAAAGATCAAGAGGTGGTCTCATCTCCCCAGCCCATGGCAGGGGGCTGGAATGAGATAATCTTCAAGACCCCTTCCAACCCAAATCATTCTATGACTCTATGATTCTATGATCTTTCAGAACCAAGACAGCCAGCATTGTTTCATTGTTTCCTTGTACAGTAGCCCTGTGATCAATATACTCACTGAGACTGTGGGACATTCATATTCAATTCCCTTATTCTCCTAAAGAGATTTGCATTCCTGTGAAAAAACATGTACTTGATTGGTTTAGCCATCAGGCTAGATAGAAGGTCCTCTGGGATGGGTGGATGGATGATGCTTGTGGCATGTTTTCCTTCTTGCCTGAAGCAACAATTTTGCATGCATGGCTAACATATTTTTATTGGGACCAAAATGATAAACGGGATTCAGTCACTGGAGGTTTATGTTTGTTCCTAAGGATTTTTGCATTTACATTTGGTGTACTCCATGTTTGTGGCTTATTTTGGGAATGAGGATGGGTAACTATGGGTAAAAAAATTATTAAAGAAAAACAATTTCTTCTGTCTCACTCATCTGTACTCTTTTTCTCTGTTTGATAATCAAAAAAAACCCACTAAACTTGTATTTACATATGTACACAAGATGTGCAATATGCTCAATAGCACACTGATATTTGTAATCATCCAATCATAAGGCTATTGGGTGCATTATGGAAACAACTAATAAGATGTTACAATTTGTATTACACATGTATTAGATTACACAGTTTGTATTTAAGGTCTGAAGTCTTTGAAAGTATACATAGTTGAAGAAAATTGCCTGTTTTTCTAGAGACATCAAGCCTGTTCAACCTCTGAGGATTGTCATAATAAGTTTAATACATCACTTTCTATTTTATTTTAAGCATATATATATAACTCAGGGACATTTGGTAACCAGGATAAGTCCTTGGAGTAGAGGCATGGGGGAAGGTATCACACAGAAACATTACCAATGCACAGATGGCTGTCACTTGGCCTTCAGCTTTAAACCTAATAGGCCACCTGAGGCAAGATGACATACATCCTGTCATATCACATGGCTTAATTGCAAGAAACGTTATCACAAAGAAGCATGGATTTTAGCATGAGCCAATGGTTATGCTGAAAATAACAATTTCCATGGCCACAGCCAGTGCTATTGAATTGAGGAGTTAGGTGTGGCTATTTACTAAATCAGTGAGAAATAATTGCCTTTTGTTTGGTGAGGCCTTTTATGAGAAGAGTTTATAGTAGTAAAATGCATGATAAGTATACATAAATTTAATCGCTCAACAAGACTCAGGTGTCAGATACTGTAAATTTAGTTTTATGTTCCTTTTAACTGACTGTTAGCATAACCAATTCATTTCACTAAATTCAGAAATTTTCTGGCAACAGTAAACCTATACGTCATTTTAATTTTTCTTTCAATATGCAACTCAGAATAAAACAGTGTTATGGGCAAAAGAAATAAATGCAGAATTCTTTTGCTCTTTAGAAGAAATAATTTTTGATTACTGAAGTATGAACATGTATCATGTTCGTCAATCTCTAAACAATTAACATGTGCATTGATTTCTGTTAAATATTATTGGAAATATACATGAAAAATCATTATTCTGTAGGCATGGACCTTCTGTCCCCAGTGGTTTTGAATGTGACATTTGGAAATAAGAGCTAGTAGTCATTGAAATGTGTGTTTAATTTAAATGATTCTTAATGTGAAATTGATTTTTTTTTGGTAGAAAATCAACTAAGCTACAGTTTTCTCTAAACATAACTCCCAAGAGATATAACAAGCTAAAACTTTCTTGTTGGCATTTATCAGAAGTTTGTTTTTTCCTGAAATGGTACCTGTGAAGACTATTCCATTTACACCGAGAAAGGAAGAGTGCTATTTTCTTGTACTTAAGTAATATAACTGATCACTTCATCTATCCATATTGCAGGATTGTCAATAAAGTTCTACAAATGCACTGTTACTGGAATATTTTTTCCAAATTTAGTGTTGCAGAGGTGTCCTTCAGTGCTGCAGATGCTGCCACTGTTTGGAGAATACTTAAATATCTGTGAACAGCTAAAGCTGCAACTCTCAAATATATTTCCAGTTAAGCAATGAATGTAATTATGTAGTCTAAACTGAAATGAGAATATGCTTTTCCTAACTTAAAAAATTCTGATACAAGCCCCCTACTTTTTTAGAAAAACAGTTATAGTACATCACTGGCTGGTCATCACTTTAGAAACTTGCCAATTCTTTCAGTGAAAGCATCTGAAGCTTCAGAAGGTGTTATGAAAAGAGAGTAATGATTTAATAAGACCTTAGCAGATCAATCCCAGAATAACCAAATTCTTTTTTACTTCAGCTAAGGAATAGATTGAACTAATATGTGAACATGTCCAGACTCTGCCTAAATCCTATCCAGGTACTGCTTTTCCTGTAGGATAATTTTCAGTAAAAACTTCTGATAAATATTCAGTTGGAAGAGACCATACCCACAGCTGAAATGCAAATCTCTAGTTGATTTGATACATTAAAATCCAAGCTTAAATCCTTATGTATATAAGTGAGTCCATTTTTACAAAGATTCCCTAAATGCAAATATGAAATCACACTGATTTCACAACTGAGATAGCTGTCATATCCACTAGGGGGGCAATGTCAGTCTAATAATATTTTTTTGACATTTGAACATTAAAAACTTAAACACCTGGAGGAGTATTTCTGGAATAACAGATAAGGATTGCTGTAGAAAAAAAAAACCTGCAATGCAAAGCTCCCCACCTTTGTCCTTCTTTCATCTACAGCGTATTCCTGCATCTGCTTCAATGGGGAAAAGTACACTAACCCTGTCACCACTCTGGTATGATTCCTAGAGACACTGAGAAAAACAACATAAATAAATAAAGCTAAGCTAAAGGTATGCAGAAGTTGTTTGCCTGCTCAGAATATAGGAAGGTCTTTGTATTACAGAGCATCCCTTCAAAATAAAATGGAACATTCTGACCCCACTGAAGTCACTGAAACAACATCTTTTCACTAGTGGTTCAGGATCTGTCCAGTGAATCTTAGATCTCCTGGTGCAAAAGACAGCCTCATGTTAAAGGAATAACTAATGCCAGTCCATTTTAGGCCAGGATTATATATGCTTTATTGATGAAGCTATATGCCATTTTAGAAGTTCTTACTTGCAACAGAATAATGTATTATCCCTTGATTTCGGTGGTCTATTAAAAATTCCATAAAACCTGATGTGAAAAGTGTTTCTTTTCACCATGTCCCACCTAAGTAGAAAAAGATAGTACAGTCTTTTTCTTTAAATCAAAAAAAGAGATAACAATGGCTATATTTATTAAACAAGTTTTTTTATGACTGTACAACAGCATTAGCTACTCAGACAAAGAAAGCTGAGTGATCTGCCAAACTGACAAGAGCTGATTTTGCCTGACTGTCTTAGTAACACTCACCGATTTTGTCTAGATTTTTCATCTGTTTAACTAGAAAAAAAAATATAGATTTCTGTCAATAAACTCTGTCAATTCCTTCCCTGACAAGATGTCTTCAGTGGGCAAGTAGTTTGAAGGAGGTTGTGGAGAGGAGGGAGCTGGCCTCTTCTCCCAAGTGACAGGGGACAGGACAAGAGGGAATCGCCTCAAGTTCTGCCAGGGGAGGTTCAGGCTGGATATCAGGAAAAAATTTTTCATGGAAAGGGTCATCGGGCACTGGCACAGGCTGCCCAGGGAGGTGGTTGAGTCACCTTCCCTGGAGGTGTTTAAGGAACGGGTGGATGAGGGGCTGAGGGGCATGGTTTAGGGAGTGTTAGGAATGGTTGGACTCGATGATCCAGTGGATCCTTTCCAACCTAGTGATTCTAAGATTCTATGAATGCTGAAAAATAAAAACCCCAACCATACAAAAAAGGATCTTGTTTGTTTGTAGCCAGAGCATGGTAGTCAAATGGTATAGATTTTTAAGCATTTAAAATAAAGTAAATCTGAGTGGAAAAGTGAAACTTAGACAGGATTGTTGAGTATCTGTTTAATTTCTTTAAAACTTACAGGTCACATTCATTCTTACAAGCAATCTGCTAGTTTAGGTAGTACTATTTCAGGAATTTGGCACATTATCCTCTGTAAATTATATTTCCACATATAACAATTCTCACAAAGACCAGTGACACTTATCACTGTAAATATTGAGCAAACAAATATGAAAATAGGTAAAATACTCTTCAGTTTACTTATTTTACTTCCTAAAAAAATCTGTTTCACTTGAAGCTCTTCCAGTGTTATGGAATATGGTCGATGAATGGCAAAACCACAAGTATGACTATGTCAAACATGATGCAGGTCCAGCAGTCCCCATCCTTTGTATCAGAGGTGTGAGGAGAGAAGGCAGGAAACCTACTGACAATCTTAGTGTGGTACATCAGTTCTCTGTCCCTGAGACAGTTTACCTAGTGACAGGTACCAGCAGGGTAGCTACTGCAGGGTTTGGGGAGCTGGAAACATTGCTGGCTGGGCAGTGCCCTCACTCACACTGGATGAACCCTCAAGGTACTCCCACAAGAGGAGCAGAGCAGGTCTGCCTGTGTTAATCTCAGGCACAAACCAGATCTCCAAGCAGGTTCAGGGCCAGGTCAGCAAGGGGAATTCAGGCAGGGAGCAAAGACAAGGATCTGAGCAGCTACCAGGACGGGAGGGAAGGTCCCAGAAGATCTTCTGTCAGCTTGCTTACCATGTGTTCACAACAGCCTAATCCAGGCACGCAGCTACACTGAAATAGAACTGACCTTGCACACGAGATGCCAGCCTCCAGCAAGGTGGTGAGACTGCACATCATGCTGGTGCTTTCAGCACCTGGATACAATCTGGTACACCTGGACACAACCTGATACACTTGGACCTGTGTGCAGTTTGGAAACAGGTAATAACAAATGAAAGAGCTTTATAGTAACAGGAGAACTGTTCACAATGTGCCAAGTTGAACATGAACATGAGCAGCAATGTGCCCTTGCTACAAAAAAGATTAATGGTATACTGGACTGAATTAGACAAACTATAGCCAGCAGGTCAAGGGGGATGATCCTTTCCATATACTCATCACTACTGAGGCCACACCTGGAGTGTTGCATCCGGTTCTGGACTCCAGTGCAAGAGAGACATGGACATACTGGAGAGACTCCAATGAAGGGCCACAAAGATGATGAAGAGATTGGAGCAGCTTTTTCATGAGGAAAGGCTGAGACATGTGAGACTGTTTAGCCTAGATAAAAGTCTCAGGAGAGGTGTTGTTATTAAATAATGAGTACATAAGTAATATACATATATAAATATATACTATATTATAGTGTGTGTATATATATAGATAAAATAATAAATATATAAATACCTGCAGGGAGGATGAAAAGAGGATAGAGCCAGGGCTAGAGGCAATGAACACAAATTGAAACACAAGGGCTTCCCTCTGAACCTCAGGAAACATTTTTTTCACTGTGAGGCTGATGGAACACTGGCGCAGGTTGCCCAGAGATGTTGTGGAGGTGGTGTGGAAAGGAATGGTGAATATTCCCATATCCCTGCTAAGTTAGAAACCCTCCTCAAATGTGGCAGTTTTAGTGTTTTGGGACTTGTCAGACAGTGAATGCAGGCTCCTATTCAACAGGCTTTCCTTACTATCCTACAGTGTTTAATTACTTTAATACATAAAAAAGGGAAGGAGATAAGAGGGTAGGAGGGTTCCTCTTTTTCACCGGACGCTGATTTAAAATAAAGTAGTAGATGTCACTACATTGTGAAAGGAACTTGAGCCTGCAAGTGAGATATGGGCACACTCCTAAGTACTCCAGTCATTTGAGTACCTACTTTGGGGATCCTCTTTGGACTCACGTGTATTGAAAATGAGACACTAGTGCAGAAGGCACTCAGGAGACTAAAACATTAACTGTAGTCATTATGGAACTGAGGTTCCTTCATAAGTTAGCTGATGTCATATTCATGACCTTAGATTTGTAGTACCTGCCTATATTTAATTTATTTAGGTTCTTAGGTCTTCTTTTTAAATCTTAATACATCATCACACCTTTATCCTTTTAAATAGTTACCTTCTTTTTTAAAAAAAATATTTAATCACTGTCTATCTCCAACCTCCTGCCTTGCAGCTAACAGGATCATTTCGTGACCAAGTGTCTGACTGAGTGAAAATTTGGAATGTAGATAGCTCATTAAGAAGGTAACATATTGGAGTGGTACTATATTTAGGATTAATTTGGATGGCTGGCAAAACGATGATTTAGACATCATCTGTTGCTGATGGTCATTTGCGATATTACTGTGCTGTTCTTTGTGACACCTTAATGAAAGTCATCAAGAACACACTAAAGAAAAGGCTTAACATCCTAAACATCAGGTTTTAAGTACAGACATTTCCTGAAATAGTTCTAGATCACATTTCTCATTAACTTTTCTTGTGTCTTTCTGATGTGGCTTTGCATAAGTCTACTTTTAATGCCATTTAAACCGGTGACTCTCTAGAAACTAGATAAAATGCATTGCATTTAAAATCTTTCCAGACAGAATAAGCATTTGGCCAATTTTTTTCTTCTTTTTCCTTGCTTTAAGGCAGCAACTTGTTCATTCATTGATCCTTCATCTATGAAAAAAAAAGATGAACATGTGCATTTAAATGGCTGCTATGCACTGATTCTATTGACTATAGCTACTGATAGCTGGACCCTTTCCCATCACTGAAAGAATATCCTATTTCTTCTGTAATCACTCATATGTCTTTTTTTTTTTTTTTTCCCCAAAAAGAACAAATAGTCAACGGGGATAGGATTAATTACTTTGAAATTTTTCCCAAAGAAACTGTATGAGAAAAAAGAAAAAAAAAAAGAGCAGTAATCTTAATACAACACAGAACTCCAAAGAATTCACATCACAGGTATAGCTTTAAATGGCCATTAGTTAATACCATAGTGAGGCCTTCATGTAATGTCACACATATATATATATTTATGTATATATTTATATCATGAAGTAGAAGCAGATAATTTTTCTGCCATCAAAACTGCTTTAATAAGCTACTTGTCCCTTAAGTCAACATGGATTATGGTGTTAGCTACCTTTACTTCTGAATATGGCAGTTAAAGATAAATCTGGTACTTAGAGGCCTGTCAGTTTTATTGGTTTAATAATTAGATATCCTAACATATGTGAGTATATACATATTCAATGGAAATAAAAAACTAGCCATAGTGAAGAGATTTCATACATATTGGGAGGTCAAGAAGCCCATCAAATTGCAACAAAACCAGTGACTACAAAAATAACATCCATGGGAAGGTATATTGTGTCTATTACATTAAAAAGCAATAAACAAAGATGATTTATAATCCCTGTCATACTCCACTACTGGGAACTCTATAGGGCCTGTGATATGAAAAGACATGTAGAACAGTTCATATCAGATAAGTCAACACCTGTAGTGTGAAGGAAAATTAAATAAAAAATATCTTGTGGAGCCAAAACACACTTTGGCAGAACAGGGAGACCCAGGCACTTTTTATATTAAACCCCACAGCTGAGCTAGCGTGTGCACTAGCAAAGAAAAGGGCTAATGTGAATCAGCTCACACATCTTTATGGCCCTCTACTATATGCCCAATCTGGTACAGCTGCAAAGACAATGAGAGGACAGCTAATCCTCTCACCCTGAAGTACCTGGCCATTTGGTGGTCACCATGGCCACTGCCTTATGCCCCTTGGTGACTGCCCAGAAGGGTTGATAACAGAATACTTAGGAAGAATATGTGTGAATCAGAATCTGGAAGTGAAAAACAGGATTGCAATACCTCTGTCCTTAATTGACTCAGTCCCACTCTGTTATCAAAGGAAGAAGAGTGGGGGCTCTGCTTGCTACCAACTTTATTAGATCCTAAAATAGACAAATATACAGGCAATGAAAACAAATATTATGTCTTTCTATACAAGATGGATGCATCAGAATGTTTCTGAAGCCCTTATTTAGTGTATTCTCATAACTCACTACAAATCAGTTTTGAGTTTAAAGTTTTCTGACTCCAGGACCTATGACAGAATTCATTCAAAGGGAAAAAATAAACAAAAACTTTAACAGCAAAGATATTTTTTGCCAGATCACCAAAAAAAAAAAAAAAAAAAAATCATTGGACTTTTCATTTTGAAGAAAATCAGAGAATATTAAAATCAGAGAATTATAGGAGGCTTTGGGCTGGAAAGGACCTTCAAAGATCATCTAGTCACTCATCTCCCTGTCATGAGCAGGTACATCTTTCACTAAATAGGTTGTTCAAAGGCCTGTCCAACCTAATTTTGAATACTTCCAGAGATGGGGAATCCACAACTTCTCTGAATAGATCGGGTTCCTCAAATCTCTTTAGATCTCTTTAGATCAGATTCCTCAAAACCCCATCCAACCTACCCTTGAATGTTGCCAGGGATGGGGACTCAAATACCTCCCTGGGCAACCTGTTCCAGTGTTTCACCATCCTCATTGTAGAAAATTTCTTCCTTGTATACAGTCTAAATCTACCCTCTCAGTTTTAAAATAATTGCTCCTAGTAAAAACCTCTCTTCATCTTTCTTATAAGCCTTATTTTATATATATATATATATAAGAAGACCACAATAAGGATGGGATATCATCCAGAGTGATCTGCACAAGCTGGAGAAATGGGCCTGTGTGAACCTCATGAGGTCCAACAAAGCCAAGTGCAAGGCCTTACACCTGGATCAGGGCAATCTGCAGTTAAAGTACAGGATGGGGGATGATGTGATTGAAAGCAACCCTGCAGAGAAGGACTTGGGGGTACTGACTGATGAGAAGCTTGATGTGAGCCAGCAATACACCCTTACAGCTCAGGCCAACATTATCCTGGGCTGCACCAAAAGAAGTATGGCCAACAATTGGAGGGTGGTGATTCTGCCCCTCTATTCCTCTCTTGTGAGACTTCATCTGGAGTATTGTGTTCAGTTCTGGAATCATAGAATCATAGAATCACTAGGTTGGAAGGCACCCACTGGGTCATCGAGTCCAACCATTCCTAACACTCCCTAAACCATGCCTCTCAGCACCTTGTCCACCTGTCCATTAAACACCTCCAGGGAAGGTGGCTCAACCACCTCCCTGGGCAGCCCGTTCCAGTGCCCGATGACCCTTTCCATGAAAAATTTTTTCCTGATGTCCAGCCTGAACCTCCCCTGGCAGAGCTTGAGGTGATTCCATCTTGTCCTGTCCCCTGTCACTTGGGAGAAAAGTCCAGCTCCTTCCTCTCCACAACCTCCTTTCAGGTAGTTGTAGAGAGCAATAAGGTCTCCCATCAGCCTCCTCTTCTCCAGGCTAAACAACCCCAGCTCTCTCAGTTGCTCCTCATAAGGCTTGTTCTCCAGCCCCCTCACCAGCTTCGTTGCTCTTCTCTGGACACACTCCAGAGCCTCAACATCCTTCTTGTGGTGAGGGGCCCAGAACTGACCACAGTACTCAAGGTGCGGTCTCACCAGTGCTGAGTACAGAGGGAGAATCACCTCCCTGGACCTGCTGGTCACTCCGTTTCTGATACAAGCCAAGATGCCATTGGCCTTCTTGGCCACCTGGGCACACTGCTGGCTCATGTTCAGTCGGCTGTCAACCAACACCCCCAGATCCTTCTCCTCCAGGCAGCTTTCTAGCCAGAAGTCTCCTAGTCTGTAGCACTGCATAGGGTTGTTATGCCCCAAGTGCAGGACCTGGCACTTGGCCTTGTTAAACCTCATGCCATTGGCCTTGGCCCAGCTGTCCAGTCTGTTCAGATCCCTTTGCAGAGCCTCCCTACCCTCCAGCAGATCCATGCTTCCACCCAGCTTAGTGTCGTCTGCAAACTTGCTAAGGGTGCACTCAATGCTTCATCCAGGTCATTGATAAAGACACCAAACAGGACTGGACTCAGTACTGAGCCCTGGGGAACCCCACTTGTAACTGGCCTCCAGCTGGAGTTAACTCCATTTACCACCACTCTCTGTGCCCGGACATCCAACCAGTTTTCAAACCAGTAGAGTGTGTGTCTGTCCAGGCCAGAGGCAGATAGTTTCTGAAGCAGAATGGTGTGAGAAACTGTGTCAAAGGCTTCATTGAAGTCTAAAAAGACTACATCCACAGCCTTTCCCCCATCCAATAGTTGAGTCACTTTGTCATAGAAGGCGATCAGGTTAGTTTGGCAAGATCTGCCTTTTGTAAACCCATGTTGACTGGGCCTGATTACCCAGTTCTCTTGCATGTGCTTCATGATAGCACTCAAGATTACCTGTTCCATGACTTTCCCCGGCACTGAGGTCAGACTGACAGGCCTGTAGTTCCCTAGATCCTCCCTGCAACCTTTCTTGTAGCTGGGCACAACATTAGCCAGCCTCCAGTCCAATGGAACTTCCCCAGTCAGCCAGGACCGCTGGAAGATGATGGAAAGGGGTTTGGAAAGGACATCCGCCAGCCTCTTTAATACTCTTGGGTGGATTCCATTTAGCCCCATAGACTTGTGGGTATCTAGCTGGGCAAGCAAGTGTCTAACCACCTCCTATTGGATCATAGGAGCCTCATTCTGCTCCTCTAACTCCTGAGTTTGTACACAGGGGGAACAACTTCCCTTACTATTAAAGACTGAGGCAAAGAAGGCATTAAGTACCTCAGCCTTGTCCTCATCCCTTGTCATGGTTGTTCCTCCTGCATCCAATACGGACTGAATATTCTCCCTAGTCCTCCTTTTCTTGTTAATATATTTGTAGAATGATTTTTTATTATCTTTCACAGACTTAGCCAGTTTGATTTCTAGCTGGGCCTTAGCCCTCCTGATTTTTTCCCTGCACGATCTCACTTCCTACTTGTAGTCTACCCAAGATGCCTATCCCTTCTTCCAAAGCTCATAGACATTCCTCTTCTTTTTAATATCTCTCAAGATCTCCCTACTCAACCAAGCTGCTTTTTATCCCCCACCGGCTCCTTTTCCGGAACATGGGGATGGCTTGCTCCTGAGCTGCTAGGATTTAATTTTTGAAGAGCACCCAGCACTCGTGGGCTCCCCTGACCTTAAGGACTGTCTCCCATGGGACTTTGCTAACCAGCCTTGAATCCTCAACATAAGAAGGATATAGAACTGTTGGAACGGGTCTAGAGGAAGGTTAAAAGGATGATCAGAGGGCTAGAGCACTTCTGGTATGAGAACAGGCTGAAAGTTGGGTTTATTCAGCCTTGAGAGCAGAAAGCTCCAAGGAGACCTTATAGCGACCTTCCAGTAACTGAAGGAGGCCTACAAGAAAGCTGTGGAGAGACTTTCTAGGAAGGCATGTAGTGATAGGATACAGTACTTCAGGTGGGACTGTAAAAGAATGGAGCAGAGAGGGAGAATAACCTCCCTCACCATGCTGGCCAGGCTTCTTTTTATGCAGACTAGAATATAACTTGCTTTCTGGGCTGCAAGTGCATATCACTGACTCATAGTCAGTTTTTCATCTACTGATATCCCCAATTCCTTCTCAGCAGGGCTTTTCTTAGTCCATTTATCTCCTAATCTACATCAGTTTGGGGGATTGCTCCAACCTATGTGCAGGATCTTGTTGTACTTGTCCTTATTGAACGTCGTGACGTTCACATGGGCCCACCTGTCAAGGTCCCTATGAATGGCATCCTTTCTCTTGGTCATGTCAACTGCACTGCTCAGCTTAGCATTGTCTGCAAGCTTGCTGAAAGTGCACTCAATCCCACTGTCTCTATCATTAGTCAAGATATAGAACAACAATTATTCCAGTACTGACTCTTGAGGGACATCAGTCAGTACTGGTTTCCACTTGGACATAGAGGCATTGCATGTAACTGTTTGGACATGGCTATCCAACCAATTCCTTATCCATCCAACAGTCCACCCATCAAATCCACTTTTCTCCAATTTAGTGGCAAGAATGTTGTGGAGGACTCTATCAAAGATGTTACAGAAGTCCAAGCAGGTGACATTTGCAGCTCTTCCCTTGTCCAATGATGCAGTCACTGCATTGTAGAACAGCAATAGACTAGTCAGGCATGATTTGCCCTTGGTGACATCATGTTGGATGTCTCTAACCACCTCTCTCTCTACCAGATGTTTTGACATATTTTCTAGAAGGATCTGTTCTGTGATCTTAGTGGGCACTGAGAAGAAGCTGACTGGTGTGTAGTTCCCAGGGTCCTCCTTATTACCCTTTATAAAAACGAGCGTGATATCCCGTTCTCTCCAGTAACTGGAGACAGTCTGACTGCCATGGCTTTTCAAATATGTTGTAGAGCTTAGCAACTATACCTGCCTGTTACCTCAGGATCCTGGGAAGAGAAATTCATCAACGGAATACACACAATATTCCCTCTAGTTCCTTTAGTTGTGATATTTTTTTATTTCATCCCCTTCTCACATAATAAGGACATAAGTTCAGATGCATGTTGCAAAATCAGTAAGTAAAAATGTTTGCCTAAAATGAGAGAAAAAAGTGATGAACAGGAGTGGAATGAGGAAAAAAAAAGAAAGACGACACCTTTCTATGTGTAGCATTGAGGCCAAACAAAGGAACTCTTCCTTAGGAACTGCACGTATACAGAATATTTTTCGAAGGTTTTCCATCCACATTTCAAACACTCCCTGTTGGCTCTTCTTGTTTTTTCCTGATTAAGGGAGCAAAACCACATGTTCCTTGAGATTTATGAGTGCCTTCTATCTAACCTGCTACTCCTATGTGAAGACTATTCTGACCAGTTCTGATGTTTTCTGTTTACTGTGCAATGAGTTTTTGAATGAAGACCTCACTGCAGAGAATTATGCTGAGAGTATAACCTTTCTTTTGTTCAGATAATGCAGTAACTTCACTCTGGGGCTGAAATTTAATGGCACTGAGTTCCCTGCTGTGCTCTGTACAAAGACTTGCAGAAAGATTACCTCGGTGCACACAGACAGTAATACTTTTAACATGCTAAAATTTAATCAAATTATTTAATAACAGCAAAGAGAAATGAGGAGAGACACTTTCACTGACCTTTTCTGGTGAGAGTTCTGAAATTAGTTAACTAATTTATTATTTTAAAATGATTCAATTTAAGTTCCAGTATTATCTGAATGCTCTAAGCCCAGTCAGAATGGTACTGTGAAAATTCATTTTACTTCTTAACCCCAGCCCCAAAGGGTTAACAGGCAAATTGACAGTATAAACATGGAGTCAAAGAAAGCACATCCTAAAACTGACAGTAGAACAGTATTCTACTGATATTAGAAGGTAGTGAGTTAGTGGTGTGTCTCTTCTACTTCTTCATGCTTCTTTAAACACATTTAATACAAAAAACCCCAAAATTAATGAACAAAATCCTTCCAAATATCCTTCTTTTCTTCTTCCAAAAATCCTTCTTTTTCCTTGTTTGGCATTTTATCCCTAATGCTGAAAAGCCAGTGTAACTCTTTTGATTTCAACAATGAAGAAAGTATTTCTTTTTGATCCAGAGTCATGATCCTAGCTGTTGCTTTAGGAAACAAGGATTTAGTAACAGCTGTGGCCAGACAGTTGTGAGAAGTCCAGAAATCTATCAGAGTAATAACCACAGTATCTCAAACTTAGTCAAATAAAATAAATAAAGTAAATATTTTTTCATATTTATACAACTCTCAGAAAATTTTTAGTGTTTAAATAATTTAAAACTTATCTTTCTTCTATATGAATCTTATTTTTTGAGAAATAGTGAGTCATTGATACAACATTCCTTCAAGACACTCAGATAAGCTGTGCTGTAGTTATTTGAACATTCTTATCTCACCGATTTTTTTTTTTAACAGAGAGCCATTCCTAATCATAGAAGTACAGTATTATGGAACAGTTTAAGTTGGAAAAGACCCTTAAAATCATGAAGTCCAATTGCAAACCTAACACTACCAAGTTTACCACTCAACCGTGTTCCCGAGAACTCCATGTATACGTCTCTTAAAACCTTCCAGGGATGGTAACTCAACCACTTTCCTGGACAGCTTGTTCAAATTCTTGATAACCATTGCAGTGAACAAATTTTTCTAATATCCAATATAAACCTCCCGTGGAGCAACTTGAGGCCGTTCCTTCTATTCTTATCTTGGGAGAAAAGACAAACAATCATTTAACGACAGTCTCCTTTCAGGTGGTTGTAAAGAGCGATCAGTCTTCCCCTCTGCCTCCTCTTCTCTAGACTAAACAGCCCCAATTCCCTCAGCTGCTTCTCATAGGACTTGTGCTCTATATCCTAGAAGTGACAGGGCCTGAGGGACAGACCTAAAACGATATAGGTGACCCATAGATGATTCATACTGCATTGCTACATATACTGTTTAATCTGTAGCTTCTCACATTGCTATTATCAGTAGAATTGTGCTATGTTGCTCTTAAATACAGAGAGTGTGAGAAAATGTATCATGGTCACCATTATCAGTAGAATTCTGTTGTGCCACCTTACTTACAGATTCTCTAACATGTGCAGAATGAAAATAAGACCATCAACACCCTGGCTGGCCAACCAGCATGAGCATAAGAACTGTGTGAAAAGAGAGGAACCCTGCAGGAATGCTGGTCCTCAAAAGCCCCTTGGTTTAAAGATAAGAGTTACCGAGCTGCTTCCTTATCTTCTCTCTTGGGACCTTGGCCATGCTCCACAAGTTGGGGGGCAGTGAGCAACTACCTCCAGAAACTCTAATTTTTAGAATGATGTAAGTTGTTTGTTCAAAGATATAAAAGCTGGACCCTTTTGCCGCAATCTTTGGAGACCTCATCTACGAGTGGATGCATTATGTTGGACCACCCAATTGTCCAGGACAGACTCTCCAAATCCTCACTATATTGTTTTAGACCTGTCACTTAGAGCTGGCTGGCTGTATGTTTTCATGGGAGCTCTGTTTGAGTTGCCACATCTTTTTTGTTGAATATAGAGGACAGAGCTTTCTACTGGGTAGATAACATAGCCAAGTTCCTCCTGAGAGGATGAATTAACTGAACTATTTTACCTTTTGGGCTGGCAGGTTGACTACAATCTTCCTACATGCCCTTCCTGGTGAGTTGATGTGTGAACTGGCTGATGTGCCGTGTCCTGTTTGCCCACTCTGTTCCCAGCCCTCCTGGTCACTAGAGTTCCCTAGAATGCTTTTTGAAGGTGGTGAGGGAGGGTGGCTGCCCACCCTGCCCACCATTGCTGTGGCAACGCCCATGCATCGTCAGTGTCTCCTGTGAGAGCTGCTAGCTCTTAGTTGGTCTCTCCGCCACTCTGGCATTTTCCTGCCTCAGGAAAACCTCTGTGTGCCAAGGTCTGCTGCTCTGCTGAGGATCAGGCTGACTCTGGAGCAAGTGTCTCTTGAAGACCTTATAATGAAGTTGAAAAGACACAAGATTTATAAACAGAGATTTGTCAAAATAAGTCATGTGAATGAATAGAGGTTACTGCCTCTGTGTGAGCAATAGGAACTTGGCCAGCTATTGTGTTAATATTTGGGATTGTGTACTGAAAATTAATATTTGCTGGCCACAGTGCTTTAACAATGCAGTAGGAAGAGAATTTGCCTATTTATCAGTATCATTATCTTTAAAAAACTGGTTGGAAAATAACCATTTAAACCTCATATTGAACATAATCTAAAAAATTCACTGTGAAAATGATAAATCCAAAAGCTAATTACAACAACTGTTCAAACATAGAGTCATTTGAGACCAAGTCAACTGGCTTCAAATATGTAATTTCTGGGTGCTAGTTGCCACAAATATTTTGGATGAGTGTGTTTTGTCATTGATGGGAGGACAAAGCAATATTGTCTGTATTACACTCTGGTGATACTACCAGGGCACAGAGCTACCTTCACCTCAGCCCTCCTCAAACCTCTAGAATCTGTTTTAGGGACCAGGGGATCAACAGGGTCATACTTGCACCTGTAATTAATCAATTCCTGGGCTACTTCTCTGCAAGTCCACATCTTCTTATTTGGTGTTCAACTGTATCAGCTGGGTGTGAGTCCTTCCAGAGCAGCAGACATTTTCTTGCTCTGTGACTTAGACTGAATTTTGCCCTGTAGCTGGATACCTATGGGTATCAAGTAATCCAATACCTCCCTTATTAAAGGGGTTATTTCTTCTGGGTGTACCAACACTATCATTGGGGACTCCTCACCAGGGCCCAACCTCTGCTCGTGCATCATCTGTGGGCAAGCTGCCTTCTGCATGCTTTTGACCAATTGGTCCATCGTACTGATGATGCCAAATGCCCCCTCACCAGGGGTTCTGAGCTTCCCACCCAGTAAATGGTACACTGGGTCAAAGACCAGGGGCATGATGTTTACCCGTTGTAAGAAAAACACCTGAGACCCAGTAGCCTTTGCCTCTTTTTAGCTTAACAACATCTGATCACCCCTGGTTATAGGCAACCTCCAAATGTATCCTGTTTCTGTCTCATTAGGAGTTCTGACAAGTTCCTTTTTCAGTTTCACTATTTCCATAGCTGTATAGAGAAATTCCTTAGTTGTTACTTGTGGTGACAACTGTTCATCATTATAGATGTACTCAGATTTAACCAGGGGTCACAATGGGAGTGGCTTCATTTTGTCTAGTCTCTCTTGGGCAGCCATTAAGTCATCGAGAGGGTAGTGTGCATTGCCATTTCCTGACTCAGAGTGGAGCACATCGCCATTTTCTGATCTAGAGCACAATGCCTCATTGCAGTGGCGTTCGCAAGAAGCTGTTTCTCAAAACCATCCTTCAGCTGTCTCCTCTGACTTCTTTCCTGCTCAAGCTGTTGTTTTAAGTCCATCTTCTGTCCTTGAAGGGACTGAATAAGGTTCTGAAGGGAGTCAACGAGCTGAAACTCTGCAGGACCATGAAAATGTATATCCTCTACAGCCACAGCCAAACTAGCATGCCAAAAAGCACAATCTCTCTTCCTTTTCCAGACTTGACTCTTGCATCTTCCTGGAAAGCACTTATCTGATCAACTACACTTTGCAAATTGTACCAGTTTCCTTGAGTCCAGTCCAACCCAGGAACCGAGAGTTGTGTTTTATACTTCTCTAAAGTTAAACAGCACTTCTTTTCCCAAAGGAGAACTTCTGCTATCACCTATTTTGTCAAATAAGAAGAAAGACAGAGAGCTATCATCTGAGGAAAGTCAACACACAAGTAAAAGCAACTCTCACCCCTTATTTTCTAGAGAGGTTTCACGTAGATAGCAAACTGAAAACCAGCACAATCCACATAAACAGAAAACAGACATTTGGTATGATAGGAAGGAAGGAAGGAAGGAAGGAAGGAAGGAAGGAAGGAAGGAAGGAAGGAAGGAAGGAAGGAAGGAAGGAAGGAAGGAAGGAAGGAAGGAAATACTTCTATAGCACTTGCCCTGGGAGATCTCTGTTAGCTAGCATGACCTCATTGTAACCATCCTCCCTTAACGTTTCAGCTCTGGGCTAGAAAATACAGGATTCCTGTGAGCAACTTTTATGCTCTTAAGCTAAAAGTTAGGGACTGAGGCATATATCTATACATGCACATAACCATACATATTCATGAAAGGCAGCAGATCACATTGCAAAATGCCGGGTAAAATTTTCTCAACCTTCACCGTATTCTCTGAACATCTAACTTCACTTCACATTGTAACATTTCACTAAAGAACATCTTCTATCCCTTGCACTAATATACTCTTTTTTTTCAATAGTAATTTTAATTAATTCATCCTCTCTGACATTTGCATTTGTCTTTAAATGCCACTAGATAACAGAGTTTTAATCATTCCAAATAGCTTTTTAATTATAGACCTAATTACTTTTGCAGAAGGTTAAGCTGCACAAACAGCAATAAAACTGTTTGCTTGTGCTCTGTGTTAAAAATGATGTAGTGTCTTCTCATTAGGTATTCTGTAAACTTGTTCGGTCAGTTTTATGTGACATTTGGAAAGACCCCCCAAACTGTCTATTTGAAGGCTGGAATTACATTCTAGGACAGCTTAACACCCAGCTGTGTGGAACAGCCATTGATCTTTAAATTAATTATGAAATTAAAGTTAGGAATTCTTTTCTATTGCAGTGGTCATTTTGGGCTGATATGTTTGAAAATGCATAGGTACAAGGCAACTACAGTCTTCCTGTTGGATAAAAGGTTTGTGCTTTGTAAAAGCTTCTCATGTTTTTGTTTGATTTTTGTTTGTTTGGTTTTTCTCTGAATATTTTCTACTGCTGTTGAAACCCTGCTGAGCTAATGGAAAGGAGTTTTTTGCTGGAGATATTCTATGCCTCTACTGGAGGGTAGCCAGTTTTTGTGAACAAAACCAGGAATTAATTTATGTGTCACACTTGCCATATTCTTCTTGAAGGACAGTTCAATCTTTGCAGATAAAGAAGGTCTGAATAAGACCTCTGTGGGCAGAAGTTCCTTCATTCCTGTTGAAAGGCATGCCAAGTACCTTTACATTTTATGATGTTACTATTATACTAGAACAGCTGTCTAATTACATAGCTTAATATGTACATCAACAGCTGCTATTTACAGTATCTTTAAAAAAATCACAAAGCTAAATTTAGCTCAGAAAGCTGAAACTTGCATACTTTTCTGCTCCTCTAGTACAAATGGGCTAATTAGAATTGAAAATTCAGAATATATCCTACACCTGTGGGCTTGATTCCCATTTGATAGCCTATATCTCACTGAGGTTCAATAATCTCAACACGCCAACACATCGTCTTTCAGATTTCATTCCACCCTTGAGCCTCCTAATCATTTAATGATGTTAATATGCATGTGTTAGGTGTACTTTTCCACTTTTTCTGTTTGGTTCTATTCTTGTGAACTTTACTGTTAGGTTGTGCTGTAACGGTTGCTTTAGAAAAACTAAAATCTCTTCTAAGGCAAGAAAAAAGAATTCAAATTCTCTTATCCATCAATGCCACACATAAAAAGTACATGGTTGAAATTACTGATGCAATTGCAAGCATCTCATTACCAAATCACTTGGTAGACCACTCAGTGGATAAGGAATTGCCTGGATGTTTTCACTCAAAGAGCTGAAGTCAATAGCTCAGTGTCCAGGTAGAGACCAGTCATGAGTGGTGTCCCTTAGGGGTCCGTATTGTCATCAGTATTATTTAATGTCTTTGTCGGGGACATGAACAGTGAGATTGAGTGCAATCTCGACAAGGCTGCAGATGACACCAAGCTAATTGATGTGGTTGATACTTTAGAGGGAAAGTATATCTTTCAGAAGGACCTTGATGGGCTAAAGACATGGATCCATATGAACATCATTAAGTTCAACAAGGTGAAGTGCAACAAGGTCCTGCACATGGGTTGAGGTAATCCCAAAGTTGGACAAAGGCTAGGTAATGAGTGGATTGGGAGTTGCTCTGCTGAGAAGGTTTTGGAGGTATTGGTAGATGAAAAACTGAATATAAGCCAACAATAGGGCTGCATCAAAGGACTTGTGGCCAGCAGGTCAAAAGAGGTGATTCTCTCCCTCTTCTCTGCTCTCATGAGACCTACCTGGAATATTGCATTCAGTTCACACACACCCCAGGAAACACATGGACCTATTTAATTGGGTCTAGTGGAGGGCCACGAAGATGATGAAGGGGTTGAACCACCTCCCATATGAGGACAGGCTCAGAGAACTGAGATTGTTAAGCCTAGAAAAGAGAAGGCTCTGGGGAGACAGTATAGCAGTCTTCCAGTACTTAAAGGGGGCCTATGAAAGGGTCTTTTTATCAGGAGATGTAGTGATAGGGTAAGGGTAGTGATTTCAAGCTGAAAGAGGGTAGAGTTAGATTAGATATTAGAAAGAAAATCTTTACTGTGGGGGTGGTGAAGTAGTGGAATATGTTGCCCTGAGAATTTGTGGATGCCCCTTCCCTAACACATGCAGAATCTATGGCTAAAACATGTGTTATTTCTTCTTCATTAAATGAGATATGAAATGTTTTGCTTTCCCAGAACCTGAGGATAATAAAGAGTAAGACACTCTACAGTATATTGCCTGGTTTCTTCTAATTTTCTTAAAATGTTTGTTATTTAAAAAGAAAAAAAATAGTATATGAAACAATGCTGGTGCCATAGCATTTTGTGACAGTATTTTGCTCATACAGGTATAAATGAACATAACGTTATCATGAATTGTAGATGTAAGCATTGTCATTGTCAATTTCCACTCTGGAAAAAATACTATTAAGCAAAAGTCAGTAGCAGAATATTTGTTTGAATACTTTATATGCATGGAGTAATGCTGAGACCTGTAACAGTTTCTGATGGTAGAGGACACCAAAAAAGAAGTTTTAAAATTTAATTTCTTATGTTAAATAAAGCTTTACCTTTTTAAAAAAATGAAAACAAATGTACTAAATATATATTGTTGAATTTTTCAATGAACAATGATTCACAACGTGGTGAGGATTATGATGGTTTATGGCACAGAAGAACAGTTCAAGGCTTGATATGGTGTTTGTCTTACAGACTTATTATCTTAACAAGCTAGATATATTCAATCTGCTGACTGTGTTACTGTTTGAAATTTACATTACAGGATTGAAAGTTTCTAACTGTGACTGTGATCACATTTTGTTAAACTCTTAAAACATAACAAATTTTTGACCAAAATTTTTATGAGTCTTTTCTACAGTCTAAGCAATATCAGCTTTCTCAGCTTCTCTTCATATGTTAGTTAATCCCATCCCCTAATTGCTTTTGTGGCCCTTAACTGGACTTACTCCAGTATGCCCATAGAGAGCCCAGAACTGGACCCAGAACTCCAGATAGTGTCTCACCAATGCTGAGTAGAGATGTTCACCTCCCTCAACATGCTGACAATGCTCTTCCTAATTGAGTCCCGAACGTTGTTATGTTCTTTACTATATAGGCATATATGGTTTGACTAACGACAGAGACAGTGGGATTGAGTGCACTCTCAGCAAGTTTGCAGACAATGCCAAGCTGAGCAATGTAGTTGATATGACCGAGAGAAAGGATGCCATTCATAGGGACCTTGACAGGTGGGCCAATGTGAACGTCGTGACTTTCAGTAAGGACAAGTACAGCAAGGTCCTGCACTTGGTTTGGAGCAATCCCCAGTATCAGGTAGCCCAGAGAAGTTGTGGATGACTCATCTTTTGCAGTGTTTAAGTCAAATTCAATGGACCTTTGAGCAACCTAATGAAAGATGCCCCCGTTCATGACGTGGCTATTGGAACTCAATGATCTTTAATGGTCCTTCCAGCTCAAACTATTCTATGATTCCAAATTCTCTCTAGGTTTGTTTTTCACTAGATTCCTCCTGACAGATCATTGAACAGTCTGCTGTCCTGAAGTTGAGAGCTGCTATCCTGTTTTTTTCTTCCTCCTGTCATGATTTTAAACCCCATTATCTCATTATGACTGGTAGCAGAAGCTGCCCTCAACTTACACATACCTGACCAATTCTTATGTGTTTGTAAGTATGAAGGGATATCTAAGTTTATACCATGCCAACTGACTTTTCAACTTTTCAACTGGTTTCTCACAATGACAAGTTATCCCTACTCAATATTTGGTCTTCCAATTGATCAATGGCATCTTTCAAAGACAGAGTAGTGGATATGGTGATACCCTGATGACATTTCCCTACAATAGAAACAGTGGACCTTCAGGTATTTCTAGGATATTGCTATTATCTTCATTCATCCCCCTTCCTCCCCCCCCCCCCCCCCCCCCGCTAGCCTTGTAGTCAGCTTCTGTCAAAGCCAAGAATCTGTATCTGTAAGAAGCATGAGGTCAAAGAAGAAAATTCTCCTTAAGTGGCTGATAGACTGGGCTTATTTAAGCCTATCAAATCTACTGCTTTTTACATTTCAAATGTTAGACTTTATGACAAGGTTCTGAACTCATAAAGAGAGTCACTTGCTCGAGTGTAGAAATATGAACATAATTGCTTATGATTAGATACTGAATTTCTAAGCTAGCTTTGGTGTACTGAAGCAAATTTAGGTCTAAAATATCCTTATAGTGCAAGAAGAAAATGCCTTGAATCGTAGCAAAATTGTAGCTAAAGAAGTACAATCCTTAAAACTAACAAAAATTTGATGCAATTCTTGTATTGTCTATACTTTCTCTTCCTACTATAACTGTACTGTCCAAAAACATCATTCTTATGTGACAGTTTCTAATGGCTTTATAGATTGTTGGATTTCTCTGAGTACTGTGTTATAAAATGATGGGTAGACCAGATATAATAAAAATGTCTTGTTTTGTGGTGATTTTGTACGCTAAAAGCATACAATTAGCTGCTTGATATCTCTCTGACCTTGGCTTTTTGCTCCTACACAAGATTAATTTGGTAGCCATGTAACTGAAGTCTTATTAATGCAAGATCAGGTTCTCCTTTGCTGTCTTACGTTTATAATATTCTTTTGTGTACCTACATCATTATGCCCAGGTTGTGTGGCAAAAGATAAAGCAAAATGTCTTACAAACACTCCGTTGTGTCAGATACAAAATATAAGAGGTGTCCATAAGATTATGATATATAACTCTATCACCCCAATCTTAGAAATTCTTGACTCCCAATTTTTATTTTTTTGTCTTTGCCAAAGGAAGACAGATTAAGTTTAATTATTGAAAACAATCTGAGAAATAGTGTGTTTTACAGCAGCATGATGTAGGTATCAAGCCAAAAATTCATATGGGTTTTGCATAGAAAGAGGGAGAAAAAAAAATCATGGACTTGGAATTGTGAGCAATATAATTTTATTGTTTTATTAGCTTCTTTAGATACTTACAGTTCAACAATTTTTTTTCTTGACTAAAATATTTACACAAAGACACCCGGTGCCATCTGAGATGTACTAGTGTGTGAACTTATGACCCATCTCCAGCTGTCATTCCAGGTAGTCGTGAGTTGAATGTGTGTCCTGTCATATTTACAATACTGAGGCAAACGTCTCAGATATCCTAAAAAATATCAAGTAGCATTGGATGTATAAGTGTATGTAAATGACAAGTTTTTGGTCAGTAAAACTGAAGGAACCTAGAGATATTCAACTAGCCAGATAGTGGTATTTGCTTAGAGTTCAGCAGCCCTTTAGCAGCCACACACTGTATTGGGTATAATGGCTAGTTCACAGCTTAAATCCAACACTTTATAAGGCTGGGTGCTTCTCAGCATCTTAGACCATACAAGAGATCCAAGTAGAGACACCTCAACTGACCTCTTTTCTCTCCGTTGGGAATTTACATAAAGGGGATAGGATTCAGCTGCCTAAACCCAGGGTATCTTGTGTCGTTTTTTTTCAATGAAAAGGCAGGTTGGCACTTGTTTTTCAGCTTATAATACAGATGCATGCAGTTATAGACCATATTTGATGGCTTTACTCTGATCTACTGTATATGCTAGTGTACCCCAGGAAGTATAAGATGCTTGTGTTTAGGCAATTGATTTCCTTTCATGTGAGGAACTACTTTTAGGTGTGTTAGTTTAAAATGAATCCTACAAAAAATTTTTTCAAAATCAAATTTGGTTTAGTTTGGCTGGTTTATTTGATTTACACAGATAAGCACAGGAAATATTATGGATCTTGTTCAAAAATTTTGTTCATTGTATTAAACAACATGTTGTGTGAAAAGTAACAGTTCATCTGCACAGTAATATTCCTAAATGAACTAAAGGTTCTTGAATGTTCTTCACCATGCCTCATTTCATGAACATATGAAAAATTCAGGACTGTATTAGTATCAGGCAGCAAATTCCTTGTCTCTCTGAAAAATATTGTGTGGATGCTAAGTAATGCAGGAGCTTTGTAATGTCTTTCTATTATAGTAAGTCCAAATTTATCCACAATAATACTGTCCAAAGATATCTTTTGTCTTCAGCAGTGGCAGCTACAAATCTATTACAGCAATAGCTATTATTTTTTCCTATGAAAAATTCTGTACTTAAGAACTCCATGCTTGTCATATTTTAACAAATGTGATCAACCCAGTGAATTAGCTTATACAATAAAGAAAATTGTTTATGCTGCACGCTCATCTTAACTTGTGCTCATTTGGATTTCAGTTAGGAAGAATAAAACAGATAAAGGCCAATGTAGTATGAGCCTATTTCAGCATGTTTTTAAGAGAAATGAAATTTGTGAATCTGGAAGCATTGCCATTTTATGGAAGTTACAAGTAGCTTTCAATCATGGCAACATACCTACTTCCATTTCTGTTGATGGTTTCTTATTTTTACTTGCAAGACCTAGATCTTACAAGTTTTTGCACCACTCCTAAATACAAAATCAGTGGTATTATGGGTGTTGATATCATCATTCTTCATTCACTGGTGACAGAATCTTAAAAATGTGATTGACATATATTGCTGACACCGTAAATCCTTGCCTGGTTTGATCTAATTCTTATAATGATATCAAACTTCAGTCCAATGGTAGAAAAAGTTTACATTTATATAAAATAAAGGGATAATCAGCTCCCCTGTGTGGAATCATTCAAATGTTTTCTTATTATCTTTTATGAGAATGAAAAAACTTCTGGGAATTTTTCTTGCTTAGGGTCATAGTTCCTTAATACCACTTGGAGTGTGAAGACCTCAGCATCCTTCTAGAGCTGCCTTCTTTTCTTTACATGCCAATAAAACAAAGTTGGAACTGAATAACATAATTATACTGAGTAGGAATAAGAAGTCCATTTGTAAAGCTTAAACAGTTCTCAGAAAAAGTTGATTTTTTTATATTTAGTTCCCACACCCTCAAAAAAAATCTTATGATCTTACACTCAGCTGCCTTTTTTATGCCTTTACAATTTTAAGCATTCTATGCATGGGTTGCTAATATGTTTGTTGGATATCCTCTCACTTGAGATGTGAAAGTTATTCTGCGAAGAGAAGTAAATTTAAAGTCACATAGAGTATTAATATTCTAGCATGTTTCAACTGCACGTATTCCTAACAGATATAAACTTGTACTTTAAATTTTATTGTCTGGATCAGTATGCAGGGTATGAACAAAAGAAGTACTAAAATGAATGCCAATATGTCACTAGAATATTAATCTGTTTTGCCAGGATATAACAATGAACAGTAGTGATTCAGAACATCTGCAATCCTGTATAAAGGAAATGAAGCCAAAAGAGGTAAAACTTTTCAAGTAGTATCACACTGAAATGTTTTGAATTGTATCATTTGAAGATGGTTCAGCTGTATAGTTAGACTAAAGGCTAAAGCTCATGGATCTGCCTGAAATAAGACCTATCCTTACTTGGGTACTGTGTGTCTGAACTTCTGGGTCATTGATCATGAGTTTTGAAAGTGAAATGCTGGCTAAAATGTCAGAAACAAAAGTAAGATCTAGTACCAAATATATATCTGAAAGAAATGTCAAAGCTTGCCATTAAATGTAATTGGGTGGATAAAGAACCTCTTTAGCTTTATTTATTAGAAGACAAATCACATATATGAACCATGATGCGCATAAAATTACATATCTTAGTTCAGGAAATGAGTGAAATATACTTAGATGACAGACCCAACATAGAGTAGGGCTCTAGTTTTAGGGACAGACGGAGTACATCTCATTCTGTTAAAAGTTACTCAGTTTAAGTGGGAACAGAAGATAAAAATATAATAATATTGCACCATAGCAGTAAAAGGATGGAAAACTATTTTCAAAGTGAGTTTTGTTTTTACAGCTACCATTTAATCTTGGATTTTGTAACATTCAAATCTGGAGACATGCAGTTGTTTGCACTGTAAAAAGCTGACCTTGGTTGTATGAAAATCAGGGCAACTCTCGGGACAGCAGTATTCTGGGGGAGTCACAGTTCTGCTGTTGGTTTTGCTTGTACTAGACAAGTCAGGCATTTCATTCATGGGAAGAATGCTACTAAAGAAATTAGCTCCTGCTTTGTGACCCAGAGAGCAGGGTCAATGGAGCTGTAACTGTTCTCTTCAGAAATCAAGGGTAACAGTTTATTCTTCTAGCAGTAGCTCTCCTCTCTGATCCTGTTTTCATGCTCTGTAGTGTCATGGTCAGGAAGCCTTACTCATGATTTCTGGCTCAGCAACAGCAGTTGACCATTCTTTCCCAAATGCTTTCACATCCCACCCGCACTTCAACAGAAACAACTTAGGAGGCATAGAGTACTGTTAATTACATGGGATTGGTTGTACAAGAAGGGGAAGCTCCTGATTGAGATCTTGAGATGAAGTGCAGGGAGACTGGAGTCACAGACATATGAGAAAAGAGCTCTGTGTATCACAGTCTCGAAAGGACTAACAACAGAAGTTCACAGCTTCAGGTAAGTTTAGAAAGCAAAGGATTAGGTCAAGAAACAGCTGAGGGCAAATATCTGACATTTTTTGTACATCATAACCCAGTTTAACATGTTAACATATGAAGTCATCGTATTTCTGATTTTTTTTTAAAAAAAAGCATCCTCTACATTTCTTGCAATCACTGTTCCTTGACAGTATGCAGCATCGTTGTGAAAGCTCTTCACTTACATAATTGATACTGGCATGGAAGAGAATAAACACATAATTAGTTAAGATAAGTACTGTAGCTGGACTCAGTATTCCCAAAGAGGCAAAACTAATTAGTTATCTTACGCCAAGAGGTCATATGAGCATCTTGTTTTCGGAATAGACTAAAGCATGTGACATATTTCTATGGTTAATACCATGCCAGTGTTTTGCTTAATAGTGAATGGAAGTGACATGGCCTATGTTATAAAGTAGGAAATTCCTTATGTAGTTTTAAGAAATTAGCAAATTACATTCTGTAGTTTTAAAGTGAAAACATTGTTGCCACTTACCAAAACATGTAATTTCAATTTCACCATGTTCCACCAGGAAATCAAACTGTTGGCAGATTTCCCATTTCATTTGAACTTTCCAGGATGAACCAGATAACAGATGGAACTGGGGGAGAAAGGACAAACAAATGTGGTAAGTATAGGGCATTATAATGTTGCATAGATCTAATAGCTACAAGGTAAGAATTTATAATGGTAATTAATGCATAGCTGAGCAAGGGAAATCACCAGAGAAATGAAGTTTTCCTACTAACGCATTTTTTTTTTACAGCAGATTAAAAGAAATGATGAGCCTATTTCACAAAGCCTCTCTTCTTTTGTTTCACTGAAGTTCTGAGTATGGAAATTTTCCAGACTACTGTGTCTTTTCAGATAGGTCCTTCTGTCTTTATAGATCTAGTAATGTTTGGCTAGCTCTACATTCCCTGGTGTGAGTATAGAAATTCTTAAGACAGCTTTGTTTTTACCAGGAGATACTATGCTCTTTGCAGTGAAATTTCAATGAGGAATCTTAGACATATAAAAAGCCAATGGTATGGATTGTTTGGTTTTCAATACAGAGAATTCCTTCTTTCTGTTTTCTGAATTTCTTTACAATTGGCCAAAATATTGACCATTTTGGCATTTCCTTTTTATATTGATAAGTTCTTACAGCAATATCAAAAGCAACCAGCAAAATTTGAAGTGGATAATTGTACAACTTACTAATTTTTCACTTTTACGCTGAATCTTATTATTTGTTGATAATTTTCTATTAAAAAAAAAGCCAACAGAAAAAGCCCTTTAAAATATATAAATCATGTAAGTTGTAGCAGTCCTTACAACAATGTAACAAATTTGTTTAGTTATCTATAATTACTAAACTGATTAGAGAAAAGACAGGATTATAGTTCAATATACAAAAGATAAATTCAAGGACACTCCAGTGACCTTAAGATAATAAATATAAACTTTCTTGGAAGGGAAAGAGCTCTGAATTTTGCTCATGGACCTCTTCATAACCCTCAACTAATAAATGACAGCAGCTGATATGTTGACAGATTACTTAATGCCTTTTGAAAACCAAATGTTTTAGTGTTTACTAAAAATTAGAAGGAATTGCATATTTACTAGATTTAGATGAATAATTCATAACAAATAATTTATTCAGTGAATTTCACCTCTTAGTCAAATTGAGTAGATTGTAATTTTGCTGTATGGGGTGGATAACACACTGAAGGGAGAAGATTCTGTCCAGAGAGACCCTTATGAACTTGAGAAGTGGGCTTGTGCAAAAATCATGAAGTTAAAGGCTAAGTGCATGATCCTGAACATGGATTGGGGTCATCACTGGTATAAATACAGGTTAGGGGATTATAAATTGTGAGTAACCCTGCTGAGAAGGGATTAGGGGTACTGGTGGATGAAAAGCTGGACATGAGCTGGCAGTGTGTGCTTGCAGCCCAGAAAACCAATAGTATCCTAGGCTGCATCAAAAGAACTATGACTAGCTGATCGAAGGAGGTGATTCTCACCCTCAGCTCTGCTGTTGTGAGACCCCACCTGGAGTGCTGTATTCAATTCTGGAGTCCTCAGCACAGGAAGGACAAGGAAAGTCTGAAAATGAACTGCTCCGGTTTCTTGTGTTTCCCCCAGAAAATTAACTTAGAATTGAGATACAAACTATCAGTTTTCTCTGGTTTCTCAACAGAACAGTACAAAAGGAACTGTCAGATGCATCATGTGAGCTTGTGACTTGTCCCAGTGTTGAGTGTCTGTGTCACAAATAGAAATATTATCACCACAGTCCACAGTCACAGCAGAGAGATGAAAGAAAGTTGATGGCTTGGAAACTGGTGCTCCCTCAAGTACATGGCTCCTTCACACAAGAATATTAACAGTGCAGTACAGCACTGAAATTTCCACAAGTATTTGATAAGTAGTCATCGTGATACTCTGAAGCAGAAACAAATCCTTTTCCCCCAGCACCCCTCTCCCTCTGCAAATCTTTAAAGTTGTTCTTATTCATTTTTAAATACATAATAACTACAATAAAAATACACCATCTCTGATGGTTCTGGAATCATTAACTTGATCATGCTTGTTTTAATAATTTTTTTTTTCAGCATTCATTGAGTGCAGTGCTAATATTCATAAGCTAAACTGCAGCAAGTACCCTGGAACAATTAGTCACTGCAAGCTTCTCATGGATTTCAGTGATCTCTGTCTACAGACCAGACACGATTGAGTGCAAAGTAGGATATCCACTGTATTATTGGGGACTGTATATAAGACCTGATCGAGAAACCTCTACTCTTCTCTCTGCCCTTCTAGAAAAGCATTCTATCTCCCTTACAGAGAAAGGGAGAGATAGGTCCCCTGTGTTAACCTCCATGGATTAACATTTCACAGAAATTTAAAATATGATATTTGAGCTAATCCACCACTGCGTAACAGCTAGCCTCAGCAACTCTATGATTTAACTAGAAACTATAGAGAAGTTAAATGTTATAAAAATTATTTGTCTACTTTCAGAAGAGTGAAAGAGGAAAAATAAGCACAAAATAAGAAGCAACTTAAAACACAGGAGCACAGAAGTTTGCAAGTCTTCTGTAAGAGAACAATTCTCATTTATCTTTAAAGTCATTTATTGCCCTAGAAACATGAAAAAAACCCCATAAAATAAAAACATAACTTAAGAAAATAATCTGGAGAAGTGCTGAGTGGATAGGTTACGTACATTATGTTTAATGAGTCTTGAAGCGGTCTTACTGTATTTTCAAATGATTTTAAGCTTGTGTGAAGAGAAAGCTTAAGTGAAAAAAAGACCTTCTGTTTTGAACTCTGAGCTCATACAGATTCTTTCATAGTCTTTGCTTAATCTCTTTTTATTTATCAAAAGATAATTTAATGTGGTTAACATAAAATAACCCTATTTCTGGAATAAAACAGGAACAAAGCTTTATGATTGGCAGAAGAAGGATGAGGCAGCAGTGGGAGAACAGCTGCTTTCTCTGCATATTTTTCTTTTATGATGCCTGTTACCTTAAGATGTCACTTTTTATTTCATCGTTTGGTATGGGTTGTCACAAATGCTTTATGTAACCAAAACTTGTAATGATGCTGCACCGTATGTATGCCCTCTCTTCATGTACAGCCATGGCACCAAAGGTGACAATTCATTGCTTCTTGGCTCTGAAGAGAGACCTTCCAAAAGTCTCTGGACATCAGTGGGGTATACTCACATGCCTTCAACCTCTAGTGGGCAAATTATTTCAAGAATGAATAATTCCTTCGTCTTCCTCATGGCTGAGCAGAAAGGACACAGGATGCCCTTGTTTGTGTAAAGTGTGCCAGTATAGAAGGGGGGATTTCTGTTATCTTTTTAAAAGGATTGATTACATCTTGCATAGCAGATGGTCTCTTGGTATGGAACTACCTGTTGAACTGAATGCAACTTAACATAGAGCTAAAGGACATAAATACATCAATACTTTAAAGAACAAACCTTTCTTTTTTTAAAAAAAATAAAAATGTGACTGTGATCTGACTAGCTTAGTGAAGAAAAATATCTTCATGCATGCAACTATGTTGTTCAGTACCAAATTGCACATTGATTTCCTCCACTTTCGCTTTTGATATATTAAACTTGTTATTTATTAAAAAAAAAAAAAAACAAACCAAACAACAAGGAGGTTTTAAAGAATCCTCTCTACCTTTCCAGAATCATAAGTTGCATTGCTGGCCTGCTTCCTTAGCCAGTCTTTGAGGGAAGACAGCAGGCTGTGCTAACATGTTGCTCCTGCCAGAGATAGTTAGATGGCTTCAGTGACTAACCTGGAACACACCTGAATTAATTTGGTCAGATATCTACCATAACTTCAACAACAGTGAAAGGACCTTTCTGTGGTGCTGAAGTTAAAAAATATTCACATGTCTGCAGGGTTTTGTATTTCATGTTATCCATGATAGATGGCCATTAAAAGCAGGTACAGTCTGGTTTTCTTCCTTGAAGAAACAAAAAAAATTGATATATTTGCATTCAGGAAAGGAACAGAAAGCTGGAGGAAAGGACGGAAAGATTTTTTTTATTTCATCAGCATTAGACTCTCTTCCAATCTGTCTTCCAGGCAGCACAGGTTGGTATGACTTGCCTCAGATATAGACTAGCAACGAGGAGGCAATTACATCTCAGAGACTTGTACCTGGAAGCACATATCTTTCAGGGTGGTTCGTCGTATACACTATTCCTTGCTCAGGGCTGTACTTAGAGGTGCAATTAATCTCACAGATATTCAAGTTGTCTGCTGGGTTGTCTAGTCCTCTCCTATGCCAACAGAAGAGGGCTCCCTTTCATGTGTTCTGAAATGCTTTGTCCGTTTCCTTTTTGAACTTGACAGCATAAATTACTTTCTCAATTTTAGACACAGTTCTGGTCATAGTAATGAACATTTCACTTTTCAGTCAGTCCTCATTTGGATGCAAACTCTGCTCTCAAGATGTGCATGGTTGATCTTGATTAAGATATTCTTCTATTTTTACATACATAATCCTTTGAAGTTCCATGCATATGGGGAAAGAATAATATTGGAGTGGAGATCTGCCTTGCAGATCTGAGAGGAAAATTCAAAACTTTGATTAGAATCATCCTTTTCGAACAAGACATAAGTGATTCAGTAGCCTATATTTTACTTTCTACAATAAGGGACAAATTTTGCAGTTATTCTTATGGTGTGGGCCAGATTCTTTCATGTCTAGACTGCCTGGACTCTACTCTACTTCTTTCAAAAAAACTGTTTATAAAATAAATTATTTTATAAATAAATAAATTATTTTATAAAAACAAAAATAATATGAGCTGGCTCACTGACTTACTCAGATTATGCATTAATATACACAGAAATAGATCTGATATGTTTGGGGGTTGATTTCAATGTGTGCTTATGCCTTATGTGAGAGGGACAGAATCCGAGGAGCCTGCTGAAATTGTAAAACACTTGAGACAGATTTCCAATCCATTAAGAAACCTTAATTTGAGCTCAGTAATTCTTTTTGTTTGGCCTTGAAATTTTATGAACCATTTATCTGAGACAGTTTAGCTGCAAAAGGACAGGGAGCATGCCAGATACAAATATTATATCTCCTACACTAACAGTATAACTTCAAAGAAGTTACTTCCATGTGCTTATCCAAATGAGCTTTTCAGCACATTTTTGCCCAAAATCTCTTTGTGTTGCCTAAGAAAAAGAATTGTATTACACGTTCTAGAATGTGCTGCAAATAGATACAAGAATATTAAGATTTTTTAAGATTAACCACATTTAATAATAGTCTAATCATCCTGGTAAATATTTTATTTCTATAAAAGTAAAAGACAATCTCAGTTTAGTGATTCTAATGCTTAAACTGTAAATCGAACAAGTCCTAGAGTCCATCCAATTAAACATTATGACTTTGTAGCAGTGTGCAATGTCACAGCAGAAATGCCACTGCAATAGACTTCTGGTGGCATTCAAGAAATGTTACAAATTGCTATGCCTCCTTCTAAATCACAAAAGACAAACTATCTGTTTTAAAAGGAAGGATTTTGAAATCTAAAGGACAATACTAGAAGACTCTCCTTCTGAGGAGAATAACACGGGCTTTCTGTCAGCTGTGAAATAAATCCAAACATTGACCCAAGGAAAGCTTTGGGAGCTGTAGAAGTTCTTAATCTGTAGCAGGAACTCAGTACACAGCATTTTTGTCTGTGTCTGGACACAAGTTTGGTTGTTGCTCACTCTCTCTTTTCACTATAAATGAGGGCAGGGGGAGCTTCTGCCATCCAATCTTTTGCCTCTGGGGCTCAAAGGCATGGATCTCCATCTAAGTTCAATCTCCCTTACCAAGGTGGTTTCTATCAAATATATAGTCTACTATAACCAACTCTTCCTTACCCCTCGCCAAGTTCATAGAAATGTAACTACTACCAACTTCACCATAGAAAAAATATTTTTGCATGATTAAATCAGTAAAGCCAAAACAGCAAAGCATTTGGCTCAACAAAATCCCACAAAATTTCAGGTTCTTCAAACACAGCCATTTTTATAATCAATATGTGGGAGAGAGCCACTTTGTATCTTATACAGAAAGTCACAGCCTCACCAGTACACAAAGATAAGGCTCTTTCAAATCTCAAAATATCAAAATCTTCAGGTCCATCTGCCTATCTATCAAGTTACCAGAGCTTCTCAGGATTCAGAAGTAACCCTATTCCACATTCTCATAAATAGATATTTCTCTGAGAAGTCAATCTTAAATTCAAGGGAACCAGAGGGTCCTGGGGGATGCTTTCTCATCACTTCTATGGACATAAATATGAAATGATACTCTGCAAGAAGTCCAGTAAGCAGGAGTTCATCAATGAGATATTTGATAATAGTCCTTTTCCAGAATAGAGGCAGAAAGGTACTAATGCAAAAATTTAAAAATAAAGCCATAATATACAAAGAATTTTATCATAGATTCCATGTGTGGTTTAGTCCTCATTTATCTCTGATAAAGCTCTTCCAATACCATATTTTCAGTATTCATCTGTAAATGGCTTAAGAAAAATAACAGCTGGGATATGTGCTTCTTGTGTGAAGAAGAAGAATTGTCATGTATCACTTTTCCCTCAGTTGTGAAATCTTCAAGAGCAACTTATAAATATCATAGCTTTTTATGCATGGTTACACTGTCTGTTTTTCTCTGCATTTTTTAACTGCACTTGGACAAATAAAATAACAGTGACATCGTGTATTAATACATAGGGCTTTATAATGAAATATGAATATATTTCCAATTCCCTTGCTCATCACTCTTTCGCAATCAAAACCACTGGAATAAACTGACTTTTTTCCAGCTATTAGCAAAATCCCTCCAGTGACCCCACTTCATACAGACCTCGAAAATAGCTTCTGTGCCTGCTCTGAGATACAAATCTATTGCTACATAAGGAAAAATGATGGGGTTATTTCACAATCTTGAATGTTAATGACTGCTACAATTAAAATGCTGCACACAACACGTTATGCAAAACCCCCTCCACAAACAGACACAGTCACTAGTTTCATAGCAAGCTAATATGCAAATAAAGTAGAAATCCATTATTTATCTGATGTTTGCCAAGCCAGGTAGGGAAATGTAATTTACAGTATGAAATCCCTGATATGGTTGCCTTTAACTGTCATTCACAATTAAATTATATTGTTCCTGTCATTTAAGTAGCCAGGTATATTTTGTTTTTCATATTTCAAAATGGCTGAAATAAATCTGTTCTTTTCTTTTTCTCTGTATAACAATAAACCAGTGCAGTAATAATGTTTCTTAAGGATCTTCTTAAAGGTGATAATTTCATTAAATATATGTTTTGCATTAGTACATAATGAGCATTCCTCTCTCATTGTTCTGCATTAAAAGCTTTCCTGAATTTGCTGTCAGAGAGGAAGAGAAGTAAAAGGCAGCTGCTGGATTCTTAATGCTGTCCATTTGCCCTGAGTATTAAATTTCACAGGAAAAAAATGTACTTGAATTGCATGTTTCCTGTAGAACTAGGTAAGTTTTATTGTCTTTGGTGTGATTCTTTGGGAACACTAGACACAGTGGGAAAACAAAGGTGTTCTGGGGTGTTTTACGTGTGTTTTCTCTTTTCCCAGAAAAGTGACCACGAAATGGCACTTCTGAGCCCTACATGTGTGTTTGATGTCTGCTGTCATGGTGAACAAAAGCTTCTCCTCTGAGGATCTGGTCCTCAATGCAGACTTTGCTCACCAAAATGAAACAAAAAAATCCTCCATTTGAGCTTCACAGAAAAGTGTGATTATTTTAATGTCTAGATGAGCTATATCATTTCAATGAGCTCAGAGGGTTTCCCAGAAAACTGAGCTGAAAAAACCTCACTACCAAAAAACCCTTCATTTTAAACTTTTATCCCTTTGTGCTGCAGCAGAATTTGCTGTTATTAAAGAGAGGGTTCTTTTTAAAAATGACCATCTAATTGGTTTATTTTTTCATGTCTGACCACTGCACAGGTAGCCAAACAGTTAAGCACAGATAGACAAGCATTTATGCAGATGTTTATTTTCAGCATTATAAGCCTTGAGTAATCCTTTCACATTGAGAACACATCTGCTTTCCTCAAAAAACTTCTCAGGTTTTTAAGATCAAGGTTTCATTGTGATATGCTACATTAGAAGGCAATACTTAAGAAACATATGTAGGATTATTGCTTTGTAATTCTAATAATTTCCTTTATTTTGATTTTAATTTTATTTTTCTTTGATGACAGATCTCTGCTCTTTTGCATGGTTCTGCTTTGTGACTGGGACCACTTCTGATTAGAAGAGCAGGAAGGAAAGAAATATAGAAAAAGAAATTGCTTGATACAACAGGCTGAATTCAAGGTGAATTTAAGTACTGACCTTTGATTTCAACTCATTCAACAGCAATGTGCATATTATAATTTCTTAGTGGAAGAACCAGCAGAGAAGAGTGGTGCCATCCATTAGAGTAAGAAATTGCAATTTTATTCTTCTCTCCCTCCCTGAAATGTCAAATAATTTTGATTGTTCCTTTGAGGTTCTGAAAATGTTTGTAATGGTCAGTATAAGCTTCTCTCATAGAGGAACTCAGATCAAACCTATTCATTAATTACATCTGAAAATTTAGGTCAGATATTTTTTCAACTTTTTGTATTATAATTTTTGGACAAAAATCCGTTTCGAGACAGACAGATTTTCATACACTAAAAGCAAGGTTAGAAGTTCATTTTGTTCCTTTCAATTGTTGATATTTTAAAGAAGAGTGCCACTAAACATGATAAAAAGAAAAAATTCCTGTTATTACTTTCTGTTTGACTTTTTTTTTGCAAGACTCTGTTCATTAAAACTTGCAAAAACATGGGCTCCCTAAAACAGCTGTATGAGTTAAACAACTGTTTGGAGACTCTGTAATTGGAAGTGTCTGTAGGCTTCAGAATATGCAGCTCAGCTATCACTGAGGTTTGCTGCTTTCATTGTACTTTAGTCTGCCAGCTGTATCTGATCCAAAACTACAGAAACAGACTTGTTTAAACTCAGCCATTGTGTAGTGTTTGTGATGTGTGCATAATGAACTCTGAATGCAAATATATGCTGTAAAGTGAAATACTGAAAACCTGTATGACAAGCAGTAGAGCTGCACAACACAAAATATGGTTTCATAGCATAAATATTCACTTGAGTCAAATATATAGGAGTTTTTCAAAACAGAGTATTCTAATTATGCAGTTTGTTACTCACTCAGTTTCAGCTATTTGAACTCCTTTCTTTAAAGTGTTTGACCTTAGCTGAAAGAATAAAACAGAAAGAATAAATATCTGACTTGTACGAGGTGAACATCTCCCCTCCCCTCAATTTTACAGAAGCAGAATATTTTCCACTTTATTTCGATATACTTAGCTCCTGAAAACCATTTGGAGACAATATCTAGAAATTGTTTTGTTATTTGGGCGGTGGTGATTTTGTGTTTGGTTTTGGGTTTATGGGTTTTTTTATATATCAGAAACAAGTAGAAGAGCCACTCCCATAAAATTAGAAGGGGTTTTATACCTGTAGGTACATGAACAATGTTTCTCCCAGGCTGATTGATAACGTAAGCTAAGCAATGGTACAGGAAAAGGAAAAAGTAGACACATAAGGCTCCGGTTTGTCTGAACAACTCTAGAATTTAATATGCAAGAGAGATCAAATTTTATTAGAGACTCAAATAACGCTTTCTTCTCTCTTGGTTTGGTAAGTACACTACAGATGCAACTGATCTAACTTAGTTTTCCAGGTACTTGACTGCCACTGTGAGGTTCTTCTGAATTGCTAACTTGCACCAGTTGTGCCTGCAGTTGTTTGCAGCTTCAGATCTTGAGCTTTGACTTCCTACACTAAAGACACACAATTAAAAAAAGGAGTTTAAAATTAGGGGAGGAAGGAGTCTAGTTGATCAGTTCAACTTAAATCAATTGTATACACCTATGAAAGCAAGTATCAACTTATGTAATCATCTTATTCCACATGTTCGTTGATTAAAAATTCTTTTTTTTTTATTTTACCAAGTGTCACAATAAAGCGTAAGTTCAGCTGGATATTCATAGTCCTTAAAGAGGATGGAAATGGACATCAATATTTGAGCACCTGCCTGAAATGCAACCTTCAGAATATCCTAGAGATACTATAAAAATCAAAATGAGAAAATGAGATAGATAGCAGCTTTGGTCAGCAGAATTTCTTGTCAACCACTTGGAACTTTACCGACTAGATTCAATTCAAACAACACCACAAAGAAATGGAAACAAATCATGCTTTGTTGTTAAAAGACAGACAGACAGACACACACACACACACACGGTCGCAATTATCTGGAATCAACGACACACAAGACACACCGGACCAGCTTCTGCCAGACTGTTATGTACGGAGATATACTCCATGTTGTGTTCCTGTACTGCAGGATGTGACAGTAGCTGCTCCTGCACTTTGTTGAATGCTCCCTGGAGGGCAAGAATATGCCCAATACAGTACACAGATCCTGTCTTCTTCCTCAGGCATTGGGGCTGTGAAGCTAAATATAGATGAAATAGACATTATGAAAAAGATACTTGCATTTAGAATTTTAGGAAGAAAAAACCTCCCAACCAACAAAACCCACTGCCCTATTACACGCCTAAATATTCACAAAGTCTACAGTTTTTCAATGTTATGTCTGTTTTCTGGGTGGTTAACTGCAAAGCAGATTTTGAAGTACAGTTGGCACATCCAAGAACATAAGTCCACCTTATCTGAATTTGAAGGTGTTAATGTTAAAACATACAAACTCACTTTCTGAGATATTGGTCCAGATATAGGAAGTTAAAAATAGATAAATTAAATATAAAATACAATCTTTAGCTATGACTTACTGGATAAGAAAGTTTCTTATCCACTAGAATGCAAAATCATCTTTTCTTTCAACACACTCTCATAAACACAGAAAAATCTATCGGAAATGAAAGAGGCTGTGCTATACTTGAAGGTCAGGAAAGTCATCTTTAACCAGCCCTCTAAAAGAGACGCTGTGATGCAGAAGCCTTTCTAGAAAGCTGTTTCCAAGGAATCTGCCAAATACAGTAATTCTGTAATTCTAGACCCCTGTTGTAGACATTACATAATATACATGGAGTGCTGAAGTAAGACTTAGAAAAGCTACAGGTTAATCATTACAGTGAAATTAATGACTAAAACTTCGTAGTATGATTATGTTTGGCCAATATTAAGGAGGATTAATACATAGGTAGGGAAGATATCCAATCAATTAAATTGTTGACTGTGTTTTCTCAGATATCTATAACTTCTGCACCAAACTTAGATGATGCCAATCTCCTTTTGAACTTTCCTAATTCAATTAAATTTCAAAACTGTTCATGAATTATTTGCTCAGTTCTAATTGGAGATGGTATGCTGTTTCTGTGCTAAACCACATTCTTAAGTCTTCAAAGGTTTTGACTGACTCTTTTCCTGAGAATTAAATTCATGGAAAAATATGATAATTAAAAAAAAAAAAAAGAAATGTGAACTAAATCAAACGTTTAATATTGTGCTTTATGCTCCTTTCCCCTCTTAAGTTGTTGAAGCAGCAGAAAATGTTCAGGAATTGCTCATGTGGATATTCTGTGCACCTTCAAGGTTTTACTGTCAATTAAATCTATTTGTAGTAGATAAGGACTGCAGAACAAAGCTATGGGTGCAATAGAGGTTTTTTTTTTCCTAATTCATACAGTAATATAGTGATTTTACACCATCAGTTATTATCTTTTGGAAATGCTAGCTTTTCAGAGACGACTTTTTACATACAGAGCTACTATTTCTTTAGAAACTCAAATCATCCATTTTCCTAGCAACTGCTCCCCAATTTTACTCTTTTGCCTTCCAGCCAGGTATTTCTTTTAGGCTTGATTTAACACGCGAAGGTGCGTGTAACTTTGTGTTAATACCAATGCGACTCTAGTAAAAGAATTGGACTTGAAATTATACTCAAGGTACATCCTTCCTTAACTCTTTTACAAAAGTATCCAGTTAAATACTAAGTCATTTTCTCTTATAGAGTGTTTTGGGGATCATATGAAGTGTTCAGCCATACTATTATTTGTGCCCTCTTTTAGCTGACACAAACATTTTCTAGAAGATTGTTTATTCCAAAATTTGTCTTTATGTGTTAGTTTCTCACCTGCACTACTTTGGCACCATTTTAGTTCCTTTGCTCCTCCAGAGAATCCAGAAGTTTCTGAATTTTTCTCCTTTTCAGTCCCTGGTGCATTCCCAGACAAAGACATCTGTTTCCCAGCAATATATACTTGTCTCTTTTACTTTTCCATTCATTTTCTCTACAGCTACTTACTACATTTATTGCTATGCCAACTTACAGGCATGCAAACCTTTACAAGACTTTATATATTTTTAATTTACTTTTTATTTTAGATTATTTTAATATCTTGATATAATGAACATCTATATATTTTGCATGGAACTTTTTGACAGATGATTTGCATTACCAACACTTTTCACCTTGTTGGACCTCTATTATGATAATCATAGAAGTTTTATTTCCTTCTAGCACACCTACTGAGTTTCCTCTGTACTAACCTGTGTACTTTCTATTCCTCTTTTTTTTGTGTGTGTGAAGAAAAAGAGTTATTGCAGTTATTGTCCTGTTCTAGTACAGGTTATTGGAACACTATTTTTTCTAATTTGTTTTGAATGGGATATCTGCTATTGCTCCTAATCTCGTTCTTTATGAAGTCAAACAATTAAAGTATATTCTGAGGGTCTTTATGGAATGGGCTGTGATGTTAGGTTTTTCATCAGTGTAATGGAGATTGGACTCTAGCCTTAAATCTTAAGCGTACATTACATTTTCATCTCCTACACTACTGCATTTTCCTCAAGACATCACTTGCTCTTTTTTCAGTTTTACTTGTTGCATCCTCTTTCTTTTACATCTGCATTATACATCACTGAGCATGTATCTTTGGGTATTCATTAGCTGTAAGATTTTCAGCTCTAAAATTCTTTCTCTCGGTCCTGCCATAAGAAAAAATGATTGTTGAAACCTGCTCTCAAGATGTACAGGTCATAGTTTTCAGTTGCTTCTTTACAAACTTGGTAGTACTGTTCATGGCCATTTTTCACAGTTTTCCTTTTGGAGGCGTTTTAATCAGACCTGTGAATTATATTATGCTGGACATAAAAATCCTACTGCAGTCAACCATCTCTTAACAATTGCCCAGAAAAATCCCTGTAATTCAAACATTTTGTCGAGAAGGGCTGAGTTCAGAAAATAAAATGCAATATCTTATTTGTTTATAAAACACACCAAGCAGCTGTACTTGTGCTACAAAGGTCAAACAGAAAATCAGATATTCTATCCTGTATCTGGGAACACAGACATGGAGAGTGCTGGAGGGCAACACAAAGGACATCATAAAATAATCCCAACATCAGCTGGCCCAGACACTCCTGTAGGATAAAGAATGAACAATTAAAGTCTGTATTATCCACAGCAATGGAATCGGAATATGAATCTTGATGTGTGGAACACAGAACAAGTAATAGTGAATTGTAAGACAATTGTAGGGTCTTAGTGAAGGCACAAACTGCACAAGAAAAAAAAGTAATTCCCAATATGATTATCTTTTTTGGTCTTACATAACTCATGGCTTCAGCCACATCTGAGCTGAAGGACATTTACATTTTCTTCTGTTTGAGTAGAGGACAGGACAAATACATGCAAATCAATGTTCTTTTTTAGTTTGCTTCTGTTCTTTGCTCTTCATTTGTCATGAAGTCAAAAAAAATCTTGACATTTTGAGAGCTGACATTGCATTCTTATGGGCATAAGTCAACTGGTAAAAAAATCATACTTGATTTTCACTATCTTTTGGCTAGGATTGTTTCCAGAATTTATTAATCCCTGACAGTAGATTTTTACAATTTCTACAGATGAATTTACTCCTATATTATTCAGGTATTCTGGAATATCATTCCTGTAAATGCCTATATTTGCGCATACTGGTTGTGCTATTATCTACACACAATTTTATGAGACAATACGTTTTTGAGGTTTTTTTCTGGGTTTGCTGAAGTGAAGTAATTTTTCTGTAATTGCACATTTCTGTCCAAACAATGTGTCCATGGGACTGTTCCCAGATCTTATCTTGCAACTGCGCAGAGATGTGGTAGTGGGCAAGTGTTCAGTTCTGAGACCTTGGAAACCTTTCTGCATCTCCCAGCAGAGTAATAACCTTTTAGTCCCACCATTAAACAACTAAAAATCTGATTCCATTCATTCCTGGCTTTGTCCTTCCAGGGTACGCTGAGGTGGCAATTCTGCCAACAAGCACTTTGTGTAAGATTTGTTAACTCAGAGAGAGAAAACAGTTGTAATTAGGAAGCTGCAAAGTATATCTGAGATGGCATAAATCCTCAGTGTCACACTCCAAGGAACTCCAAGTAATCACTTAAAACCATCTAAAATATTGGGGAAAAGGGAACATCTTGCACTGCATAAAGATGTAGGTTATTTTCAACTACACTGTTTTTTTCACTCCTTCAGTTTTTAGTTTCATAGCTCAAACATCAAACTAGTCATTCATGACAATTTAGTCGGGAATCATTACCAAGAATAGCCTCAGACTCGGTCACTGTACAGTACTCCATCTTTGCCTTTGCAACTCAGTGTAACTTCTTTTGTTCTGATCTCTTCTTTCTCCCTTCCCTTCTGAGCTGTCATTCTTTTCTATTGAGCCTGTATCTCTTTACTTCTCTTATTTTCTTGCATAGTCTATGCAATCGTTTCTATGGCTTTTATATCACTGTAGTATCTCACTATCTTCTACCTTCCAGCCCTATGCAATTGATTTTTTTTCCTTAATCTCTTTTCTCTCTTCTTTTGCTCACTCAAGTCTCTTTTTCCCTTCCTTCTGCTTCTTCCCTTTCTTTATCTTTTATTTATTTTTCCTCCCTTGCTGGTCTTCATCCTCTGTGGTTATTCACTTTCACTTTCTCATCACTCTTATCGTTCCACTGATTTCTACCTCATTCTGCATCCTACCCCTTCTCTGGGTATTTTTAGTTGCTTTCTTTGATGCCTCCCAGTGTGTCCTGTATCTCCCCTGTGTTAAGTTCTTCTTCTCTGCTGTCTACTTCTCAGACTTCTAAAAAGTGAACCCTGCAGCCTTTATAAAATGAAGCATTTTTCAACACACTGTTGCTTTTTGTGTTCTCTATTACATAGAACTGTCTTCTGAAAACCAGAAATGAATCAAGAAAAAAAGTTTCACTGCAGCTACCAAATATGGAGCAAACTTGCACAGCCTGGAAGAATTACCCCAAATCTCTTTTTACTTTTTCATCTCTGAGAAAACGATTCCTGTGGTCATTTGAACTATAAATAGAAAACAATACATTTTTATGATTATATAGACAAAAAGAGGTGATCAAGCATCCACCATAGTTCTTTGGTTCTTTTGTTGCTGCCTCAGGGCTAAATCCAAGCAGCCACGTTACCAGATTGGAGCTAAACCATGGTACCTGCTCAGCAACACATGGAGAGTCGGCAAAATAGGAAGGTGAATTTATAAAATTGATGAATTAATCTTGCAGAACACGAACATGCAAAGCTGAACAATGCCTGCTTCTTCCCCCTATCCCACCCCTCCCTGTGTCATTTTCTGTCCCATGATTTACCTATTAAAAGTTCATTTGTTTAGGCTTTAAAGTGAGGAAAGTGTTCACCCTTACTGTCTTGGGTCTGATATAATTTATTTGTGTGGTATTGTGTGGCTTAGAGAGCATAAAGTGCATGTTCAGTCACAGTAAGTACTTGCAATTGAGAGAACAGGATTTTCATGCAGCCTTCATTAATGCCTGATAGGCACCCATCAGTAAAATTTTAAACAGCGGTTGTGGGAAGACAAAAATAAACATTAATGGTGGCAGCACCAGATCCTTGCAGCATAGTAGCACTGCTGCTGATTAAAATAAACCATTTTCAGACAACCCTGGCCATCCCCGTGACAACCTATGCTTCTTAAGGCAGTGGAATTCTGCGCTTCTTTTATTTCCACCTCGTATGACAATTCTTCTCACAAGAAAATCATTCAAGTTCCAAATAGACAATACGAAAATCCAAACACCAGAATAACCTTACTGTAGAAGCACTGAAAAAAAGGAAATCCAGCAAAATTTCTGCAATAGTCTTGGTGACTGAGCACTAAAGTTATTGTTTATTTTCAAAATAGAGTATAATGTTATGAAAATATAGAGCTGTCAGATACTAGAAATGGTTTGGAGAAAGGTTGGTTGGGGTTTTTTCAAGGCAATTGACGACACACTCTTTAAAAAAAATTAGCTTTATCTTATTGTCTGCATAGCAATTCTCATCTATACATCTCAGTAGAGCGTAATGATCTTTCTCTGTATTTTTAGTAATCATAGGTGTGATATATTTCAGAAACCAAGAGTTAGTTTTTTGGGATCTTGCCTGAACTTGATACAACAATCATTAGCTTCCAAATTCTGTGGTTTACTTAGTTTCCCAAATTATGTCTCTGGCTTGGCTGACATGCTCCGCGGGAGGCTCTCTCTGGGAAGCAGATGTCTGTGTATGCTTCAGGTGCAGTTGCACAACTAATGTAGGCAGATAAGCACAAAACACAGTGATATCAGCAACCTTCTGCATAAATTGGTGGTGAGGAAGCTTATCTGTGGCATAGGAGACTTCAGTGGCAGAAGCATTTTGAGGCTTTGTATATTTTATGTCCACTAAGTTATGTTGAAAAGTGACTTCTTTTCTTGTTGCCATCACCACTTCTTTTTGGCTGGCTACAGACTGGACTGGATTAACAGAATCAGCAGAGGTTGCTCGTTCCCCTCCTCTGTTCAGCCTTCCCTTTGCTGCTTGTTTGGCTTAGAATGAGGAGTACAATTTCCTTTGTTCAACAACTTCTCTATCCTCCTGTTTATTATCCATAGGATAAAAACATGGGTCCAGCATTATCTGTTCTAAAAAGAGACAGCCTTCTTCCACTGTGAATCTTATTTCGGCAGAGATTCAGGTAGAGAAAATCCTAAAGGGGAAAAAGTATCTAATAGTATCTATTACATTTCTTCACCTTCAAGAAATCCTGTATCTTCAAAAGGGACAAGTGATCTTCAAAGGATTATTTCAGGATTATTTTCTGATGTTTCCATCTTTGATAACATCTCAGATAACTGAAGTCACTCACTTCTTTCTTCTCCACTACAAGAACAGTCAAATTTTATTCTAAGCAAGGGATGACATTTTTTTCCAGTGTACCATTTATAAAATTTCAATTTTATGTCTTAAAATAGCACTTTCAGAGCATTCAATGGTCTTGTGCTGAAGACATCAAGATAACATGATTCTGTCACAGTTTTCCAGAAAAAATATCAATTGATCAACATGGATTCTCAGTGGATTAACAAAGTAATAAATAAAATCAGTTCTTTTAAATAACTTATAAGAGAACAATTTAGTACAAAGATAAATATTCTTGCACTTGTTTTGAAAAGGTGTGACAACATCACTCAGACCTTCATTAGAAAAACAAAGTACGTCCAAATCTGGAAATTAAGCCAGAGTTTACCTTTCTTTTTTTCACAGTTATCGGTCACAACTTTCAGTACCTAATGATATTACTGAATAAAAATGATATTCTAGGTAAATCTATCAGAAATGAAAATAACTATGATTTCTTAGGCAGCTCAATTAGTTCATGACTAGTTCATGTAACTTGCAGAGAAAATACAGTCTCCTCTCAATAAGAACTATCAATGATTTGGCTGTCATGAAATTACTAAAGGAGCTGTTCTCTGTTAACTAAACTAAATGAAGACTATATCATTTTACTAAAAGCAACAATAAATTATTGAAATACTGTATCTTTTCTGTTATAAATATTATTGCCATTTTAATTGCATATTGACATTAATAAAATACAAAAAAGAACACTTAAGACTTGGAGTTCATGTGGGTTCTTTCCATCTTTTGAATTTCTGCATATTTTATGTCTGTATCAAGATCATCAGCTCTCAGATAACATAGCTAAAAATTGATTTCTGAATAGTTTCCTGCTGTGTTTGATGTCATTTTCTAACCTTATAAAAGACAAAAAACTCCAGGAAGAAGGTAAAATTACTATTTTTTCAGAAGATTTTTTCTTTTTATGTTGTATTTTTTCAATTTTTTAACTTGCAGATTCATTTATCCAACAATCCACCCAGAAGAAAAGTTACTTATTCTTAAGTTTATTGTTCCTTTCTAGAAATCTAACATACAAATATCTGACAATGCCTTTTTTAATTAGAAGTTTCATGTACTGAGCAAGAAATTTTTCGAAAATCTTTTTGAGTCTTTGTTTTTTTAATTTCATTGTGTTCCTTTTGGTGAAATTCTTTATTTCCGAATTGATTTTTCTTGTCTGTCTCAAAGAAAACACAAAAAAACCTCTATGATACAAAAAGCTTAGTTCACAAGAAGTTAAAAAAGCAGCATTTGAATTTTAGTTAGTCAAGAAACCAAAAGATAATGCATACAGATTTTTAAAGGACTGTTAATTTTATTCTTACAAAGAATCAGTCAAAAGGTCATAGAGACACTGCCTTTCTTCTTTTCTCCTCATCCTTCTGCAGGAAAGGTAAAATTGCTACATCTCTTTCATTGCATTAGTTCTTGTAGCACATTGCAACTGATTCCACCACTCTACAGGAAAGTATGTGCAAGCTTATTGCTTAGTAAAATCAGAACTTGGAACAAGCCTAGTTTCAATCAACATCCGGAAAATATTTATTTCACAAATTATTTTTGTTGCTATTTAAACAAGTTAACCTAAACCCAAAAGCTGTTTATACAGAATGCTAGAAGAGTGCTAGCGAGTCCTGGGAAAGGACAATAACACTAAAACAGCCATGTGAGTAGTAAAAGTAAGGTAAAAAAAAGGACTTGTTAAAGACTTGAAACAGCTAAAACTATTAAGTCATGGAAGTGTCTTTAAAATCATGATAGGGAGCCATGGAAGAGTGGAAAAGAGCAATCTGAATTTTGCAAGAAAACGGATAGGCTAAGAGACAACAGACTTATTATATTCCTGAATAAGTGTATTTTAACTACCAAACAGGCTAAGACTTGCATTGTCAAAGAACATTCTAAGCATGTATATTTTCTGTCAATAAATGGCTGATTTCATTTTTTTTTTTCCAAATAAAGTGCTTCAGAGATGACTTATGCAGTAAAACAAAAGAAGTGTGACTCATTCATCTGACAGATACAGTTTTCTATGGTTTTCTTTTGGAACGTGCAGCAGTGCAAATGTTTCAATGCATGTTTTAGAAGTGAAGTATTTTTAATATATACACTTGTAATATCACATGCCATAAAATCAAGTTTTCTGTGTACCAATAATGATAGGGATGGGGGATGGGAGCAGAGGAGGAGGGAAAGGTTGTGAGGAAGAAGGAGAGATAAAAAGGAGGGAAAGGCAGAGAGGAGTACTACAATTTGCCAGAATTGTATTTAAAAATCTTACTACTGCAGTCTAAACAGAAGAGTTAAGGTGGTATTATTTCCCTCCACTGATATTATTTCTCTCTAGATAAAATAGTGAGAAGTAAAGATAAAATTTTTACTTTATATTATATTTAACACTGTAAATGTTTTTTGTGCAATCACACTGAGTGAGCCACTGACTCTTAAGTTAGGGAAAACTGTATATAATTATAGAAATAATAGAAATTATTCAAAACAGCACTGACAAAGTTGTGTCAGAAGTTTCAATGCCAGTTTTCAGAGGAATATTTTGCTTTAAAAATGCACATCTTATAGCTTAATACTTAAAGCTTCTGGGTACCAGCACCACAATTCTCATAGCTGATGAGAAAAAATGTTGGACAAAGCAAACTTTCAGTACAAACTGGGGAGGGTGTTTGTTTACTTTTTTATTTATTTAAAACAAATAACACTACACCAACAGAATCTGATTATCTTCAGAAAAGTAAAATGTTTACTGGTACTGTAATTTGGGGAAGTAAGAAAAAATGATTAAGTTAAGCCTATTACAGATATAACTTTAAACTTTGAGTTTATAACTCTTTTCTTGATTCACAAGGACAGAGGTATGTGCCCAAACTATGCTTTCTGGATTAAATAGAAACAATCGTGTACAAAGTTTGATAAATTTTATAGCAATAATAAGTCTGTATCATCTTGAGGTATGTTTTGGTTTTGGGTTTTTTTTAATAAAGAAGATGACAGATTTATTTATTTATTTATTTATATTCAGCCAACAAAATTCTGTTCTTCTACATAGGAGTTTGAATTGTGTGAGAACAACTACATTTGTTTCACTTCAGTTTTGACTTCACAGTTTCAAAACAGGTGTGTTAAAACCAACAGCATCATGCAACCCTTCTACGAGTCACTACTTACAAGTAACTGTATTTAGAAAGTAATAAAAAGTCTTTCCTGTGAATTTTCACAGCAGTCTCAAATAAATTAACATGTCAAGAGAAGAGTACTCTGTCTCCATGACACCTTGAAATATCCTTTTACTATAGGACCCACAATTTTAAGAGATTGGTCATCCCGAACAGATTAGTAGAAGCACGAAGGAACGAGCCCTGAATGAATTTAAATGCTCCAGTATCTTATGGTTCCAGGTAACAGAAAGTTTTTACCAGAAAGAAAGGGCTTTGTTTAATATTCCTTTCTGTTCCTGTTCACTTTGTAGTATCATGCATGAAAAAACAAAACAATAAAAAACAACCTGATCAAAAAGGTAAACAATATGTTCTCTTTGAGGATATTTATAAATACAGTTTTTAAAATACATCAGCTCAGGAAAACAAAATAATTCTTCTTTGTTTATCTGTTAAATTCTGCTATAACAAATATTTCAGAGTCTGCCAATGCAATTTTTACAGATTGTTACAAGCAAACTGAGAACATCTCTCAGACAATCAGAAGCTAAAGATATTTTTGAAGTTTTTTTTATTTATTTGGACCTTCTAATTTTCAGATCAAATAAGAAATAACTACGTAATTTGTTATTAGCTTTTTTAATTTTATTTCAATCCCCACAATAACATCTTGAAAAGGGACAAACCATTTGATGGACATGAATATGGAATATCCTTTAGAATAGATATTATAGGGTGAGAAGTAATAACCCTGGCCAGCTCTCTGGCAAAAAGAAAAAGGGATCCTGCAGACTTGGATACAAAAGGGCAATGAACAGGGATAGGAAAAAACATCCAATAAAATATACTGAATAGTTGAAACTGCTAGTGAAAGTAGTGAAGTAGTGATCTAGCACCCATGCTTTAAGAAGTATGATGAAAGATTAAAGTTAGTGAAGAAAAGCCATTGATAGATAATACACTGGTTTAAAGAAAATCTTTATAGTAAAAGCTATAGAAAGTTTCATATGTTTCAATCATCAGAAAAAATAAAGAGATGTCTCAAATGTTTTAAATTAGTATCTTCACAGATATTTCACCAATGATAATTATTTAAAGGAAATCAAGTGTTCTTAGTTGGTAGAAATTAAAACTAGACAGATTAAAATTTTATGGCAAGATACATAGTTTTAATAATGCTGCTAATCTTTGCAGCATCTGCAAAGGAAGTAGCAAATTGTTTATATTTTGATAGCTTCCAGTAAACAGGGACATAATTTGTTAGTGTAATCCTTTGCCCTGCAGAAGCTGTTGGGCTCATTTTCCATACCAACTGAAGAATGACATTTTAAAGCTGCAATTAATGGTTTTATTTTTGGTAAATATTTAAAGATCTTGAGTTAGATTGTGGAATCCTCTCTTATATATAGGCAATATTATTGGTCTTGATCTTATAAAGCCTTGCACAAATGCTTTATTTTACACACTTTGTAAATAGTTGGTCTACTCACAGTAAATGTAGAGATTAAGAACAATATTTATGTGAACTGATGACCAATTAATTTTTCTTAATTAAGTGATAGGAGGGTAAGGCTGAAGTTTTTAGTATAACAAGCTCTGGAAAAAGCTGGGGTTGCAATGCAAAAGTAGATGCAATTATTTGTTAACCTAAGATGGTAAGAGTGAAATGGAGTCAAACTTTTTGTTTCTGTCAAAATTTTCAGACTAGTGTTCATCTCCAAGAGTCACAGAATACCAAATATATCTGACTCCATCTGGGTGATGAGGAACATGAAGAGTGAACACCAATGTATTTCCAGACTCTGCCCTGCAGGAGAACCAGCAATGCCATTTTATTACACTTTTTTTTTTAATCATCTGCCAGAACAACCTACCAAGTTAAGAGGAAAATTGACTTTGCCACACGAGGAAAGTCATCAGGTAATTCTTGGCACCTAACAACCCAGTAGCAGTTTTATCTAGCTTACACAGCCCTAAATATTTTGAGTGTAGGAGGCAAGAAAATATTTAATTCCTGCAGTAACTGAGAGCAACTAAGGGTCATGAGTTACCAGGGACTGTTGGCTTAATCACGGTACAAACGGTAAAGAGCTTCTTCACTAGAAGCTGGGTTGCCAAGCTCTGCAACTAGCTCTTTAACTTCTAATTGGATAGATTTTAGGGCACACTAGAAAAGACAACTTCTACTCAAGAGTGTAAGTTTAATTTGATTCTGGTTTAAGGCAAAATAATTGCATATAAGCTCATAGTATTATACAATCGATGCATAAAAATTAAAGAGCTAGTTATGCAGAAAGTTCAATTGCATATTTAGAGCTTTTGGCTCACCTAACTGTTACTGGGTTTATTACATGTGGAACACTCCTGATCAAGCATGCAAATATCTTTGTATGTCTCTTACACAGGAGAAATATAAAACGTTTACATTTTACTATAAAGTATTCAAAACTTAATTGAAATATTACACAGGAAATAAAACAGCCTTTCTCATTTCCAACTGCTGGGGGTGAAAAGTAGAGACAGGTGACCAGAAAATTATTTTAGTTGACCCCAAATCATGAAATTCATAAGCTCAATTGAAACAGAAAATCCTGCTGTGCAATCTAGGCATAGATTCTGAAATTCAAAATACCTGGCAAGTGAGCTGCCAAGGGTCTGTCTGGTTTTGGGGATAGATGAGAGAAAGCTATGGGCTTCCTCATCTTTTGCCAGTTGGCAATAGATCCTGAAGGCATGTTCTCTCTATCTGGAATTGCAGCAACACAGGAGCTCTTAAACTCACAAATCAACTCTTCACAAAATTTCGCATCATGCCTATTCTTGCTGGATAAGGCAACTAGCCAAGCGTGTACTGCTGTCCTTTGAGGGTTTCCTCATATATTGGGAGCATCTAGTCATCTATTTGGGGAAGCAGATGTAACACACACATACATAACAACTGTCAGAAGCTCAAGTCTGTTTTTTTGCACTATAGCATCTAACACATTAACATGCTTTGCAATTATAATAACAACGTGACTCCTTTTTCATATACCATGAATTGCCCAAAATCCCATTGTTCCAGATCCCCAAATTCAATGGATTTCAATTTTCGTTTAGGTGTTTTCAAACCTGATAATTTAGAAAAAAAATCAGCAAGTTTAACTGATAGTTACCTGAAAGAAAAACGAGCGAGTAGTAGTATAAACTGGATAGTAATTAGTGAGGACTGACAGATGGCAACTGAGCACAGGACTGGCAGTGGAAAACTGCAGAGCAGACAGCAGCGCTTACAGTGATGACAGATTGCCTGACTGGAAAAAATCTAGAATGCCCTTCTGTTTTTTTTTTCCCCAGCGTTTAAATGGTGGATACAGAAGTTGAAATTAGCCTTTATATCCATCTTATGGAGACATAATCTAAATTAAACACAGTATGTACAGTATTATTATATATGCCTTTCTGTTATAAAAATGTAGCCCCTTTCTCCTATGGCTCTGATGCTTAACACAAGTCTGCAATGACACAGGCAGTACAACCTCACTGTGAGTAATTCTTGATATAAAAGCCAGTTAGAATACATAAAAGAAATTAATACATAAACAAAGAATTTTCTAACTAAATTTCATATTCCCTAGAAGTGTAATTCACTTATAAGTACTATATTTTGTTCATCAGCAGGTTTTACTTGACTGTTTATCCCAGGTAGCCTTAAAGCAGACCTGGACTCCATCCTTTCCAGTTCATTGAGATGTAAATTCAGGCACAGTGTTTACATATAGACAGAAGAAAGAGACTTCGAGACTTCTCATAGTTAGGTCAATTTTTTCCCAATCAACTTTATTAGCCTTGCAATATTTTCAGTGTTGAAAATGAACATGACCAATGTCTTCTTGAATAAGAAAATGTATGTTACACGGTTAATGGTTCTTCTGTTTCTTATAAACTATATCAATCCATGCTCTCCTAAATCTCATACATTCTTGTGTGATGAAAGCCTCAAAATGACTTTTGCTCTTCCCAAAGCAAAGTAACAGCAGTTCAGGTTGTTCAATGAGTATTGGGAAAAGATATTTATGGGCCATCATATTTGATTTCTCTTTACCAAAATTCAGGGGATATTAGGTGGTCTTTCACGTTGATCTTCAAAAATACTTTTACATTCCATATACAGGTCCATTTTCATTCTCCAAAAACTGTAATCCAATCTTGCTTTTGGTTTTTTTTTTTTCATTTATCATTTGTATGGAACATCTCAGTTACAAATCTTTCCTATCAATTTTCTTACTCAACCAGCAGATGCTTCAAGTCATGGTTGCTTCTTGAGCATATTTTGCTCTCTCCTTCCTAAAATATATGATTTTACCTGTGATGCTGGTACTTCTAGTATGATTATGATGCTAAAGATCCTTGAATTAGAGTACAAATATCTCAGTTGTTTCTCTCTGGCTTTTTTAAATACCTTGATAATTCGAAAAAGGCTTTCATTAATTGTATCATTTTGTAAATGTTACTGTCATGAATATCAAAACTCTTTGCTGTCCTTTCTGCTTATTTATGCCATTTTAGCCAATGTTGTACCTTTCCTAAATGGACATATCTTGCTCTATAAATTGAAATTAAGTGTAAACACATGAAAAACATACTATTTTAAAATTATTGATAGTACCTACAGCAGTAATGAGTTTAGAAATTATATTTATTGTTTATTAGGTGCATTTCTAATGTTTTTCATCTAGCAGATGACTTGTGACATGTTCATGTTTTTAAATTAAATTAAGTTAATTCAAATAAAATTTCTGTAAACATAAAGATTAGGAATTTGAATAGTTATTTCTGTTAATAGTTTATGGTGTTTCTTCGTGGTTCATAATGTTTGACATCAATCAACTGTGCAAAACTCTTTTTGAAAAAAAACCAGGAAAATATTGAAAGTTATCAGACAGAAAAGTTTTTTTTTTTTCCTAGTACCCTCCAGAATGGAAAAAAAACCAAACCCAACCCTGAACTATTTAAAAAAAAAATGCATTTTTTTAAGTAAAAAGCCCCTATTCATATAATTATCTTTTGTGAGCAAATAATAATTCTGTGATGTAGAAGAACCAGAGAGGTAAGACTACTAAATCAGTCATATTTTTATTCATATATTTTGCATAAACATATATTCATATATACTATTTAAACAGCAAGCTACATCAGCAAGATACTTTCCTGGTCTACTTTTATGTTTATGTCTAAGTGCATGCTAAGTGGTGTTTTAAGGGTACACAGACTAAACTGTTATATCTATAAATTCTGTAGGCATGTAGCATTTCATGTAGACATTGCCTTTCATCTTCATTTTCTATCTGTTAACAAATCCTACGTTTTAAAGAAACATTTCATATTTGAAAGAAGAAATATGTTTGTCAATGTTAAATCCCAGTTGCATCATGGCTTTGACAGTTGTCACCTCTGAAAAATACGTAGATATGTTACCAAATAAGAGGGAATGGCCTGAAGCTCCGTCAGGGGAGGTTCAGGTTGGATATCAGAAAAAAATTCTTCATGGTAAGAGTCATTGGGTACTGGAACAGGCTGCGCAGGGAGGTGGTCGAGTCACCTTCCCTGGAGGTGTTTAAGGAACGGGTGGATGAAGTGCTTAGGGACATGGTTTAGGGAGTGTTAGGAATGGTTGGACTCGATGATCCAATGGGTCCTTTCTAACCTTGTGATTCTGTGATTCTGTGTAAATGCACAAAACATCGTGCACGTAGGAATTTCTGTATCTCACATATATCCTTGGATTTCCTGTCAGAAATAAGAAATTATACATCTACATTGTTCTTGTAACCATATGCCTAAATTCAAGTGCTTCACTCTAATTAGAACCAGAACAAGATGATGAAACAGAACCCTACTATCGTTATAATATAGTAGTATACATTGTATATCTAGAACCATAGACTTAAACTCTGAATTTTACTAAAATTCTTTTGATCATGTTTGTAACAAAATAACATGGATAAATAAGAAAGGAAATGGATGGAAATAACGCGTTAAGATCAATGATAAAAATCACAGTTACTGAAAACACCTGAGGTACAGGCTATGCTGAGAAATAAACATAATATTTCCCTTCAGGGTGATGAATAGAGAGGCAGCAAGGCCATCAAGTGCAGAAAGTTCTAGCTTTTGACTATTCAGCAAGAAAGACATACCTTTCTTCAGCCACAGTTAGGGTTGTTTCAAGATTTTCCTCTGTACCCTAGTTTTCTATAGCTTCCAGGCAATTCACGGTATATGTTAAACCATTTGATAAAACCTAGGCTGAAATTTCACATCAGACACCTCATGTCTGTGAAGAAGGTAAAAAATAGTACATTTCAATTTTATAGATGCCACATTACACATCTGTGAGCTTGGTGCCTTAGCTATCATTTTCACACTTATTAATATAAGTTTTATTTGCACACATTTTCCAGTTTTCTTGGCAGACAAACTATTAGTATTTTTTTTAGTATTTTATTTTTACTGCTTAATCCCTTGCTGGACAAGCATTCGGTGTTTTGGAAATAAAGAGACACAGGAGCTTCAAATAATAAAAGTTTCAGATTAACTGTAGTACAATAACGATAGAATATTAACAAACATAATTTTAGAACACACCCAAATTATGCTCCTATTGTATGTTTGTCCTCTTACAGCAATTTTTTTCTCATGTTCTCTTTTTCCAGCATACTGGCACATAATGTTTCCCTTCCCTCATTCTCCTGAATGCATTTCCAGTTCTTAAATTAAAGATGTAGATGTGTCATTCAGTTTTGGCACCCAGAGGATTTTATATGGCCATCTACATTCAACTGCCATTTGGTAGAGACTGATAGGGCAATCTGGGGAAATGCTGGAATTTTTTTTCCATACTCTGCTTTAAAAAAATCATTTCTGGTTAAGGGCTGGTTGAGCAGACAAACCTTAAGTTCATCTGACCACTTTCTGCGGTTTTGTGTTTTTGTCTCGAATTCACTTCCTAATCAAAAATACATGCCAGTATCATCCCACATTTCCGTACAGTGAAGAAATAAACTATAAGCTGCCAGACTCTTCTTCTAGACAGATGCGCAAATAGACTTTATGATGCATCCTCCCTTATCTGTAAACTTTGAACCACAGTTTATTTGAGATTCTTTAATTTGTTTTGATTAGGAAAAAATGTATCATATTTTTACCCTTTTATATCAACCCAAAAAATCTTCTCGAAGGTCATTGGAAGTGTAGGTATTTGTGGAGAATAACTAATGAGAGAGACGAAGTGGAGGTGATAAGAGAAGTCCGTTTAAGTCATGCCTAAGAGTCACAGAAGATAAGCGGGGTGTCACTGCGGTCCTCAAGAACCATGGTAAAGGACCAATTCTTTTACCAAAGGGCAAATTCCTCTTGAAAATTCTTACATAATTTTGTCAAAAGACATTTTCATTATTTTTAAGTGAGTAAATGACATTTTGCAGTTATTCTTTTCCTGGTCAATGTGGAAATATCACTTCATGCCATCCCTTCACACTTAGGAAGAAATATTAGTCTCAATGTATGTCTTCAGTGTAATAAGGTTTATTGCACAGTGTAGAGCGGCAAGTTTTTATAAAGAGAAAACCATTTCTTTTGGAAAATCTAATTCTATTTCCATCATCATTCTGCATTAAAAATGATCCCTACATTTAATTATTATTCCTTTTTCATACTAACCACCTTCATGTAAGAACAGCACAGCTTTCACTACTGGGAAATCACTGAGTTTCCAGAGGAAACATGCTGTGTTCTTAAATCAATAAATATGCATACATTTTCCACAAAAAGTTTACGTAGGTCATAAAAGAAAACGAGTAAATGGGGTGTTCCTGTCTTCCAGAGTCAGTTCTTTGTTATAAAGGAAATAAAAATCTTTGGTTTCTTTTAATGTGGTCTCACATGTGTATCACAGTCAAATGAATCTGAATTTTTATGGTATTTAAATATGTGCCAAACATTTTGTATTCACTGTTAGTCTAATATGTCTGCGACTATGTTCAAGAGATAAACATTTAACTAGAGTACAGTTCATAGTTTTTAAAGGTGCCACTAATTATAAACATTGTAACAGCTTTGCCCTTTAAATATAACTATGTGTTACAAAAAGAAGCAGAAGAAAGCTTATATTTTTTTCTCATGTACATATTCAACAATATTTTCCAGGTGATAAAATGTGATGTGCTTTTTAGCATTTCTGAGACTTCTTTACAGAAAGGGAGTGCTGAAACATCAGGAAAAATTTTTTCACGGGAAGGGTCATTGGGCACTGGCACAGGCTGCCCAGGGAGGTGGTTGAGTCACCTTCCCAATAAGTGTTTTAAGGGATGAGTGGATGAGGTGCTGAGGGGCATGGTTTAGGGAGTGTTAGGAATGGTTGGACTCGATGACCCAGTGGGTCCCTTCCAACCTAGTGATTCTATGATTCTATGAAACAATCAGAAACATTTATTTTGTTATAAAATCTGACTATCTATCTGACTTGCAGTAGTTGACCACACATTTGCTTTCAGCATTTTCTTACATCCTTGTGAAGGAGAGCACACTAAGCTGAAGCTGCATGTGTGTTTTGTTCTTAGGCATAACAGAGCCAGCAGAAACTGCAGTGCCTGGTTTATAAAGACAAATAAAGAAACAAAGTTTTACAGATAACCTAAACAACAACTGAAATCTACTTTGAAAGTATAAATGAGGAGTATGTATATTTATATATATTTGTAATTATTTATATACCAGTGATTTGGTTGAGTCACCTTCCCCAGAGGTGTTTAAGGGACAGGAGGATGAGATGCTGAGGGGCATGGTTTAGAAAGTGTTAGGAACGGTTGGACTCAATGATCCAGTGAGTCCTTTCCAGCCTGGTGATTCTATGATTCTATGATTTAGGAAGAAACAGCAACAGATTGGAGAGAACTCGGAAAAGAAAACAAGTTATTAGGAGCAGGCTACTTGCCTGCAATTCTACTTCTTTCCACCATAGTAACAGTTGAAATCTTATTGTCTGAGTCATTTTCAACTAGCTTGTGAAAGTCACTATAAAATGCATAACCATATACTGGCAGACAGACGGACTTACCACAGAACTTAACAAGTCTTTTTTTATCTCTACATTTTCATTTCTGTGAACATCATAGTCAATTGGAATTGCAGTAGGAAATCTAAGAAAGACTGCTAATATTTTAGAGGCATCAGTATGCAAGGTTAGAATACAATAAAAAATTTAGTACCTGTTATTTAGATCTCTTTCATTTATGAGACCAATACTGTGCTTGCGTGAAGTATGCAGGGACACACACACACACACACATATGATGGACACAACCCTGATTTAATCATTCTTAGTTTTACATTACAATTAGAAACATTCCAAATAAGAAGAGTCTAAAATTCTCATATCCCTGAGGAATTTTGCAGTTTCTTCAATAAGGCACGCAATAGTCCGAAATAGGGGTTATTATTGAAATAATACTAAGAAAGAGCAGACAGCTTAACTTTTCCAGCCTTTTGCGCATCTGTCTTTTATAGCACATTGATGGCAGCTTGCCTGCAGGCTGTACTTGGAGCCCAGACTGGACCATTGATGAAAGGAGAAGATTGGTGATGTTGTACAGTGACCAGGAATGCTGGCTCATGCGGCATTCCTGAGGAAATCAGAGGCACCGAGAAGACAACTGGGGGAATGCACATAAAAGCTCTCAAGGGCACAGCACGTGAAGCAATGCAAGAACCAAGAGAGTCAGTGGCAATGAAACCCATGTTCATTGAAACCTGAGGAACTCTCCAACAACTCTTAAACTGTGATTCAAATATCACTTGTGGTTTATGAATTATGGTAAAATTTCAAGGTTGAAGTAAAAAGCTGTACGGATAGAAAATTGCAAAGATGTTACTTAACTGTTTGCAAGTTGTGATGCAGTAGCTATTATAACTGGAAAGCTGTTGCAAAGATGGAGGCCTGGTGAAATATTCATGGAGGTAAAGGATGATTTCTCATTTGCTGTGTATGACATCAGAGAAACCCAGTGTGGACACACCTTAGAGCTCAATGTTTAATATTCTATGCTAAGAGAAAAGAGTTATTGTTGATGGGGTAAGGGCACTCACGACATGTTATTTTTCAGGCTTTACGTAAAGATTTATATTTAAAAAATAAAGATACAGTGAAGACTTTGGATAGCACATTTAGCATTGAGTATGACAACAAAAAACTGTTGCTATTGTGTTTTCTTGACCTGCAGTGTTGCTATGTATATATATTGTTATGACTAACAATATAAATCCAAGAATAAAAAATAACGTATTTTTCGCTACTTTTCATAAATGTTCAATTTACATCCAAAGTATGAACATCGGTATAAAAAATATTTTTGCATGTATTTTTTCATGTTTATAAGCCAATCTTTAAAGTTTTTTTGATATTTGTTATTTTGCTTTTCCTTCAACATTCTTCAGTATAGAGAGGCTGGTTTTGTACTAGTAAATTACAAGCAAAAGTACGGACACGAATTGGGAATAAGGTCTGCCCATTCCATATTGACATAAAAGAAACATTTTCCTGAAACCTAGAATGTGCATAGGTGTATATCCTCCACACTAACTACAAATGAATCCACAACTATCTTTTGTGGAAAAAGTAGACTGTGATGTTTAAAGTAGTTTACTGTTGATCACCCCTGAGCCCCTTCTGAAATTGCAGCGACTGATATGTGATCTCTCTTTGCCGTGTTGGTACAAATACTCTAATAGGTGTGAAAACCAGCCACCTTGTTTTGGTTCTTTTGAGCTAGTTTCAAACACTTTGTCTCACAAACATGGCTCCAAAACAGTGTTTAAGACAGGAAAAAAAAAGGAACAGTATGTCTGCGATTTGCAACACAGTCCTTGACACTGATCTTGTTTTAGTTAATAGGATAAATAAGAAAATATTAGGAGGTCCTTTTCAATGCTGCCCTTTCTGTATAGAGGGAAAAGTAGTGCCTCATATTTTTAATCCATATTCCAAGTATATTTAGGCACCACACCATGGAAGTACCCTTAGTGAAAGAGCTTGGTCTGAGAACACAGCTATGAGGTTTATGAAAGGAGATACAAGAAGTGGCAGTACAAACTGACTGAAGCAGTTTAACTTTGAAAAGGAAATAGACGATTCCTTTTCACTTCAAGTTTACAGATCAAAATGTTCTTTTTTTTCCAAATATATACTTTTCTTGTGGTAAAGTCTGTGTGGTAAAGTTGTGCCTATGGTCTATTTTACAAGTTTTATTATTTAGAATGTAGGGTGGTTTGGGGTTTTTTTTTCTGGTTTTTTTTTTTTTAAGAAATCACAGATAATAACAGATAATAATAGAGAAAAGCATACTTTCAGCTCAGAGGCATGGTGAATAGTCATATGAATTCTGTATAATCCATTAAAGATATCTCAGACTTGCAAGGAAATTGTATCCATTTAGCTCAGCTAAGCAATATAGATATAAGCAGTGATATACTGTGAGAAGTTAAGAATCATCAAGGAGTCAATGCAAAGTCATCTAAGATAAACAGGAAACTTTACAATCATTCAGTACAAGCAGAAAAAGCTGCATAAAGCTATCCTACATAGATAAACGCACGCACTCAGAGCTGAAGGAAATACATGAACATTACTGAGGTGGATTGTTGCTATATCTCTTTCTCACTGCCTATGCATAGCTCTACACAGGCAATAATAACAATGAGAGTAGTGAGGTCACGACTCGAATGCAGCCAGCCTTGATGTAAGTGCCTTGCAGATTACGGGTATGTAAGATCTCCTAGGCAATCATGCCAGACAGTCATACTTAACCAGGTATTCCAGCCAGAAAAAAGCAAACAAACATGTCCTTCTATCTTTCTATCCAGACATAAATTTCTAGTCAGTGGTTGGGACATCATGAGATAATGAGGAGAGTAGGTCTGGTATCTTGTCAGATCCAATATCAGTATCTAGATCGCTAAAGTCTGCTGCAACTCTGGCAAAACTAGAAGAGCTCTTTAACAATGTACTATCCTGATATGGTAAAAATAGTGTGAAAAAATCAAAAGCAATTGAACCAAAAGTTACTGCAAAGTCCTGGCTGATGGCTGAGTGCCTATGATCTGTCAGGCTGCCCCACTCAGTGACAGAAAGGATTTCAGTTTAAGCTCCTTCATGCTTTGAGCTTACATACTGCCATGCTCCTTAAACACTTACTGCAGCTAGAAGTTCATATTTTAGCCATGGATCTAATACTTTTGTGAGTGCTTTGTAGAGAAATATTGAATTTTATTCTAGTATTGTTTATTACTCCCCAAAATATGAATTGTTCACCATTGATATGGAAATCATTATTCGATAAAACTATTGCAGTCACATAGAACTGTAATACAGCATTGCCATTGTTATTAACAGGCCATATTTTTTTTCTGACTTTGCAGTGCTTTGGGAATGAGGCTAGGCAGGCTTGCTCTACTTTAACTTCTCCTATGTTGCCTGTAACTTTCGTTTACTCAACTTAGTTATGACAGCAATTTCTTTAATTGAATTATGGTTAATTTATTTTCCTTTTGTTTATCTTTGTAAGGTACAAGAAATGTTTTATGTAGGCTGCAGTAAAGGCAGTTATTCTATGTAGAGTGAGATATTTATGATTATTATAACAATGCAACGCAGAGAAACACAGGGCCGGCACTAGAGAAAAGAAAACACAGGATGCAGGGTAGAAAAGTGCAGACATTAGATAGGACACAAGTTTGATGCTGGGGATCCCACAGCTATGAATAACTCACCAATGATTAATGAAAGAAATGCAGACCTGGATTTAGGCACAACTAGTTTTAAGGTTAACAAAGAGAATAAACAAGTAGCATCTCCTGCCTATAAAAGGCACCATATATAGCAAATTCAGATGTAGTGTGGAGCTGCAGATTGATGAAGAATAAGTAAAAGTATAAAAGCATGTTAACAAATATCTAAAAATGACCCCAAGTGGATCCTAGAGGGAGGCAGAAGAAGCCAACAACATGTACATCATGTTCCTCCTGATGAAGGACTCTGGTTACTCATGGTAACAGCCCCTGACCTCCACCAGTAGGATGAAACTATCAAACATACAATGCAGAGGAGCATTGGGAAAGGGCGAGAGTGAGCATAAAACCAGGAAAAGGGAAGAAAATTAAGCAGCGTGTAAACTGCAATGTTACTTCTTTTTCTGTACTAGTTAATAGTGCACTAATAATGACTACAGTCTTCAGATTTCCATTAAACTAACAGTAAGTTCTTGGATTTACTTGTCTACAAGGTATGTTTCTACTTTGCTCTAAACAGTTTTGAATATAATACTGTATTGCCTCAGGGTAATTCAAATTAGTGACCTATCGTGGGCCTTAATCATGTTGTGCAGAAGTAAAGAAAGCAGTCATTCCAAATTACTTTCTTGTACTACTTCACAGTCTGTTGCCCATTATGATCTAGTCTAGCTTTGGGAACCAGCTTGTCAATGCATATAGTTTTTCTTCCAGAGACACTATGTATCCACAGGATGACAAAACACTGACAAGATTGGAAAAGGAAAGAAAGAAACACCAAGGGAGAGCAACAAGGAGGTTAGGCTATTTTTATCCAGAATTTCTAGAGAATTAGAATTTGGGGGATAGAGGAAACAAACAGATGTTGGGAGAATAGAAAGGATTTTGGCAAAGATGTAGTGTCTGGGGGGGTGGAGGAGGAAATGAGGAGGTTTGAAAGCAAAAGCTTTTAGTGCAAAGTAGGGCAAAGCTTTCAGCCAGCCAGGAGGAGTTCTGGGAAGATAAACTATGTAGGAAGTGATGAACTCTATGTCTAGTCCCTGGGCTTCTGGTGGTTCATGCTTATTAATTATTTGCACATCCCCACCACAACTTAAATCTGTGTCAATTACCATTCTCACAAACAAGAAGGCATTATTCAGGGAACAGGAAAGAAAACCCAATGTACCTAGGAGGCAGAATGCACGAGGTCACTCAGCTGGGAGGAAGGTGGGGAGAGAAAAGAGAGGCTGAGGCGTATGATGGCAGGCACTGACATGTCTCCCCTGGACAGAAAACAGTTTAGACTTAGGTCTTTTTTGTTTGCTAGTCTAGATGCAGCCTGACATGCTAGCTGAGACTTCTAAGAGGAAGAATGAAAAGATTTTGTTTTGCTTTCTGTTGCTCAGAAAGGAGGATGCTATAATGGGATACACAAAATCATGACTATTTAAAACATACCTAAGAAGACTAATAGGCAGCTGTGGCTTGCAGAACTTTAAATTTCATAGAGGTTGGACAGTACTAGTCCACACAGAACTAGGAGAAGATACTGTTTGTTATACGGTGCAAAATTTGTTCAAATGCCCAGAATAAGTCAGAGCTATTGCAGATAGCCTTTTTTAAGGAGAATAGATCACAACATACAACCACAATTGGATTTGCAGCTGTGTAACTTGAAACCATATGTACCAGAACCCCGATTTTCATTTTTTCTGTGAGTTATTTTCAGAGAGCATAATACTCATGTCTTATGGAAAAATGGCTGATTCTGACTTACTGTAGAGATTTCATTTATTTCTGAATTAAAAATGCTCCAAAACCTTCCGTCTTGGCCACGTCCATTTTTAAGTTGCAAACTAAAGTGTTATTTTTCATAATGAAAGTGTAAACAAGATCTACTTCAGAGGTGTCTAAAAGGAGAGTGGTCTGTTAAATAGACTGGGATATTACATTTATACATTTTAATGCATAAATTTTAAAGAAAAATGCAGTTGATCCCTTGGTAGACATAGGATGGTAAAGCTAATTTTGTATTGTGTGTACCAATCTCACTGTGAAAATTTCAAACACCACTTAAAAATGATTGAACACCACAGAGAAGCTTTGCTGCTTGTTTAATTTTCCCAACAACCAAGACAGCGGTAGAATAAAAGGCCCCAGATGAAACTCTGCTGCACAAAATCAACTTGTTAAGAGTCAAACAGAGCAGGCATACATGAGGCCAGTAGAGGAACTGAGTGAAATAGACTGTTGGGGTGATTTGACTGAAAAGTTCAAATACAAGCTCTGAAAGTCTAAGTGATACATGTTCAGTAGTCTGGAGGTCTCAGTAGATGACAGAACTATAACACTCAAATCTGAGTGCTTTGCTTCTGGTTCCGGAACTATTTTCACCTCCCTTAGAGCTGTAATGAAATCCTGGAGCTCCATGGAACTCGGGTGAGGAGCTTGTGTTTTCCATGGAGCTGTACTCACCTTGAGTAATTTAGAGTAAATCCAAGACCTAGAGTCAGGTTTAGAATCAGCAAAATTACAAATACTAGGCTTTGTGTTCATGTAATTGTGATAATACTCACCCCAGAGTAAATACATTTACTGTAAAAGAGGTTTCTTATTGAGCCCTTTGTTTGTATGCTTGCCTCCTATTTTATATTGCTTTTCTTCAAAATATTGTGAAAATATGATTTAATTTTCATAATTGCCATTGCTTTCAGAAGACAATATTTTGGTATAAAAGCACAAAGAAAGATTTTCAACTGTAGACTTAGATTTGTAACTTGGTTTAGCTTGCCATTGTATAACCTATCATAGTGTAACATAACACAATATATTATCCATAGCATCTTGTTGGTACAGAGTACAAGATTTTGCACATCAGAGTGTACAAAAAGGGGTTTTGTACAAAAAGGGGTGGTTTTTTTTATATTCAACAGAAAATGTCAGGTTAAGGTAATGTATAAAATTGTTCTCTTGTTAGTTTAATTTTCTACAGTTTAATGAAAAAAAAGTAATACTTCCTAGTTTAAACCCCAAGGTTTAATTTCTATTTGTGAAATTGAAAATCAAAGTGTTGTTGAGGACTTACTTCACAGAATTCATGAAGGATTTCCAGAGACTGAAAAAAAGATTTCTTATGTACTAGCAATAGAAACAACTGCACTTATAATTTTATTGATCTAAATTTTAGTACATTTTATGGCCAAACAGTCATTCCAAAAATTTTATTCTATGCAAACATGACATAATTTCTGTTACAATAATTTGAAGAAGCTCACTGTGGATCAACAGCATAAGAATAAAACATAAAATCAAAATTCATCACCATAACATGAGTCAAAATACGCTCATAGAATACTGATCTGGAACCATAACTAAGCAAATTAATATAAGATCCACATTCTCATTGAAACTAACCTCCTGATTAATTTGCTGAGTGCCTAAAAATATGATTATTATGAACAACACTTTCATCTTTTAGAAAGTGTTTGTATGAGGGAGAACAAAGATTAGTTACAATATACTTCTAGTCTGGGAGTCTGATCTCAAAATCTAAGCTGTTTAATTTTGCCCATCTATATATTTTGTGCATCATTCCTACAGACTGAAGTGGACGTACACTTCAAAAAGCTGGCTTTCCCTTATATGTACATATACACATAATCCAAACACATTACGAAAATATTTTCATTATTTTCTTTTCCTATACGAGCTTTGTAAAATATTTTGGACATTTCATGGAAGTACTGGCTCCCACTTGATATGTATCAGTACGTTAATGTGATTCTCTATAATAAACAATCAATGATAAATTGATGTTTCTAAATAGCAATTATGAGGTTAAACTGTTGTTCCATGTACTATGTCATTATCATTGAAAATAACCTTTTTGATTAATGGAAAGGAGAAAAGACATTCAGGTAGAATTCTTTGCAATTAAGTGCTCTATTGTGCTAAATAGGTTTACAGGATATTAATATATTTTAAAAAATAACAAAGAGAACAATTCAAATCATCTGTATCAATGATGGCCAGAAAAACAAAGCAGATTTCTCATACTTTGCATTCAAATCCAATGGCAGAAAAGATGATAAATAAGAAATGTTACTGAAATAATAGGAACATCTCAAATGAAAAGTCAAACATCCTAGGCATCAGTGTAATTAATTATTCTTTTGAACTTCAGGAACAAAAGACTACTGTACTGTCAAATCATGCAATGTTTGTTTGATGAACCTTTCTTATGGAAGCTGAAAATATAGATTCCGGTGTGACATTTGTAAGCATGATCAATGTGACAAAACACAAATAAAAGAAATTAGACAAATATTGATTCATTACAGAAGCCATTTTTTTGTTATATTTGGACAAGAATCTTTAAAATTGGGTTCATATTTTCTAAATATTTTATTACAAATTTTTCTTCAAAATTTTTTTCAAAGCTCTCATAAAACCAGGATTTATTTTATGGGTTCTCAGTAGTTTAATTATCTTTGGTACGAGTAAATGAAATTTAATTTCTGATTAGTAAGCATATATTATTAGCATTCAGAAAGTTGGATTAATTTATTTATTATTTGAGAACACTTTCTAGTTCCTTTCTTCATCTTGACTTCTTCTGTCAGCTGTCCAGAAAAAGTTTCTTGTAGAACTGACTGAGAAATAGTTGATCCCAAATGTTCCTTGTTACAGGATCCCATAGTTTGTATATACAATTTATACCGTCATTAAATCGTAAAACCCAAAAAAGTATGCTTTAAGTTTCAAACTAACTAAAAGGAGGTTGACATTAATGGCAGTTGTGCAGCTTAATCCCCTAATCAGCTTTGGAAATCTAAATCCAAAAAGTCATGCTGACAGAATAAATTAAACAACTACCTACTCATCCTTTTAATTTCCTAAAACCCAGAGAAAGCTTGAGAAAAAGGGAAAATGAAGAAGTGTAATCTTACACCTAATGCTTAGCAGAGCAGAGGCCACGGTGTGCCACATGCTGTTGGGGCTGCAGCATGTCACTTCCCTGAAGCACAATGGCAGCAAGCCCAAGTCTTCTGAGCAGAGTGACAGAAAGTAACTGGGGTCTAGCTGGAGGTGTTGGCCTTGTTTCCCTGCTGGCTTACGCTGCAAGTGGAAATCAGACATACACGATCTGATATCTGGCCTTTTTAAAAACAAAAGTCTGTTATCTGCAACACACAAACCGTTATCAATCCGTCCGTAGCTTTGTTAGGCTGTTTGTGTGACTTGTGAACTTTTCAAGCATCACAGAGCAAAGTAGAATAGGAAGATAGGGAAACATATCCTAAATTATACCAGAGGTCTAAGTCACCAAAATTATACAGCACGTTGCCTCAGACTCTTAAGTGTGTTAGTTTAGTTTTCTCAAAAACCTTTTGTATGTTATTTGCACCACTGCCTATTATGCATATCATTCAAGTTAGAATCACAGTTCATATCCAGTTGTTGACTAATATATTTCTCTGATGTTAATTATCTACAACTAGCAATTTTGTCACCTATGTTTTATGTCTGTAGATTAATCGCCTGATATTATTATATGTGGTACAATCAAATAATAGCCGCAGTCAGACTGCAGAGAAACAGCTTAGAGCTATTTTTCTACATAAAAATTAGAGTACACATTTCTGCTTTCCTAATTTTAAATTTGGCCCTCTTACTTCATATAATCCTACATATACAAATGTTGGTTCTCTGAGAAGCCCTTCAGTCCCAAGAGTCTATTTTCACCAGCATTGCTAGGGCAATGTGGCTGTAATTCTAATATTGCAGCAAACCTTTGCTGACAGCGTCAAGACAGTTGCTTAAACAACATCTCTTCTTTGCTCTTAGGGCATCTAACACATCTATTTAATTCTGGAAAACTATTTGGAACTGGAAAACTATTTGGAATAAGGTTGTGTATTGAATGTATTTGTCTGAAACACGGTATAATAAAAATGTGGGTAGTACTGCTGGCCTTCACTTTTAAGTACTTTGTAATGAAATTATAAATGATAGGCCTGTGCAGGTTGATTCATTTATGAATGTGTGTGTGGTCTCAGCAAAGAGGGTTTGTTAGCATTATGCTATGCTCTGAATATTTGTTCATCTATTCATTCAGATCTGATTATTGCATCCTAATGGGAAAAGAAACAGAAAAAAAAAGGTCTTCAGAAAGTGGCACTACTTCTACTCTAGAACTACTTAACTTGTATACAAATAGTTTTTCTGTATGATAAAAACTGGATCACATATGTAAGCAAACACAAGAAAGTATAGCAGAAAATTCAGAATACAGATGGAAGGGTTTTCTATAATGTTCTACTGATATGAAGCTTTGGAATTGGTGATGAAGAGTAAATATTTGCCTCATTCTAATCCAACATAAATGATTCCGTGATTTACTAAGCTGCAAAAGTAGCAATGGACCTTCTCCGTGTATATTATACAAACATGTCATAGACAAATAGAACCTGATGTGTAACAAAAAAACTTATCATGCTGTGTAAGAAAATGACTTATGACCTACGATATAGATCACTTGAATGTATTAGTGAAATGCACACAAGAATCATAATAGTTTTCTAATTTCTTTCACGTCTTGTAAGTTAAAGAGATAATGAAGGAGAAATATGAAATAAAGAATAAATGTTTCAACAAGGTACAGATAAATAATAGAGGTCAGAGCACTGTCGGCTGGGTGACTATCCTCTGTAATGAGCCCCTATTAAGAAGATCTTTTTATTTTTAGTCCTTGCAAAATATATTCATCAAAAGACATTAGTCTCAGTGACTCTTCACCTCCTTCAGTGAAAAATTCAAACTTATTTTCTCTGCCTTTAAAACGCTATACAGCTATTCTGTGCTACACTCAGCTTTTTCCTAATCCATTTTCTGTTGGTGCATTTTTTTTAATTAACTTTTTTTTTTTGTACTTTAACTAGATATTCTTTTCCCCTTATTTGTAACAGTTTCTTAATAAGTCAACGATCATTTTACAGGCTGATCTCCTGTATATTACAAAATACTGCTTACAAAGCAGCTACCTCTATGTTATTCCTAATCAATTGCCCTTGACATATGTCTATTCCCCCTCATTCCTATTCAAAACCCTCTTCAACACTATCTCATTGCATTGTGTAGTTCTCACTCCCAGCCTAACTTCATTAACATTAAAACTGTGTATGCTTGCAGTAGGAAGGGATGTAAAGGTAAAAAATAGGACTGCATATTTTTATTTGCACTGGTGAACACTAGCAATCATGAGATGCTGAATAAATGAGCATCTCCCCACTATCCTTATCAAATATTGTACAGTATGTACAAATACTTTGACTAAGGCTTCAGTGTTTCAAATCGAAAGCACATGAACAAATTTGCAATTATTTCCTGTGCTTATCAGTTCTCTGGGCCCTGAGTGGAAGGTCAGGTGGCTTGAAACTGAAAAGACTTGTAACTTCACTTTCAGATGGTGACTAACCATATTTTTTTTAAAAAAATATGGTGTTAAGTTGAATCCAAAAAGGGATAATTTATTTGCAAAACTGACATTTAATAGTGGATATTGAACATATAAGGAAATCCATTGTGGATTTCAAAGTTAAGGGTTTTCTTTTGTCTGGTGTTTGTGATGTTTTCCCTGTTCCATTCCATACAGAAAGCCAGGGATTTTCTTTCTTTTCTTTTTGTTATTTTAACTTTTTTAGGCGAGAGGGGTGTCTTCTTGTAGAATTCAGTCAATACAAGCACAAATCCATTTAAAGCACTGTAACCTCTTAGACTCTCTCAAACACAGCTGTAACTGTGGTCTGATAAAGATAAATTACTCCTTTTTCCTCAGACTTCAGCCTACCTATTGTAGTGCATTGGGCAATTCATAAGAATAGCTATTAAGTCTGTGGCACCAAAATCTCCAATACAGGTTCAGCTGAATTAGATACAAAGGAGTAAACAATTTTGATCATATTTCTTAACTTGAATTTTATTTCCTAACTGAACAGTACTTAACACACTGGTACCTCAGCCACTGAAAATTAAAGTAAACAAAGCCCTTGACACAATATGAAAAACACCATTCCATCAGCTATCAAAACACAGTTGCTTAATTATTAATATTTGTTACCAGAAAGTTATCTGTAGAATCAGGAAGTGTTAACAAAGGTATGAACATAAATTTGAAGATGAATAAGTTAATGGTTCACATCAACAAAGATATTTGGCTTTCTTACCACAAGATGAACAAGGACATCCTCACGTATAAGATGTCAGGGGGTCAGAACACAAGGGTTTTATTTTTCTGGTCCCTTCCTTTTACATAGATCTGTAGAAAGCCTAACAACGAGTTTATGAGTGTAATAATAATGTGAGAGAAGAACTGATCATCAGGGGTGGATGCCATGGTTTCCATAGTATCCAGTTTCTTGTGTATGTTTATTACATGCATTCACATATGTTGAGTACGCCTCCGTAATCAAAATCCTAAAGATTTCATTATTTTCCTAAACCCTTATTACTGTGCAAAATATGAAAAGCTTTATGAGAATATTCCATATTGTTCCTAATCTATCTGTAAAAAAAGATTTTTCTGAGATAGAGAAAAAGCATATACTCTGTAGCTCTCACCACAAAATTGTCACTAATACTGACAGTGATATTCAAATATGTCATAGCAAGATAAACCTAGAACTATACATACCCAAGAAAAGAAAAAAAAATCTGACTTAAAAGGGAAAATGAAAATTACTTAAGACTTCAAAAGAACATTTTACAAAATGATCAGTATCAAACGTTCCACATCACTGGTCCTATTCATTTCTGTTACTTTGGGTAAACAAACTTCCCTTCTTGCAAGGACTAACAAGATCTATAGGGAAAACTTGGTCCTTAACAGAATTCTAGGGGAACGCTTACCCTCATGTTAACCTACTTATCCCATTTGCGTATAGAATCATAGAATCAGAGAATGGTTTGGATTGGAAGAGACATTAAAGATCATCTAATTCCAAACTCCCTACCATGGGCAAGGACATCTTCCACTAGATCAGGCTGCCCAAGGCCCCATCCAATCTGGCCTTGAGCACTTCCAGGGAGGGAGCATCCACAACAATCCTGGGAAGCATGTTCCAGGGTCTCACTACACTCACGGTGAAGAGTTTCTTCCTAATGTCTAATCCAAATCTTCTCCCTTCTAATGCAAAGCCATTTCCCCTACCCATACATGCGCTCACAAAAACTCCCTTCTCATTTTCCTTGTAGGCTCCCTTCAGGTACTAGAAGGCAACTATAAGGTGTCCCCAGAACTTTCTCTTCTCCAGGCTGAGTAATGCCAGCTCTCTCAGCCTGTCCTCATAGCAGAGGTGCTCCGGCCCTATGATCATCTTTGTAGCCCTCCTCTGGACCCGCTTTAACAGTTCCATATCCTTTTTATATTAGGGATTCCAGAACTTGACACAATGCTCTGGGTGAGTCTCACAAGAGCAGAGTAGAAGGTGAGAATCAAATCCTTTGACCTGCTGGCCACACCCCTTTTGATGCAGTCCAGCATATGGCTGGCCTTCTGGGCTGCGAGCGCACAATGTCAACTCCTGTCAAGATTCTCGTCAATCCAATCCTCTTCCAAGTCCTTCTCTGCAGGGCTGCTCTCAATCATGTTGTTCCCCATCCTGTACTGAAACCGCAGACTGCCCCAATCCAGGTGTAAGACCTCGCATTTGGCCTTGTTGAACCTAATGAAGTTCACGTAGGCCCACTTCTCCAGCTTTTCTAGGTCCCTCTGGATGACAACCCATCCTTCTGGTGTGACTACTGCACCACTCTTCTTGGTGTCATATGCAAACTTGCTGAGGGTGCACTCAATCTCGTTATCTGTATCATTGATGGAAATATTAAACAGCACTGGTCCCAGTACAGACCGCTGAGGGACACCACTTGTCATTGGTTTCTATCTGGAGACTGAGCTGTTGACCACTATGCTCTGAATGTGACCATCCAACCAGAGTGGTTGTCAATGAAGACTGAGGCAAAAATGTTGTTGAGTACCTCAGCCTTCTCATCTGTTGATATGAGGTCACAGTTGGGGGTGAACATTCATCAGTGGCAATACAGTTTCTTTGATCTTCTTTTTCTGGTTGATGTACCTATAGTAGCCCTTCTTGTTGCTCTGCTTCCCTTGCCAAGTTCAACTGGCTCCACTTCTACACAACTAGGCAATGACCCTATCCTCTTCCCAGGTTACCTGTCCCTATTTGCACTGCCTGTGCAGTTCCCCCTTGCTCTTTAGTTTTACCAGCAGGTCTCAACTCAGTCACGTTGTCTCTTTATTTCCCTGCCTGATTTCCTATGTCTGGGGACTGAGTGTTCTTGCACTTTATGGAGAGCATTCTTTCAATAGAAAGACCATTTTCAGGGGGCTCTACTGACTAACTCTTTGAAGAGCTGGAATTTTAGTTTCAATTATTTTAGTTTTCTGTTGTCTACTAACTCATGACTGATCAGGCTATTCTTCAGGGAATCTGGATGTGTTACCTTGACATATAGAGAGTGGAACAGTTGCTAGAATCAACAAGTTAATTGATAATAAGTGACAAAACTTGTGTGGCATGAATTACTGGATTCTGAATAGAATTTTGTTTTAAAATGCTCCTCAAATCCCAGATACTGGGCATCTCTGAAGGATAATGAGTTATTTCTTACAATATGGTGCTGTAGAAAATGAAGCAACCATTACACGTGCTGAACAATAACTCGCAGACAATCTTGGGTATCAGAATGAGTTTTATTGAGAGAAGAGATGTTGCCCACGAGAGTGCTATTGTCTCCAACTCTTATCTGAAAATGCCTCTTATGGTTTTTAGCATACATTTGGATGACTGCCAGAGAGTTTATTTTAAAATGTCACGCAGAGTACAGATAGCTCTTCTATCAGTAAAGCATTACAGAGAGCCACTCTGCGACCTGAACCCTTGACACTGGGTCAAAAGCAAAAATCATAACAAATGAACCGTTGAGAACTTGGCAGCCTGCTTCATGACTTCTTATCTTTACATAAATTCTCTGACAAAATGCATTGCTTCTTAAAGAGAAATGTCATTTGCACCCAAAGCTGGAATTATAACATCTGGTCTTTTTTCAGTTTAAATAGTCACAGTTTAAGGCTGTGTCTTTTTTTTTGATAAACACTTAGATTGACACTTCAGACCCGGAAAGGTATCTATAAATGCTAAATACAATTCTCAAAAGTGACTTTAACTTTTTACCTTCCTATTTAATTCTCATTGCTGCTATATGTAGCTTCAGACTAGCAGTAATTCCACTTTAAATAATGAATTTGTCAATGCAAGACCTACTTCTAATACGTCGAATGTCAGAATTAAAATCAATATATAAATTGTAATATCTTACATGAATTAATTGCAAAATTCACTAATTCAAAGCCAGGAATCATGTACCTTTTTTCATAACATAGATAACATATTTTGCACTTCTTTTTTCCTGTTTTTTCTAATGGCCACTGTACTTAACTTTTTGTTTTATTCAGTACACCTAAATATGGATGGGACCAGTCTAATACTTAATATCTGTATTATCCCTCTTTTTCTTGTAGATCCAAAAACTAGTAAACACTTCTATCACTAGTGAGATATTTTCCTTGTATATTAGAAACTAGCATATGACTTGGCCTTGTCCTTTTTTTTGATTGACTTATCTTTATGCAGCCCTTAATTCTTCCATTTATCAGTTTAAAAAGCTGAAATTACTATAGCTAAACACATAGCTGTATTTAGATATAATTCAGTCCTCTACACAAAAGGGAAAGTATTCACAGGAAAACTATGCCAGCTCTGTTAGAAAAACACACCTGCCCTCTGACATTGCTATGTCACCAAAGGGCTGTATGATAGCACAGTAGTCCGCTGTTTTGTTGAGACCTCATTTGAGAGTGTAGTTGTGAATAATTTTGGAATAGCTGGCTTTAAAACTAGTGTTAGAAACTGCTAGGCAAGCCATTATTTTATCACCATTTTTTCTGCTCCATTCATTGTTCTTTGCTGAAAACTGTACTTCAAATTGCTCATTATCTTTATTGATGACATACATTTAAGAATATGCAGAAAGTTCGGTTACAGAAATAAACAATGATATCGTATCACTTTGCAGAATCAATTCTTTCTCATACACCGCTCACTTCCATGAGGATAGATGGTATCCAATGATTAAAATTATTTTAGGCATAATTAAATCCTTCTTTTAGGTACAAGATTCCTCTAAATACAAGGCTAAATATTCTGCCACCACACTAAGCTTATAAAAGAACTGAAATTTGAAGTATCATATTATCCTAGGCCCCACATTTAGTTTGTATTCTTTCCAACTACCTACCGTTCCAGGGGCTTCATTGTAGTATCTAATGCAATGCACGTTTGATATAACCACATACAAGTTCAGAAATATATTCTGATTAACCAAATATTTTTTCCTGGTTCTAAAAAGGAACACTGATGTTTGTAAATAGGTTTGACAGTGGCACCTACATCCTGACACATAAACAATAATTTACAGAGCTTGTGATGTTTTCAACAGCAACTTCCTTTTAAATAATAAAAAGTACATCAAGAAATTTCACATTAAAATTCTGAAACCCCTCAAGCTAAAAAATATTTTGGGTAAACAAAGTATGTACCAGAGTGAAGTATGTGTACTACCATACGTCTCATGAGGCAGAAATCATAGACTGCATTCCCTTTGCATATATAGCAGATTCTTTCTTTTGGAAACAATTTTTTGTTCTATGTACAAAATTCTATTTTTAAACATTTAATTTAATTTTGCATGAATTTCTTCACTATCATATAATGGGCAACTTTGGAAAGCAAACCCTCACCAATACTGTATGTACTAGCTGCTAAAAGTAAGAGTGTTTTAATTGCTCCCTCATTCACCTCTCAGGGAATACATTATTGCTTGGCAAAGAACCTAAACCTCTAAACTGCAGCGTCAGTGTCTTGACTACAGAAAAGGTTTCATGGTCCAGGTGTAGTTATACTGACTCTGAAAATGGAAGATACATCAGTCAATACAACGTGTCTCAGTTAAACGGTCTTTCAGAGGGAAGACTTAGTAAGTAGGACTCAGTATAATGATTTATATTTTCTAGGATTTGCCCTAGTGTTTATCCACAACTCTGAACCATGTTTTGTGAACCAATATTTCCTCTGAACTTTTTTCAGGGCTGTTTGTCTTTTGCTGTGTTATATGCTCTGAACATACCCTCAGGATTCAGCCAGTAGAAGTAAAAATTAGGGCATATAACTTGCGAATTTTATGCTGAGCCCGTTTACATTATAGCAGGTATAGTAACATGACTGATTTATTTCATGATTCACAAAACAGTTTTCAAGTAACTGTAAGTTTCTGACTTTACTGATTTGAGGAATTTCTTCATTTAATTAAGGCTGTTATTAGACAAAAGTGAATGAATGCATTTGGAGAAGAATAACTTTTAATTCAAGAATAATCTATGAAAAAACATTCTGGACTAATATTCATCCTGTTTAGAATGAAGCCAAAATGAACTACTGTTATCACTGCAAACTTAATTTAGAAATGAACAGATAGTATCAGTGATTAATGTTCTGTATTTTGCGTGTGACCTAATAATCGGCAAGGATATATTTCATGTATTTGATTTCTTTCTGCTAAATTTCCTGTAACCCTAGAACTTATCTTTATTACTTGTCTGAACCTCCGTTCTCTTGAAATGCACTGCTCATACTCCTAGATGTGCTCAAGTCAGCCTTATTTTTGCTGTAAATTGATGTCAGCATCACAATTGAAAGCATTTGGTAATAGCAACTGCAAACAAAAAGGAATCCATGTACAAGTGAATCTTTACAAAGACAAAGCTACACTCATTGATCTGGAAGTAGGTTCTTCCTAAAGCTCCCTGGTGCAATCCAGGAAATGGAGTTGAGGAAGGGTAGAACCGGCCGAAATAAAATACCTGAGGAAAATACATTAATCACACATGGTTTTAATGAGTCCTGTTCCTTGTTACAACTGAAAATATGAAAGAAATCAAATGCTTAAAATAGGACTGTGTCGTTGCAGATTTGTAACTAATTGACCAAGCAAGGGGGTTGTTGAACACTGACGTAAGTACATCTGCGGAATTTTGATTCAAATAGAGAATATCCCCAAAGGGATAAGAAATTAATGTAAGATTAGATGAAAAAGACAAAACCAAATATTGCATCACTTTGAGTGTTACAGAATTTAGTAAAAAGAAAAAAATAACAAGATTAACTCTATACCTTTGCTTTTCTCCCACTGAAATAGTTTATCTTGATCAATTCTTTATTTCTAGTAAAATGGCTTTTTGGGTTACTATAACTTAAATTTAAATTAAGTATCCTGTAACGTAAAAAGAAAAGAAAGTTAAATGAATGAAATGTGATTCTAAGTGGGAAATATTAGTATGTGATTCTGCTTGACAGACACTTGTGTGTATTTTGTATCACTTTATTGATATTTTTATAAATGCATTTCACATTCAGCATTATTACAATATATGAATGCTTTATAAAGTCTACACTTTCTTCTTTGAAATCTACCTTCAGAAAAATCAAGATTATTCCTTCAGGTTTTAATATTGCTGGAGAAGGAGCTTTCTCAGTGTTGTGTTTTAAGCCCAGTAGGGAACTAAGCCTCACACAGCCACTCACTTACTTCCTGAAGTGAGATGAGGAAGAGAATTGTAAGGGTAAAAATTGGAAAACTTGCAGACTGAGATTAAGACAGTTTAATAGGTAAAGAAAAAGAGTGCACAAGAGTTAAATAAAATAAGGAATTCATTCACTACTTTACATCAGCAGGCAGTTGTTCGGCCATCTCCAGGAAAGCAGGGTTCCATCATGTGTAACAGTTACTTGGGAAGACAAATATCATAACTGTAAATGTCCCTCCTTTTGCCTTCTTCTCCCAGCTTTTGTTGCTAAGTATGACATTATATGGGTTGGGATGGGATATCCCTTGGTCAGCTGCCAGCAGATGTCCCAGCTATTTCTCCTCCCAGCTTCTTCTATACCCCTAGCCTGCTTGCTGGCATGTTGTTAAAATCCCAGACCAAAGCTGGGAGGGTGTTGTTTGGAATCCCCAAGATGAGATAAAGACAAAAATGAGCTCAAGTGCTGTAAATCAAAAAAGCTTTTCTTTATTGCAAAAGGCAGTAGATGAAAGGCGGGTAGTAACACGGAAGTGAGGAACAAAGATAGAAAGTTAAGGGAGAATTCAGGAAGCGATCGCAAGAACAGTCATCATGATGGGTCTGCAGGGTCTTCCTTCCAGCCCTTTCATCAGCTTTGTCGCCTTCTTCTGATGGACACAGTCAAGGATCTTCTCACTCACTGTGTTAATGACAAATCCAAACCATAGCTCCCTTCAAACTACTCTTGCCCCATGAGAGAGCTTCTTTCAGATTGTTATCCTCACCAAACATGCTAATGGTGGATTTAACTCCTGCATCCAGATTGTTGTGAAATATGTTGAACAGAACCAGCCTTAGAATTGCATCCTGAGGAGTACTGCTAGTGACCAGTCTCACAGTTGGACAACTTGTCCAGAAGGGTACTGTGAGGGATCATATTAAAATCCTTACTGAAAGGCAGAAAAAAATGAATCTACTGTATTCCCCTCATCCAATAGCCTGGTGACCTGACTGTAGGAGAGTATCAAATTAGTTAGAGAGGACTTTCCTTTCATGAGCTCGTGTTGACTGTGTCTGATGATCATGTTCTCTTTAAGTGTCTTTCAAGAGCACCCAGTATGATCTTCACATTTTTTCTGGGAACTGAGGTTAGACTAACAGGGCTATTTTTTTGTATTGCACTTTATCACATAGCACAGAATTCACTGCTCAGGAGAAAGGGATATTTGTTTTACCCTGATCTTTTCAGTCAGTACATTTTAGCAAGATTTAGACAGGAGCAAAGACTGCTTTTCATCACTGGAACCAGGCTTAACCCTTTCACCAGAAGCTACGGGCCCTCTGAAAGTCTTTTCAGTTCTCTATATTGTAAACCTAGTTCAAGATTTTTTTTCAAGACTTTCCCTGTATTTTGTTGGAAGACCTCAGGAAGGAGCCTTCTTTGGTAATTTTGTCTTTAATACTGTTTAATGATTATGTCCACACTGTCCTGCTTCGCTAAGTAATCTGATATTTGGCACTTTCTCAGATGCAGCTTTCTGCTTCCTTGACACCTAGGTAAGGGCAGATGATCTTGCTCCCATTTTTACCAGAATACACAGAATCATTGAGATATGTACTTCCTAATATGCAGCAAATATTTTAAAGCCGCCCAAACTGAGATACAGCAAACAACATGTTAATAAAGAAGACATCTTCCATGTGAGTTTTTTAATGAGAAAGATGCACATCTAGGGCACAATTCTTCTCTACTTGTAGACTTGAGTATATCTACTTTACTTAAAAGTGCTTGTTTCTCTTGACTAACTACAAATTGACAGCAGGGTGACTAGTCCAGATGTAAACATCTATATTGCAGGCACATCCTGCTCAATGAAACCAGGTCTACATAATTCATCTATAAATAATTTAAAAGAACTAAGACAAGACAGGGTAATATAGTCATAGTATTCACTGTTTGAGGATTTTACTTTTATACTGCATTCTGGCAATTTTCCCCAACTTTGTCAGCAATTGGTCAAAGTCAACAACAAAAGGCCTAAATCAAACTTGAGTACATTTAAGTACCAAAATTGTATAAGTATACTGCTGATTACTACAGACAAATATAAAGTATCAGAGGTTTTTTGAGTTTTTTTGTTTTTTTTTTTTTTTTTAATCTCCTTCCCAAATACAGAAAATACTTGAACCAAAACAAAAAGCTCAGAAACCTTAGTTTTTTTTAATCTGGAATGTTGCAAGTTCAATATGTAATCTGTAGTATAAGCTTCCGAAAATGAAGCATATCCAGTATAAAAGAACAAAAGCTCAGTTCTCAGTCTCTCCTGCATTCTCACTATCCCATAACAAGTTTAACCTTCAGTGATTAACAGCATAAGCAAAGCTGAATTTTTAAAAAAGTAATTTCAAAGAAAACACCATAGCTCAAATATTAGTTAGCCATAAATACATCAACATTTCTAATCGTAAATAACCTGCAGATTCCATGAACGTTTTATGTTTTGTTACTAGATTTAACATAGCTAAACGCATGTGAACAGAGCTATTAATAGTAATGATATGGATCTCGGTAATGCTGAATTTTGCACACATGCTGAAGACACAAAGAAAAATTTTCTGCTGAAAAGGTTTGCAGTACAACTTGACAGTATAAACAAGGAAAGAGAAATGTTGAAACAACTAAAGCCAGCAGAAAATAAGTGAGAAAGATATGCGTGAGTATCATTAGTTTTCACTTGTCTTTAATACCACAATTTTAGAATGTACTTAATGCTTTAGAGTTTATTTCCCAATAAGCTTATAAGATTTTCTCTGTCTACTTGTGTAGCTGATTATTTGCAATTATTTACAGTAACCACTACTAATGATTTCCAGACTTTTCAGTTATGGAGCCAGTTCTGTAAAACTGGTTCTATTTCCATCAGTATTATGAACTTAAATACTGGTCTGAGTAACTAAGTTCCTAGTAGTCAAGAAATCCAATTTGTAACCAACACAGCTCCACTTGGGTCATGACCTCAAGCGCAGAACTTCCAGCTCAAGTCATGAATTCACAGAGCACCTCTAGGCATTGAAGAGATACGTGCATTAAAAATTTGTACTTTAAAGAAGCATCACCTGAAAAGTCCACTCTTAAGCAAGCTGATCATCTAATGCAATAAATGCCTTTGTGCTCAGAAGGGAAAAAAGATGCATTTTTTTTAAAAAATGCAACTTGTATTATCTTTGCGTAAAGTAAAGTTTCAAGTCCTATTAATAATAATTGCAGTATTTTTCCTAATCAACAGCAAGTCTCTGGATGACATTAATGTGATAAGTTCAAAGACCAGAAACTATTAGTTCATTTGCTTTAAACATTAAGTGAACTCCTCTTACTTCTCTAGCACTTCCAGTGTGAAAGATCCCAGAGTAGGAGTGAGCATATAGTGCACCATATCAGTGATAACTTCTGAATTAACAATGTGATTGCACTCGGCATTCAAATTGCCTCTCTATCAGGCAGTGAACAAAGTGAAGAAGACAGCTTGTCTCTAGCATCACAGGGTAGGATTCAACTTTCCTTTTAAAATTTCTACAAGATAGATGTCGATGTATGAGATGGTCATCTAGGCTTCCAACAAATGCAGAGGAGAGTCAATCAAATATAGTTAATGTAATCTGGAGAGTAATTTCTCTCTTCATAAGTAGGTAGGTATGCGTTGGTATAGGATTTGTAGAATGGTATAGGATTTGTAGAAAGCATTCCTCTTCTAGTCCAATACTTAGAGGATAAGTGGGACACAGAACAGTGTCTGTATTTTTCCTGTAAGAAAAAGAATATCCAGAAGAGCAGATAAATAGACAAGAAAATAATGAGAGAAGCTAGTGTACCCTACACCCTTTTTAAATTTATTTGTGGGAATACTAAAGAAAAGAGTAGGGGGCAGGTATGGAAGAATTCAAAGAACGTGATTTAATTTCCTTTAACAAGTTCAAAGAAACTCGTTGTCCAATAAGAATTTTTTGAACACAACATAAGCTTTGAGAGTGGTCATTAGATGCAGTAAACTAGCAAATCCTGGGGAATCTGTATAAATATATAAATATATAAATATATAAATATATAAATATATAAATATATAAATCCTCATGGGTTGTTAAAACCAAAGTCAAAGCAATGGTCTTCGGTCTTAACTTGGAATTTAGATTCTTCTGAGAGGGTTTCAGTATGCCATCCATCCGTTTAAAACAATCAACAATTGATTCACTTCAGAAGTATAATTAGAGCTACAGATGTTATGTACCAGTAACCCAGGCTTTGTCTAGAGATACTTAAAAAACCCAAGAAACAGGTTTTTGTTTGTTTGTTTTGTTTTTAGTTATTTTTGCTTTGGCGTAATCCTCGGATTTAAAATATTTGCATTCACTGTCGTGAGGCATTGTCCATATAAACAAATAATTTTCAAGGGTATCAAGTCAAGCCAAGAATAATTGTAAAAGGCTTTATAACAAGTAAAACCTGAGAAAACCTAGGTCTACGGGAAAGAATGTTTTCACAAAAAAGATTAAGAAGGAGGGGAGGGGGTTGATGAATGTTGCCTATTAGAGAGCAACACTATATTAATGCAGTGTGTTCTTCATGCATTAGTCATACATTTAGGGGGGAGGGTAAAGATAAGCCCATTTAAACTGCTTAACTTTTCCATTGTAAATGTCTATTGATTTCAAAATACTGATAAAAGAAAAAAAATGGTACATTAACAAGCTTTGTGGGCAAGCAGAATTTACAAATTCTTTGTAAAGTAGTGTTCTGAACGGTTGTGCTACTTCTTATCCACAAAACCTCCCTAGTGGTCTGTTTCTTTCTTACACTTCTTGTTTTGATTGAGATATAAAACACAATTTTCCCACATCACATGAAATTCTTCAAATACATTGTTATTCTTTTTCATATAAAGAAATCTCTTTCATGGAACTACACTAGTTTTCCCTTGTTATTTCAGTCATTTTTTACTACCATCATCAAAAGATCAATCTGTTTGACATGCAATGGGCAAATACAATCCCTTTTTAAAGTAATTTTGAGTCTCAAATACCAAAGGAAAGTCACATGGCAACTGTAGTTTTGACTTGAAGTGGTAATTTATGAGCCAATACTAATTCTACAACTTCAGGCAAGAAATACCTAATATTGCAACTTTGCCACACAAAGTGTTTCAAACCACATTCTGAATTCCATACCTTCAGCACATAACCTTTTCTAGGCTACATTTTAACAGGTCTACAAAAACAATGATTCCTTAAAGGAAAAATTCAGGTTTAACCAGGACCTAACAACAGAAAGACCAACCTGAAGGGGCATGGGGGGAAGAGGGAATATGACAACTGTATCATCTTTATAATTTCTCAAATATTGGAGCCAAATTACACCTGTTCACAACTTGAAGGTCTATTTTGTTTCCTGCAGCAGCCAATCCAAGGGACTAATGTGACAGCCAGAACAAAAGTTCTCTAATAGTCACTGACTGGGGAGCAGATGTGATGCAGAAGAAAATTTGCCAGCTCCGTAACCTGTGGTGAATCTGCATGTAAAGGACATCAAAGCCTGACTTTTTGAACCAGTTGAGTCTACTTTGTAGTTCCATTAATATTAAAGGAAACATGAGGGTTTGGCCTGATATATAGAAGAAATATATCTTTCTGGTTTAATAATGTTAGGCCCTTTTATGATTGAAGCTTAGAAATGTGAAAAGGTAAATGCGATGGTGCTGACTATAAGTTATTTTAACTTTTAAACTAAGTTCTCCTAAGTAATTTTATATAGAAATGTAGATTATGAAGAAAATTTTCACAAATAAGGAAAAAGTCTACAAAAAATCCAAAGCCAAACTGAAATAAGCAAATTACAGTGAGCCTAATTCTAATTTATATTAGGCAGTTTTACTACTGCAGAGAGATTTGGAAATACTTGTAAAAGTAATTTATGACCACTTCAAAGCCCATTTATGCTGCCATAACAGTGATAACTGAGCCACTGCACTTCTAAGAGTCACAGCAGTCAACATCAGTCAAGAAATGCTAAGTGTGTATGTATTCATTACAAGTGTCTGAAACTGTTGCTCCTTATTCACACGTACAAAAAAATACAGTCAGCAAGTCAGTTTGGAGCAGCCGCCATGTGAGCCAGGCACCCTATTGCAGAGGCTTATACTCTGGAATTTTCAAATTGAAAAGCTCATTAACTTGAGTAGGAGAAATAGACTGGTGCAGAGTGGTCTTAAACTTTTCATTAATAGACAATACAGAACAACCGGAATGAAGTTAATACAACCTGCAAACAGCAATTTACTGTAAACAGTAAATTTGACTGAAATATTCCTTCATAATTTACAAATGTCAAATATTGAAGCAAATGAGATTCATAATAGGTGAATAATCAAATCTGTGTTGGCTTAAATGAATGTTATTCATAATAAATGGCTGAACTTGTGCTTCGGAGGAATTAGTTATCAAGAAACTATAGTTACCAAAAATCATTATGACTAAAAGTAAAAAAAACTGATGTATTTCTCTGATCAAAATTTCTGATGCATGATTAATTTGTAAAAATTAAAAAATTATTAATAATTTTTTTGATTAAAAATATAAGAAAAATGTCATAATCCTAAAGTTAAAGAGTGCACTATTTTTTAAATAATAATATCTTTTTTCAGAGATATGTCTCTTGAATTTATCTTTTTCCATCACCTACTTTATATACTATTCCAAAAGATCGAGTGCATTGATTTTTGAAGGCATTTCTAGTAGAAAAAAAATATATAAACCCTTATATAAAACAGCTGGAGAATTGAAAAGTATCCAATTTATAAATGTCATTCTGCAGTAGACTACTTGTTGAAATTGGTAACACTTCTTAAAAAGCTGTTCATATCTGAGTAAAGATTCACCATGTAATGATCAAATCCCTGATAGTCATTAAAATTAAGGACTCTACTGAAGAGCATCTTCAGATAAAGATTTGCAGAGAATAAAGATTATCACAGACAGGGAAACACATAGTATATGTGACAGTAGCTCCAAAGAAATTACCTCTTTATTCTGCAAGCTAATTCCGTGCATAGCTGGCTAATGATCAATAGCCCTTGACATAACTGAGGTAGAAGAATATCTTCTTTGCTTGTCATCTTCAATACTGCTGACAATTCACAACGCTAAAAATATTTTAACCCATGCTGGAGGTTTGGAACATAGAAGGTATTCTTACAGTTATGTCATTGTGACAAATTAATTTGGATTCGCATTTTAAATTTTTATTATATCGGATTAGGTTTAGTAATAGCCTTCTGTCTTTGTGACACTAGGACATACCAGGATGAGTAAAACACTACTTGTGATACTCAATCTAAACTACATATATGAAATACAATAAATTATCATGTTGTGGTTTTTTGGTGTGTTCGTTTGCACTGTCCTGTTTACTGCATATAATAAGAGGTTCTTTTTTATGCCGGTCCCTTCCCTCTGGAAGGAATACTACATATTGGGCAGTTTATTAAAAAATACCAGAGTACATTCTCTAGAAGCATGCATTTCAGTATCACAGCAACCGGTTTTGTTATTCCTTCACAAATTCTGGATTCCTTCAGGACTATCTACTTAACAGATAATAGAAACAGCTGACACAGACATTGAACTGTGGTTCAGGTCTAAGAGGTTTTCTGTGTTAATGGTTAGCAAATTGTGGCATTAACTGAGTGTGAAGTTGATTAATATTTCAGATCCTTCTTATGTATATAACATGACCAGAAGAATACTTTTCCCTGCCTAAGATTACAGGGCTCAAACATCAGGAACAGACTGAGAAAGAGAACTTTTCTGTGCTACACTGAGTCAAATCTCAAAATCAAATATTTGCATATAAAGATGCACACCATTAATTTCTCAGTTCTCTACACATAAAATGCTTGAAAGTCACAGAGTTCGATATTCTGTTCTTTAGTTTCTGAACTCAGGCACACTGTGTACAGCTAATTTTTCTCCTAGGCAAAAAATTAGGAGCAGAAATCAGTGGGCGATAAAATTGTCAGTACCCAAAGACTTTGAAAATATGATGATTAAATATGTGCTAAGCTTTATGATTGTGAATCTCAGAAATTTTGGGCACTTCTATGAGATAACAGTGCTTGATACATGCCTTTGAAGTGTCTAAAGGTTTGTAGGATTTATCTCATAAAAGTGTATTCTTACACACACAAGAACATTATTAACTTCTATTAAAAATAATCCATAAACAATTTTTTGTGTAATTCGTGATTACCGTTATTCTGAACAACTGTCTTCCTTGATCACACCCTGCTGAATTAATTACTACTAAAACAAATATTGCAAATATTAAACATAAAGGATCTAATCTGTCTACTACTAAACCCAAATACCATCTTCAGCAAATAACTTCAGTCTCCTGACTATCCACAGAACTCAGAGTAGATTTCATTTGCTTATATATAAAAAAACTAAAAACCTAAGGAAATAAATGAGAAACTTTTTTTATAGCCTGACTACTAGAGTATGTAGTTGCTAACTAATGTTCATCTGGGGAAATAATTTACATTGACTAGACAACATTATTGGAATCATATACAAGGAACAAGACCAGTGAAAATAAAACTAATTTAGTCTATAGTGTCTGTTGCTAGCATTTTTTTCCCCACTTTCAATCTTAGAGTTGTATCAGTCTTGGTAAATGTCAGTCTACTTCTTTAGTTCCCAATTACAAATCAGATCTGTTGCTCTCTGCTGTTTTGCACAATCTATAATATCCACAGCTTTCCCTTACTTAACCTAGTTCCTCTTTTTTTTCTTCTGATGTAGTTGTAAAATACGGAACTAGGAACTACTCCTAGAGCACGTCTCATTCCATGTGCAATGAAATGCCGTATATAAATGCTTTTATATACATGTAAATGTTTTCACATACCTGCTGATATGAACTTTTATTAGGTCTGTGTTGCTTCAAGCCTGGAAAAATAACAGCCACAAATAGGATGTGGCTAAGTATGGTTAAACGTGAGGTTTCTATATATAACATTATCTTTGAAAAGTGATGTCACAGTAAAGCTTGAGTAATACACTCAACATTGGAAATTTATTGGAAGATTTAGTCATTTTTACCTTAAAATTTATTTTCAGGTATATATTTTTTTTTTTGATCTAACAAGCCTGAGTTCTCTTGGGGGGCCTAATCTACCTTTCTTCACAAAATTCTGCACGTCTGTGTAGAAACAGAACATAAAGAAAATAAACAAAACTGAGTGAATTACATACTACGAATATTAAATAATAATTATTTTAAGAACTGTCTGTAAACTGGTGATTTTAATTTTTTTTTGCTTAAACATTTTGTGAATAGTTGTATATAGTGTGATTTAAAAACAAAATTGAATGTTTAGTATTTTATATTTAGTTTGGATCATGTTGCATTTGCTCTATATCTAGATTGCTTATGTGATTTTTTTTCTCAGAATTATGAAGATTATCTTTTAAGACTGTAGGAGATAATTGTAATAACTATTTGTTATGAATATCCTCCATCAGTTATAATAGGTTGTGCCACCATTGTTGATTACACAGCAGATGAAAAACATAATCAAAGGATTTTTAAGCCATAACAAATATTCTTATTAAATATTTCAGAAGTTCTCATTCACTGGTATCAGTCACAATAATACAGTGTAGCTTATAAAAACACTACTTCCAATGAATTTATGAAAAATTGTATGTTATTTTCAGGTAGCACAATGAGAAAAGAAAACAATTTTGCTGTTATTGGCTAACTGAAAAGTTTAAAAATGAAACATCGAAGTAAATTAAATAATAAAAACTGAGGAAGGATCTTGAACTGTTGAATTAGATGGTAGGAACACTAACAATCATAGGCTTATCCAAGAACAGACAAATGTGAATAATTTTGTAATACCAGAAGGTATTGGAAGCAGATTTGAGAACAGATTTATTTCTACCATATAGCTTTCAGAACAGCCTTTTGATACATTTTAATTCAGCTTTGAAATACATGCATATACCTCATCCCCAATTACACAGTTGACACTCGGTTCTCATTTAATGCCAATAATGTTTCATAACTTAAATAGAAACTCCCATCCCATCATATGTTGGTCTCTAGACCACAAAAGATACTTCCTCTTACCCTTTACTTAGATATTTCCTCTTTTTTCAGCCTAAATATCAGAGTATATGCTGCATGTGATGGCATGCGTAAAAGGAGTAGGGTCATCATCACCTCCAAAAAACGTCTCCCACTGAATTGTTCAATAGGAAAAAGGAGACATAATTTTTCTACTCCTTTGGCAAACATACCTGAAACACCTACATCACGGACAGGAGAGAAATAACAGGCAGGTACTGATAAAACTGTATATGACCAAAGGTGAGCAGAAGCTTTGTTCATCATTCCCATTTATTCCAGATAAATTCAAAGACTTTTAAAGTTAGTATGAATTATAATATGAAGCCTAGAGCTGAAACAGTGTTAAAGGCTTCAGTTGCAGTTCAAATTCTTAACCTTTAGTTTAAAGGGTAGTTCTGGCTGTACTTTCTTCAGAGGAGGAACCATTCAACAGTGGATATTATTAGAAAGCTTCTTGATTCCACTGCAAACATCCAATTTTTTTTTTTCATAAAGTCATGAACATGGGATAGAACTAATGTGTACTCTATCCCAGCTACACTGTCTACATGATCTGAAAAAGAGGATACAAATCCCCTTAGACACAATTTGACTATGGAGAATATCCTGTTTGGAAGCACAAATGAAATTATGACCCTGGTGGTGTAACACTGGTAAAAGAAAACTAGCAGAGAGACAAGGAAACTTTCTAGTGTATGCAGCTGTGTTCCAAAAAATGATGAATACATATTTATCTAGTGTATGTTTAAACAAAACTCTTGCTCTTCACAATTTGTTTCATGAAATGTGATGGATTAATATATATTGAAAAGAATTACACTCCAATTACATTCAAATATTGAGACGACGATGTGCAATTTCCCATGTGTTAATATGTTCAACAATAGTTTGATTTTTTCCCCATTATTTTTAAATGCAGGTAATAAGAGTTTCCCAAATCCTTTAAAATCACATTAGACACATGTAGTTCGAGATGAACAAAACATGGTAATATTTCAGAGTGAGTAGACAAAATTCAGGATCTGAGTGTCTCCCACACAACCTTGTAAATTTATAAAGAAAGCTGTTAATGCTGAATAAAAGATTGCAGAACTCACAAGAAAACAGAAGATAGTTCTAACAGCTGTCTCCATCTCACTTACTAATAATCTATGGGTGTGCAGGCACATAATGTTTTCCGAAGCAAAAGAAAAGCATTACAATATCTAACTGAATTATCCTAACAGTTTCTCTTAACAGGCAAGAAAGTTAGCTTTTATAATATTATAATACATCTATAGTCATGGTGCATCACACCATATTCATATGTTCAACATTACAAGATAAAAAAATCTAACCATAAGCTATTTTATTGGTTGGTAGAAATAGATTGATTTGTGAATAAAAGAAAATAGTCCAGTTAATCACTCACCGTGGGGGTATTCCTTCAGGTGTCCGACTTGTAAGAGTTTGAACAAACTAGTGTTCTTAAAATTCTAACAGCAAATCCTTATTAAATGCCAAAAACACCCTACCTCTCTGTATTTTAAGCTACTTTTATCTTTCCTACCTTCAACCGTCACTTAGTGTGTTTATGTTATTTAAAAGGGTACTGGGAAGCATTCTGGCAAAACAACTTACTATTTGTTTTCTCTCTGGTGAATACCCCCAGAGAAACTAGAGTATATTGTCTAGACATGTATTTCACATTGATGTTTGGGGCTTTCAAAATGTAGTATTTCCAGGTCCTCTTTATTTTCTAGAATATTTTAAGTAGCAAGGCATTCATTTTCTAAAAAGACACTGCTTTCCAGTTTTTATGCAGAAAGGTATATTTGATGTTCTGTGGAAACCATTGTAAGATTTCAGAGTGTTGCACTAACGTCCACCAGAAGCTATGTTGTTAAGAGCCATTATGCAAGCATAACATCTCACAGCTTCCAGAACTGGAAAAGGGAGATAAAGGATGAAACATAACTTTTAAGAAAACTTTCCCACTTTCATTATTCACATATGACATTATGAATCAGTACATAACACACAAATGTTATGACGCACTATTTCTGTCCCACATCCTCTGCTACTCAAATATGAAAATTCAACTAAACTTGAGCCTGCAAACTGTTTTATTTCTTTGAGCAGTGCCTGAACTTCAGACCATTCACTGTGAGATTGCAAATTCACCACCGGCAGTATTTTGCTTTTTCTTTGTCTTTCTAGGCATAGGCAACAGAATTATACCTGTCTTCAATACAGTGTTTGCATTGGTCTGAAAAATCTTTTCATGAAAGCAAACTGATACAGGTGTGATCCAGCACAGGATGCTTCAAACTAATTGCTTTTCATTCGATTTTATATTATTAATAATATTACCAAAATAAATTGCTTATTTAAGATTTGTTCCCTGTGCTCAGCAATAATTCGTGCCTTAATAAGTCTTTAGCTTTTGCTCGCTAGACATATTTCTGCCAGAGAAAGAGTAATGGCCTTGCCATCTGCAGCCTTACAACTGTGTTGTATCAACAGGTTTGTTTTTTTTTTTTTTTTAATTTGCTTTTTTTTTTAACACTTGACAACATTTTCCCCCCTTTCTTAATAATTCTTTTTTAAATCAGGGTCAACATAGGTAGCATTTCACATGTTTAATACTGTATAATTGGTGTTAACATAAGTTTTGTTGGGAGAGAACGGAGCTGCATTATCTTACATTTGCTCAGTATATATACATGTACACGACAGACCTCAATGCAAAGATAGCAGAGTGCAAAGACTTGAGATAGAAATATACCTAAATACATCATGAGAAACAGGTAAATTCTTAAATTAGCAGGCAATTAAAATTAGTAATTATCCTAAAGTGTCTGATACTGAAGTTCTTTTAGAATACGCCTTTAAGAAGAAAAAAGAAAAATCCAATCTTGTCTACACTTAAAGAGATTGCTTCTGCAGATAAATTAGTAGGGCATTAATTTAAGCCAGTTCTTCAAATAGAATTAAAAGTATTAAGAAAAGTCCTTTTTTACCAGTATAGATGTAGTTACTCAGGGTTTTTTTTTTGGTGTTTTTTTTTCAGTTGGTTAGTTGTTTGGATTTTTTAGCATTCGGTTAGGACATTGAGACTTTTTATGATCTAAATTAAAAGGATTGTTGTGAAAAAAATAAATACATGTTATAACTTGTTTAAGATCTTGCAATATAATTTAATTTTTTATTTTATTTTTTTTTTATAAATACTCTTACTAAAGTTCTAGAAGGACATGCCTGAACAGGTTCAGCAGCTACCCTTTTGGAAAGCTAAAAATATCACTCGGGGACATTACAGAAGTGTGCCTGTGAATATGGGAGGAGAATCAGTGATTTTCTATGTTAGTAGTGCAAAGAAATCTAAGCAGATTTGGCAGAAAATAAAAATATTTTTATCTAAGTTTGGGAAACACCCTTTGTTTCCTCTTACTGAAAAAAGGAACCAGATTTTATTAAATCCTGCATATGATTTTCTGTTTTACATAAAGTGAAAAGGCTTTATCCATTTGCATTACTTGCCTCTTAGACTAACTCAGCAGTAATGCAACTCAGAGCACGTATTTTGATGGAAATTCTACCGTTTGTTCTTCATTCAGAGTTGAACATTCATTCTATGTTTTATCATTTGTTCAAAGCAGTACTGTCACAATTATAGATTCTTTTTTTGCTGAAAGTTGTGACCCTACCATACACTGCCTGGCTCTGTAGCCTCTCCCAACCAGTGACATGGTTGGCTGTGTTAAAACCAGGACTAGCACGGCAAAGCTTGCCTCTTTTTACTGGTGTACCATGGACTACTCCTACATAGTTGAAGGTACAGCTCTGCTCACCATGGTGACACCGCCAGCTCTCTTTTCCTTGAATCCTGTGTCCCAGTCTCCTCTCGCTGCTTCCTGAAGACTCTACTACAATACGTGATAATCTCAAACAAGGCATCCTGTGATGTCTGATGTTTAAATGCAGCACTGAACTACCAATACACAGCTCAGTGCACAACAAATTTAAACAAACCATATCAGCCTAGGGTAAGTGTGCATCTTCAGCTCATGGCTATGTACATTGAATGCTTTTTGTAATACACCAGCATGAAGGTTAAAGGTGATTCTTCTTAAAAAAAAGGTCATTTATATAAATAGAAAATTAATTGATCTTAGGAAACATGCTCACTTTCACTCCTGAAACTTCTTTCTAGGAGCAGCATGGGTAATTTTATCCTTAGCTAAGCAAATAGCAAAAAGCTTGTTATCCTTCTGCTCTGTGTAGATTGTTGTCTCAAGGTGTGGTGATCATTACAAAACCTTAATGGCTGCTTAGACAAAAAATTGAATTTTTGTATTGGCTTTAGTTGGGACAGAGTTGACTTTCACCATAACAGCCCTCAGCGCTGTGCATCGTATTTGCATCTAGAAGGGTGTTGACAACACACCGGTGTTTTGGATACTGCTAAGCAGTAGCATCAAAGATGTCTCTCCAACCACACCTCAAAGGTCAGTAGGTTTGGGGTGGGCAAGAGGTTGGGAGGGGACATAACTAGGAGAGCTGACCTCGAGTGACCAAAGCCATATTCCATGTCATATGGCATGGTGCTCTGTAATAAAAAGCTAAGAGAAATGAGGAGGAGGAGACATATACTATTAAGATGTTTATCTTCCTAAGCAACCACAGCACATACTGAGGACTTACTTTGCAGAATGTGTCTGGACACTGCCTGCTGATAACAAGTAAAGAATAAGCTCTTTTTTTCTTAACATTACTTCTGCATGTGGCCTTTGCCTGTACTGAAGGCTGCAGGTGGCCTTTATTAAACTACCTTTGTCTTCAGCCATGAGTTTTTCATTTTATTTTCCTCCTCTGCTTCACTGAGGAGTGGAGTAATAGACTGGCTTAGTGGGCATAAGGCAGCCAGTCAAGGTTAACTCACCACACCAGTACAAACCATTTTATTTAAAACTATCTTGGACATTGAAATAGCTGAAAAGATATATCAACATAGGGGGAAAGAGCAAGAAAACAAAGACAATCATGAGGTTATGAAGGAAATGGTTTCTTCCAGTCCTTTTAAAGACAACTGCCCCTCTTCTCCCAAAAGGCCCTAAAAACCCAATCAAAACAAAAATCTTACCTGTATGAACAGCATCCCTAACTCCTAAAACAAATAGAAACAAACAAGGAAAATACTCTTACCCCTCAACCCATCTATAAAGCAGAAGAAAGCAAGATTTGTTGAAGGGTAGGAGGAGACAGATTAGATGGAATACGGAAAAGAAAGGCTCTGGGCTTCATTAAGGAATTTAATGTTAGCAGAAAGAGCAGATGAGGACAATCAGGAAGAAGAGGTTGGGAAGGGACAACTCTCCAAGGTCAGCTCTGCACAGGACATCCCTACATGGGGACCAATTCTCCACAAGAACAACTGTCCATGGAGAACCATTAGAGTTAGGCTTAGGGTTAGGTTTAGTCTTAGGTTTAGGATTAATAGTTGGTTTAGCATAAGGTGTGGCCCCACGTAGTGTTGTCTCTGTGGAGATTTGTCCTGTGGAGAGCTGACAGCAGAGACTTGGCTACAGAGACCTTAAACCCCTTTACTCATCCTAGTGGTAGTATAGCTGGTTTTTGTTCATTTTTCAACAGATTCCCTGACAATTCTGGGGTTCTAGAAGACAAACTGTATGACTGAAAATAGTTACTGAATGCTTGTTAAAAATGGCCTAAGATTATTGAAAGTAAAATATAAGAAGAAAATTTAAGTATCCTCTTATATACAATTTAATACAGAATTTGTCAAATAGATCAAAGTTCCACCCATTTTGTAATGGTGATGCCTTTAGGGATCCTAGAAGAAACCGCTTACTAGACAAATACAGATTATTGCTCTACAGAGGAAGACTACAGTCGAAGTCTGTTTTCTACATTTTACAGCAGACAATTTTATATTGTCCACTTAATATTTAATATATTTTGGACTTAAAGATCAAGTTTGGAATGAATTTTGAAGTTTACTTCATATTCAGTAAATCTGGTTTTGGCTTTTTTCGTTTAAATTTTTTTGGATATTCTCTACTCCTTGTGCTATAACAGGAAAAAAAAAAAGGCATCTATCTCACTCTCTCTTTATCTCTTGTAATTCAGCAGTTTCACATCTGTTTGCATCTCAAATGATTACTCTCAAGTACCTAACCTATCCCAAAATATTAATTGAAATATTTTTGCCTTCTATCTGTTCATCCAAATACATACCCCAATGTTTTTCCCTGTTATTCATAGGCAATCTTTTTTTGTTCATTTTTTTTGAGTGCTACAGGTTTAACACCTGCCCCTTCAGGTTTCAGTGTCAACATTTTCATCAGACCTTGATAATGCTTTCATAGCTCGGAACTTCAGTTTTGCAACATCATGGAAGAAGACAAATATAAGCATTTATGAAGGCCCTTTAAACTTTCTGATTGTGAAAACTGCCACAATGCTAATGTTGGGTAATTCCTTCCGATTAATTATACATATCAAACCTGCATCCTCTTCATGATCTCCAGTACTGCAAAATTTTTCCAGCCAGATCTTGAATTATCAAATACTTTCTTTTCGGCTTCTTTGAACACACAGTCCATAAAGGACCCAACAGAAGAACATCAGCAATCATGAAATCATGAAATTTGCAATTCAAGAAGTCACCACACCCACTAATACAGCCACAGCAAGTTAACAGGGTTCACATGGAATGATATAATTACACCCCGTAACATATTTGTCATAATAAAAATCCATGCTGTTGCATAAGAACTTAGGCCTTCAAAAACAGGTAAGGGAAGGAGTTAAAATTAATACTCTAAACATGTATAACATGTAGCTGCTTACTGAAAATGCATTGCAACTTCCATCAACTATCTCTGCCAGACTCAGTAATCAAACTAATGCAGTATGTTGAATTAGTGCATGACACAGCCCTTTTGTGAAGTACTTGTTATGCCTGCAGGGAGATGAGTGACCACAGCTACCAATCAACAGTAGATGTATTATAACGTACTAACATTTCTTTTTTCTACAGCATGTCTTAACATGTTACAAACAAGACTAACAAGATTGCTAGGTTTTCTCTGAATTACTCAAAAGAAGTCTGTTGAAATTGAATGTAAACAGAAAAAATGTCAGTAGAAATACAAGAATGAAGGGTTGCTTTACTCTTTCATTTTTAGCTAATCTGTCAATCTGTTTTCATCCTCTGCCATTCTAATTCAACTAAAAAAAAGATTATAGCACACAAATTTGTGAATATATTTTTACTTGGTCTTACAAAGCATGCACTTTGTTCTCCATTTATAATCAGTCCATAATACATCTCATGTATACAGATACCACCATACAGAATTGTTCAGCCCTGATAATGACAAGAAGTAAAGGTCTCACAGATTTTAAAGAAGGATTCAGGAAATAAAGACAATTGCTGACAGAAGAACTCAAACTTAATGCTTACCTCACTAACAAGACATTTCTCTTAGAAATGCAGGATTTCTACATCTCATTGCTGTCAAATTTCATTTCTTTACCATTTTCATTTTATTTTAATTTCAGATAGATTATTTAGATAGATCATTACTCACTTAGTCTGGTTAGGTAGTATTTTCACATTTTTAAAACAGAAAATTGTGAATTTTAAAATAATGAAAAATAAACTACTTATTTTTTCCTTCAGAAATTTGCTACTCCTTGTGGATAATGTGCCTAAGATTTGTTTGATTGTATTTGTAAAATCTTTAAACAATTTAGGAGAAAAAATTACATGCAACCTCCCATACTTCTTGGCTTCCAAAAAATAGCAATACTGGCTTGCCACTGTATACCTCCAAGATACCACATTTAACATGGCTTGGCTCTGGTTTATTTGCTTTAGCTCATTTGAATATGTTTTTGCTTTTCATGTTGTTTTTTTCCCTCACATTAACTTTCAAAGAGGAAATACTTCAGTATTCAATATGGCAATTCTAATGTGGTTGGCTCCAGATTTGACACTTGACTGGTACCATTTCTATACCCTTTGTAGCTAGCACATCATTCTTGTCTTTTCTTATTGTGCATCTATTACCAATCTTGTGTTTAACATAGGTTTTAATTGGCTTATTATCTGTTACATTTGATTTCTAGAAAGTGTACTATATATTTCAGTCCTTCCATCAAGCTGGTTTTGTTTTGGTTTGTTTTTTTTTACAAACTGGGAGTAAGTCCATAGGTTTAGGAGAATATAGGTTTAAGATTAAAAGAATTAGAAAAGGGATATCAGAAAGTTTTATACCTCTCTTTTGTTTGACAGACTTGGCAATATATGACACACCTTTGTAGATATTTGTTTCAAAATACCTAAAACCAGAAGCATCAGAAACTCATTATTTATGAAAGATCCATCCTCTGCTTCTCCAGATGAGGTCTGGCTGGATGAAATATAGCACAGGAGTCTACTAGCAGCAATCAGAAAGGATAATTATTACAGTAGAAGACAAAATTTAATTCCCCCATGATGTCATCCACATCATTTATGAAACTATGATGTGATGTTTATATAATCTTGATAAATAAAATTTAAAGAAAGTCATGTCATTATGTTTTAAATAGTGTGAGGAGTCTTGATTAAGGTAAATATTATTTTCAATATATATAAATATATTCAATAAATATATTCCTTCTAAACTGAAAAGCCTGCACAATGCATGTCCAAATATCAAATATATTCACCTTCATTTATGTAATCTGCAGATAGCTGGACAACAAAATTTCCTTTTAGAGAGGTTGTTTCTAATCTTCTAATATTTGTGTCAAGTTTCAGCAGTCTTCAAATTTTTAGAATCTAGAATAACAGCATTTATAATGGAAACATTGACACTCTTGTGGCTATAGATGTGCCAGCTACTTCTGTAATAATCAGTAGATAATTACTTTTAGCTTTCCACTCAATGAATTAGGAAAGATGAAATTTTCATTGAAAGATCAGTTTTGCTGTTAGAAAATTCATTTCAGGACATATCCACAATGATAAACTAACTGCAGTTTTCTGTGTGATTTCTCAGTACTTTTTTTTTTTTGTGTTGGTTAGTTTTCAATTCAGGAGGGCCAGTATGAATGAAAATGTCCATAACGAGAAGCCAGTAGCTAACTGCAGCTCCATTGACCTCGGCCCATCCGTGCTAAACTTCACAGGCCAATATGAAGAGCTAAAATGAACTGTGATGTGATGAATCAGCTCGCGTGGAGAAGCCTGTAGATATTCTCAAGAAGCCCTAAGGACAGTTTAATATCTAGTAAGTACCTTCTTACTGAACTTTGCCACGCATTCCCATTTAGGAAACAAAAATTCCAAACCATGCTGTATGTCTGACAGCATGAAAATTACCCAACCTATTTTATTTTATAGGAATACTGATTTCTAGTCAATTTATTTTAATAGAAATAGCTAACCCACCACCACCACAAATACAATGATTATGAAGATCACATCATGGATTCTGACTTTCAAAATATTTCACTATAGTTAAGTAGCCATTACTATGGTAAAAATGATCAGAAGGAGTAGAATTAACAAAATACCTTCTATCACTACCAGTTATCATTGCTGTTCTTAATCAATCAGTGCTCAGAATATTTTCTTCTGGATGTCAACTTGACCACAGGATTAAAACTGTGTCAGGTGATGATTTCTTTCATCATGAGAGTAGTTCAATATTTTATCTAGACGATCTTTCTTTTTAAGAAAATTTTCAGAGAGCAGACATGAAATTATTAGATAATTCTTTATTATTGTTTTGCTTCCAACTCTTGTTTTCTAACTTAATTTGGGCCCTTGAAAGGCTCTAGGATTGTTGAGGTCTGGGGAAAAAAGAAGAAATAGGCAAATGTTACATATTCTCATCTCCTATTTTCTGCTTTCTTATGTACTGATACTAGGTGTTGTGCAGCAGCTAATCACTACTTTAAAAAAAGAATTACAGCAGTTACAGATAAAATCTTCTTGCATTTTCACTAGTATAGGAGTGCAATTATATTTTTAGCATTATTAACAAATTTATAGCAACTTATATTGAGATAGCTAGAATACTAACAATAACTATTCAGTTATACAGTCATATACTTATGACTCATTCTTTCCCTTTTGTTTTTTTCTATTTTCCTCATCATTCACTGTGTCTTTTTAAGCCTCCAGCCTTTAAAGTTCTCTGATCTAGACACTTAAACTGGAAAATAAAGATTTTTCAGAGTTCACCAAATCACAGATATTAGAAGATATTATTACCATAGTTAAAAAGAAAAACAAAACAGAAGAAAATTTCTGGATCTTAGAAACAGAATAGAAAATTCACTCTTTCTTTCTTTTCTTACACTAATTCACTGGAAATCAAATTACTGTTTTTTATTCCATGAACATTTTTAACTACTGAAGTCTGGATAAAATATCCTACTGTAATAAAACTGTTTGAGTAAATTTAGGATTATATAATCTCTCTAATATAAAGAAAAATATATATATATGCAACAGGATATTTTAAAGAAGGGCAAAGAACATTCTTCCTCAGCAAGAAAGATTTTTTCTTCTTAGACAGCACATTTCCTACAATATTGGAACAGCACAGGCCACCTTTCATTGGTAACAAAGGAACAGGACCAGTATATGGGTTTCAAATGAATGAATGAGCAGCCACAGATGTGCTTTTAAGTTTTGTTAGGTGTGTATTTCATCCTATTTAATTTGTAAACTAGTTCCACCCACACATAGAAAGAGCCAGGGGAAGGGCATGAGATATTTCCCTTTTCTGTTGCTTATGAAATGCCTTGAGAAGAATGAGTCATTTGAAATGATATTCTTTCAAGATATCTCCATAAAATACTAGTTGTTTTTTTCCTTAAATTGTCTTCTTATCAACACAATTTCCCACTACAAACAAGCAGTTAAAGTCCTGTTGTTGTCTTTTGTTTGTTTGCTTGTTATCATTGATAAAGTAGATCATATGGTCCCCACACAACCTACTACTGTCTTTGAGATCTTTTCTGCTCGACTACGAGGAGCCACTAGTATTGGCTTGTCCAGTTTGTCCAGTTAAAGAAAGTAGAGATGGATCACTGAAGTTTATTCCTGATATTTTAACTAAAGTAATTAACTCATACTGATATTCTCCTTGCATACACAGAAATGATTCCCAAGACTTACGAACTAAATTCAGAAAGTAACTTGATTTTCATAAAATGATAGGTGTATTAACATGTTAATTAGTAAGCTCTAATTTTGCTATGGAAATTAAGAAATATTGTGTTTTAAATGTTCTAAAGCATCTGAAAGCAAAAAGGGAAACACCAAACTCTTTCTAAGGCTTTTCTCAGATTCTAGAGACATTTATTATGCCTAATGTCTAAGAAAAGGAGAACTTCTCACAAAGTATTATAACAGTTAATGATATTAGGATGAGCTGCAGCTCTGTGCACCTTTTCTTAACGTTGCCATAGCCTGAAGATCATGCTTATAATGATACAGCATGATTAAAATAATTTAATTTCCCATTAAACTCTACAAATTGGGGAATTTTTTGCAATCAAAATATTATACTTGTAGGAAGATTTTATTTAACCAGATAATTTCACACTTTTCATCTCTTTAACTGCACATATATAACTTCTATGGTGATTAACAGTTTTGTGACTTCTGTTGAAGTTGATGCATGGTTAACTTATTTTATTAATTTGTATTAATTTTAATTTACGAGTGTAGTGCAATGAGTACATATTCTGGGTATTAGGTAGGTCATCAGATATGCACAGATTCTAAAACAGATGTGTAAAATCTGTGTCTTGATGGCATCTGATTTTACTTTAAGTCAAAGATGTGTGCATAGCTGTCTTTCTCCTTTTGCACTAATGTGAACAGTAGCATTTCAACTGATACTGGTGTGAAAAGGACATCTAATGAAAAAAAACTATCAGACTGTCACAGAACATCTCATCTTTCTCTGTGATAAAACTGCATATTAAAGACAAAAGCAGAGGTGGAAATAATACAGAAAATTACTCCAGGTATACTACATTTGATCATTGTTGCTCACTCAGCTCTTTTACAAATAAAATAAATTAAAAACAATGCAAGTGTTGCTATCAAACATTTGGAATCTTAATGGATAAAAATAGTTCTCAAAGGTTAATAAATACAGCTTGTAACAGAAAGTGAAGTCATGCAATTATTATTCAGCAGTGACTAAAAATGAAACAGATATGAACCAATACCATACAGGCAATGTTATTGCATTTTCATAATGCAGTTTAATTTTGCAGTCCTTCAACAATAAAAGTAAGTGATTCAATTTTAATAGAAAAAACGGGAGTCAAATTGAATGAAATATCTTACTTTTATAGCCACAGGAGCAATTCATAATGTAGCAAACGCAACTTCAATAATAAGTTACAAGAAAGAAAGAATTTTATAGTGTTAAAATTGTACGAAAAATAGAACTTAATTAAATTCATTAGTGGAAAAGCATCAGCCTGTACTTGAAATCGCATTTACAAAATGATTTATATGCTGAATTAGCATTACAAATTGTTCTTTTTTTTTCCTTTTCTTATAAATATATGTGCATTGGGTTTACATGGCACAGTTTTGATAGCAAGGGAGTTGGAGGAGTGGTTTCAGTGAGAAGACACCAGGAGCTGCCCATATATCAGAAAGAAACACTTCCATTCAGCTCCAAAATGGACCTGTTTCTGCTCAAGGCTGAGCCTTTCAGTGACGCTGGTGATGCCTCTTTGATAACTTATTTAAGAAAGGGCAAAAAAACTGCTGTGCAGCTGCTGGGAAAGAGAAAATAAGACAAATGTGAAAGAAACAGCCCTGCAGACAGCCTCACGTTAGTGAGGGAGGAGTTTGCAAATCTGGGGGCTAAAGCCAAGATTTCCCTGCACCCCACAGTGAACACCACAATGGGGCAGGTTGTCCACATTTGAATGATTTAAGAACTAGATACAGACACTAATTCCTATGAGGAAACTTTTCAAAAAAAGTAAGTTAAATGTTCAAGGGGGAAGTGAAGGTATACTAGAACTCTGAAAATTTAAACTTTCCTGCTTGTCTCATTTAGCCCTCAAGATTTTCAGGAGACTTCTATCACAAAATGCTTTGAATCTCACTCAAAAACATCCAGTCAAAGTTTTGGTTCATGGTGGATATCTTCTGAGTTTAAGGACCAATCCTAAATTCAAGTTCAATTCAAAATTTCAGGACTGACTCCTTGATTCTTTGTGTGCCATTGGTGACATGTCAGCTCTACAGCTCATACAGTCAGTGGGATCATGCAAGTTTGTTCTGGCACAACTCATTTCATTCTAAATTCTGTGAGGAATTTGAAACATTTTACAACTAACAAGCCTGGAGATTCTTGCTCTTATTAGACAAGGGGAAAAATAAGTAAGTACTCTGGAAAAAAAAGTGGTTGTAGTACAATTACATTCTTAAGTACAAGAAATTTATCTTCTGTATACACCTACCCATCTGAATAAAAGATGAAATAAAAAATATAGAAGGGAAGAAGGGCAAGCTTGGGCAATGGATGCCAATTTAACCAAACCGCTTAATTTTTGCTCCAAGCTCTTGTTTATACCACTTCAATGCTGTGTCTTCATAACAAGACTCAGGCATGACTTTTGGCATGACTGTACCTCTCTGCAAGTGTTTCCTCCGAAAGGTGGTACTGTTGATGTAGCAGCATATTGGGCCGCTTGAACAGTTTTCTAGCACTCTTCCAGCACGCTTTGTCGCTGTTCATATCTTGAATGATGTCACATCTTCAAATTAGTGCTACAAAACACTAGTCTGGCACACTCTTGCAGTCACTTGAAGTGAGAAAATACTCATAAAAATTACTATTTATGTCTTACCTCCACAGGATCCAGAGACAAAACCAATTTTGGGTGACATAACCAGCTCACACCAGCCATAAAAAGTGAAAGTCAGCACATGATAGCTGGATTTTGTATTCCATTTAGTTGTCAGGCCAATTAGAAACAGTCTTGTGCTCATTTCACACGCACTCAAAATGTCTGACAGCATGTAAATGCATTAGTGGCTGCCAGATCTGCTACTTCACAGATTTTTTGGAAGCTGTTCTGGCAGGAATTAAAGCTCTTAGGGCCTCATAGGCTTCACTGATCTAGTCCTCAGAGTTCTGCTCTCTCTGCTGCTTGTAGAAATGACAGGCAATGCAAGGATCAGGGGCACCAAGTATCATGGCCAAGGAACTTGCTTGGGCACGGTTCTTTAGGAAGAGCCTTGACATTACTGCAGACCTAAATGTTACTAATACATGAACTGAGGACAAAAAAAAAGTAGGATTTTTTGCTACTTTATAAAAACTCATTTACCTAACTGAGTCTGCAAGGAAGTAAAAAATACACAAAAACGCAAGAGCTAGGTTTTAGCCAAGTACTTCATGCTGTGTAAAATGTCAGCTCTGTATGTCTCAGCTACCAATAAAATCATGGTAAAAGACTTGTTTCATTTATCAGACATATGGATAACAAGAAGTTTTGTTAATGAAAGGCAGACCAATATACCACCATTAATATGCAGAAGAACTTTGACTGAGTGCTCTGATGAACTGCTTGTTTTCCCTACAGATATCATTGCAGGGATGCAATGCTATCTCAACCTTTAGAGCTTAATGCTCTTGTTTTACCCATACTATAACTTCTACTCAGAACATAGGATTGTGGTCTCTGTGGTGAAGTTATTTAGTTATCCAGTCCCGGTTATACTGCTACAGTGAAAGAACAATTGAACATGATTTTATAAACACCTCTGTAGAATAAAGATGTATGTGAATCCTTGTCTAATTTCATTTTCCTTTATAGAAGTCACATAAAGCAAATAATTAAAAAATGTAATAACAGTTACCTGGGCCTTAACTTACTTTCTCCTGAAATCTGTTGTCAATATAAATGCATACATATATATATGTATATATATGCATACATATATATATATGTATGCATATATAATAGAACAAACCATCTCATTTTAATGTTCTCCAGCTCAGCCTTCCCATGCCCTGGGTTTGCTGGATCAGAGATCATCTTTTTTTTTTATCTTCTTTAGAGGTTTTTGAACCTCTCATGACATGTTAAAACTGTTGTGAACTCCTCCTTTAGCAGTCACGTTGCTTTATACCATAGTATTTTTTCCAATCTGACGGAATTTCTGTATTTCAAATAGGCACAAAGATATGGATTGTAATTTTTGTACCACTCACATTTTGGAAAATATTTTTATTTTCTGTGAAATATTATTTCACCATTTTTTCCTTCCACTGTAAAGTTATTAACCTCTAACATTATAATATACTGATATTTGGTAGATGTATTTAAATGAATTTATAAAATGGGAAATTTAATGTGTTGCTTCAGTTTTTCTCAATTTCCTTCAATATTTTGTTATATCAGAATAAAACACTGATAAAAATGTGCATGCATTATTTCACTCCCTTTCTCATTATTCTAAACACATAGTCTTGCTGCTCTGGTGCTTTCTGATTTAAACCTTTCTGAACTGTGCAAACACAGCAGTAAAGATGTATATAGCTTGCTTACTGTAGCATTTCCCAAATGTACATGTATTGTAGGCATTCTTTATTAAATTAGAAACCAGACCCTCCATAAGAGGGGAAAAATCCAAACTACTGATCTGAAGAAAGGAATATAGGGTTTGTTCTGTGGGATTACTATTCACTGATGTTTGCACGTACAAAAACTGATGGCCGTAAATCACACTTTGGATACTGAAAAAATTCCAGGATCTAGACATGCAAGGTTATCAGAGGACTATAAATAAGGCTATGACTGAGGTGCTTTATCCATTTCAAGTTCCATCATCTTATTCTACTAAGAGCAACATTAAATACCTTTGGAAAATCCTGCACTGTTGTAATTCTTTCCATTTCAAATATTTTGTTCTCTTTCTCTTCACTATCCACCTTTCACAACAGTACATATCTATCACTTCTCCTCAACTTCAGGCTTTCTGGCTCTCAATTTAAGGATAAAATTTTATTCCATTGTTATTGATGTTGCTATGTTGTTATCACCTGGGTTTACAGGAGATTCCAGACTTATTCATTGCTCCTACAAGCACTGTTTAACTCAAGCACCTGACTTCTCTCAACAAAAATGTTATAAAAATATAAATATTATATGCTATAAAAATAAAAATAATTATCTCCATTTTTGCCTTCTCTGCAGTATAAGTGATTATGTGATACAACTGCTTTAGTAGCTTATGAAAATGTGTTGTAATATCATTTTTGAATACCTAATTCCTCAGTAGTATCTTTCATATTGTTAATATAGATACACAGCCTCTATTCTCTACCTGACTACCCGGGCTAAAACTTGTTTTCAACAGGAGTGCAGAGGAATTCCTGAGCTTCAAAGTCATAGTGTGCATGTGCTTATCAGTTCCCTTTTTTACTGTAAAGAGTATAGTAATGGCATAGAGGGCTCTAGCATGCAGCCGGTTTTCTTTCTAGAGCAAGGACACATTCTGTGGCAGTACATAAAAATGTGTCTCTTAATTTGGTAGTTGCTTATGCAGCCTCAAGAATCTGATCACTTTAAGTGTCATATACATTTTGTAATTCCCCTTTCTTTCGAAAAAGGCATGCCATAGTTGCAAAAAACAAATGAGATACAGTACCACATCAATACACAATGTATCTTTCTTTGATGACGAACTACCTAAATATAGAGTGACAATATTAAGAAACATATCAGAAAGGTAAAAAAAGCAAGGAAGTAAATTTCACAATCCCCTTTTTCTGCCATAGCAGACTTTTACCTTTCCCTGGATAGGTTATTTTGAACAGTAAAGTTTTAATATGCTGGCATATAACCCAAATCCCCTGGTTCGGATATTCATATTGCTCCATCCAAATTACGACAGCAGAATTCATTACAGACTGCAACCAAATCAACCTCTGTGTATAGCTTTTTACCTTGGTGATGTCCTAACATTGACCTATTGACTATTCATACTGCTACAACAGACAAACCTATTACATATTTTTTGTTTCTTTGCTTTAATAAAGGATTTCACAATAATGACTATAATGGCCAGAATTGGGGGGGGGGGTGCCCACTGTGGGTCTATAAATATGTTTAAATATTTTGATTTTTAATATACACGAATGGAAAAGCTACATTTCTACAAAACAGTTACTTGTATGATATCTTTACTTTGGTATAAATGCGGTAGTGGAGTTCTTTCATGCACCAAATATTTTCAGTGATAAGTGATAGCTGCGGTTCACTTTCCTCACCTTCAGCAAGTTCTAACTTTTGCAAAGTCAAGATTATTCCACACAATAATTTTATTTTGGTCAGGATTTCAGTAAATTGGCAGTGCTTTCAACAAAATTTATTTTTTGTTTATATTCTAATTCACACAATGTGCATTCAGAGTGCAGGTCAACAGTCTTGGTCTGCCCTTGGTGTTTTTATCAAGGCAAAAAATTTTCTTGAGGCACAGACCTACACAGGTCAAATATTTTTTTTTTTAAATTTAAAAGGATTTTTGTGCGTAGCATATTTCAGTCCCTTTGGTTCTCCAGCTGCAAAGAGCGATGTTTAGCAATTCTTCAGAAACCTTTTTTCTACCTATGCACTGAAAGATGCTTGGGGTTTACTTTACTTAGTTACCAGTTAATTTATTTCTGATATCATGCACAAGGGAATGTTGGTAAGAAACTGGATTTAATTTTCTGGAACTGGAAGCATGGCTGCCTCTGAAGGAATGATAGTATACTTTTTTCTCACCATGTAAAGTGGTATTCACTGATTTCAGAAGATACATTTGCCATTTGACAGATAGGTCAAACATCCCATCCACTTAGACACATACACAGCGATCCAGGGTGCTTGTTGCTGTTTCTTAAAAAAGACAAAAGCCTTTCTGCAGTTGTCTCATCTCCTTTGTGCCATCCATATGGTTTAGTAACACTCATATGATTAACTCTGCTTCACAGCTTAGATTATTTTCTTCCTCTTGGCTCTCATCAGTAAGGGCAAGTTTCCAGCCTATGTGATAGATCTACAATTTGCAAAGTAATGAAAACAGCCTCCTTCCTTCCTTCCTTCCTTCCTTCCTTCCTTCCTTCCTTCCTTCCTTCCTTCCTTCCTTCCTTCCTTCCTTCCTTCCTTCCTTCCTTCCTTCCTTCCTTCCTTCCTTCTTCCTTCCTCCCTTCCTTCTTCCCTCCCTTCCTCCCTCCCTCCCTCCCTTCCTTCCTCCCTTCCTTCCTTCCTTCCTTCCTTCCTTCCTTCCTTCCTTCCTTCCTCCCTTCCTTCTTCCTTCCTTCCTTCCTTCTTTCCTCCCTTCCTTCCTTCCTCCCTTCCTTCCTTCCTTCCTTCCTCCCTTCCTTCTTCCTTCCTTCCTTCCTTCTTCCCTCCCTTCCTTCCTTCCTCCCTTCCTTCCTCCCTTCCTTCCTCCCTTCCTCCCTCCCTCCCTTCCTCCCTCCCTTCCTTCCTCCCTCCCTTCCTTCCTCCCTTCCTCCCTCCCTTCCTTCCTCCCTCCCTTCCTTCCTCCCTTCCTTCTTCCTTCCTTCCTTCCTTCTTTCCTCCCTTCCTTCCTTCCTCCCTTCCTTCCTTCCTTCCTTCCTCCCTTCCTTCTTCCTTCCTTCCTTCCTTCTTCCCTCCCTTCCTTCCTTCCTCCCTTCCTTCCTCCCTTCCTTCCTCCCTTCCTCCCTCCCTCCCTTCCTCCCTCCCTTCCTTCCTCCCTCCCTTCCTTCCTCCCTTCCTCCCTCCCTTCCTTCCTCCCTCCCTTCCTTCCTCCCTTCCTTCCTTCCTTCCTTCCTTCCTTCCTTCCTTCCTTCCTTCCTTCCTTCCTTCCTTCCTTCCTTCCTTCCTTCCCTCTTTATAATCTTGATGTCTTCATTATTTATACAGATGACATTTCATGTTCTTGCTGCTGTGTATGTCAGCAGAGAAAAGTCCAACATAAAACCATGGTGTTCTGTAATTAAGGTAAGGAAATTACCTTTTAAAAGAGCATCGAGTTGTATGTATTTTCCAGATGTACTTTATTAATGAATTTGGAAATTTATGTCAAAAATAAATTTAGGGTGGTGAGGCACTGGCACAGGTTGCCCAGGAAAGTTGTGGATGCTCCCTCCCTGAAAGTGTTCAAGGCCAGGTCAGATGGGGCCTTGAGCAGCCTGGTCTAGTGGGAGGTGTCCACTTTACATTTCTTATATCATGCAATTTTTTGTTTATCCTGACATAGTTAATATTATGTCTTCCATGAAAAAGCAAGATACAAGATGTGACTTTCATGCATGAATTAATAATACTTTTGTGTGTTGTCCTAATATATCATTATTGCTAGTGGTGGACTGTTCCTGACAATGAAGCAAATACAGTTTTGAACCCAGGTACAGCTAATATCTTCCCCTCAACATTCAGGAAAGTTATTTCTAAGTGACAAAGAAATATTTAGAAGCTCAATCTGACTTTATTCAGTGGACATTTGTAACGATGTTTTATCTTTCAACAGATGAAAATCAATTATTGAAAATAAGAAATTACTGAAAATTCATTTTCAAATAAGGCCAAATATAGAAAAGTATTGAATATCTAAAGGTTTATTTTTCTTTTTGGTTACCTTTTGTATTTTCTTATGTAGCATTAATTATGGAAACAGAGGCCACAAATTCAAGGGACCTGCAGTTTAGTTATGGCAGTATTATCCCTATTGCTATCAAAAATACTCCAAACATAAACTTAGTATCTTTTTTAGAATGTATTCAAAAGTGACTGAGATGGATAAACATTTCTTTGCTATTTCTTCTGCTGTTATTCTGAAATATATTTCTTGTTGTAGACATCAAATGGGGTAGTAGCATATTTTATAAAGATTTGATCTGGAGTCTATCTGCTGAGTATATTTGAGTTGCTCAGGACAGATCACATAAAGTCCCATGTGTGTGTGGGCATATGTAGAGCAACATCAAACCTGTTGCAAACAGGGGTTGGTCGTGAGTGAAAAAGCTGCAGGAGAGAACAACAAGCAACAGAAAGAGCAGTAAGAGACTTGAGGGAAAAAGATACAGGCAGCATGGGACAGGTTACAGGGCAAAACTTGACTGTCAGCTACATGGCTAGATAACAGCAACATAAAAAGAGGGAAAGAGCAATTCATAACTGGAAGGACCATTGGGAGAATAAAAGACATAGATAAACCTCTTTTTTTTATTGTTTCCTCTGCAAAAGTTTCCTCTTTCCAGAGAACAGAGGAGAGTGCTTCAGAGATACATAGCCTCAAGATAAAATAATAGAATGGAGACTTGGGAGTCATAAATAGGAGAAATATATGGGATTCCCTGAAGTATGATAGGCTGACTGGGAATGAATTTCTTTGAGCATAGATTTTAAACTGTTCTCGAGGTTTTCCAAGCTCATAAATGGACTTGTTTACTGAAAGTCAATGGAGCATCTTAAAGTCAGACTGAAAAGGAGTCTGTTCCAGTATAGCGGAGGCTGGACTGAGATGGTGCCACTCATCACTACCTCTCAAGGTGATCAGGAAAGCTCTAAGTAAAGTATACAGGGAGTCCCAAGACCACTCAGAGTTGTCTGAGTGAGACAGCACCTCTCTAACTCTCTATGGCAAAAGTTGCGATAGCTCTGTGGGTGCCTGTGCCCCACCACTTGGGTCTGTCAGTGGAAAGTTGTCAAAAGAGTAGGCCTGGAATTACTTAAAAGTGTAAACTCTTAAGATTTTTGTACTATTTGACCCACTCATTTACTAAGGGGGTGGTAGAGAAAAACCAAGAAAGAATGCCAGATCCTACCAGCTTTACATTTGTAAATCCAGAAGTTGTTTGTTACATGCATGGATCTCAAATTGCTTGAGTGTTGCTGCTCTATACAGAGCTCTCACTTTTCGTAGGTGTTTGCGCCATGACATGTTTACATATACACATACACAGAGTCATGAAGACCTACTCTCTGCCACCAACAAATATTTTCAGACTTCCACTTCCATTCCTCTCCCTTCTGCAACGTGTAAAAAATCTAACCCTTACTCGGATCAAATTATACGTAAGTGCCAAAATTCTCACCTCTATTTCCGGTTCTTAGGTAGCTCTGCAAAGCCTTGGTGAGAAATTCCATCTGTGCTTGTGGGTGGTCTGCCAATAAAGGCTTCTTTCAGTCCCCTTGACATCTTCAAATGCACAGACATTTAGTTCACAAAGGATGTGTTTCCATTCCTAACATTTCTGAATCTACCATCAGGCTTGAGATCTTGCTTTGGATTTCTCTCTCTTGTCCCCAGCTTCACGGGTCCAAAGACTGTACTTGTCTCTTCATAAGGACAGAATACTCAGAAACAGAAAAAGAAATAAGAAATGGAAATGGAGAAAAGGTGAATGGGACATTTTAATATTTTTTTTTAACTGCTCCCTATTTCTCACTGGTTTGAGAACCACACCATCACACCAAGCTGCTGTTTTGAAAAGTACATTATTCTGAGAGAAGGATTATTGATTTGGTCTATTCGCGTTATAATCATCTTTGCATTTCTGTATCTCCTATTCTTAATTCTTTTAAAAGCATAATATGTCATAATTAATCACTATAAGATTTTGTGCAAAGAGGAAGATTTTTCTTTTTGAAAATCCTCTCTGAGCACATGAAAGAGAAAATGGGGTTTGGGAATAGCAAACATAGACTGACTAAGGGTGACTTTTGCCAGATGAACTCGATCACATTTGATGATGAAATGACTGCGGATTAGAGAAGAGCAGTGAATGTTCTTTATCTCAGCTATAGCAGGACTTTCTCCATGGTCTCACACAACATCCCTGTGTCCAAGTAGGACATTAAGATCTTATCTAAAGGATGACTACATGGGTGAAAATCTGGCTGGGTTGTTAGACTCAAAGTATGGTGGTTAATTATTTGAATTATTTGTATTTTACCAGTTAGCAGAATTCCTCATTGGTCCTTGGACCATTTTATATCTTTTATTCTGTTCAATATTCTTGTCAATATCTTCTAGGTAGAAGAGGAGATGGGATGCACCCTAATCAAGTGAGGGAAAACACCTGGCTGAGGAGTACAGTAGAAACATTCAGAAGGACTTAAATAGGCCGAAGTAAAGGGCTGATATGAACTTCATGAAATCCAACATGGAGACATGCAAAATCCTGTATCTGGGATGAAATAATCTTCTATAAAAAACTGCAACCAATATATTGAGGGACATGACTAGATCACATGTGAAATATTGCATTTATTTTTGGGAGCTCCAGGGCAATAAGAGTTTTGATAAATGGAAGCAAGTTTGTTAGGGGCTGTAGCACTTATCCTGTAAGGAGAGGCTGAAAAAAACAGGACTTCATAAGCCTGCAGAAGGGACAGCTTTGAGTGAATGTAACAGAAGTCCTGCCATACTTATGGGGAGGTCATCAAGAAAATGGGAGCAGGCTCTTCTTTGAAGTACAAATGAGACTGGGGAGAGAATAAGAGGTAATGACCACAAATTACAATAAGAAACTTTCCAACTGGATATAAATAAAATTTGTGACCCAGAAGATAAGCATTTAAGCGGGTTGTGCAGAGAGTTCATGGAATGGAGGTCCTTGGAGGTTTTTGAGACCTGTGTGGTCAAAGAGCTGAGCATCTTAGTCATTGAGTCTTGATCCTGCTTGGAGTAGGAGGATGCACTAGGGACTCTATGATTTTGAGGTCCACTCATCATTCTTGAGACCTCAACATTGTTGTAAAGTAGTAGGGAGTCTGTTATTCTCATTTTGTGCACAGTGTTTCTGATGTATATCTGATTGCTGAAGCTATTCTTTGAGAATGTCCATCTGCCTCTTTTTTTTTTTTTCATTTTAGTATTTGGTAAAAGTCAGCCTCTACCACATAGACTGGGCTTGCATGGTGAAATCCTTTTTTGACTGCAGGACTACTCCATGTGATTTTTCTTCTGCTTGTAGCCATTAACGGCATTATTTTCATGAACTAATGATAGAATGTTCAATCCCAAATTAGATTATTGTTTTGTCTTATGTTTCTATCTACAAGTCTCTAGCAATTCTACATCAGATTTCTAACATGGAAACCATGCTTATTTTTAGCTCTATTGAACAATATGTTGACAACTAATGGTTCTTAGTTCAGTGATTCTGTTTCTTAATGTCAATGTTAAAAACTAATTAGAGCTTCAGTCCACAGACCTGTTAGCAAATTCTCTCTCTGATTGAGGTTTCTAATTACCTGACAGACCAGGCTTTATGAATGCTACCAGTTATGTGCTTAAATTTCTACTTCTCTGAAAATTACATAAACTGGTGTTTTATGAAGTATACTTTGTGTTCAGAAGTTCTGGTATTTCAGCATGTTTCCTTATCACAAATTATACACATTATAGGCTTGGTATACATTAACTTCTCTTTCACTGAGGCGTTTTCAAATGACAATACCTCAGGGAAGTGAGAATAACAATGTGACAGTACAAAGATGCTTTATTCTACCCCTCCCCGATCTCATATAATGTGTATCATGTTTGTTTAAAGAAGATAATTTTTTCTGCACTATCACTATAGCTTCTTTTATTTGACCTAATCTATAACTTCAGTGAGGTTTAAGAATCACATTGTCATTTTTTAGAGCAAGACCTGGTATTGAGAGAATCTGGAGACTGGTGTGACATGAAAATGCAAACGACCTTGTGATAACAATCTCTGTTATCTTCTGCCAGTACTGGTCCTGAACAGAATGAATATCTGTCCATGCCTGCTAAGAAATGGACTGCTATTTAAACTAGGAACCAGTCATATTGTTTGAAAATTTTTAACACTTATGAGGTACAACATGAACGGGAAAGAGTTCATGATATTGAGAAGGCAGCAGGGTAAAACGCACAATCAAGAGCATTTTTTGTAGCTTGCTTCTATTTAGGGGAAATATAACAAGAAAACAAGCTTAATGTGCCATTTATGAGATTTCTTAGAAGTCATTCCTTTAACGCCAGTTTACTGTTCAGTTTCTTGCTTTTCTTCATTTTATTCTGCCCTTAATTTCTTTCCTGTTTTGATTGAAAATGCTCTTAAAGTGTACACTTATTGATGGGGCAATTCTTGATTCATTATGTCAGAGGGACAGTCTAACTCCAAGCATGTTTGAAACGCCATCTAATGGCAGCCCTAATGGTTCTACTGTTAGGGGCTTGACCGTAACCTCATCTAAATATACACTTAGCCAATCTTTTCCCCCCTAAAAGGAATTACACTTCTTACTTCCCATACTTCTTGTCCAGGTTTTGGCTATTATTTTTTTTCTTTTACATTAAATGGGTGATCCAGAAAGATAAGAATGAAATCTAAAAAGTCAAGTTCCTGACGCTGCCAAAATTGTTTTACATAGTTTTAGTATAATCTGTGTGTTTTGTCATCGATGACACTGGGAGAAGAATTGGACTCTACAGGTTCATTGTAATTCAGTGGCTCAGTTGAAGAGAGCACAGTGTCACTAATAAGGTCCCATCAGAGAACAGTAGCGGGAAACTGGTTTCCTGGCACCAGCTGTGTACCTTACTGTGCCCTCCTACTGATGAAAATGAAAATGACACACGAAGTCTACTGATCAGAACATATTATGGCAATGCACAGAAAGAAGCAAGTTTCATTTTCCACAACAGAAAGGAAGATACACTGTAAAGGCTAAATGTTGCAAAGGACAGGTATCCTAGGTATACTCTGGGTAAAAGATAGGTGTCCTGAGGCTGCTTTGTATTAAAGACAGTTGAATGTCTGACAGCAAAGCAGGAACAGTCAGATGAGTGAAGCTGCCTGAAAATTAAAGAAAAAAAAAGCTAAATACTTTTTAGCTGTATCAATGGTAAACATGGGATTAAGGTTTCCTTATTGTTGTTTTGGTTTTGTTTTGCTTTCTTCTTGTTGTTTAGGCTTTGGTTTTATTTTTTGAACTGATTGATAGGCAGTGTCTTGGTCTTGAAAGAAGAATCTTATTATTCATCTCAATCTATACCTTTCATACATGATGAAATCTCAGGGGTGTGCATAGCTGTTAGCACTCTTCAGTGCCTCTGTAAGTTGCCTTTAAAGGTTAGGTGAGCACTAAAATGTTACCTTTTGTTTTCATTTTTTATTTTTTCTGTGTACCACAAGATTCCGTGCCTTTTTTTTTTTTTTTTAAGCTTGTGTTGTCTGTTTCTTCTGTGTTGCCTTTATCCCCTTCTAGTCTCCCTTGTTTTGCTATCTCTCTTTTAGCTTTCCTCTACATTGCAAGCTTTATCTGTGCAATTCCTTGGAGCTGCATGTTGAAGAGATATGACTTGACTGCAAGCTTTCAAAACCACAGATGAAATTAGTTTAGAAACTCTATGTCTCTTGGTGCAAAGTGCAAAATCTTTCCTAAATGCTGTAGTTTTGCCAGTCAGTTATGGAGCCCTGTTGAGAAAAGCATGGAGCAATAAAATTACAGACAGGTATAACAGAAAGCAGAAATTGTCTAGATTTAAAGGAAAGGAATGTTATTGATTCCTGCCCTTTACAATAGAGCTTAAAATGACATAAAATCTATTACTTTAAATGGCAGACGTTTTAAAAGCCACTGCCCATGTAATATTTCAAAATACACTGCTCTGAAGTTGCATCATGTCTCTATCCTCGTACATTTCTGTAGTATCATGAACAAAGTTTTGCCATTACATCTTTAAAAGAATTAATACCTTAATGACTACAGCTTGTGTCCCCATAGAACCAATTGCACCTGGGCTACCAGCTTGTCAATAAAACAGGATCCAGCACTTTAAAATAAAATCTTGAACAAAATCCTAGAGCTTGTAGAAAATTATTTTGCACACTTGGAGATCCCTAAGTTTGATCCAGCATCACTTTCAACCCCAAATGTGTAGCCAGGGAGAACCATGATCTTTGAAGTGTCTCCATTTCAATGAAATAAGATAAGATCATCTGAGGTTCCTCAAAACCTGTATTTTACTTGAGGTCATGATATTGTCCTTCTTTCTTCCACTTATCCTTTGCATTTTCAGCCATGAATGTTCATTGCTAAATCAAATCTCTGACAACTGACATACATTACCTTCACTCATTCTTACCTTCATTTTTTAAAGCTGCAGTAGAAGCCACTGCAGAGAAATGCCAGCCAGATTTCACTCCCACATTCCTAAGCTGAAGAGAAAATACTACCTTTGGCTTTCTATAGGTTTCTCTTGGGTAGAAGAATTTATGACCATCGATTATTATCTTCCAATTCTCTTTCTTCTTGTCTTCTCTTTTCTCTCTCTGTTTTTGTTTGTTTGTTTGTTTGTTTTTCTTTCTGTGTGTGTTTGTTTGTTTTTCTCCTTTGGATCTTGGGGCATTATTTGTACTCTACCCTATACTTACTCATTTTTAATGGTGGGAAAAAAAAGAACAAAACAATTCAAACTTTCAGTGTAAAAACTGATTATATAATGCAAACTGGTCTGCTTTTCTACTTTGGATTATTGTAGCAAAGAATTGCTTGTATTTACCAGAAAATCCAGGCAGCTTTTACTCCTGCATTAATCAGTCAGCATGGTATGAGTGTTGCCAATCATTTGACAGAGAGATGGCTGTGCAGCTGCACAGTGTGTTATCTGCATTTTGCATACATATATCTGGAGATATACTTCCTTCTGTACTCCCATATGGTACTATTTTCAGATCTGTTATTTTCAACTATAGCAGATTTTTTATATATATTTTTGAAAGATGTCATGTGAGGAGAAATGCTATTTAGTCTGACAAAAGGAGAAATAAAATTCCTCTCTGCCCTCTCACTGGAATTTTCATAAGTGAGGGGAGCTGGTTATTCTGACTGAACGATCAATACCAGAAGCAGCAGTTGAAGGAGGAAACTAAGTCTGCGCAGTACTTTCCTGGTGCAGCCCTTCCTTAACTTTCTGGCACCTGTTCACCTTTGTGGACCAACAACAGATCTCATAGGCTTCTACTAGAACAGGTCTGTAAACAATTTTGCATACCATTACCTGTTCCTACAGGCTTTCTGCAGGGAATTATCAGACAAGTGCTCTGTTCCATGTAAAGAATACAACTGAATAAGCTGCACTACATACTTCTTTCTCTATAATAGATTATAAGTCCATGGTAGACCACCTTTTAAAGATTTACTGGAAATCCTCTTTGCAGAGTAGAAAACTTACTCCTTCTTCTCCCACGGTCCTACTCATTTTATTCTAATTCATTCTTTTTTTTCTTTTTTTTTCCTTTTTATTTTTTTCCTGAAATGAAGAACCTCTAGCTAGGACAAATATTGCTTTGATAACAGGGCGTAACACTTTGTGACATCCACCTATTTCATTAATAGTTATAAGAAATTAATGTAGGTGCTTGTAACTGATAATTCTTTGTAGAAAAACATTTAATCCATGGAAAGAGTTTATAGACTACTAAGGTTAGACTTCCTCTAAGCACAACTGTTCTTGTTGATAGAAATCCAAGGGAGTTTCTAGGCTTCATAAGTCTTCTAGAAATGTCAGTTATCCCCATGGTGACTTATCTAAGGCAGCACAAATTGTCTCCTCAGGTTGTATCCACTAAGATCTTTGTTCAGAGATTTTCATAAAAGCTACTACTCTTTTTCTATTTCTAATTTTATGATTTTTTGATCAGTGCTTTTTCCAAGTTCTTTAAAAGTTGAACTGTCAAAAATATGAAGTCTTACCTTTTGTAAACTCTCTTTTCTTTTCTACCTTTTTTCTTTTTTATTATTCTGTTTCAGATGAAAGCATAATGATAACAACTTGGGAGTTATACACATGTGTGACCTGTAGAAAACAATATCTCTCAGTGTGAGGTTTCTGATGAGTGTAATTCGGTGGACAATCAACATCTGGTCCCTTCTTGGAGTCTCAAACTAGAAAGAGCTGACTCGATGTTTTTAACTTCTAACATTAATTAGATGTTCACAAGATTTTCTAATTATTTATAAATACTAGTTTGCAGGATTTAGTGTGACCTTTCAAACATTTTGTTCTGCAGAAATTAAGAATGTTTTTTCTTATATATTTATGCAAATTGGAGACCATTTGTATAAATGAAGAATAAGAACAATTAACATTATTGTGAATGAGAAAATTTATAAATCTAAGTATGTGTAAACACATACACACTCCTTTATATATGCACACATACATATGCATATAATCCAAATGTGCATTCTTTCTCCTAGCTCTCTGCTTAGCATACTCTTTTAATTAGGGCATCACCCCCTCTACCACTACTGTGCAAATGTGCATTTATAAAACTTATCCTTTTTGTTTTGAAGTAAAAGAGACATAATCAAACTAGACAGATGAATTTCAGAATAGATCTAGATTAAACTAAACCCCTAAATATTAAAATAAACAAAAAAAAAATGGAAATTCTCCAATAAGAGTAAAAATTTCATCTATTTTTCTCCCTAAAGGCACTACAGTTTCTAACCAGGTTTTATGTTCACTAACCATGTTGCATCTCTTCTCTTTAAAATCTCCCTAATTTAGGCTTTTCCTCTGTACAGAGCAGATCTCTCACCCTTAGCCTCCATGTAGGAAATAATGGCTGTTCTTGGAGATACTTTCAGGACTTTTACATTCTGGTGTATCTAGCATAACTTGAAAGCATAAATGATGAGCATCAGCAACAGCCTCTAGTCAATCGTTCTCAAGATCACTGAGCAAGAAGCTTAATGGCCCTGATTAAAATATTCATCTTCCAAGTGTTCTTGACAGCAGAACTTGAAAAATGTGTTACAGAAAAGACAACATTAGGAACACTTTAAATGGGCCTTCACTTCTGATCAATTTATCAGCTATAGAACAATATAGAGGTGTAGTTTAATGTTTATACACAATTATCTTATTGGAGTCATACTGGATGGGCACAGCGCAGGCATGAGAGTTGTTGTGATAACATACATACACGATGTTTTTGCCGACCTTTGCAATCATTGTGCCCATAAGTATCCTTTACTTCATTTCCTATGTTAGATGCTCATGTTTTCTCTCTTTTCCTTCTTAAATCTGCTTTCTAACAATATTTTTATAATCTGTTCAGAATTAATAAGATATACTTCTCTGGAACTATTTAATTATGACAACACTTTGCACAGCATGTCAAAATAGGAGGATTTAAGCTTCAAAATCCACAAGGGATTTGAAATTGCACTAAATATTTCTGGCTTTGTTTCACAGGGTGTGATGACACAAAAGCTTATATATAAAATCTCACCTTATGCAGCAATTTCAACTCTTTAATCCTTGTTACTAGTTCATTTCTGTAGGTCTCTTCCAGAAATTAATCATCCAAACAAGATTAGTTCAGACTCTGACCAAAATATCCAAAAAGCTTTCTACAGTCCACTGTACCCCACAATATTAACAGTTAACGAGGGTAGTACCAGTGATACTAACTTTTATCTTATCAATAACTCCATTTATTTGTGTGTTTTTAATGAGAGATTTAAAAAGATTTTTCATTGTTTTTGATGCTCTAACAGTTTTCTGTTTTCGTGCTGTTCAAATAAATGTCATCTTTTCTTCTGCTTCATTAATGTGTTATGCAAGCTATCATTTTTACTTGCAATTAATTTGTTTTGCTATTAATTTTACTTGCAGTCAAGTTGTTCTAACTGTAAAAAGCCTTTATATTTATTTCACACATTTGAAAAACAGCATTGAACTTGGAGAACTTTAATTCATTTTTGCATGGCTTGTTCCTTTTATCAAATAGCTGGACAATAAGTACCTCTCCTGCATCTCCACAACAACGCATTTTAAAACACAGTATGACAAGGAGTTTTCACACTCAAATGACAGTATATGTATATTTTTTAGAAGTGTTGACTTGTATGGGTCTTTTCCAGCCTAAGACAACAAGCCATCTGGTTTTATTTGCAAAATTTTGACAAAGTAAATTGATCTATTTTCACATTCCATATTCCATGTAATTCAAAATGGTTATAATCACAAAGTTAGAAGCAATAATAAAGTGATAGATATCTCCTAGCAAAGATATACTAGCAAGATCAAATCTTTATCTCCTAGCTTCAGCACCATAGACTTGTATGTAACCAATGCTTAGAGGGCTGCAGTTGCTGATTGTAGTCACTGCAATGAATTCCTTATTCTCATGCTCTCTTGAAAGAAATAACTTTATAAAAACCCTCAGTGTCTCCTGGTATTGGGAATGAAGTCATATTAAATGCCAGAACTAGAAATGTGTTGTGTTTTGAATTTGGGTGTTTGTTTGTTTGGTTTTTTTAATATTATTTTAGATCTCTTTACAGAAAATCATTGTCTTCTAGGGAATAATTTCTCACTGCTGCTGCTAAATTGATGCAAAAGAAAAAGAATCTTCAGTGGCTTAGAGAAAAGAGTTTTCCTTGGTGGTTTTAATACTAATAGAGGAAAAAAAACCCAAGCTCATAAAAAAATTTATCTTCTATAAACTTCTTAGGATATAACAAATTAACAGATTAAGGCTTTGGGATTCCAAATTTAGGCTTGCTAACATTCACAGTGTGTTAGAGGAGTGTTCATACTGAAGAATTCAGTCAAAACTGGTTATATATTTTGTCAGGAACTTCAAATTGGAAGCAAATGCATTACATTAATGTATTAAGGCCTGTTGTAATTACGTTGCCTTAAAGTAAAAATTACTTTGTGAGATACTGCTCTAATGCAAACCGAAAACCAGCAAGGAAATATTTGCATGTTCCGTTTGAGTGATCCCATGAAGCAAAATAATGGAAACATATGTTAATGGCTGGACAAAGTTTAACTTCTAACAAATATTTTTATCTGCTCTCTATAGCACCTGGAAATTTCCACAGTGCAAGAAGACAACATTTATTTTGACTCAGTAAAGCAAAATAAACAAATTTTGTGTATTTTTAGCTATCTATAGCTCTAAAAAAAGTGAGAAAAGATCTGCACAGTAGTTCCCTATTCAGCCATACAGGGAGTAGACACAAGCATAGGAATAGTTCTGATTTGTAAGATTCTTCAAGTGCTAGTCTTGAAACTTTCTTCCTCTGGCATACAGATCAAGTCTAATAAACAAGTTGATGAGAAGAGAAAAGGCCAAAAAATGTCTAATAAACTTTTTTCTTAGGAAGTAAGCAAATGTATATGACTTTAAGAACCTTAATTTAAGCTCTGGTTGTTGAAAACACAGCCTGAGATGGAGAAGGTTGGTAGAGAGTTCGTATTTACTTAAATTGTCACTGGTGTGTTTAAAATGTTCCCTAGTGAACCTCTCTCATGCAAGGCAGTCCAAATGTGAATCTTAGGAAAGCTCACAGAGCAAACTGAGGGAGTTGAATCCTCGTAAATCAAAATTGAAAGTAAAGTCTGCTGAAGGACTAATGAAGTGAAGGCACTGTGCCTTGCTCTACTTTTAGCACAATAGCTAACCAGAATCCTAAATATTAAAGCAAAATGAGCACAGTTCAAGAATAGATGTATGTATATATCCTCCTCCTCTGCCCAACAATATAATGCATTTCTCTGTTGAGGTGTCTGTTTAACAATCATAGCACAAAAGCCACAGACTGAATAAATCATGAAGCGTTCTCATGTTTCTCTTTCTGTTAGATTTCTACTGCTTTTTATGAAGTGGATATTTGCATACGCTCTTTAAATGTGCATTTTCAGAACCAAATAGAGGCAAGTAAGATGACATCTGTTAAACAAGCAAGCGTGAAACATACAAGTTGTATCAAAGTTTTGTCAAATCAGTATTTGGAGGTTGCTTGAGAGTTTTTCTAAATAGTTCCAAAAGTCACAGGGTGTAAGAATACCCACAGAAACAACACATTCTTTCTTTTGACATTGATTTTCAAAACACAGTGCCAAGCAATTTGGGGTGTGTGCTGTACAAATGTCAGCAGGAGGTAGAAAGATGGTTGCAATGGGTGATATTATTAAAAAGTTGCAGAATATATCAAAATCCTAGCTTTGGTGGAAAAAAAAAGATCATCAACAGAAAAGCTAGGATTCTAACAAGGGTCAAAGCAGCCATAATTAAAGAAGGTAAATTTGACTTTCTCCTCCCTGCCTCAGCTCATAGTCCCCCACAAAGTCTTTGAAACACAGATACAGTGACAACATTTAGTTGACAGCCACTAGCTGTCTTCTAGGTCTCACCTATTCCTCTTTTATAGGTTTCTGTGTATGGAAAGAGATTGCCATGATGCAAAACCACTAAATGGATCTTCCTCCATTGTCGGTCAGAGGGAAATTTGTCACTGAAGATTATGATTTTACAAAACATCAATGTTTGTTTTCAATAGGTAAAGATCAAGGTCTTTGGAGACAAAGAGTCAAATGCATCTCAATCTTAGATGTAGTACATTTATCTCATGACTTATAGATATATATGAATGTTTGCTTGGTAAAACTATGGTTCTTGGTCAAGAACAAATTAAAAATAACAAATTAAAAAAATTATATGGAAAACAAGCCAGAAAAATAATGTGGTGTAGTTGTTGTTTTCTTTTTTTAAATTATTTTTAATCTGTGCCATGCTAGCCTTTAGACAGAACTTCCAGTGTCCCAGATCTGCACTTCAATGAATTTCTGTTTCAATGGAAACTAGAAATAAAAAATTCAAGTTCCTTTTTTTTTGAATAATGCCGTTAGATATAACCCTGCAGTGCTGAGGTTCAGTAAAAAAAGGCAATAGTTTCCAGTCCTGTAGTCATTGCATTTCTAAGGTACACAAAGGAATTATTTCAAACAAATGCACACACATACTATATGTAGAGAGACATAAAAAGAGAATATGCACCTATTTTTAAACATTCTTTACGTCTTTTCCAGATGCAATATCATCTATTCATAAATGTGCATATATTTTAGTGTTTGTATAAAAATTATATAGATAGAAAAAAGCACACAAGTAGAAAGACGCCTATGCATGCTTATACATAAATAAGATTTGCATGTAATGACAGAGCAATTCTTTTATCTGAGTGTTTTTTAAAAATTTTTTTACAAATATGGAATGATAACCTTAAATGTAAAGTTACCCATATCTGTACAATAGCTTTCCGGTAATTAAAATTTTTGATTTAATGAATAATACAATATCATTGACTCCTCCACATTTATCTTGATATAGTAAGCTTTCTAATACTTTGATGAAGGAAGTAAACACAGTTTTGACAGATATTGAATTTAGTGTCATTACTTTCCATGTTCATTTTTTAACTCTGTTGCTAGTGCTAAAATTGTGTCCCAGTCTTGTAAGGGGACTATAAGTATAGTCTGTGGATTTGAAGTAACAGTCTAATCTATACTACATTCATTGAATAGCCTTAAGATTGGGTTTGTGTTTAAAGACAAGCACCATTTATACTTGTCGATCCATTCAGAACATTTTGGAGAAAACTACACAGAAAACTGCTGGAATATATGATGCCCTAAATCTTGGACAGAGCATTTATCAGTGCACTCTGACTGTCAAACTATTTCTGTCTGTCCTTAATGTGGCGCCATAATGGGAATGCTGGATAGAAAAGGCAACCTAGGGTCATTGCTCTGAAGTCATCTGCCCAGGACAGGTGAAAACTGAAGGCAGCTGTAGTTAAGGTTGCATAGAAGGGTAACTTTCAGCCCTGCTGTGGAGTCGCCTAGGCTTTTATTCTTTCTGAATTGGCTCACATGCAGCTGAGTGTAGAAACTGTAACTACACAGGCACTTTGCTTTTAGCATTAAGATTGTGAGATAAAGATTTATGAAGACCTAAAGGGTTCATAAGAACAACTTCCTTCGAAGAATGACAAATCCCATTTTCTTTTCAAAAAATATTCGGAAATACATTTCCTCCTCTCTTTGTAGCCATCTGTCATTTACAAATAGAGATATTTATAAAATCGTTGTAATCACTAAAACAATGCAATATATCGATACAAATATTTCATATTGGTTTTCAATGCAAGTGAAAGTGTACATATAATGTATATTATTGTATTCATGCATACAAACAAAGGTTGCCTTTGTTCTGCATTACACGATATATGCTCTAGAGATATTTTCCAAAGTAAGACACATTAGAAAAGCCACCCCTTGCATATGAATTACAGCCAGTTATAAATACTTATCTCAGTCTTCTATTAGTTGAAATCCATTCATTTAACTTGATTTACATTAGTATAAGACTGGTAGAATATGAGCTAGAAAGAAAGAATCAGGTCAACATTTTTTAATCAGAATTTTAATATTCACACAGTCAGTGTGGTATGTAGGTTAACTTCATAACAGCTCCATAAAGTGAATTGATATGCAGTACTGCATCATGCCAACATACCATTACAATCTCTAATTTAAAACTTTTCCTTTGAAACTAGCTAAATACAGATTGAGAAGATAGATGGAAAGAGCATCGCATCTATCAAGTAAATAAAACTATACATCAGTGAACATGCATCCTCATTCTTTTTTGTCGTGTCCTGTGCTCTGTATGAGTAATATGTTCTGGGTTAATTGAGAAACTTCTGTAGACTTTTACATTTTTATGTATTTCAGATATTTTGTGGAGTAACATAAATTGATGTTTAATTATACTGACTGCAAATCTTAAGAATCATCATTGATGATTTCTTCACAGAACAATGAATTGGTGCTATAATTCTGAAATCCCTGGTAATCAAATCTCCCCACTTCTCAGTAGGAAAACAAAGTACCAAATACACTAGATTTTGAAATGATGTTGTGTAGGCGTTAGTTATATATTTTCAAAGCAAAGGGCCACTGCTAACATTATTTTTTCATGTTTTTTTTTTGTTCTGAAAACAAAAACTGTTCTAGACATTGGAATTTATCAAAATCAGCTTTTATCGCTCATTTCCCCATTAGCATTTACATGCTTACCTGCCCCAAAAGAGTCACTCCACATTCCAAAATGACCATTCAAATACAGCATCCATACTTCCAAGGCATTCCTTGTTTTCTTCTTTCACCGCACTTGCCCTCCCACCCTGAAAAAAGAATTGTGGTTTGAGTTGTGCTTTTATCGTGACTCATCTCATATTTCAGTGTTGTGTAGTTATCATCTCCATCTCCATTCCCAGTGGGCTTAGTACGGCATGTCTTCCTATTTCATCAGTAGCAGTGAGCATGTATGTGAGAAATTAGATTGATGAGCCAGTAAGGAAAGCAGCCTGCTTATCTGACTAGTATTTTCTCTTAGGTGGTGAAATAAAGCATTCAAAATGAAGGAAAAGTAACTTTCTGTGGTTTACCAGGAATTCTGTCTCTGTCTTTGTGATGAATATATGAGGTACAGAGTTCACGAGGGCTGCAGTTAACTATTTTATCAACTTTCCTTCCACAGTGTGAGAAGTCTTCTAAGCAGGAGACTAGCTGATCTATCTGAATGCTTTTTGCATGGGTCTGTAATTTTCATGTACTTTTCTGGACAGTGCTGCAGAGATCCAAAGAAGAACATCTTTTTATATTGTCAATTATAACTATCCTTTCCTTTCAGCTTAAAAATATACTAATATATTTGGCCTAAATTGCAAGGTTTTGGTCAAGTGGGGAGGTCTGCACAGGTGGCCTCTCTGGGAGGTCAGGGGCTACCTTTGCCAGTAGCACACAGGTAGTTCCAGATGACTCCAAAATGGGTCCACTATGGGCCACAGCCAATCCCACCAGAAAAGCTGTTGACACCTCTACACCTCTTAACTGATAACACAGCTAAGAAAACACAAGTGAGGAAGACAAGGATGGAATAAAATAATGAGAAAAAACAGAGTTGCCTGTGATAATAACTAACAAGTGATCACCCTGCCTGTATTTTGACCCACGAGTTTTACCTTTCCTGTTCTTCCTGTTTTCTCCACATCCCACTGGAGGTGGAAGTGACCAAGTAGTTGTGTGAGTCTTTGGCTGCTGGCTGGGGCCAGCCTACCACAGCTGGGTAGCCAACCGGTTACCAAGATCCTTCTAAGTGAGTGTCCTACCAGTCTTATCAAATTAAGGATTTCTGCCCACTGTGTACCATATCATAGACCCATAGAATCATAGAATAGCAGAACTGTAGAATCATAGAATGTTTTGAGTTGGAAGGGACCTCAAAGATCATTTAGTTCCAAAGCCCCTGTCACGGGCAGGGACACCTCTCATTAGACCAGGCTGCACAAGACTACATCCAGCCTGGCCTTGAACACTTCCAGGGAGGGAGCATTCGCAGCTTCCCAGGGAAATGTTCTAAGGTCTCACCACCTTCATCATGAAGAAGTTCTTCTGAATGTTTAATCCAAATCTTCCCTCTCCTAATTTAAAGCCATTCCCCCTTGTATTATCATTATATGCCCCTGTAAAAAGTCCTTCCCTCGCTTTCTTTTAGGCCCCTTTCAGACACTGGAAGGTCACTATAAGGTGTTTCTGGAGCCTTCTCTTCTCCAGGCTGAACAACCCCAACTCTCTCATCCTGTCCTTATATCAGAGGTGCTTCAGCCCTCTGATCATCTTTGTAGCCCTCCTCTGGACCCGTTCCAACAGTTCTGTAACATTCTTATGTTGGGGATTCCAGAATTGGACATAATACAGGGATTGGGCCTCAGGAGAGCGGAGTAGAGGGGGAGAATCATCTCTTTTGACCTGCTGGCCACGCTTCTTTTGATGCAGCCCAGGATACAGTTGACCTTCTGGGCTGCGAGCACACATTGTCAACTCATGTCAAGGTTCTCATCAATCAGCACTCCCAAGTCCTTCTCCACAGGGCTGCTCTCAATCACATTGTTCCCCATCCTGTATTGAAATTGCTTATTGCCCTGACCCAGGTGTGTGATCTTGCACTTGGCCTTCTTGAACCTCAGATGTCCATGTAGTCCCACTTCTCCAGCTTGTTTAGGTCCCCCTGGATGACATCCCGTCCTTCTGGTGTAACAACTGCAGCACTCAGCTTGATGTCATCTGCAAACTTGTTGAAGGTGCACTCAATCTCGCTATGTATATCATTGATGGACATATTAAACAGCACTGGTCCCGGTCCAGACCCCTGAGGGACATCATTTGTCATGGACCGCCATCTGGACAATGAGATTACCACTCTTTGAACATGACCATCCATCCCATTCCTTATGCACCAAACAGTCCACATATCAAACCCATATCTCTGCAATTTAGAGAGGATTGTTGTGGTGACCGTGTCAAAGACTTTACAGAAATCCTTGTAGATCACATCCATTGCTTTTCCCATTGTTACTGACGTGGTCACTCCATCATAGAAAGCCACTAGGTTGGTCAGGCAGGACTTGCCTTTGGTGAAGCCATGCTGGCTGTCTCGAATCACCTCCTCTATGTTGATTGTTTCTAGGGTGTTTCGAGTTAAATGCAACACCATGCCTATACCTCTGTACTTTTTATCTTAATACAGGTTCAACTGTAGAGTGGCCATTAGAAGTTCCATAATATTAATTTAATTGGACAAGAAGGAGTTAAATCACAGACTGACTTGAAATATTAGACTAAAAAGGAAGAGAACTCAGGACAGTGAAAAAGATAAAATATAAGCTGCAGTCAATATTGCCATCAAATCATCAAAAACATCTGAAGAGACAAAGAGCATCAGGTGAGAAATAGTTCTTTAATGAAAATCAAATGTCAAAAATATATGACATTTCATCACTTTCTTTTAAAAAATCTGCTAGAAAAAGCTGCAGCACAGATCACCATCTGTTGAAATATCTATGACATCAAAATTTCAGCCTTTTTATAAAGATTTGTTGATATCGTTTTTTTAAAAGCAACTTGACCATTATTGTACTTTAAAGTCAATTAAATGCTATTCTTTAATGCCCTTGCTTTTTTACACAGCAAAAATTGTTCTATTTCCCTTGTTTTTAAAAAGTATCTAACAAAGATAACCTCCCACATTACTTTGCTAAGCTAAACAACAATTTTTGGGGGTGTTGGGGATATATATTGCCCTTTAAACACTTATTTAAAAAACACAAACACTGGTACAAAGGTAAATAAATTTTCACTAATGCCTACATCCTTGAAACAGATGTATTGGTCCAAAGAAGTGGAGTTGCAGTCTTACTTGAATTATAGCATTTAATTTCCACCTTTTTCAGAATGATGCAACTTATATTCTTAAGCGGGTTTTGGCTTTTTTCAGTTGTGCAGAATGGCAATCGGGCTCTTCTCTCCAAAATTTTTGGAAAAAAACCTCAAAAAGTATTATTGCATGCCTTGTGTCTTCTGAGAACCAGGAAGGAGTTGCAACAGTCTCAAACCCTTCCCTTCGGTTCTGTTTTTTGATGCTACGCTTTTCTGTTCAAAAAAGAAATTGCCTTAATTAATGTCACATTTTCCTCTCAGACATATTCCATTTCTCCTGCTGTCATTTGAAGAAGATCAATTGTTGATTTATGTTTTTTCTCTCCATTCTGCACCACACATCATCTGCTCTTGTGATTCTGACTCTAACAGAATCAATCCTCAACTCTACAGTTGTAAAGTGAGTAGGAGGTTTTAAGTTGCTTTCTGGTTTGTTTTTGATTTTTAAGTTGATAAGGGAGAAGAATTTATCATGAAGGTTTCTTCTGCTCTACTACATTAATAGCAACATGAAATTCAGGCTTCTTGACTTCACAAATTCCTTCCTATGAGGAAATTATAATCCTTTATGTATTATATATATAATCCCTTGTATAGGGAGGAGGCTTCTAAGTAAAATATTTTTACTGAATGCTCAGATGAACCCTGAGTACAGCTAGCATTCCTATTGGATGTTCACATGTGCCCCAAAACCTGGCTAATTATAGATGAACTATGTATTTCTCTATTAGATCCAAATTCAGCTACAGTTCAACTACTAGTTCTCGTGAAGAAACTATAAATAAAGTTGACTGCCACTTTTCCTGCTTCTAAAGAGTGACATTGGCTACAGCCACTGCTTAGGATGACCTTAACAGCAGCAAGAATGGGAATAAGAAATAAGCAAACTAATCTCTGCCAAAATTTCTTCTCAGTGCCATTTAATTTCCTCATATTAGCCTCTCACAAGAGCATCCTATCTTGGGGGTTTTGAGTAGGTCAACTCAGTTTATTCTTGGGACAAAAAAAATACAAGCCCTGAGATAGTTCTGTTCAAATATGAATGAGCATAGTTCACCGATTATTTTGAAAGGGAAAATTCTGCTATTCTGTAAGCACTGGATAGCAGAGATTCCTTTAATTACTGTCCTAGTTTAGAGTCATTGTGGCAGTATAGTCCTGCTGCTCTGCTAGTGTGTTTCTGGACCATGCATCACACAAAGAAGATTAGCTGTATCGGGTGACTTTGCTAGAGTTACAGGATTTCTTCATACTCAACATGACTATTTAAGCATGATACTCTTTGCAGAGGAAAAAAAAAAAACAGGCATGTTCTGATCAAAAATATTGAATACATTACATTTATTTAACACAAATACTAGAAAAAGGTACAGATTTTACAATGCGGTTAAACGTATTCATATGCATCCATTAAAAGAAAATAGTTTGAAGAACAACATGCAGTATATTATATATTCACATGAACCTAAAGATAACTATAGGGTCATTCAGTGGAATTGTATCATACATGGCAAAGATTGGAACAACTAAGTTATATGAAATAAGAAGAAGAATTGAAGTAGTCTGGAATATTCTCTAACTATTATTATTTTAAGATGATATTTAGCAAAGACTGAATCAAAACTGACCCAATTTCAAATAAAATAACCAATGTAATTATTTATTTTCTTGGTGAAACGGTCTCTTGTCAAGCACTGTTGAGATTCCACCAAAATGTGTTGCATTCTTCTGAACTTCACCAATTCTATCCTAAAATGACTGTCAATTTAAAAGTAAGAAGAAAAGAAAACATACCTATTCTAATCTCAAACTAGACTAGGTATTCAACATATCCTATGAAACATTGACATGAGTGGTACATTGTCACACGTCTCAAGATCCTCCATTCAGAGACCCTTGAGAAACCAAAATGAGCATTACATCTGCAGCATGTAGCTTCCTTCTCACACAATTTTAGTTTGGCTTGCAAGTACGGAGAGAAGGACATATGAGATATGATATCTAAATGAAATTTTGTGATTTAATGAAGATGTATGGATTTGAATTACTAAATTGTCATATCATATAACCTCAATGATTTCTGATGTGGGTAATGGATCTTGACTTTATGTATGAGGGGAAAAGAAAATGTCTGTAATTATTTGAAAAAAAATGCCTTTTCAACTTATTTCTGCACAGAAATCCTGTATCTTAAATATTTGGAAGACATTTTAGTGTGTTCTCAGATGCACAAAATAGCCAAATTCTATGACAGAGATCTCAAATACAGACATTAGGACATTACCTTTTCTTTTCCGAAGTAGAGTATGATTACGCTCAAGAGAGTAATTGACTGATGTGGATAAAGTAGACTAGTCTGAGTTCTCCAGGCAGTGTTCGTTCTTCGCAGTGGCAGTCTAGTCCCCACCCTGTAGTAAAGAAAGCTTTCCAAACTCTCCTCTGGATTCCTGAGAAGTGACTCTACTCTGCTGAAAAACCCTGATAACTAGTTTATCTGTTGTCCTATCCATGTATTTGTGTTCTAGATTATTCTGTTCTAATTGCTACTATATGTGCTTTCTCACCAGATAGATAGAAACCCCCTTGTTTTCTGAGCTATAGATTTCTGGGTTTACGTATAAATGGAAAATGATCTTTCCTCCTCAAAAAAAAACAAACTGCAGTATGAACTGCCTGCAGTTCATAATGTTTTTTTTGATGAAATGTGTTAGAAAACCTGCCCTGAGGCAAGGCAAGAAATCTACACTTACATATATATTATAAAAAGAAAGTTTTATTTGTATATGTAGCTTCCTCAGGCACAGAGGAGACTTTTATCTATGGTCACAATCAACATGCAGTCCTGAATGTTCTTGGTTTTTTTTTAATTAGTGTGTAGACCATGATGATCTCTCCATGAAACTCTCTCCATGGACAGCTTCACTTTTCATATCTCAATCATTTTAGATACAGAATTTAAGAAATAGGAGATTATTTATTTGCTTTAAATAATCCTCTTTTCACTTTTGACGGGAAACAGTAAATCTGCTCTTCCTTCCAAAGTGAAAAGAATTCACTCTGAGTGATTCAACACAGAAAATAAAAGCTCCAAATCTTCAACAACTAAACTGTGAGTCATGGAAAAGGTAGATGAGAACAGAAAACACTATGAAAGCCTAACAAGCACGTATAACATTTCTTATCACAAGAATCATACTATCCATCACTGAAACAGTCTTTTAAATTAATATTCCAAAGCAAAGGACAGCATACTATTACTTGCTGTGAATGATTCTACTAGTGAACATTTCTATATTTAGGAAAACTTACAAAGGATATTTCAAGGTCAGCAAGATATTCAATAAAGTAAAAATGTTATTGTTAATATTTTCATTTCTGGGCGTGGAAAAAGTGCTGAAAAATTAAGATTTATTTGTGTAAAATTTGAGCTTGCACAAATTTTGAACTTCCCTATAGAAAATAATTTTTCAAAGTTTTTCTTGGTAAACTGTAAAAAGTTGTCCTGAAGTTCAGTTGTCTCAGACAGAGTATAATTATTACTTGCTTTCACATCGTGGTTACAGAATTCTTTGAGCTCTTAGTGGCTCAGAATGCCTGCTTTGAATAAAACCTGTGTGGCATAAAAAGAGCAACAACATAAAAATTCCTACTTTATAATTGGCTGAGATAGGTATAAAGTCATCAGAGCAGAGCAATACACTTAATTTTCCTGTAGTCACCTCTTAATCAAGGGTAAAATCTATGATGATCTGAGTGGCTGTCTCAATAACAGGGCAGAGCTTTTTTCAAGGTGTTCAAACTCATTTATTCATCAAAGAGGTGGGCAAGGCACAGGAAAGAAAGACTGAAAATTAATCTTTTGGAAATTCAAACTTACCTTTTTCCTCCTTAAAGTCAAAGCTTTAAATAGATAATATCATTCAAGTAAGCATGCTTTATTTATCTTTCTCTCCATATTTTTGCTGTTATAATTTGTCTAGGCTCCTTACTATGAAAATTACTACCTATTTCATTAAGCTAAACGTCGTAGGAATAGGAATGTCTCTCCAACTTTTCATCCCATGCATCCATGACCTACCCTAATTAGAATGTAGGGATGACTGTTTTCTATGGAGGTCTTTTGCAATTGACTAGGCAATCGATGTAATAAGTGATTTTTTTATAACATCACAAAAGACTGAAAAGTCTGAAGTAAAAACAGCTCTAAAGATCTGGGACATATTTTCTCCTAACTCAATGCAATTTCTCACTGGTTCAGAAGTTATTGAAGAGCTAAAAGTTTCTTGTATATTTGGAGAAGTACCTCCGCCAATGCAAATTGAAGATCTTTGCAGACAGGCAAGCAGATATAGGAAAGGGATTTAGTGGAGAAAGTACCTAAAAAATGAAAGAGTGTTTCCAAAACATAATTTTCTCTGCTTACATAAAGCCAGGTTTAGCAATTTTACCTTCTTTCTTCTACTTAGCTGGGTACTTAATGGGGAAAGAAAAGGAACAACTGTGTGGAGAAGGATAGGAAACGACACAGCCTAGAGATGATTCTTACTGGATCAACAACAGCAATAATAATAATTTCTTCATCCATTTGCATCCTCGGTTATTGGCAAAGAATGTCTAGTATCTCATAAGAAGGAAGCATATTCAGATCATGACAATAAACAGCTGATGCTTGCAGCTGACTTCAGTAAGTCTATTCATGTGATAACAGATCAATAGTTTGCATAAGGTTTGTATAACAGGCTCATGTGCTCATTGTTAGGGGGTGTAGGTATAGGAATGAGTACTGCTAATAAGTAGGAAGGAAGACTAAACTCATACATTTTACAAATAGTGCCCCAGATGATCGTCGTGATAATGAGTGCCATTGAAAAAAGTACGTGACACTGGTACAGCAAGAGAAAGAAATCCATATTTCTGTTTGAAAGGCTGCTAGTCTAGAAGCTTCACTGCATACTAAATTTCAAAAGAAAAAATAACATTTTATTACTTCACTTATCTTCTCCCTGTGGTATAAATTGCCAAAAAGTCACCTGGAGTTTCAGCTGCATGGTTCCTATTGACTTCAATGACAAAAGCATGGCTAAAACCCAATGTATCTTTAAAAAAATTTACCCCATGTGTTGTCCGAGTCATATCTGCTTAGTTTACTAACAAAAACAAGTTATTTCTGTTAGGTCAGCATAGCCAATATACTGTTAGAGAGCAAACTGAATTGCACTCTGCCTTGCATGTTACTGAAAAAAGTGTCAGATGGCTTTTGATTCCAGACATTTTACTGGTATCAATGATTAATGTTGTGCAAAGCTAAATGACCAGGCAGCTTAGTTTGTTCTAGATGAAGCCACCAAAGTTCAAATGGTTCTCTGAACTCATAGTTCTCTGATCTCATAGTTCTGTAAAACTGAGCTGGCATTCTTTTGAGCATTGAGCTCTCAGATACCTTACAAGTTCACTAGTACTTCACGTTGCAGGTCAGTTGGAAAATACCATGTGAATCACTGTTACCAGGATCATTCTGATTCTGCTGTCAGTGTTGTTTTCAGCAAAGATGTGAGGAGGTTTACAAGCACAGATTTCATCTCAAAACATGTATATGAAAAATTAATTTTATTTGATCTGGAACAGAATCATTGTCCCTAGCAAAGCAACAGAGAGAGTCCTCAGAAGCAATGGGAATGTAGTCAATTCATGGGAAATGTGCATGTAAGGACAAACAGGAAAAAAGGTAACTTTGTAAGTTTTTTCTACTAGAATGGAGTAGCAATTCTGTCTGATGACTAAATGGTTAGAGATTATCATAGTACTCATTAAGGTTATTTGACTTACTGAAATATTTCTTTTCCTCATCCGTATTCATAAAGCTGTTTTTTTCTGGGACCTCAGAGCTAGAGCCATAACTGAGTTTCATCCACCAAAAATGCCCTATGGAAACAAAAAAATGATGACAGCTTTCTTGCTAATGTGCCGCTTGTTGTTAATGTGCCACAAAAAATTTAAAAAACCACTTCGAAGGAGTTTCCCTGCATATGTAAAATCTCAAAGCATTTACTTTTTTATACTTCATAAAGGCATGCTGAAAATAACTGGTATTAACCTAATTTTACCAACACAGCTTTCAATCTAGATCAAAAATTAACAGCAATAAATTATATAAGCAGACAGTTTACCTGTCTAATTCTGAAATTTTTACTTCTTGTTCTTATATATTGCTACTAGGTGGTGTGACAGAAATGTCTGGAACTGGAAGATTACCTTAAAACAAACAACCTTAAAGACAAGGCTGCACTTAAAAACTTTGTCATAAGTCTTGTAATGCCTAACAAGGAAATACAGATCTGGCAACACATTTACATCTAAAAGAAATTAGAACTGTCACCTTTTGTGTTTGCTTTTATGATATTATATGTGTGTTTTTGCAGTAAGGGCAGAGAGGTTGTTTAAAATAAGTTACAGTAAAAAAAAAAATTCTTTTTTCTTTCTAAGATCTCATAACTTTGAAAGAGAAAAATAGGACAAAGAGATTGATGGAGAATGAGGAAAGAAAAGGCTATGTGCTTAAACACTGTGATGTACACTGTTACACGCATGTTTACTCAGTTATTTGCTTTTATTTTAATCAGATTTTTTTTTTGGTAAATTATTCTGTCATCACAGGAGATGAAAATCATGGGTGCTGTCAGAAAACAACAGAGAAGTCAAGAAAGGAAGCAGCACATCTCTTCCTGGTAGTGGTATCAGTAGGGTGACTCACAACAAAAACCTCAGAGAAATCCCCCTGACTTTACTGTTTCTTTCACACATACTATTTTTTTTCCGGAGTTCATGCTAAATTCCCTATCACTTTTTTCAGGTTTTCTTCAAGATTTTCTTCAAGATAAATTCCCTATCACTTTCTTTCAGATTGTCTAAAACAGTCTTACTCTGAACCAGATTTTCCCTAGCTTTTTTGGAAGTGTGCAACAGCAGAGATATGAAATCCACAGGCACATTAGGCAAGATTATATTCTCTGGATGTGACACAAAGAGAGCTGCGTCCTTGTTCTTTTTGCAGCTCAAGAAACCAGGCTTCAAGATGGTCTTTGGGACAGTATCCAGCCCACGTGACTGGGCGTGCACTACAGACTGCAATGAGTCTTCTAAATGGGCAGGTTCTGAGGAAATTATTTTCTGTTTTTCCAAGTAAATTGCAACTTCCCTTTGCTTTTTTCAAGTGGCATCATCCATCCCTCCTCCAGAAAACACGTTTGTCCATATTTATTCCTTAGCTACTAGCAATTCAGATCACATCTGTCATTTTATACTAATTATATCGGCTCTCATCAAGGAAATCTGGCCTCCTGCTCTTTTCTCCTGTAAAAATAGATAAATACATAAATATATCTTGGAAAATGTTCTGCAAAGATGGACGTGAGTTAACAGAGGATGGAGTAGTTGAAAATGCAGTTCTATAACATAATGTAGATTATCAAAATCTATTTCTTGAGGTACAGCTTCAATTTAATGAGCATGCTAACATTTCAGGAGTCATTATACATTGAAAAAACTTTCCAATAATTAAGGATAATTGGCAATGGAAATAAAATGAACAGATGATAATGGCTCTGCAGCAGACTTCAGCAGCTTGCTCTTTCAGCATGTGTTGGATAAGGCAGCAGAGCAAAGGTTTATAAGTGGCAATCCAAACTGGTCAGCTGTGTCTTGATTGTTATTCAACTAAATGTTTATACTCTGTGCCTCTGTCCCTATTTTTCAGTGATTTTGCAAGGTATTATTCTTTCCTTTTTTTTTTTTCCCCCCTTGGCTGCCCATAACATAATATTCCAGGGTTAATTACCACCCAAATTAGGTCTATATTTAATGATTACATAGTGGCACAATCTAAGCTTCTGTTAGCTTTCCTTCTAATGTTGTCACGCATAAAACAAGTCACTTTCAACACCCTGACCAACCAGTAGTACCAGGTTTTATTAGGTTTTCAAATTACATAACTTTAATATATAATAATATTATTGAATACATAGGGATTTTAATAGTCATCACAGAAATTTCCAAGGTTTACTGGCTCTCTTCTATGGTGGAGAAGGAGATGAACGAGAGCACTCTTCATAAGAACAGAGTAAATGCCTTTTGTATCATGGCTGAGCCTACTAGCTCCAAGGTGATTAAAGTATTTCCACAATATTGCCTTCCATTTTCATTAATTTAAACCTTGGCTGTTAAAAGTTTGTTGTAGAATGGAAAAGAAATACAAAAGGGACAAATTTAAAGGCCAGAGTCCCAGGCTTCGCAGTATTTGTTTTGAAATTAAGATATTCCCTCACTCTTAGATCTCCCTTATGGTAAAATGTTGCCTTCATTAAAAAAAAAATGAGGTGCATCCTTTTAGCTTCAACCTCAGAAACTGTATTTGGACATGGTTTTCTGTTCTAGTCTAAAGTGAATCGAAATGCCTCAAAACAAATCCCATAGTTACACATGCATGCAGCAAAAATAATGAATGATTAGATCTGTATATAACATCATAGTGTGCCCAACCTAAATATCACAGAGGTCTCTGCCTAATTTCAGGGGGAGTTTAAAAGATGATGATTTGAAAATATCACTTCGCTGTTGAGTAAGAAAGCTTCAAATTACTTATGCAGGTCATTAAAAAAAAATGACAAGAGAGATTTGCAATTGCAAGGCATCATTATGTGTTTGAATATACAACCTATGTTAGAAAAAATGAATTTAGAAATTCTACAGAGAGTTTTCCAGTTTTTAATTTAAAGTCTTTTTTTTTTAGTTGCATGAATTTGTGAAGGAACTTTAGTTGCTTTGAGACCCCAGCACTTGTTTTTGGTGTTAGTAAGCACAAATCATCGTTCAGATTGTAAATGGGCATTGTGAAATCCTTCACATTAAACAGGTGGTAGCCTGGAAGACAGAATTCCTCCAAATTCATTATACTGGTGTAGTGGACATATAAACATAAACACATGATCTGATTTTATACATTGGAAAAAATGTGGATAATATTTTTTGAATTGGTGACATCACTTTTTGTGAAATATGTGATGCATTTTATGAATATGGATCATTTTACTGTTCAGGATTCTGTAATTATGTTTTAAAATAACTTTTTATGTTGTTTTTTAATACGTGTAGCTTCCTATAAATTTATAAGATAATTCAAGTCAGAAGGGACCTCAGCATCCATATTCCAATTTTTAATTCAAAGCAGGGTCAGCTATAGGATCAAGTGAGTTTGTTCAAGGGATCCAAACAGGTTGCTCAGGGCTTTTTCCAGTTGAATCTTGAAAACCTCCAAGGATGGATACTTCACAGTCTCCCTGGACTGCCTGCACCACTGTTTTATTGTCCATTAGTGAAAATGTTCCTCTTTATATCCAACCAGAAACTCTTCTATTACAACTTGCGAGTTTTTCCTCTTGTTCTGCAGCCATGTGCCACTGAAGAGACTGATGCTATCTTCTCCCCACAGCTACCGGGAAGGCTATTGTTTGGTGCACCCAAAACCACCTTGTCTTCAGGCCGAACAAGCCCCACTTCCTCACTTTCTCCTCCCGTGGTAAATGCTACACTTGTGTCCATCTTAGTGGATCTGCTGAACTTGTGCATGATAACAAAGTGCTCTGTGAAATGCTTACTCTTAGCAATAGAAAGAAACAAACTAATTGAAGCCGTATGCATCGTATTTGAAGAAAAAGACCACCCAATTACAGCTTTACAGAAACTTATACTGAGGATGTAAAAGAAAAGGTGATGTTTACAGCTATGTTAGATTCTTGTCCTTGCAAGCTTTATATTCCAAGAAATATAGAATGAACCGATACTGGCTTCAGAGGTGGTACAATGTGAATTTCTACTTATTCTTTTCTTTTTTAATCTTGCTAGAGATATGTCATTTTGTTTACCCAAATAGATATACCATGGCGAATTGCTTTCCAGCAATGGACTTATTTGATTTACCAAAGCCCATTCTATAATGCTATAATCAGATTATGTCATACAGAAAATCATACAAACAAAATGCCTTTCATCTTTGCATTCTCCTAAAAGAAGCATGAAAAAGTTATGACTAAAGAGACTGGATAAATGTTTTTTTTATTCACAGTATCTGACAATCCATTTGAGAAGAAAAGATATAGCTGATTTACCTATCCAATCTGTTTAACTTCTCCTATTTTATGGTTTTACCTACTACTTTTTCTACCAGACCCTCATGTATGCCACAAAGATTTTGCCACCAAGTCTTACTTGTCAAAACTTAGTCTTCTCATAGGACTCATATTTTCTCTTTCTATGTGTGTTCCTACTGTATTGAATTTTCTGACTGGGACTGCTTGAATAGGGTATTTTTAATGTTTTTTACTGGACAGCCAGAATACCCATTATAATAATATATTCTCTATTTTATAGTCATCTCCGAATAGGAAAAAAGAAATATTTTATGCTATCACATGAATAATGTTTTATTCTCTAATGCCTTTTTTCCATTCTATTCAGTCGTTGGTCATATAATAGGAGCGTTTATTTAACTACCACTTATAAATTTATGTCTCTCACTACTTTATAACTATCCCCTCTAGAGTGTACTTTCATTTCAGGACGGGTGACTTGTACCTTGGTTGTACTTAGGTGAATAATTAAGTTTGAGCGTGATGTATTGAGGCTCAAATATCAGAGTAACTGATGGTTATCTTGTATTTAACATCTTCAAGTAGTCAATAGATTTACAAATACAGTTTTGAAATAAAATCCTTTAACATAGGAGTCACCTTATATGTTTTTCTGTGTTGACTGTAAAGAGACTTGAGGAAAAGCACACTTCTTGCACAGAACACATGAAATCAGTGAAAATCATTTAATGAAATTTAATCCAGGCAGTGAAGAGAACACTGGATTTTCCTACAAAAGTCGTGCTCTGGGAAGGCGTCGAGAATTACTGGATGATTTCTAAACTGCTTAAAATGCCTTAGGCAAACATCATATTTTTTAACTGCAAAGAAGCTATTTTTTTTCTTTCAGATTTCAAAGAGAAATGTCCTCTGAAAACAGAGACCATACTGCTTACATTTTATTGATAAAATTAAATGGTGAAATGGAAATCACTATTTATCTCCTTAGAAAATAATTACATAAAAATCCAGATTTGGAGGGGATACTCACATGGAAGTACTCACATAAGCATAATTAGCAGGAGCTGGTCTGTAGTTTAGAATTAATAGACTAACATGAAGAAGGCAAAAGTAGTATGTTTTTGTTAATCATTCCCATTTATAAATGAGCATTTCAATTTATTCTAAAAGATTATGACTGAATTCTCATCCTCCTTAAACCTCTTCACAAGTGCATAGGGGCTTTGAAATACACACAACAGTAATTGATGCCAGAAAAATGTAAATTGGCCTTGGTGCAGTTGAGAATAAGTCACTTAATTCGGAATGTTTCAGATGTGTTAAACTAAGTTAAAAAATACTAGAATATTTTCATATTTTAAAATGTTTTTATAAGAATATAATTCAATTGTTGATTTAATTAAAAAAAAGTAAATGTGAAGTGATTAGTTTGCAATACTCACTAACCTCTTATGGTATATTCTTTTAATGTTTAATAAGTATTTTTACAATATTGCATAAAGCTTAATGTTCCTTATATTTATTTACAGCATTCAATGCAATGGCTCTGGGTCCTTAGATAGAATCAGTCTAAATGTAGAAACTGAGCTTTCAGGTTTCAAATTTAGAACAATTTAGTAACATGCTTAAGAATGCTCATGAAAATCTTACAGCCTTTGTGTGGTGTCAATCCATCAAGCAGTAATTCACTGATATACTCACTTACTTAGCACCAGATTAGGAACAGGACCCAGTCACTGTGAAACTGTTTATTCCAAATTAAGCACCAAAGTGTAGATGCAGAACTCACATTGCAGAAGTTGGTTGCCATGACTAGGACTGGAAGGACAAACATGCTTGAAACTTTTTTTGGATTCTGGTTCTCCTCAGTGCAATTTAGTGTGGTAAATTTATGGGCATTGGGCATTTTATAGCCTGAGAGTTTGCCTTAAAGAACATACATATCTGGATACACAGCACTCTTTTAATTTATGGAAAAGTGTTATTTTTCCTCCTTTCTGGGTACTAAGAAAATGATTAGAACATTTGCCCAAGAAAATATAGTGATATTAAATTTACCAGCTTGAATGCCCTTTGTATTCCTAATAAAAAACTCTAACCATCAAGTTATAGACTGCTTTGCGTTTAACCAGCCCTTTTATTGGAGTTTGTCTGCTGTCCAGATATGAATGCAGGAGTCACAGGACAAGAAAGAGAGCAGAAAAAATCCTGCCTTTCAGAGGCAGAAGGCAGACTGTTCAGTCTCAGTAAATGGAATCTGTCTGAACTAGTAGTCTTGCCTGGTATGAGTTTATTGGAAGAGTTTTCATGGTTAGAATTCCAAGCAGATAAAATAATTATCTTAGACTACTTCTGCATCCCTTATCCCATCAAAATTTCACTTCTTGGTGGCTATGTTCTTTTGCAGTTTATCTTTAGACTTTGCATATTTCAGCATGTATACAGCTAGTTTGAATGATTTAAAATACTTGCTGAAAACACTAAGGATATACAAGAGTATTTTGTCTCGTTTAGAGCAGTAAATTTTCTGGACTACTGAACAGAAAAAGATGGAGAGTAACTTCATTGGCACATAAAAAAATCATTTAAATGAAATATTTCAGAGCATCAACTGCAATAAGAAATCTAGACCTACTGCAAGTAGGTTCAGGTGCTAAGTATTCACCAGTCTGTAACAAAAGCAGAAGTTAACAAAACATGGTTCATGTACCACTTTGCTGCCACAAAAGGAACCATAGTCGGATCATTCCATCCTTTATAACATACCTTTACATACGAAAAAGTGCAAGATGACATGATATAGGTTCTCAAAACGTCACTTATACTGGGATCAGAATTGACAGGTATTCTGGTAAACATCTCTGATACTACATTACTCAATGAGAAGTGAACTTCAGTAAAGAGGTAGTAATTAAAATGTCACATGAAAGTAAATATACCATTTTGGCTCACTAGTGCAAGTTTTAAGACTTTAACAATTAATTCTCTTTTCAGTAAGTTAAGATTCTTTATCATTGCCTATCAAGTTGGACTGTTTATTTCATGGCTACCAAATTTTGTGTCAATGAATGCATCATATCTATAAAAATGTTTCAATTAATATTTATGCAGAGTTGTAAATAAATATAGCTCCATTTATAAAACCAGATGCATGGATTTTCTTCTGTTGATCCAAAGTTGGGCCCTTCCTTTTTTTATTGCCACTTAAACAGAGAACTAGGAATCCAACATTACTACCACATAGCCCATGGTTCACTTTGACTGCCTGCACCAGACAGTGGGAGAAGAATCTGTGATGCAGATTCTAAGATTGGGAGGTTAAGCAACAGAGTTAGAATTCTAGACTTTAAGACCACAGACTTTATAAATTGCTGGCCAAGATCTCCGGGTAGACTTGAGGAGAGACAGAGTTGCTTTGGATGGCTGCTGGATTTAAAGAAAACAATAGTTATTACTAGAACTCAGGAACTTTTCTGCTCTGCAGAAAGATAAGACATTTTGGTAAGAGCCTAAGCGGGAAATTCTTACAGAACTAAATGACAAAGAGAGAGCATACATGAAGTGCAATCAAAGACAGACAATGAAAGAAAAGTGCAATAGCATTTCTAAGGCATTCAAGATGGACACAGAAAAGCCAAAGCCCAGCTAGACTGACACAAACTAATTTCACTAGTGGCAGATGATAAAATAAAAGGCAACTGTTACAAGTTAGGGCTTGGGATTTTCAAACTGACATTAGGAAAAACTTCTTCATTATAAAGTCAAGGCAGTAGAGAAACAGATTATCCATAGTGTCCTTTCAATACTTTCAAGTCAGTGCCTCTTGTTTTTTTCCATCACACCTAGTTCATCTACTTGCTCTTACCTTTCATGCTTTTCAAAGCTCTGAGTCTCCCTACCTATTTGTTCTCTGACTCTAATGAGTTGCTCTTTGACATTTCCAATCCATCAGTGATAGTAGCCCAAACTATTCAACAGTTTCTGCCACAGGAGTTCTTAGCACTTTTATGAATAGAGTGCACTCCTTGAATTAGTCTGTAAAGCCATTAGCTTCTCATCATTCAATTCCCATCTTGAGACTCACAGGATTTGGAACGAGCCAACTAATTATGGCAAAGTAAAAAGCCAGTGGGGACTGCTGTTACCTATTTTAAAAGTTTACAATGATGTAGAACAATCAGGTTCAAAAATACCATAATAGATATCCTCTATTATAATTATTATAGACTTATTATGGCTCCTGTCCTCATCTTCTGCCTCACTCTGAATTTGCTGCCTACCCACATTGTGTCTTATCTTGCAAGTGCTGCAAGCCAGGCAGCACATTTTCCATGGTCCCGACAGAACACTTCACAAAAAAAAATCTGTATCTTTTTTTATCTCATCTAAACTGATGAGCAGAATAAGTCTCAGCATCTCTGTATGTGTTTAAAAAATTTATTTAATCTTGTGTTGTTTCAAAATTAAGAATCATTCTAATAACAATGGACATAATCTAAAAGCAATTCTTGTGTTTCAAAAAAGAAGTTGAGTTTTCCAGCTGCTTTTTATAGAGATTAATCAATTTTTATTTAGAAAATAATTTCTTTCATGGCAAAGTTATCCAAAGGCTTGACAAGTTATCATATACATAAAAGAGAAGGCAAGTAAAACGTAGTATAAAACAAACTGTATGTTAAAATGAAATCCAAACATACATAAATGCAGTGACTCTGGATAAGACATTCACAGCATATTAGAATTGTTATTTGTGGATGGAACTGACATTACCTCAAACTCAGTACTAGTCTTAGATGATGGGAAGGAAAAAAGAACCTGCTTACTTGTCAATAAAAACTATAAGTTAAGAGTGTGACTTGGCAATCTACGCTAAACAGCAGCAGTTCAAGACAGTGGTACCACAGGAGACCTTCCAAGTCCAAAAAATCGTGACTTGGTGGTCACAAGTCCTCCTTGGATTTCTCTTTGCTCTGATGGAGATGTAAGTCACTTCATTCTTCCATATAAATCACCTTACTCCTCTAAGAGTTTAAGTTCAGTTATATACAGAGTTTTTGCTTCCCAAGATTCCTGCTCCCTGCTGATGTGCCTGCATGTAGAAAACTTGGGTGCAAAGTCCATTTTGCCCCTTCTGAGGAAAGTCCATGCAAACAGATAACTTGATTTTGAATGAAAGAGTTTATTTCCACCCTGGTTTTACTCCAGCCAGCAACTAAGAACAGCACAACCACTCACTTCTCCTCAGGGGGATGGGGGAGAGAATCAGAAGAGTTAAAGTGAGAAAACTCATGGGTTGAAATAAAGAGAGTTTAATGGGTAAAACCAAACCGTGCACACAAGCAGATAAAACCAAGGAATTCATTCACTGCTGCCCATCATCAGGCAGGGGTTCAACCATCTCCAGGAAAGCAAGGTTTCATCATGCGTAACGGTTACTTGGCAAGACAAACACCACACTCCTGAATGCCTCCTCCTTCCTTCTTCCCTCAGCTTTATATGTTGAGCGTGACATCATATGGTATGGAATACCCTTTTCATCAGTTGGAGTCATCTGTCTCCCAGCTTCTTGTGCACCCCCAGCCTACTCACTGATGAGATGGTGTGAAAGGCAGAAAAGGCCTTGACTCTTTGTAAGCACTGCTCAGCAGTAACTAAATCAGCTCTGTGCTACCATCCCTGTTTTCAACTAAAATCCAAAATACAGCCCCATACTAACTACTCTGAAGCAAATTAACTCAATCCCAGACAAAAACAGCATAATTCCCCATGAAATGTATTTTCTATGGTGGGAAATTTCATTATCAGCTTACATGGAGATTACAGCAAAGGTCTAAGCAGTAGAACAACCACACTTTTCAACTCCTAATGGACTTTCTTTGTGCCTGATGAGTTAAAAAAAAATGTTCCAGTAAGCATAAAAAAGGACCATAGTCAAGTGTGACTATTTGTATAGCTAATTATTGTGAGAAGAAACAAGCTGTACAAACAAGAGCTAGGAAATTTTATATTTTCTTTCACATTCTCCCTTCTGTAATTTTGTCCGTTTTCCCATTTTGTAATTGTTTTCCCATTTATAAAGTATGAACAGTAAGAATTATTGGAGATTAAAAAAAAAAAAAGACATTAAAAAAAAGGGAAACAATGTAGCTTTTCATCCAGAGAAAAGAATGCATAAATATTCCTTTCATATTTGTAGATTTCAGAATGGCCTTGTGAAAATTTTACAATTATTTGTTGAAGTTTTCCAAAAGAATAAATTCTACTCTTACTTGGTTATGCATAAAAAGCAAGAAGCACCAGATTCAAATACTTCCTTCTTCAATGATAAAAGGAATTACTGTAAATGTCTTCTTTATTATTGTTAGAAGAGGATTTTCCAGTCAGGTCAATCACATTAAGTTTTCTATGTATTTTTCTTTTTACCTCCACCTTAGCAGAGAGAATCCTGTGTGTTTGCAAAAGCAGATGAAAACTGAGTTGTGAAGCCTAGATCCTCAGAAGAAGTTACTGTAATTGTCTCAGACACATTGTAAAACCACAAATAAAAGAACAAGCAAATTACAGAGCTGAAGAAAGTCACTCATTTCAATAGCTTTGGTCATTCTTCAGCTCCTCAGCTGAGCTTTGGACAGAAGATGCAGTTCATTAAGTTTGTCTGTGATGTATCTCTGATCCAAAGCAGTAGGTTTTTTTGGTTTGATTTTGTTTTCAGCTTCTTTTTAGTCTCATTGAAGAAAAAGCCAGAAGCAAACAACACTGGTTGTAGCAGTTCTTTGTCTGCCTGGTCACAAGATTTAAAAAATCATTTTTTTAAATGTCAATGCTTCTTCCAACACCTCTGAAAAACTGTATTCCAAAGTCAGTACTCAAGATGCCCAATTTAAGCCTTTATTACTGATAATATGTATTCAAATGATTTCCTATGTTTTTCTTGTGTAAGTAGGGTCTATCTAGTGGGAAGAAAGAGGTGTTCTCTACACTTAAAATACAATTAATCTGTTCTCGTATATCTTAGAAAGTGTCACATATGATTATTTGCAACAGTTGTGCACAAGACTGATTCTGCAGCTGTGTCAGGACATATCTCCTAGTCTTGTCCATCAGCATAACATTAGACACACTGGTTCAGTTCTAAGCTTTACAGCTTCATATCTTGCTTCCAACAGTGACTATAATGAAATTTCTAGAAAAAAGCAAAACCAAATCAAGTATATTGACCATAGCACAGATACTTTCAGCTCAGAAACTTCTAACGGGATGGCAACACCCATGATGTAATTGCCTTCATTGCTTGGCAGCATACGCTATGAAAATATTGAGAATCCTCTGGCTCAAGAACACAATGACTGGTTATAAATTGTACATACTGGGAATGCTGAGAAATCATTTGGTTTTATTTCTTGCTAAGTTTGGACAGATTATGGAAGCATGGAGAAAAGGTCAAGCAAAATATGGTTTTACCTACATACACCCTATTCCGATCATTTGTTATTGAGTGCCATTAACATGAGGCTTGGTCGGATTTATAGTGGAATAGAAATTTCACAAGGTTCACTATCATAAATCTACATCATTCCACCACAAATTATCACTGCACACTTTACGAATCTTGCATATAGCCCATAATTATATTAAAAAAGAAAAGAGTATAATTTACAGAATAAAGACAAATCAACTCAGTAAGTCTTCAAAAGCCATGAAGGACTCTCTTCTGATCTTTTCAAACTGATGGGGAGAATTGACTAGCTACAGTCTCAATCACCTAATGTCCTCAAGACTTATGTTAATGTGCTGAGTGTTATTAAGACAGTTGTCTGTAACTTTGTAAATTCCCTGTGATGAAAAAGTATCTGAATAAGCAGTAAATTAGTCCTGAAATGTTGTCACATCCTGCAGTGTTAATATACCCTGAGGAGGATGTTACAGTCAAGGTTTAGATATACTTATATAAAGCTCCCTATCTTGGAGCTAATGAAGAGATACTGACAGTTCTGCTGCAATATCTGTGAAGTGTTTTAATGACTACAGATTAATCAGTTTCTAAAGCAGCATTCCCTAGTGGTTCACCAGCCCAGAAATCATAACCCGAACCAAGCAACTGAGTGTCATTAATAATTAAAAAATAAAGAAATAAAACAACAAGGGAAACTCCCCCAACTCTTCATCTCTTCATGTCATGAAAGTTGGAAGCATTTATATTCACGTTCTCCACAAGAAAAAAAGCCAAGGATGACACTGGATTTAGTGCAGCAGTCAGTTAATTGTTGTGGTGAAGGTTTTAATTTTCTTATCAATGTAGATCACAACTGAGGAAAGCATCTGCCACCTCCGATATTTCCTATGCAGTAAATTTAAATGGATTAATCACCTTGCTTGTTCTGAAATTCTGAAGAATGATGGGCACTTGCCAATGGCCTGTGGTGTCCCTGGCTCATTAATTTTTAGCTGCCTGGGGGAATTGGTGGGGCTATGGAATGATTTAAATAGAAATGAAAATATAAATCATGCTCAAACATTTTTTTGCCTACCCATTTCTACACCCTATCATCAGAAACTGATTAAAATATTTTTCTAGAGACAAAGTGGGTTTGCTATCAGGCTGTCAGGATAGGATTATCCTTGAGCACAATCAAATGAGTATTGTAATGCTGAATTTGTGCAGGAACGTTTTTACCAGTCTAACAGAATTCCTTAACATAGTGGTTGACACAAAACATTTCGGTCAATGGCCCCTTTTCCAAATAACTTAAATCAGTTTTTTACTCTAACTGAAATGTGCCACCTCCCACTCTGGATTTCATGGAGATCTGGAAGCTTGCAGAGCCCATCTGAGCCATCCATGGACAACTGTCTTGTCACATGGTACCTTCTCTTTCTTTACAGTTGCTAAATCCCATTAAAAAAAAAAAGAGAGGCCAAGGATGGGAATTGGGACTGGGAAGCCAGATTTGAGAATCTGCCAAGTGTTTGTCTTACAGATACAAAATGTCTGTACCTGCAATGGGATCTTGCACAGTTCTTAATGAAAGAGAAGATGGCACAAGAAATTTAAGAAATTTAATCTAATTTAAGAAACATGTTACACTGCTGAATAGAAGATTCTAATCCACAGAAATACAGAGAATATCAAGCTGAGAATTAGAAAACACATTATGATTTCCTTGGAAGAAAACCTTTGTTTTTATAAAGAGGCTGCATCATACTTTTGTGCTTCTAGTCTTCTTTAATCAATTTTAGAAAATGTCTTTGGGTTCCTCATATTTCTCTTTTTCACTTCTTTTACGTTTTTTCCCTGTTTTTTTTCTGTGCCTGAGCTAAAATTAATCTTACTGAAGGCCTATAAACCATTCAAAATAAATGGTGCCAAAACTCATGAGCCTTTCAGAACTGAAATGATTGGAGGATAAATAGTTGCTTTAGTGAGATTACTTGTATATTTGTATGAAAGAGGAAAAAAATCATCTAGGGTTAGGTCATGAATGTATGGCTGAAATCGCTTCTGCTTTCATTATTTAACTGAAGCTTTGATTTAAGCAGCCTGTGAAATAGGATGAAGTATGAGTATATAACTGCTTTGGCTGTACAAATTAGCTGCTTTTAAAGGTATTGATGTCTATGTGTGTGAGATAGAGAACAGCTTTTGCCTCAGGATCTCAATGTACCTCATGTTTATTCACTAATTAAGCATCACAATAAGGTTGCAAGTTAAATAAAGAGCATGAAGTGATTTTTCCATGCACAAAGCTATAACAGACTGGATGACAGCACCTATTTCCGACAGTAAAACAATATTTTTCAAAAAGGCAAAAATAATTAAAATTTTAAATTAATTTGAAATGGACGTGAGCACTTGCATCAAGTGTCTGTCTTAGAAATGTTCCCATCAAGAATATGACTAGAGGAATCAAATTCCTATTGCTGTCCCAAGCAGAAAAAAACACCCTCTTTTGCATGAACATCATTTCATTAACATCATTCTGCCTTGGTCATGCTCAGGTGAATCTGGCTGATTCACAGTATGGACAAACAACTGCTGTATTTTTCTGTCCTAGCGCCAACATCGATAAGTAGCTTCTTATTCAGGTTGGAAGTACAGCTCAAAACATATGTGATTGTTCGAACACAAAGGTCATAATTTACCACATAGATGGAAAGGTACAAATTTCTTTGATTTTTCTACCGTGTTTCTCAGAACATAGAATAAAGCAAAGAGCAACAGCCTCTGTGCCAGTAGTGTCTTATTTAATACAGACAATATAAGTGCTGGATGATCAGATTATGATGAGGTTTCTAAGCAAATATAAAAATATTATTTTCTTCCCACAGAAATTCTTTTCTAAAAGAAGTTAGAAAAATACCATCTTTTCTTTCAGTGATACATTTTATCTTGCTAACTCTTTCCTTCAAGTGATGGACAATCAATTACATTTTCTTCCTAGAAGGTATCTTGAGGTGGGTTTTAAATGAGAAGAAATACAAGGTTTGGTAAGCAATGGAACTGTGGGAGGCTGAAGGATGAATAAAGGACCATACACAGAAAGGGGAATGTGATTTGTCTGTCTACAAAAATGACAGGTACAAAATATCCACTTGTTTCCTTACAGAAAGCATGGTGTTACTGAAACAGGTAAAAAAGTCTTGGGGAAAAAAAACCAAAAACCAAAAACACAGCAATAACAAACCAAACAGAGGGACAAATAAACAAAAATCTCAAGTACCTCTTGGTTGGAAATTATCCAGAGAGATAGGTTTTGTGTGCAATCAATATAGTAAGAGAATCTGACTTATTCTGTACAGTTAGTTTTTAATATGATTTTTTTACTTGTCTTCCTGCTTGGTTGTCTTTCTGGATAGATGTGTCAGACACATCCACATAAACTCATTGACAACTTAAAAATACATAGTATGAGTCTGAATTATCCGGATTCAGACGGCAACAGAATTTCAACTTGGCTTTTGTCAACCACACTCTGGTGTCTTGTGGCTGCCAAGCCACATATTGCTGAACCTATAGTGTGAGTAGAGATAGGTCTGAGGTCCAGGCAGCCCAGTTGACCTCCTTTCTTCCAGGTCTGCAAAGGAAGACAAATTCCTCCAGACCTGAGGCAGACTGTGAAGCAACATATGTAGTGCAGCTACTCATTCAAGGGAAAGGCTGGTTGTGCTAAAGTGAGAGCTTTAGCGGAGTGTCCTGAGCTATACTCTCTCATATGCATAATATAAATTTATCTGTACTGCTGTGTACAAACATCTGTGATAATTCTAGGTGAGTAATAACTGAGTGTATAACAGTTATTTCTGAATTTATCACTAAGAAAGGCAGAAAGAGAAGCTGGGAGCATACAGCCATACAGCTCAAACTGCTTTTATTTAGACAAAGAGAACAATGGGGAGCAATATAAAAATTCGGTGTGGAAGGCAAGGATTTGGGAATGCTACAGGCGATGTTTTTAAGACAATAACCTAAATTTTCTTGTTAAGTGGATTACACGAGGATAAAAGACAGCTACAGTGATTTTGTGAGGAAAATATCAAACACATAAGAATGAAAAATAGGGGAAATGCAAAGAGGGCAAAACCAAGGCTTGGATATCTGAAACATCAAAAGGTTTGAGGCATCAATATCAGTCCAGGTTTGATTTTGCTCCCATTTTTCAGGCTGTGAGGAAGAGGTTGTTGTCCAACTTCTGCTGAGACCCCTAGCAAGATCAGTCCTCCTGAACCGGGCAATAGGATCTGCATGGTTATAAGGTGTGTTATAGCTCCTCTCAACCACTTTCCTAAAGGACTAACATTTGGTGTGCCTCCCCAGATGATGCTAGCCATTTCTGCCCATGTTTGGTGTCACCAGATGAGGCATCCAGCACCTCTGTTTGATCTTTCTCTTTCTTTGTTTCTTCTGATCACACCAGGAAGAAGCATCAAGGAAGGGGAGTTCCTAAGCAGAAGATGCTCATTGCTGTTGCAAAGCTATGCTAGTGTGCACGGTACATCTGCTTGCTTGTTTTCTAAGCTCCCTGTATGACTAATCTGGTTGGGAATCATCTGACCCTGACTCCACAGCCTCTTTGGTGCTCTGAGTGTCTTTCATTCCTTTGTTCTTCACCTAAGACAATGTGTCTCTGATTTGATGCTCCCAACACTTCTGTTGCAGAAATAAATAATGGTAATTGCAGCAATTTGTCTCCAAGAAATTACTCTTTTTAATGTAAAATGTGTTTGTGTCAAAGAGTTTCTTATTATACAAATATGGCACCTGTGTTCAGCTAAGAGCAGAATCACAAATGCTATGATACAAGGACAAGAGTAGAGACTCAGGAAGTTAATAAAATGTGTTGATTGCTTTATGAATAAGTTGCAAGCTTATGAATGCTTAACACTGTGCAATTAGTGACTACCAGTGAAAATACACTCTCCTCAGGACATCAGTAAATCCATGAATTTCAATAAAGTAACAACTAAGCCAATTAACAAGTGAACACAAAATCAATTATTGTGAAACAAGCTAGAACAAAACAATGACAAATGCTAGTTTTAAAACAAGAACAGAAAAAGGAAATTAGCATTTCAAACATAAGTAACAGCAGTCTACATGTATTAATACATATGAGAATGATATACCTCATGCAAACATTTGCATGTGCACACAAAAAATGTCTATAATTACAACATTTAAAACAAATCTGACAAGAAATCCTACCTATACACATTAAAAGATGATTGCTCTTTAATCTTCTTAGGTAATACAAAAGACCCTAAACTTCTGACTTAAACAAAAAAAAAAAACCCTAATGAGAGGAATATAACTAGACGTAAAAATATGTCTGAATATGATGTACTGTGGAGATCATAATCCTTCCTTAAAGAACAGTGCACAGAAGCTTGCTGGCTTTTTAATTTTTTTATTGAGGTGTTTCATGGACCTGCCTCATGCATCCAACCTCTAAAAATCTGACTATATGATGTCACTAGCTCAATAGTCTTGCTCTTCAGATTTATGTCAGAGGACTCACTGTCCTTGCCATGACTTCACAGAAAGGAGTCTTCGTAGATACTTGATGACTAGGGAGCTAATGGGGACATACAGAGACCTATTTCTTTGTATTAGATCACTCCTGTTGATTACATTTAAAAGGCTAGATGGCAGCATTGTCAACTCTCATGATTTTTTTTCATAAGTTTTCCGACATTTGCCGTTTTCCTTAAAATGCCAGCTGTCAGAATATCAAGTTTCCCTGAAAATCTCAGTGCTTCTTTAAAACTATGTTTTCATTTCTCTGATGGTCAGAAACATGGCTGAAGTTCAAAAATGAGGGCTGATAAGTTGGAATCTAAGGACAATTTTATGCAGCAAATAACTATCAACATAATTGAAATCTCTAAATAAGTCACAACACTGAATGAAATTATAACAAGAACAAAAGAATCCTCCAGTTCCTCTCTCAGAAGTTCCTCTCCTAGATGTAAAGCCCAGTTCTGCTGGAGAAATATTAAGATAGAAATAATAGATATTAGGCAAAACTACTTAACCCAAAGCATTGCCAAGAATTAGAGTGGGCTTCCCAGGGAAGTGGTTGTTTTACCACTCCCGATTTAGGGACACAGTTTAGTAGTCAACTTGGCGGTGTTGCTTTTGCTATTGGACTTAACGATCGTAAAGGTCTTATTCCCACCTGAACCATTCTGTGATAAAAAAATCATTTCCCTCTTTTATTCTCAGAATTAACGGCCATTTTTAAGATATATACTAGAGACAGTCATCTTAGCCTTCTGGTTTTGTATTGTTGCCAAGTACCAGATACAACTTCAATGTAAAATAAATAAAAACCATATTAATAATGTCAAGCATTCATTAAAAACGCCATTACAACAACCTTCCAGGAGTAAATTCTTTTTATGCTTGTAATCAGTTATGAAATATTCATTTGTTGTTTATCCTGCATACTGCAGTTAATTCGTCAGTAATTATATGAAGAAAGTTACTAAGGTTACACAGTGCTTAAATACTTATGCAGCTACCAAACTCATATTTGCATTATGAGATATCCACTATTTTATATCTTTTAACTTCCAGTCGACTATCTCATTTAGATCACATTACCTGCATTTTCAATTTCTTTAAATGGCATTAAAATTTCTTATACCCACATCAAATTTCTCCACTTATTTCAAACACATGAAACTCATTAAATGGTAAAATAATTAATGGTATAATTTATTGATATAAACCCTAAGTAAGACTATTCAGCTTTGCTTAAATTTACTGTAGAAGAATAACTCTGACCAATCTTATAGTGGAATTCTAACTATTCAACTTGGCTGTGCTTTGGAATATTTTCAAACATAGTGGATATTTGCCCCTTTTTCACATTCAAATTTCAACAGCAAACTGCATATTTCATCCTTTGAATGACGGCTCTAGCATTTTGTTTTTCATTCTTCATCCTGTAGACACCTAAAACCAGTTGTAAGCAAGGTATGCATCAAGTAAAGGAAGGATTGTTTGCTTTGATTTTAGAAGCAGATATGCAAGGTATGAAACTTTTTTCCCTCAACACATAATTAACTTTAGCTAGTTTAAAATATGAATATAGTATATTAAAAAAAGAAAGAAGTAAAAGAGATCTGTGAAGACCTGAAAAAATTCCTTTGACTTTTAATTAAACTTAGGATCCACTGTGCCTGATGTATGATTGGAAATGAGACTTGAGCTTGTTTCTTTAACACCATTATCTACCTTTTCCTTAAAAGGAAAAAAAAAAAGTTTGACTCTGTGAAATAAAAGTTTGACTTTGTGAAATAAAAGTATGACTTTGTGAAATAAAAGTGCCCTGAGCCAGCTTCCTTTCCATCCTCAGATCGAGCCCTAGAAATCTTCTTAGAAATGTCAGATTCAAGTTCTATTCCATGTAATGGTTTCCAGATATTGCATGCTAAAACAATATCTTGATTACTCTAGATTCAACTTATGAAAGACACCCAGCTTGGAAACAGCAGATATCTCTTTTACAGCAGTTTTTTTCCTCTTTAATGTTACTCTCTCTGATGAGGTGCCTGTTGCATCTGAAGATACATACATACTTCCACCCTTAAATAGAGAAAGATTTCAGAAATTTTCATCAGCTGCCTGAAATACCTCTCTGCTGAGCCAGCCACTAGATATCAGCCACCCAAACTCCAGTACAGGGAGCAGCAGGGCCAGCTGCGCTGCAGCGTTGGGGGAGCTGGGAGCTGGGAGCCGGAGGTGGCAGCACAACTGGCAGAGCAGTGCTCTCGCTCTTATGGGTCATAGCCCAAAGTAGTGAAATACATGACAAGGAATAACAGCAATAGCATTGATGACAATGGATATTTAGTTAATAATCAATATATAAGAAATAAATCATTATCACTTTAGCCATTTCAGTACAACCATGCCTTTATAAAAGACTTCAGCATTTTTGCCCAGACCTATCAGCTGTAGATATGTGACACAATTTTTTGCCCTTCTCCAGAAAAATGTTCTCTTAGTGGCTGTCATTCAACATCAAAACTGAAGGGGTTGATCTTTGAGGAAAAGGGAAATGAATCAGATATATTTAGCTTCCCTACACAATAGGAAGACGTATAGGAATGACGCGTACTTTTCCTTCTTTGACAGGGAGTGTAACAAGGCCCATGTGTTGCTGAATTCAAGTAGTCCACTGCAGTGCCTGTGATTCTAATTACTCTTCAGACAAAGAGCAATGAAAGGACTGTAAGATATGAAAGGAACAAAAGAGTGCGGAGCCTGAAGAACAGCATCAACTGCATAATAGTCAGGACATTAAAAGGTTTAAAGTTTTCATATTATACATTAAACCAGCGGAATTTTTAAGCTGCACATTGATTGCTCAGGGGCTTCAGTATCACTGCATGTGTCTCTTAGGCACCCCGGGACAAAACAATTCAGTATTACTGCTGGGAACAGCTTAGCGCTGGAAGAAGAGAATAATTTTGTAACGTAGCTCTTATAGGTCCCTTACCGTCAGGTTTCATTCTGCCAGTGACAACTTGCCTGAGTAAAAAAAGGGTGTGAGACCCATGAGATTTGGTCTCATTCTCCACTGTAACTGTCATTTTCCAATCCAATGTGAGTCATCACAACGTCTCTCAAAAAATACTGCAGTTCATATACCCCCAGGAAATGTATATTAAGGCCGTTATTTTTAACTGTATTCTCAGATCTTGAGAGAGTGTTGATTTAATTTTATGCTTTTTTTCTTCCACTCCCCCACTTCTTACTGAGCTCAGACTCTATTTTCCATCCATATTTTAAAATGCCAGCTTGCTGAAGCTGAAGTGAGGAGTTTGAAGCTGAAGTGAGGAGTCTGGACAATAAAGCCCTTCTTCTTTTCTTCCTCCAACTTTCATTTATAACAAGGAAAAAAATAGTTTTTGTATTTGATGAAAATCGTATTTTGATGGACTTGAACAGACAAGAAGTGGCTACATGTTATATGAGTTGGACCATTATCCACAAATGGTCACAAATAAAGAAAAGTATGCAAAAATGGATTGCTAATCACGAGACCTGGAATTTCTGAGGGTGATCTACTTCCTGACAATACATCAGATCCCTGTTTGTAATCAAACAACTACCAGAAGTAATTTATTATTCTTTTAAAGCTCATGTGTAGTGTTTAAAATTTTGGCTTTTCATTTCTATGGCTATAATATTGAGTTGATAAAGAAAAATCACTAAGCTTAAGCCATAGCTCTAGGCGTGAAACATTGCCTGGAAAATTATATTACCTTCTAAGTGTATGTAGGTTACCAAGTAATAGCACTTTAATAAAAATTTCTCCTAAACAAAAATTTGTCCTAAAATATAAAAAACCCACAATCAAATTGCTAAAGCTTGCTTGTATTTTCTTCTTTTCCTCTTCTGACAAACATTTCCTAATTCTACTGAGTGTTTGGATAAGGACCCCTGAAGACAAGTTTTTGATTATCACTGACACTGGAACTGTGATGAGTTCATTTTGGAGGTTCTAATTGCTATGTTGGTATGTCTGTCAAGAATTTTCCTTTAAGAGCAACATATTCCTCTGTGAAGAAACATCCCTTCTTTGTAAGGATATTCATGTTTTTTTCCAAACAGACCATATCACTTGACTAATTTGAACACGGGATTGAAAATGGATTTAAAGCCTCTTGAAATCCAGCTCAGTTGACAAGTTCTTGTTATCTCAAGATCAAACAAAGGTTCTCTTATCTTCTCAATATAATTGATGTTTTAAGAACATTTATTATAAAAATACCATTTTCCTAAATACATGTTCAGGTGTTTATCTTCTAGTTGGATCATAATCTCTGAATGCATATATTTCTGCCAATTCAAAAGAATCTTCAGAAGAAGATTCAGTGGAGTCTATGGGATATCTCACGTTAAACAAGTGGTAACCATATAATGTAACCTGGGAAAGTAAAGCTCTGAAAACATGTCTGCTTGATTTTTAAAGTATAGGTTTACACTGAAATAAATATATTATCAAAATAATAATAATCTTGGAGTTATTTTTCTATATATTTAACTGTATTATATTTTTTTCTATACAGGTGTGCATTGTACAGAATAGCTTTTATTTATTCCTCAATGGTGATGTAAGTACAGAGAGAGGAAATTTTCCTCACTTACAATCATTCTTTATCATCAGTAAAGATTCTGCTTTGGACTTTTCAAAATAATTCTGACAAGGCAGCAGTGATCAAAATAAAAACCAACAGGTTCTTATTTTCTGCCCTTTACTAGCTCTACATTACAATGAGAATACTAGAAATTAACTTCTTAGCTCAAAAGAAAATTTAACTCCTTCAAATTGAACTCAGCCTAGAGAGAGAAACCAGGCGTGTTACACAGCTTAGCTCACATCTGACCCAGTTTCAAAATATAAAATTTAGTTGCAGATCAATTAGTCCCCAGTGTATAAGTCTATTTATGTGGTTAAAATAAAAGGTAAGTAACGTTAATAACATCTGTTATTATTAGAAATACTAATCACTTTTTATTCATACAAATGGATGAAAAGAGCACTGGGGATCCTGGAACTGAGTAAGAAACTGCAGACTTAAGTATACGCCTCCTTATATTTCAAGTAGTTCAAGCGTCACCATAGATTTTATTTTTCCCTTTAGAATGAAAGTTAGTAAAGTGAAATATGAATTGAGTCCTTCCCTTATGCAGGTGTAGACTGAAGAATGCAGCTTCATAGGAATTGAGAATTTTTTCCCAAAGTCCCCCGGATACCTAAATCCATTATGTGTCCTTGACCCTCCATCAGTAGAGGGCTAGGAATTCTTGAAGGTGTTGGGCATATTCAAGTACTGAAAGCAGAGTTTTGAGTCAGAGTCAAATGATAAGTCCTTGACCAGAGAGATTTAGGGAGGGCTTTGACCATCTGATGATGGCCCGTGGTTTCTGAAGATCCACGTGGGGAGCAAGAAGGAGCCTCTTTACAACCACAAAGAAGAAAGACTAAATTCCATCAATAGAAACAGCACTGGGCATGGAGTGCTCCTCAGTGGTCTGATGCAATACACATCTTTGTGCTCCAGCTGTGCACTCTTTTTTTGTGAGCTGTGTGCAGTGCAGTCTGTCCTTTTGATGTTTCATTCCCAGAAGTTATGTGACAGACTCCCTGGAAAAGTGAAATCAAAGCAGTCAATATGTTGGGGTGGAGGAAGAGTCTGAAAATATTTTTTAAGCTCATGGAATTGCACTGAACATGATTCTTATTTTTGGTAATAGATTTTTCTTCTTGGAAATGCCAAGATGAGCTAGGAATAATGGTTGTTACATATTTACCACCTCTTTACTGACCAGCTTTAATGGAAGTTATTTTTATTACACTAATACTTAGAAAATATTTTATGTCTAAGTTATTAGTCTGATTAAGTCATATTTAGTTGAATATTTTGCAAACATGATTTCATTTCACCTTAGAGCTGAAAAGGAAAACAGGTTCTTAGGTTCAATTTTTCTGTTTGTTTTTTTTTTAAATCTTAAAAATTGTTGATTTGTATAAAGTACTGCATTTTTTGACAAAAAATAAAGATTTTGTGTAACTTAAAACTTTCTGAGTGATACAAGTAAGAATCCAAAGAGAGTGGCAAAAATCATCAAATTCTCAAATTTTAAAAGTGAGATATTTTCAGTTGATCTCTTTTAGGATTCGTTTGATTTGTATAGGACCATATTTGATGCATAGGACCACACATGTATGTGCATGGGGACTTAAATCAAGAGGAAACAGAATTGTGATATTCCATCCTGTTCTTCGCTAAAATTCATATTTTATAAAGCAGTGAATCTTACCCCCAAATTGGTACCTATTTGAATAGCTAGACAAAAAAGATGTATACGTAAAGCATTTTGGAAGTCTTCTTTCTAACTAAAATTCCTGATCAGATGTTCAGAAGTGACAGTGTTTGCAGCTGATGTTAACTGCTTTTATAAACAACAGGTTGGTCCTGAAATTTAAACACGTCAAGTTGCTGAATCTGGTGTTAATTGTGAGTTTAATTTCTCAAATTTCTAGACATCAGCGAATATGCACCTGTTATGCCCAGAAGCAAAATGCTCAGCGTATTATTACAATCATAGAGAAATACTGCTGTGATCCACAGATACTCCTGTTTACTTTTGCTTAATAACTGCTAAAAACGTATTAAGAAAATTTTAAACAAACTGGCTGAAACTGTAAAGGGAAACTTTAGTCTTATATCTCAGTTCTCTGAAATTGATTTAACATAGTATACAGGTTTAAATATGACAAAAAAATGATAGCTCAATCTTTGAGACTTTTTGCCATGTGCAGTAAACCTGGGATTATCCATTGAAGAGCTGAAGTCTGGGTTCTTGGGTAGGAGAAAGCATCTTGCCCCTCACCTGCTTCAAATTAATAATATCACTCCAACGAGATTAGAGCCATTACTCTTCCTGACTTGACCCAAATGGTACAAATGGGATTTTAAAGACAGTGTCTACTGAAAGATCCAGCAGACTGATGAGGTACACGGAATAGCTACCATGAGGAAAAAGCAGTGATAGACTGTCAGTGTTATAAAGAAGATACCCTATTAGGTTTAACTGTTTTCCCAGAAGGAGTTTATAGTCATAGATCCTGACCTTTAATTAAATGGACAGCACAAAAAGACAGAAAAAGATAAACAAACTTGTGCAAAAAAAAGAAAAAAGTGGCAATTTTTAATGCTTTGCTAGCAAGTCTGTGAAGTGGAAAAGAGACCAACAGGAGATTTTACAGGTTACTTTTTCTCTCATTTGGTGAAGAGGCAAAAAGTGGTGATGACGCAGAACAAAAAGTCATGAAAATATCTGCCTTATTGACTAAACAGCAAAATAAGTCTGGATTTCCTCAAAGGAAGAAAAGAAGAAAGGATGAAAGGAAAAAAAGAAGAGAGGAAAGGGAAGGGAAGGGAAGGGAAGGGAAGGGAAGGGAAGGGAAGGGAAGGGAAGGGAAGGGAAGGGAAGGGAAGGGAAGGGAAGGGAAGGGAAGGGAAGGGAAGGGAAGGGAAGGGAAGGGAAGGGAAGGGAAGGGAAGGGAAGGGAAGGGAAGGGAAGGGAAGGGAAGGGAAGGGAAGGGAAGGGAAGGGAAGGGAAGGGAAGGGAAGGGAAGGGAAGGGAAGGGAAGGGAAGGGAAGGGAAGGGAAGGGAAGGGAAAAGGACACTTCCATAGAGTAATATGAGTCTGGATCTAGTTCTAAGATACACATGCTTGTTAAGAGTGAATGATATCTTTCTTCTTGATCAATCCTAGGATAATGTTCTGCTTGCAGAATAAGGCCATGTGAGCATGAGCAGCACACAGGACGAGATGATCTGCCAATTATTTGTAAACAATGTGACAAGAACTGCTGAGATCACATAATCAGTTGGCTCTTGAGAAATGACAAAACTTGCATTTAATAAAATTTAAAGCCATGATAGGTTTAGGTTCTATTTGCTCTTAACCTCATCATCTCCAGGCAGACAAACTATAACTTTAAATACCTGGCATTCTTCATTGTTATTTATTTTTACAGTGTCTCTAGACTTGCACTATGAAAGTTGGGATGTGTAAAAAAGCCACATGACAGAGAAGCTTGAAGATGACAAAACTAAAACCAAGACTATTTCTCAAACTCTAAGATGAAGGTTTGTATACACAGCATAAAAAAATACAGCCATTATTATGGTTTTCAAGTAATGAATATTCCCAGTTGTTTTAAAAGAAGTTTCACAAAACCTTAAAACCCACAATCAAACAAAATCAAATTATATAGATTTATTTCAGATCTTATTGTACTTACCAAATATATTCTGATCCGTATTTTATATTTCTAGGGAAATCTAATGTAATTCAATGTAATTTATTCTAACTATTTGAATGTGAGGAAATTCCCCAACCATTTTGAAGGAAGCATATATTTCAAAACTGATTCATAGCTGACTGAGCAATTGAATTTTTCTTTTCCAACAAAACAAGGAACTGCTGCTTTAGGGAATCCAGAAGTTTCACCACATCTACCAAGACTAAGCACAGTGGTGGGGTCTTACATTTCTCAGTTCAGCTGTAACACATGTTGCAGTGAGTGGTTCCTGTTGCCCTGTGTGTAGAATCATATTATTATACCAAAGTGTAGAGATAGTTCTTGTAGCTCTAGCTGTAGTACCCAATGCTTCTATTGACTAAAGACTCAATTTTCAATCCCAGGTCATGACCAAGATGGCAGTTGTAACATTATACAACTGCTTATTATAGTAACCTAAGTAAGTTAGTGACTTTCATCTGAATAAGACAACATTTGTGGAGTTTGAAATGAAATAACATCAAAGCGTGATATATTAATTTAATGGAATGTGGTTTTCACCTCTGGAAGCCTAGCTGCAACTACCAAACTGGCCACCTGAATCATTCATTATAACAAATGTCTAGTAATTTCTTTAATTTCTCAGTGAATATTAGTTTTCTTCAAAAAATTGCAACACACTGACAGCCTTTATATAGCCAAAGAAAAGGTCTGAAAAAACAAAACCACCTAAACTTAAGGATTAAGATATTTTAATATCTAGGTAGACTGGCAAAATGTTTGCCCGAAATGTACACTCTTCCAAGAGTTTCACTTTAGTTTATATGAGATAGAGAGAGAGATATATATTAGCGGGAGATGTCCCTGCCCATGACAGGGGAGGTGGAACTAGATGATCTTTAAGGTCCCTTCCAACGCAAACCATTCTATGATTCTGTGATACACATGTTCTCATGCATTTGCTTTCAAATGACATCCACAGGCAGTTTAATTTTTCCTTGGTTAAACAAGATTATTAATAACTGTTTTAAGAAGAGACAAAAATTCAAATCACGTCACACAGAAATTTTAGTTTTAAAAATAATTATGTTTAACACCTATAGACCCCTCCACACATACAATTTATTTTAAACTAACCTCAAAGAAAACAAAACCCTTATTCGTGTGAATAATCACATTGGTTTTCATCAAAGTACTCACACCAGTGAAGCTTTGCAAGATCAAGATATAATCTTGCTGATTATCTTTAAAATCAAGGACGTTCAAGAAATGAGGGACATAGAACAATGGCTCCACAGCATTAAACATTAAATCAATGATCAAATATTAAATGGAGAATTACAGAAAATGACTAAGATGCATTGCTTTTAATTGTGTAATTTATGGACATGATTTGCAAAAGGGAAATCACTTACAAGGTTAATTGCAGTGTCACATCACAGCCTCCAGTCCTTTTTCATGTTGTGCAAAGCAAGTGTGAGCAGATGGACAAGAAGAACATCTGGCAGAGGGAGAAGTGGGATCAATGCTGCTGACAGTACTGACTGATTTCCTTTGGTGTGCACACAAAATAACAGAAAGGGTAGTCAGAAGTAAAGCTAAAAGCTTAAAGTGAGTCTTTGCTAATTCTGTTAGAGAACAAACTTACTTCTGTAGCCCTCCCTGCCAAAGTCTGGAAGACCTTAAATATCATTCAAAAAACATGCCGATAATTGCCTTTTGCCCTATATATGTCCTTAAAATGAGCGATACATTCATGCAGTTTTCATTCATTCACTCTAGAACTACCAGGCTCTAATTTAAGCTTCATTTGTGGAAAGGTGTACCTGTTAACCAACTGTAAGGTTCTTTCTTTCCATCCACATATTACTGCAACAAAATACGGTAGATCCTCTGAACCATGGGTATGCAAAAAGCATCCAAGACAGTTAAAGCAAGCTTGTTGGATGTACAACATTATACCACAATATTTCCAATATTTAGTATTACTTTTAAACTTTTCTTCTAATGTAGTTGAAAAATAAAGTCTTAGCTGTTGTCATTTCAAAACCAATTTCAAACCAATGTAACACCTGTCTTTAACAAATGCCACAATGAAGATCTGGGAACTACAGGCTAGACGGCCTCACCTCAGTTACCTTGAACACATCCTCATGGAAGCTATTCCCATGCAAAAGATAGGAAAACTGTGAGAACTGGTAGCATAGGCTTCCTGTGGGGAAATCTTTCTTTATCAGCTTGATTATCTTTTGTCATAGAATGGCTGGAAATATGGGCAAGAGGAAGGCAGTGGGTATAATTTTTCTTGATTTTAACAATGCTATCAACACAGCAAGAAGATATTGTTCAGAGTGACCTTAATAACTTTGAGGAATTGTCCAAGGGAAATCAGATGAAGTTCAATATGGGCAAATGCAAAGGTCAGCCTGCAACTTGGAATAGAAGAACCCAGGCACTGGCACAGGTTGGAGACCTGTAGTACACTGTCAGAGAAGGACTCAAGAGTTCTGGTGAATAGAAAGATGAACATAAGTTCATCTGTGTGTCATTGTGAGAAGTAACCACATAAATAGCTATTGGATCAAAGGAAGTGATTGTTTCCCTCTACCTGACTCTTGATGAGGCTACATCTGTAACACTACATACAGCTCTGGAAGCAAGAACGATTTCAACAACCTGGAAAGAGTCAGATGGCAGGTTCCTAGAAAGCTTAGGTAGCTGGTGCATATCACGTAGAAGGAAAGACTGATAATAAGGATTGTTTAACTTGGAGAAGGCTAACAGGGGATCTGTTTGTTGTTTATCATTCTCAGAAGTGAGCTTATAGAGAAGATGAAGAATAAAGGATAAGAGGCAATGGTTACAAGTTGCAACAAGGAAAACTTATTAGTTTTAACAAGAAAATTTAAAAATATTTACCATGATAGTGGTTAAGTACACTTTTCCCAGAGACGCTGTAGGGTTTCCATTTTTTCATATTGCCAAAGCACAACTAGAAAAGGTCATGAGAAGATTGATCTAAGTTTGAAGTAAGTCTTGCTCGAAGAAGGAAGTTGGAATGGAAATTTTGAGGTATTTTCCAATTTTTCTATGATTTGATAATCAGTTTCTATAAGGCAAGGTCCATTCTATTCAGGTCAGTGGTCCAAATATCCAGAGGAGAAAGAATTGAGGTCTCCAGTTTCTCTTTTCTCTCTTTTACTGTTTCCTCATACTGCTATGATTATACTACCACAGTAGGTTTTTTTCCCATGCTGGAAACTGTGGTACAATGTTGGATTAAGAACTTGAATTCCCATCTGACTTTCCTGGGATCATTTTAGCTTTCTTCCTGGGCCGCACAGCATCTCACCTGAAGAGTTTTGATTCTTTGCAGGGGAAGACAGAAGATGCAGCAGCCAAGGAAAAAAATGACTTCCATCCTTGTTGTCTCCCTATAATTTCTGTGAATTGGTCATGCAGGTGGCGATGGAGAAGAAAAACACATACAGAGGTTTAGAATAGGTCTGTAGTCCTGCAAAACACTTCAGGTTCAGTACAGATTCCCATCAAGAGTGCTGTCATTAGTGATGCTTAATGATTTATATATTTACTCTCTTATAAGTTTGAAAACATAGCCTGTTGGTATCAACATTCTGCTCTCCACTCTTGTGAAATTTCTGTTCTTTGTCTGATTATTTTAAGCAGACAATGTTCTAAGGAGGTCCTTGGAAAGGACAGAAACATGCATGTGACTGAAGAGAAGGAAAAGGAATCTTGGTAGGGTAATAGGAAAACCACGGGAGATGTTAATGGTTTGAAAGAACTCAGAAAAACTTCACACTGAAAAGAATTTCTACAGGAAAATAATGTGTTACAGGAAAAATGGCCATTTTCTGACACTGTGCCAGATCATAACAATTAAAGCTAAGACAGTCTTTGAGTATTTTTTTCTTTGTCCTGAAAAAGAAGAGGACTGTAAAACAGTTAAAAAAGCACTCACGCTGCTTAAGATAATGAATATCAGAATCCCCTCAGAAAAATGCTACATTCTCTGAATATGATTGAGAAGGAAGTTCTAAAACATGGGTAGAAAATATTGAAGAATAACATTAAGAAATATACTTTGTTGAAAGAAAGATGAGGGATGAAACTCTGTAAATAAGAGAGCAAAAATTATTTGTAACTAAGATATGATCATGCTGAACAAACATGACGGCTTATGTTAACAAAGCTTTAAGTCAGATGTGTGTAATACATTGAGGATATCACAAAAGACCACAAAAAATAAAGTTCTGCGTTGAAGAGAGTCGAGAACAATGTTAGGGTTTTACTATAAGTAATCTAACATGATAACAATGAGTGGGAAAATTAAGAGACTTTTGAAAGGAGTAAGTGTACATATTAGTGACTTTATGTGGGCTTGTTCAGTTTTATTATCCACCATCACACGATGATAAAATTTTTTACACCATTAGTGGACATTACTTGAATCAGACAGTTAGAGACTTCGGGATCTGTGTGTCTTTGGTTATGTCTTGAGAAGTGTCGATATCACTATTCAAGACAAAACTACAAAAAGGAAACTGTATTGGTGGCAATAATGCAATGAAATTCCAATCCTTATAGGGAAAAAAAAAAAAGAAAACAATGGATTGAAAATCTAATTTTAAAAGGGGAATGAACAAAACGAGGAAGAGGAAAATCAAAAGGCACAGCCAAAACATAAAAGACCTGTATGTCACACAGAGAATGATCATTGCAGTCAAGGAACTGTAATACGAATCACAAATTAAGTATGACTTTAAAAGAAATCAGTAAAAAGCAATGTGATCAAAATTAAGTATTACAAATGATTACGAGTACAGACATCCCTCAGAAAAAGAAAGCTGTGTCTTAATAGAGAAAACTGAAAAGAACAAACTTTGACAATTTAAAAGTATAAAAAGGTACATGAAAATAAGATTTTACAGGCAGCTCCTTCATCCCAACACACTCCAAAACACCACAGAAGCATAAATTGAAAATATAAAGCAGTAGATTGTGAAGCTTGTAAATTGTGATGCTATAAAAGGAAACTAAAGTCTTTGCAAGACTAATTAACATTTTTCATTGGTTTACACAGAAGGATTTGGGGATGTTTTTACACTGATGATTTCTCTCCACACTTATAATGATGAACTGTGTAAAATTTAAATGCTGATAGAAATGGTTTTACAGCAAATTGCTACAATTTAGAGCAAGAAATTGGCAAGTATTTTTAAGAAAGTCTAATGTAAGATTAAAAAAGCTCTCTATACTGCATGATGTGCTGTTTGATTTGGCTTTAGCATCAGGGGTATAGAAGTTAGTTTTTTTAAAATTAGTTACATTCACAGAGGCTACCATGGGCAATGCAACAGATGAGTGAGATCCCCACAGCAGAAAAGCTGGAAAGATCTAAGTCATGACCACAGAACAACTAAACATCATGAAAGTATCAAAGGTGACTACAAAGCTCTAGGGAGGGCAGTCAAGGGCATAAAAATTCAGATGTTCTCGTCAGTCCTGCCAGTGAGAGGTAAAGATGGGTGAAGAAGGGCACTAATAGCAAAAGTTAATAACTGGCCACAGAACTGGTCATGGCGGCAGGTTTTGGGTTCTACAGCCATGTGACCCTATTTGCAGACCAGTGACTGCTTGGGAGAGATGGGTGGAACCTTAGTAAGGAGGGTATAACTATTTTTGCCATGGCTGAGCTCATTAGGAGGATTTTAAGCCAGGAAAGACGGAGAAAGGAGAGGGCAAAGACCAGGACTGTGAGGAATTGTTGAGAAAAAGATGTTTTGTGTTGGTAAGGGAACACGGAGTGAACAAAACAGGGCTTGAGTGGAGTCAACTCCAGCACCTGCACATGGTCAAGTAGGTGCCTAAAACATACCATTGTGGATAAATCCCCCAGACTCATTCTGGGAACTCAATATACTGGTGCTTAAATGCCTGTATATTAAGGCACTTAGCATGCTGAATAAACGCGATGAGTTAGAGATCTTGTCACGAGAGGTAAATTTGACAGTACAAGAGACTCCAGTAAGGAGATTTTAACAATCTGCTTAACTCTTTAACCAACAATATCGCAGGGAATGAAAATATATAAATCGTTTAGCTTGTCAATCACAGTAAATACAGAGTAATAATGCAAGAACAATTAATATTTGTCCAGCTTGCTCTACACAGTTTCACTTAGATTCTTATCAACGATTTCACAAAGACAATCAATGTTGTCTAGCTCGCTGAGTTTCAATCAGAAATTCCCTTTAAATTCCTCTTAACAATCAGTGAGGTTGCTGAGACATTTATATATACAAACAAGTTGATTTGATTAAGAAAAATTTATTATAACTACTTGTGACTAAATAAGGGTTTGATGGTGATTGTGGATAAGATACTATTTGTGAAAATATGTCAACCCTATATAAGACCCAACACCTAAATGCATATAAAAACACGACAAGCAATGACATATGTGTAACAATAACACCCAGGCATAAGTAAAAATGACATGTAGATAGAAGATACATAGTCAAGGTTAAAACGCAGAAAGTGATAGCTAGAATGAGATTAGAAGTTAGTGCACATATACATACTGGGGGTGTCCCCAACTGGGAGGAGGAACAGAGATATTGATCTCAGGAAAGAATTGATGGTAAGTTTTCCCCTAGTGATCCCCGCATTGTATTAGATTTTTATAATTTTTGGAATTTTAGGTGGAGCTTGAGTGACTGAAGTCATTACATCAAACCCTGCTGATCGGTGGAGGAAAAATTGTTACTGTACTTGCAAAAACTGAACTGCACATGCCCAGTACGAGTGGTCTGGGGAGTAGTTTGCTTCAGAGGTGGGAGCCTTAGCTATGGAGGTGTGTTTTAGTATTATAATGATATCACAATGATGTTAGAATGAGTACAGGTCAACTGGAGGGCTGGATTGTTGGAGCAGCAGATGCAATTCATCTTCTTGAAAAATAATTGGGCATTTGTCCTTGCAGATCATGTTCATTGCTGATAGTCTGTTTCCGGGCATCTCATCCTCCACTTCAGATAGCAAGATGTCCTTGGTGAATACCTTTCAGATGAGCAATTTGCTGCATTTCCACTGAGTTTGTTTTTGAAACCCTGTACTCCACACATGGGGAACAGGGCAGGGAGAGGGGACACATCCAGTTCCATTTCTCCCCACATTTAGTCCCAAGAGTATAGGGACATTGCCCAGTTGTGTAGGGATAAGGTCAGGAAGACTAAGGTGCAGTTGGATCTGAACTTAGCAATGGAAGTGAAAACTAACAAGAAGGGATTCTACAGGTGTGCCAATCAGAAAAGGAAGGTTAAAGAAAGTGCATCCGCACTGATAGATGAAAATGGTGATCTCATATCAACAGATGAGGAGAAGTCTTGAGGTACTCAACAACTTTTTTGTCTCAGTCTTCACTGAGGTTTTGCCTCAGTCTTCATTGACTATCCTGGATAAATGGACAACAAGGTGGGGACGGGGGGGTTAAGTCGCTCCCACTGTAGGGGAAGATCAGGTTCGTGACCACCTGAGGAATGGCTGTACATTGGAGAGGGGAAGATTTAGACTTGACATAAGGAGGAATTTCTTCACAATGAGGGCAATGAGGCACTGGAACATGTTGCCAAGGGAATTTGTGGATGCCCCATCCCTGGAGGTGTTCAAGGCCAGGTTGGATGGGGCCTTGGGCAGCCCGATTTAGTGGGATGTCCCTGCCCATGGCAGGGAGGTTGGAACTACATGGTCTTTAAGGTCCCTTCCAACTCTAACTATTCTATGATTCTATGATTTTACCTTCCATGGGACATTGAGCGTATTATACATGCTAAGCATTGACAGTACATAAGGTGCTGAATATGTGAAGTCACACCCTCTGTTTTAAGTAAAACTACAAACACAAATCTTGAATGATTTATGGTGTCTACAGAAACATTACAAGTTCCCAGAAAAACAGAGGCCTTGCCAGTGTATCTTAAAAATGGCAAAAGTGTAGTTTGGTGTCAAGACAAATGCCTTGAGCCTTGGTAATATTCCTTTCACAGATGAATCCTTGTTGTTTTCACACAATGCATGCACTCACATCAATAGTTTGCCATTTATCATTCCCCTTTCAGGCCCATGCTCTACGGTCTAAAGGACAGAGTATGTTTCTGTTATGATTTAATCTTAATGCCTTGATTGGGTATATCATGTATACCAAAGCATTGTGTGCGATCAGCACAAATGCTGTGGCTGTATTAGGAGTGGGATCAAAGATGGAATCTACAGATACAACCAAGATTGGAATTTGAATTCAATTGCATTATTGAATTTCAGTAAGATACCTTCAAATAATTTCCGTGGGATGACATTATATCCATATGAATGCAGACAAAAATTCAGAGTCTATAAAATCGCACCAGTATTTGCTAAAAATCCCATTCACTATTTTCTGTGTCAGAGCACAGCTGTTGCTCATCTGATAAGGGGCATTGGAATGCGGAGTGCTGCTAAATCAACTCACTTGTGAAAAGGGTAAAAGCTTTTCTTGCAAGATCATTTAATCAAGTATCTATTTAAAAACACATTTCTAAATAATATTCAGGTATTTTCCCAAGTTAGGGTTGACAAAACTGGTCTCCCCACACTCACACACAAACAAAGACTGCCGAATATCAACGAGTATCAAAAGAGAAGTAGATTATAACTGCTATAGCTAGAAATATTCTTTGAATCTCTGAAAAATAAACAAGGTGTTAATTTTATCATTCTTCCCAAGGATATTAGTGATTGGATGATCCAAGCTGGAAAATAAACAATCACAAAATAGAGGCACTTGTGATTCAATGATAGCCACTGCACTTTGGATTGCTTCACCCTTCAACACACATTTGACTAGGATATGGAGCTAGGTGGACATTTGATCTCTTCAGGCAGGCCAGAAATGAATTGAAGATATTGAACATAAATTCCTTGGATAGCAATGCCTTTGAGTCAAACCTCCAGCAACTGCAGGATTCTCTTGTTTATGAACCTGATTTCTAGTGAAATCAAAGCAAATGCAACAAGAAATATCTGTTCATAAGGCCATCCCCTACACGACACCAACCACTAAAACTATGGCTAACGTGTTTTATAAGCAATTGCCCTGAATCTAATGAATTACACAGATTGTAACCCTTAGATATTCATGACCTAAAAGGCTGAATCCTTTTCTCTCCAGTTTTAGTTATGATAAACAAAATGTTATTTTTTGTGGACATTTTCAACTTGTGTGATATCCAGTGCTACAGCAAGTAACAAGATGAAGTGCCAAATATATAGCAGTAAGTACCATGTGGCACCAGCTTGTTAGAGTGAAATCTGTTACAGAAAAATATAATTTTGGAAGAGATTTTGTAGAAGAGACATGTACGTGTCATTAATTTTGGGGCTACTGCCAAGAATATTTGAAGAAAAATTCTAGGAAGTAGGCTAGAGGATCTTTAGCACTATATAGTAAGTATCATCCTAACATAGATCGATCATGTTTTTTCATCTGTTTATTTTTGTTATCATGAGATGATGCCCTAAATTAAAAAAGGTGCCATGCTTTCTCAGAGCATAATTTTTCCCAGCTTAAAGTGACGCTGCAAACTGCTGATTTTGAATCCCACTTCACAGGGACTGCATCATCCTTCCCTGATTTGTCCAAGCCAATAAGTATTCTTACTAAAGACTCTTGGATTTGCAGCCTCAATTAAATCAGGAAGCCAGATGTTATACATACATACTAAGAGACTGCATCCTTCCAGTGAATGCAAAGGCAGTTAAAGATTCATTGCTATAGGTAGCATTAGGTTGAACAAGTGAACAGAGAATAATTGCATAGCCTTTCAATAGGCTGCGTTCTGGAAAAAAAAAAAAAAAGATTTTTAAAAAAAAAGAAAATTCAACTTTCCAGTAGAGGTCATTTTAAATGACATTGATATTTTATTGAAGCAAAAAGTAGCAAAAACCCAATACTCTCATTTCTTAAATGGAAGTGAAAAAGGAGGTAAGGACTTGTCTATGGTTTATGAAATGTGCTCACTTATCTAATGCAGTATAGGAAATCTAGATACTTTATAATCTGACATATCAAGATAAAAGTAATTTGCCAGCTGGAATCTGTAAATATTTTTTGCAAAGTTCTGGCAGCACAACAATTACACTGACAGGTAACATGGTATTCTGGAGCCTTCTCAGGAAAATAATTTCCATTCAGTGTCAAATGGACACTTGTCAAGCCAAGATGAATACACATACTTAAAAGAATGTCGTCCATCTAACTTGTCAACTTCTGTAGACTGAACAAATTCAATATGCTTCAGATATTATAGTTCAAGTAAATGTGTGAAGCACCATATGGGAGAAGTGAACACCTGCTGCAAGGTGTCACCTAGCAATATTGCATGTGTCTGATGGAAGATTGCTGACATAATTCACAGAAGGGACACAGTTTGTCCCCTACAGATGAAGAAATGATGGTGATGTGACTCACAGGGGACTTGAGAATAGAGCAGGTCCAAAATCTGTCACTTTTAGTAATGCACCTCAACAACTGCAGCTGCCATTTTTTTGCAGAGTGCAAAAACCATTATAATTATTATATTTTAAACCATTATCCGCTGCATGGTCTTTTTTTTGCCCTTTGGGTTACAGAGTTGGTTTGGAGATGGACATGAAGGACACAATTTTCCTGTGCCATATGATACAACACTTGAGAAATTACATTGAAGACTTCTCTCAACAGTCTTCCTTTTCCTTGCTTATACTGTCTCACTACATTTACAATCATATGATAAAGAACAGTTATAATACAGAATGCAGGATCATGCCCTATTTTGTGTTTAGAGAAGACTTGGTGTTCCTGGAAAGTAGTAGAAACACAAAAGGCTCTCTGCATATGAGATCATTGAGTAAAATAGAAGTGTTATCACAGAGGAACATCAAAAAAATATTACAAATATACTTGGGACCAAAAGAACATAGAGGGCACAGAGATCTCTGGAGGGAGGCGGTAAAGGGAATGATAAATAGTGCTGTTCACTCACGGTATCTTATTCTGAGAGTATGGTCAACAAAAGAAAGATGACTGAGAAGCCCAGTGTGCTCAGCACATTATGTAAGTAGGTAATTGCTACTCCTATAATTGTTATAGGGAGAAAAGTTATCACTTTTTGTTAAAATAAGTAGGAAAAAAAGAAGTTTTCTAGCAGTGTTTTTGAGGAAGGACATTCACACATAGGGCAAAGCACAGTCCAGCTTTTAGACTTGCATCTGAACATTGTTTCTTTTTGTTGGTTTATGGGGAGGATTTTTCTTACTTTTGGCTCAGCATATCAAGCTTGGTAAGAATTTATGAGTGTAAGTAACAAAAAAATCATAGACTGTAGGAAGATGGCAAAGGCAAATGGTGCTTCCACTATTCATTCCAGGTTTTGTTCTTTATTTAGTTAGATTTATGTGGCGAAGAAAAAAAAAAACACTGTACATAAAGACTTGGGCTGTCCTACCCAGTCTTTCAATGGTATTCTACATCCAGCAGGATTAAAACCAATAAACATTCAGCATGAACAAATCAATACTGGTTAGCCAACCAGTGAATAATGTGAAACCTAGAATTTTCACTAACAGTTGTTAACTTAAAAATCACGTTACCCCTATCTGAAAAAAATCCCTATACACAATGGCTTTGGCTGTGTTCCTGGACTGTTCCTGGATAAAACCAAATCACAGAGATCCAGGAGTGCTTACAAAGCATATCCTGCTGACAGCATGTTCTGATAGGAGACAAAGAAGCTCTTAGATAATGAGCTCTCTGACTTAGAACTAGAGAAGCCATAACCAGCCACTATGAATATTCAGCATAGATCCCCTCAGAAAGGCATCCTGCTTGGGCTTTTGTCTTCTATGCATGACTAACTTTAAGCTGTGGTAATAAATTATGCATTGTAATAACCTAATGTTTGAAAGGACAGCAGAGGCCAGATCTAAAAGCAAAGCTAATGTAGCTCCTCAGAAGCTAGATAACAGTGATCCAAAGTTGATGCTCATACTTTTTACAGTGATCCCCAACAGGCAACAGTGTATCAACAATCCAACAACCCCAAAATTCTGTGATTTAAAATTGAACATAAAATGAACAGCCAAAGAGCTGTTCAAAAGGAAACAGTATGAACTTCCTTTGCCTTTTCCTACCTATTGCTGTGTTGACCATTTTTGCCTGTTATATTGTATGACCATTTTCTCTAATTTCTTTTTCTTCTTATTGGAAAACCCTAGATTACTTAATTATCAGATGTTTTCATGCATGATTGTAACTGTATTAGTATGTATGCATTTGTATCTGTCAGAAGATATAACTGTGAGGTAAATAGGCATTATTGTTTAGTTCTAGGAAAATAACCTTTGCATCATCTGGCAAGGCATAAGTGCACATAGGTTATTATGAACCCCGCAGCTACATTGATTTAGCAAAGTTTTCATAAATGTGTAGCTACATTAACTAGGAACCTATTTCTTTCCCCTCTGTCTTGCTTTTGTTTTCAGTTGCATCCCTTCTGTATCTACATAATTAAGGTCCATTTACACAAAGAATGAGAAGGTGCAATGAGTCATCAAAATAGGGTAATTTTATAAATAAAAGAGTGTTCTGTAATAATTTGTTGCAAAGTTGGAAATAATTGGAAGCAATGTTATGAACATGTTCCATAAATACGGCATTCTGGGTAAAGGAATTATTGTTATTCTGGAAATTAATCTAATTTTTGTCTGCATGTTGTCATTTATGTGAATAGAACTTGTCAGTTTGATTTGTTACAATGCCTGAATTGCTTGCTTAATCCTCAAAATATAAATAAAACATTTAATTGCTTTAACTGTCAATGTTAACCTTTTCAGTACTGCTGTCTAATCTTACATCTCGGGAGCAAGTTTTATTATTGGCTTTGCACATTTCAAAATACCATATCAATACGTTTATTTAAAATATTTGAAAAAAAAGCCATTTACAGAGTGGCTCACTAATGAATCCTAGGGTGTGGAGAACAATACTGCATGGAGACTGAATTTCTTGCAAACAAAACTCATTCATGAGACATACAAAGACCATGTGATTTTTCCAAGTCAGCTTCATTAGATACGGTGGACTAACCACAGAGGTCATACTTACAGATAGGGGAAGGTTATCAGATGATACTAGTGAAGGAGTCTGGGAGTTCTACCACTCTGTGTTTTGTGCAGTCCGTGAAACTTAAGCACAAACAGGAATAATTTAAATGGGATGTTTTCCAGGTAGCTTAGACAGAATACGTACTTTATACAACTTCTTGCCAGTAAACGAGTAGCATCCAGCATCTCTAAAACAGAAAAAAAAGGAGGGATCTTCAAAGACTCTTCTGCACCCATGCTCAAGCAATTCTGAAAGCAGACAAATAATAAAAGTTGGGGTGGAGCAAGCATATTTTACACTGATATTCACAGTTTTTCAGCATCAGTAGAGCTACTTTATTAAAACTCTGGCAGTTGTTGCAAGAGAACTAGTAAATGAGAGAGAAAAAAATCAGAATTATCAGTTGGACAAGTTAAGAAAGTCCACAGACTGTCTAGATCTAACAGTAAAAAAATCCCACAGTATGAGCATTCAAATTTAATTTCTCTGGGAAGGAAGAATTATCTGTACTGCCAGAACATTAGTAATATTTGAAGATCTGATTTATGATGTCATATTGAGCAAAATCTATGATTTTATTAGATTATTTTACCTTTAAATAATTCCCATGTATAATCTAGAACCACAGTGGCAAACAAAAAAATCTGGCGTGTTTACACAACCGCTAGAACTGCTAAAGACTGCCCAAATATAAAGTTTCTTTTTATTTTTCTTTTTCTTTTTTTTTTTTTTTTTCTTCTGGCTATACTGCTGGAATAACTCAACACTTGTTCAAAAATGTAGGAAATCAGTGTTAGTTATGACACAAGTAGTTCCTTTTATAGTCCATTTGCTAGCACAAGGATTATTTTGTTGCAGCAATCTGTAGAAACACTAAATGACTCTGACTGAAATTATTTCTTATTACATTTATGTTGCTGAATGGCATAAACTGTAACTTAGGATCATTTTAATGCAAGATTTCTCGGCTAAAGCCACATAAAAAACCCCACAGATGAATACTGTATACTAACTACTGTTTCAGTGCTGGCTGGTTGCAACATTTCAGGGAAGACTGGGCTTAAGAACATTTGTAGCTGTAATGCTAATACACGGTAGTGAGGCTTTATCTTATCAGCACTCAATTTTGTTAGAGAAGATGTTAAGACTGTCTATGTACAGACTTGGCTTTTAGAAAAGACTGATACCTCTATAATTGGTTTATTTTACTTTTTTTCTTAATTATTTCCAACACCAGAAACTTTATTCTACAGGAGCTGGATTGTTGGGGGGGGAAAAATTCTGTTATAATTTACATCGTAGCATTTTTAGGCTGGACTATTGTATCACCAGTTAAGTTTTCATCTATCTTGTGGAAATTACTTTCTCAAGCTGAAAGTGTTTTGCTTGAAGGTTGTGGCCATGTAAACAGCACATAAATATCAAGGAAAATAAAATACAATTGTTCTTCAAGACTCATGCTGGATTAACATAAAATTAGTTAAACCAGCATGAGTCTTGCATGCTTTTATATTTATTTTATAGCATGCTTATGGCATGTAACTTGATGGTGTCGAGCCATTGGCTAGTCAGACGAACAGAATATTAGTGAGATATCATAATACATATTGCTTTAAAAGCCTCCTACCAAAATCTTTATTTGTTTCTGTAGAAGCTAGAAATGCCTTCAAAACCTAACAAAACACAGTCAATTTTAATTGCTTCTAGGAGTATTTTTGATACATTTGTGAGCCTAAGGGAAGGTTAACCAAAGTCAATAGAGATATCTTAAAACCAGGAAATATTAAGGCAATGTACTTGCTTTCTATTCCAAAACTAGTGTAAGAAAGAAGAAGGTAAAGTGAAGTCTGTCTTGCCACTGGTGCTGTCCTCAGTCTATACCAACTGAAGGCACTTGTGCATGTCTTATTATTATACAGATGAAGTGGAAGTAGCCTGGAGTAAAATTCAAAGACTGTGGGAGCTGCCGTTCCAGGTTGCAATTCTTGCCCTTGGAAGTTGCACAACTAGGGGTGATGCTCCCTCCAGCAAGAAAGGCTGTGCAAGTCCCAGCTCAGTGCTGGAAGGACAGGCAGACAGATAGGAGCAGGCTGGGACATCATTGACCCCCACTTGCCCACAGCATATCTCAGTGGGGCTCTGGATGGGGATGCAGGAGTGGAGGATGGGGATGCAGGGGCTCTGGATGGGGATGCAGGAGGGGACCTCTTGCAAGCACACTGATGCAGAAGAGAGCCTGGGAGAAGTTCAATGTGAGGAGGGCAACCTCATGTAAAGATTACTCTTTCACCTGTTTGCTGTGCTGTTCAACTCTGGGAATAGGTATTTTCCCCCTACTTTCAGCTAATGTGTTGACTTTTACTTCAGTGTGTGCTTCTTCCTTCTCTTCCCTATATAGTTATGAAAATTAAAACATGTGTTAGCTTATACTTGTTGAAAAATTGGAGGAATTCTGAAAGTCAGCTATGTCCCAGACTGCTACTGGAGTTAATCAGGAGAATTTAGTAAAACATCGTTTTCCAAACTAAGTACATTGAATAGTTTAGATTTTACTTTAACATTTTTTTTTAATTAAGTGAAATGTAATAGAAACTGCATCTATTATCTAAACAGATTTTGAAAAGTCTTACTCTAGTGGTAGCTTTTGAGAGAGAAAGAAGCAATCATAAATTTCAGACAGTGTCCAATGATTAAAGTATACTTTTTTCCTTTTTCCCTCTGATTATGATTCAGTGTTGCTAATTACCCAATCTACTTCATGAGGAGGTCTCTTTCTCTGAATTATTCCCTAGCAATACTGGTTAGGGTGGGATTTGAATACATGGCAGTAAGATTTTCACATATTTTCCCTGGTTATTAATGATTCATTGTTGTTATTATTAACATGCTGTGTTCATATGTGCAAATCATTTCCCCTCCTCATGAGTGTCTCATTTTCTTGGCTTTATCTTACGTTTATCTTACCTGGCAAAATTGTAAGCAGCATGGGAGCCACCTCTCAGTCCTTGTCCACAAGAAGATTTTGCGCAGGTGCAACTACTTCAGTTAGGGGTAAAATTTGCATATATAATTCTTGTCTTACAGGATTGAGATAGATTGGTACAAGATATTTTATGCACTTTTAATATTTTCATGCCATGCAACTGATAGGTTTTTGATCAGTTTAAACAATGTAAATGTTCCATACATATTAAGGCTTTCTATGTTCTGTGTGGTATTTAGTGCACAGGAGATTAATTCAATGCAACCTCAAGGTAACTAACAATAATTATTATTAGGATTAAAGACAATTGCTAAGCACTCTGTACATTTATAATACTGCACAAAATGTAGAAACACATATTCCCTAGCTTTTACAGAGCTATTTTAATTCATGGTTTCTCTACTGTAGAATTGTAATGGAAGTTTACATGAAATAAAAAAATAAATGCTCGTAGAAATTTATGAATGTTGACTGTTCCATTGGAGCCATTACAGTTTACCATGTATTTAAGGCCTTCTAAAATATGAATTATTGATAAACTCCAAGAAGCAATATTTCTTTATCATTTATAAATATTTATTTCCTAAGTTTCAGATCAGGTATTATAGACCTCATACAGATCATAATGGCTCCAACTGGTCTACTATGCAATAGACTAAGATGTTTTCGAAATCCTCTCTCCTGTTTTATGCCCTGGAAACATAATTAAGGGCTATTAAAATCCAGAGAAGGGATAACTTTGGTTATGAAGCGGTTAAATTTGCAAAATGTTTCGCTTTCAATGCACAAAAATAAAGTCTCAAATTTTGCTACTTAACAATAATTTCAGGTATTTCCACCATCAACACATTCACTGATGCTTCCCTGGCTTCCATGTGTATCAGAACCTGCTTTATCACTTTGACCCCAATGAACACTCTCCTCAATGAACACTCTCCCCTTCCTCCCCATCCTCCTCCCCCTCCTCCTCCTCCTCCTCCTCCTCCACTTCTTCCTCCTCCTCTTCCTCTTCTTCCTCCTCCTCCTCCTGCTATTCTTCTTATTCTTATTCTTATTCTTATTCTTATTCTTATTCTTATTCTTATTCTTATTCTTATTATTCTTATTCTTATTCTTATTCTTATTCTTATTCTTACTCTATTCGCTGTTGTGTTAATGTATGACTGTGATATTGAAGGGCAAGTTGTGAGCAAAGGACAGTTAAAGCAGCATATGAGTGGCTTGAAATTTGAGTGTGAGCTTTGTGACTGTCTGTATATTACACTAGGTCAGGAGCTTCTCTATTCAGATGATTTAGTTTTAAATTTATTTTTTTTGTGGTTGGGCTGATTGTTTATGATCTCTCTCTATGCTACTGAGTAAATTATTTTTAGAAGATTACAAATAGTAATTCATATGCTAGAAAAACTTCTTTCTAATTTGTCCCCAGACACTCTAAGAAGCTTCTTTTTCTCAGTGAGAAGCAATGTTAACAAACTGGAATTTCTGAATAAGCTTCTAAAATTTAGACTTGAATAGACTTATTTCTTTTAGCTCCATGTGCTGTACATCACATTTCTTCCTATAGGAAGCAAGGCTCAGTGTGAGGGGTTTATATACTTTTTGTTTTCCATGGTTATAATATAAAATAAATATTAGGTACGTTAGACACTGGAACTTTGTGAGTGAAAAGAGGATCTAGTATGATATTTATGTGGTGAAAAATAGAAAAAATTTGTTGACTTATTTAGGATATCAAACATTTTGAGGAGCTTTGATACTGGGCACCATTTCCTTAATACCAAGTCAACATGGTATTTATAACAAAAATAAATGGTGACTCTTGGAATCTAAAAGTGTGGGTTTATTCTTTTTCATATGCAGGGGAAAACTGTAAGCCATTACTACAGAATCCAAGAAACACTATTAAAAAGCAAACCTCTCATGCAGGGTATTTGAATAATAATTTTTCTCTGTTGAGATGTTCAGCAGTATTTACAATAATTTATAAAATAATTTAATTCCTATTGATGAAAAAAATTGAATAATTGGCCTGTCCATTCTACAAATCTGAGGTTAAAACATCTGGACTGGGTCACAGCTGAATGTACATATTCCCCTTTGTTTAGATAATAAGTAGAGTAACTGGATAAATGCTACCAATTAGTGAGACAAATATGTTATAAACATAGGGATAAGATTCTGTCATCTCACTCAGAACAGGCAGTATGTATTTCCAGTATGACTTTTAAGATTTACTTCTGCCTTCTTAAATGAGGCTGGCATGGCTCAGCAGGAGGAAGTGCCATAATTTGCCATTAATAATATAATTTTATTTAAAGAAAACATTCAAATTGGAGATTATGTTTCCCACACTATGATCTTATTAATTATTCTGAGACTTTTAGTAATTATGCATTCATGATCTGAAGAAGACGAAGTGTGTCATATTCCTTATTGTTAGGTATCACTGGCAATACAAAACAAAAAACATTTGTGGTGCTATCCCAATCAGCATTTTAAAGTTTGATATGTGACAAACTCTGGAACTAAAATGTCTCTGTGTGCCTATGTGGTGTGGAGGGGAAAATAATGTTCTCTTCTGTTCTACTGAAAAGTTCAAAATATCTCTTGGTAAAAAAAATGTCCTGGAAGGTTCCTTTCAGGCAAGTAATGGTAGGAGACAAATTGAGCTCTTTCAAGTTACAATATGAAAACCTTATTGAAGAATATTTTTTGTATTAAATTTCTGAGTCATCAGTTTTTCAGGATGGATTCATTGGCTTTCTGCTGATTTAGTTGGAAATCTAGCTACTGGTACAGTTGCTTATTTTGTGACTTTTCACTTATGCAAGTTAGATAGGGAAGAAACAACTCTGAGATTATAGATGTCCAGAGGAAGAAATAGAAGGAGACTTTTGAGATTTAGTTCAGCACTTGTTTAAGTAGGACTGTACAGGGTGTCACGTGTAGTGGAACACAGAATAATAAAAATAACAAATAAAGCGAATAATAAATGTTGCAAAATAATTGGCAACAAAAAAAAAGTCAAGGAAATATTATAACTCTGAGGGTGAAATGGAGCATCCAGAGTTATGTCCTAGGTTTTAATTTCACAGAATACAATTAACTGCACAAATACTGTGAAAATAAATAGCTTGCCTGTGGCAGTAAATAGAAGAGCCACTAATAATGGAAACATAATTGTAAAAAGAAGGTGAAGTTAAACAAACTGAACATTGTTACTTCTTGAGGTCATTGTCAATAATGTTTGAAACCAAATAAAAAAATAAAATCACAGAATGACAATACAATGGTAAAGAAGCTTGATTATTTTTAGCTTCCAACAATACTTAATAACAAGGATATTTGCTTGTCTATGTTTTATTTTCTTTAAGGTAGTTTCTTTAAACACAGACAGATTTACCAAATGTTCAGAAGGTGTAAATCAGGAGATCTTTGTTAAAGTCAGTGGTAGTACAGAAAATTAAAGTTGATTTGCATTACTTTCACAATGCAAAGTGTCTGTATACACTGGATGTTTAAAGGATTCTTTAAACCAAACTTACAGCTGTGTTGATGAATTAGTGTGTGCCAGCCAAAAACTTGCTGAGGACTAAGGTTTAATAATTTTTAGGCAGATAGTTAATATCTTCCTCCAAATGAAGAGAAGTGTGTAAAATGAGACAAGAAAAATATTTATTATAGGTTTTGCTAACTTCTCAGTATTTCTGTTTTAGAGAAAAAGCAAGTAAGTGTCTAAATGGGCATGCACAAACAACTGAATTCTGACATAGCTGTGTGCATTTTGGAACTATTGTAAAAGCTTTTTACCTATTTGTCTTTAATGGTTGATGCAATAATGACAGATGTTCAGTTAGTTAATTATCTGTAGAACATCATGTAACTAATAAAAAAATCCCAGTCTTCTGGTCCTGATCAGGTCTTTCACAGGTAATCAAAGAAAAATCGTAGCTTTCATGCTGAGCCTTGTTTCATCATTTCAGTGGTTCCGAGATAAAATCGAGTTTTTGAACACATACAGTCAGATAAGCAGATTAAAAACTTTTTGAAATTTAATGATTTTTTACTTCTGATATAAAATTCATGATGTTTGATAGTGGCAGTTATTTAGTCAAAACTTGTCCCAGGAGCTTTAACTAGGTGCCTTCCTACTCTTTTTTTTTCACAATTGGTACATGCTATATACATATTTCACAGGTAATGATACTCATTTCAATTGCAAGGTAGGAGAAGGTTTTGCCGTTGATGGTGTAACTTTTTCGCTTTTTAGAGATATTTTATAATGTTGCTAGAGAACCTTCATCACTAGAGTCTACATTTCTGCATTTTGACTGCACCTGCTTCCTTCAGGTCATGTTATAGGGTCTATTTATTTGCTTAAGTTTTTATCTATTGTGTAGGTCAAAAGTTTAATTTTGCTACATCAAAAAAAAGAAAAAAAAAAGGATCAAGGAACTCTTAAAGATTTCTGGACCCTAAATGGACTGAGAAGAGAGAAGATTAAAATAATATTAATATATTTATGCAACTGTATTAAGAAGAAATCCTCGTATAAAAGCATTGAATAAAATTTTTACCCTGCATATTCCATGTTTTTGTTAGGAAGAAGGTGTGCATAGTCTACATGAATTTTAATGCTCCAGTTTGTTTTGAACAGACTAATTTTAGCTCAGGAACAGAGATAAGAAAACCTTTCGTAAATCTGATGCTAGCAATCTGCTAAGGGTAAGAACACCTGAGTGTAGCCAGCCAGTCAGGATATGTAGGGCTTTGAGATTCCATGTGGTGCTACATTCCACCAGACAGGCAGAAAGGTTCCTCATCTCCTCAGGCTTTTCAAAATACTAGCAGGACCAATACTAACCCGGAGAAAACAGTAAAACAAGCTTAGCATCTGCCTAGCTCTTTTTTGTTCCCCAAGGCTGAGAAGTGGGTTGTGTTTTGGTTTTTTTTTAGAACCACACAGTATAAAATCTCAGCCATTGTGTTTAGGAAATAAGAATCCATAATCTATAAGAGGATTTTTGGATGTAGCTATTTAGAATCTTATTTTATTTAATTCTATACTGCCCATCTTAATACTCTTTCTTCAAAAGTCAAAAGACAATAACAAACTCATGGCTGAACAAGTTCAGGCAGCATTCAAGGCATTTAATACATAGACAAAGAAAAAGCAAGTGCAAAAAAATGGCACACAGCTAAAGAAAAATAAAATTCCACTAGTGAATAAGAAAAGTTTTACACTGGCCTTCATTTAGTAAGGTTTTCAGCATTTTATTTAAACACCATTAATTGACAGATGTCACTTCTAGCTTGCATATTTAAGTCAGCGTATTAAAAATTGCCTAAGCAGCACTGAAATTAAATCACATTCTTCAAACTGGCCAAAACACCACTGATTCCAGCCACAAAGATTATGCTTTTTTTTTTTTTTTTTTGAGGTAGTAGGCAGAATTTCTGATTTTTCTGCCTTTTTTTTTTGATAGTTCAAGACATTTTCACGTCAGAATATCATTCTGATTCGAAGAAGAAAAATGCAGTTAAATGTCTAAGCAGTAAAGAAATTGTCTTTTAATCACACTAACTCTTCCAAGCATAGATGCCCATATTTTTTTTGAAACTATACTTTGGTGAAAAGATAGGGATAATGTAGAAGCTGTTTCATTTGATCTGTCATTTAAAAATAACTAGAATAGTTGAAAATGCTAGCACGGAAAAAAGGAGACACTGCATATCATTCAGTCTGTCTTTGTATCTCTCTGGCTGTCATGCCAAAAAATCGATGTCATTAACCATAACAATAACACACAGCACTGTGTCTCTCTAATTTATCAAGAAATCTAAGAGCTTTGCAAAAAGTTCTGATAACAGCTCTTGGTAATTGGAACATGCAGCATCAGCTTGTCTTTGTTAGATCACTTCTTAATGCCACTTCACCATACAGAGATATTTTCCCAGAAATCTCCAACCTTCACGGGCATTGTCTGATTTGAAACCTTAATGCAGTCTGGGGATTTTCTTAGAGTCACAGGGAACGCAAAGAAAAGTTCTGATAAGTATTCACTGCTGTTATGGTTATCTCTAATTCTGTATCTGTATCAGTTCACAGAAGAAAATTGAGTCTGATTTACTACTCTTTCATTTCCTCTGATTTGCCCTTCATTTGAGAAGGATTTTGATATCATTTTGTAAGCCTGAATCAAAACCACATTCTATATCAAGCATCTCAATATTCAGTTAACATTTAAAAAAATTTAAAAATCACTATTTTTCATTATTGAACATTTATACACTTCTGAGTTGTGGATGAGCAAAGCAGTTTGCATCTCACAGTGACTAGGGGTAGTCTTTACAAGAAAGCTCTGGAAAAATTCCTTCCTTGTGTGAATTGCAATGACATTTTTCCTGACACCAAAAATCTTTACAGGATAAAATTTTGAAAAGAAACCTCCTGCATACATTGAGTGCTCATGAAGAAAATTCTTTTATGTTTTACCTAGTTTAACTGAAAAAGTTCCACTATTTTTAATAGAGTTATACTATATAACATTAGTCGTGGATCTGCTTCTGTTAGACTCTTGAATGCACTTAATAAAACTGAATTACAGACTTTTAGTTTTGATTCTTCAATTCATTCAACCACTTCTATGGAATGAGATAACTTACATGGTGAAGTTAGGTATAATGGTTTAAAATTATTGTTGCAGATTAATAAAATAATCTCAGTTTGACCACTCAAACCAGCATTTTGCAAAGACTCTAGTGCAAACTCTTCTCTGTTTTACATGCCTTTTCAGTAAATTGGATCTATGACCATTGTTACTTACTCAAGCATAAACCAGGAGCAACTCCATTAATGTTAATATAGTTGTGTAAGTTTAAAATTATCATGACAACAAAACCCTTTGTGGAAGTCATAAAACCAGCAGAGTGCAACCTAGCATCAGGCTGCAGATGTGATTTTTAAAGGGAGTGGGTCATTACATGGAAAGATTTAGCCATGTTTCAAAAGGTGACCTGATAGACCTTGTGAGTCAGAAGAGGTGACAAAAAATCACTAATCTGACAAGAGAAGAGAGGATTAAGTCAAGCTTCGTTCAAGGAAGGGTGAACATTTAGACACTTAGAACAAAGGAATGTTTATGGCAACTACATATGACTAAGAAATTTTTTAGCTCAAGTATTTGTCCCTGCAGCTTGCTGCTCAAAATAACCCGTGTTCAAAAAGAATCAGTGTCATTCCAAAGGTTATCGATAAGGCTGATTTATATTATGATAAAAACATCAACACTCACCTCATCTACTGGGATTTTTTTGAAGTGGTTAAATACATGCAAACACATATGTGCGTGCACATGCACACAGAGCGCAACCGTCACCTCTTGAGACACATATAAAAGACTTAAAAGGAAACAACTTTTCCTTTGAGCAATGGCTTGTACTGAGTTTGTTTGTAAAGCATCAAACAACATTTCCTCATCCAGTTGAAAAAGGATTAATTCTAGCAGTTCTCTAGTAGTGCCGTCATGACAGTTTAAAATCATGTTTTTTAGATGAAACAAAACACCATTCCTCACACAAAATCATAGTTTAAGAGGGCATAAAAAACTACACTGAGGCTAATACGTGCTAATAATCTACAGCTCTGTTCTTCACTGAGCGGTGAGGCAGAGAAAGTAGCAGAGAGTTGATGAATAAGGGGCAAAGGCTTTTAAGTGAAGACTTTTGAGTAAAACACAGGGAGCAGGATGTGTGCAGAGGGCCCTGTTCCCCTCCACACTGCAGCCCCTGTCTGTGGCAGTCACTCATCTCTGTGAGGCAAGTGCCCTTTTCTCTGAATGGGCTACCCTTTGGTTTGACAGCTTTCTACCCCGCTGATGATATAGGATAATTACCCTCTTTATCTGCAACGACATTCATGTATGTTTCCCCTGTCTCTTATGAAGGAGCAATGGTAGGAACTGTGGCCATCCTTGCTCGCCTTTGGGGAGAGGGTGTAGTGATATTAGGAGAGGAGGTACCATGCAGGGATACTTTGAGACAGTGTGCTGTAGCTTAAGCTGCTTTTGCTGAAGATCTGTGTTTTTCAGGTGCTGGTAACATTTTATTTATCTCCCTCATGTTTCCTCAAATCTCTCATGAGGGAAGCATACTTTGAGAAAACCTCAAGGTGAACCTCTCAGTCTTCCTGCCTAAAGTATGTAATATATATTGCTAAAAATTCCAAAATGTGTTAGCACAAGGAAAGCAATATAAAGCCATAAAAAAATAGTTTCTCTTTTTCTCTGATTTACAGTAGTCGTCCTACAGTGAACCTAAAGAGCTACAAGAATGGCATAAATATAAGTAGATATGAAATTACAGCTATAGTCAAATCAAATTTAATTTATCCTAATTTGTGAATTAAATAAACTACTGAAAAAAAATACTGGATAGAATTTCCCTTTATTTCCTGTCCAGATACACAGACCTTGGTACCATTGCAAAAAAGAGGAATTCTTAGGAGATAGGCTTTTATATTCATACGCAAAAAAACCATTGTGATTCAAATTGTCTTAATCTCACTGCTGTAGATATAAATACTCTTCGCATTGAATGAAAGGCATCTAGCCCCATATTTCCCAAAGGTGAAGAACACAGAAAGATGAGTGAGGCTTGAGGATGACTGCCAACATTGCCTGCATTCGGTTCTGCATTGTATCTCTATTGACTGAGTTTGATTACATAAGTATTTCTGTCCTGAGCCTGTTCCAATTTCAATGTATATAATCATATGTGAAATATGATGGAGTAATCTAAAAACACACATATTCATTATGATGCATTAATACAAGAGGTCATCAATTTTCATGCCGCTCGTAGCTGAGACTATTATCATTGTGTGGCTGATCTAGGTTCAATAACATTTTGCATTGCTGATGAATAAAAGGTTCATTACAATAACAGAGCTTGAAGCAGTAGTATGTGAAGGTGGTTGATACTCTAACAGGGAGCCTGAAAGGCACTCCTTTTCTCAGTTAGCAGTGTCAAAAGAAATGCTGTGAAAGGGCCTGAAGGCCAAGTCACGTGTTTTAGACAGGTCTCTCCAGTTCATCCACTCCTGGTGAGCGAAGCAAGTTCTTTTTGATCGGGTATTAATATTAATATGTGTCTTTCAGTGGTTTCTGCTTTCAATTAATTAGCTGAAAGAGCAGCAAATTCCAAAATCAATCTTAATGGAAATTTTATATCTTAAACTTTCTTCAAGAGTGATTAAGATTTTTTTTACCTCTACAGCTGGTGTTTTTGCACTTGTCTGAAATCTTCAATGCAGAGATAATGCAGATGAGCAAGCCCTACCCCTACTCAATTTCAGAAGATAATTTCTGAAGCTGAGTTTGATTAGAACCCATGACGCTGTAGTTGGGGCTGGAGGTTCCTGTGCTACTCCCTGTTCTTTTTGGGAGTAGAAAGAGTGACAGGCAGTGTACCGTGGCAAAGTAAGCTGCATTATGTTTCGTTGTGTCATAAGGTACATAAACCAAGTTAGGAAGGAGATAAAAGAACATTTCTCCTTCTCACTTCTGCATATTATAATTACAATCACAAAGGTGCTGTGTTTGCAGTTTTTAATGCCTTTCTATATAGTATTCAATGGTAAATATTTGTTTACAAAAATCCTTTATCTTTTACATCAAAGAAGCATTTATTTTCCTGCACGCCCAGTCTTAAGTCAAGACAATATTTGAGTGTGAAATTACTTAGCAGACAAAGAAATAACAAGACAAAAATTAGAAGTAGATGCTAAAGAAATTTAATATTGGAAAAAAATAGGTTTGATTGAAATCATGATAACGCTTGAAATATTTTACAAAGATTTGTGTAGGTTCTCTGTAATGTGAGCTTTTAAACTGAAGACAGATTATTTTTGGAAAAAAATAGTATTTTCTTTCAGATCTTATTTACTTTCTTTTCAGTAAGAAAGCCTGCCTCTTCTCTGCTTTATATATGTCCTCTCAGGAACAGGAACATAGGTCAGAGTGACAGGACCCAGCTGTACCTTTCTCATGTTCTAGATATATAACCACAGTGATTCACATTCAGACATAATATTTTCTTAGTATTCTTGCTTTTGTAATATACGAAAGGAAGGCACATCACACTCTTCTCAAAATAGTATTTTTTTCTTTCAGATTCTCTATATCCAGGAATTCTTCAAGACAAAAGCATCTCATTCAAACTAGAAAGTCTTCTTGGAAGAGCAAATGGCCTCTTGAAGGGTGTATTATTCATTCTTCAGGGGAGAGAGTAAGGCGACCTCTCACCTTGCTGGTAAAGTGAACCCCGCTGACAATTGTGGATATACAAATGTATAACTTTTGTAACAAAGAAATTAATGCACAGAACCCAGTATTATGACAGGAAATTATAGAAATGTAATATCTGAGGCTTAATCTAAGTAATAAAGAGCCACATTTGGACTTGGAATTATTCCATCTGTCTCTAGAAAACTAGTTTATGAGAACTGACAGTTCCAAAACACGTATGTTTTTGTCCTCATTGATATGAATGATGATGAAGGAAAAATATTCCTGTTTGTCAACAGCTCTTTGATATGTGCTGATAAAAATAATGCAGAATAATGTAGACAGATGTCTGTTTCTTCCTTCTCAGTGGTGAGAAAAAACAGTTGTACTATACGACAAAACATTTTGCCCTACCAGGTGATTCTTGACTGACTTTGCAAAAGGAAAGGGTAGCATGGTGAAAGACATTCATAGACTTGGGTGTGTTGCTATGTGTGTCAGAAAGCTTAAAAGACAAGACTTTTACAAGTCAGGGTTAGACTACCATTGCACTGCAATATATTTTGGCATGAAAAGATGATTTCTAGAAATATCAACATTTCGCTGATAGCTAATACCTTATCTGGATTAGGCAACTAAAGGCAAAGTCCAAAACACTTTCCTCCCAGAGCTATGTTCCAGTATAGAGTCAAAGTTCTGGTTTGATGAAGTGAACAAAGGCCTCTACCATAGAATCATAGAATCATAGAACGACCAGTTTGGAAAAGACCTCTTGGATCATCGAGTCCAACAGTTCCTTTCAACCACTGAACCATGTCCCTGATCTTGTTAAAAGCAATGATAATATTGTCTTTACTTAGATCCTTCAGCACTGACAAGGCTAAAGAAGGTTTACTGATATTGGCAATGGAGGCGTCCTAAGTCTCTTTGCTATTTGCAGAAGATTCTTAACGCAGGTAGTTCTTATCATGCTTGTTTAAATGAAGAATATTTGCCTAGAGCTATTCCCTGTCTCTTTGCACAAATATTTACACTTGCAAGCACATGTGTGCGTAGTCTCATGTGTGATTTCAATAGGGATGCTGTCATGCTTGCAAAAGAGAGCTTTTGTAGGCTGTGAAAAATACGTACCCTTTCTACCTGTTTCCCAACTTGCTAAAACTCTTCCTATGCACTCTAGCGTCTAAGTAAGCCCACAAGTAGTGGATATAGACATATAAACACATATTTATAGCCATTAAAACAACCTAGAAAATATAGATTGAATATATTTGTTTTATAGAATCTGGGTTTGAGGTTTTTTTCTGTTGCGTAGCTGTTTGCTTACTATTGCAAATGTCAGCAGTAAGCCAATATTCAAATATGCAGTTTAGTGTTATTTATCATATGAAAGAAAACTCTTATTTTTTTTATGTTGTTTCATACTTAGAACAAGAAGACAATTTGTAGCAACTGCATTGCCATTCCATGTAATAATGTTCTCTGCCTCTGTATATTCTTGAATCTGCCGGCAATCAGATGGATTTTTAAATAGAAGATGAAACAGGCACTACCATTCCACAGCATATTCAAGAAAGACATGCATTGCTGAAATATTTGAAAAGAATCAATGAAATATACTCCCAAGGATATTAAGATCCAAATATACTCAACAAATGATTTCAGCTTTTGTAGAGGAATTCGAGATCTGCCTGCCAAATGTACAGGATGCATTTTCTCATGCAGAATTTTTTTTTTTTTTAAAAAAAAGGCAAACCCAAAAGCAAACAAAGCAAAACGGAAGAAAATCTTTTGAGATTTTGTGTTGCATTCACATGCACACAGAATTTAAGAGTGTCAAATCATTAAGTTGCATCTAATTTTAGTTTCTCCTTCTCTAACTTGTCAGGATATACTACATCTGATTTTCTCACGTTTATAGCAATAACTGAATATGTGCTGACATTTTGATGTCAGACTATACATCTTATGGCCTTGGTAGTTTCACTAGCTCTTGAAGAATAAAAGGAAGGAATTAAAACTTCCCTCTGCTGGACCAGTAGAAAACAGCCACTTTGTTATTTTAGCTGGATCTTCAGATCTGGCTGGATATTAAATTACACACAGTAAAGTCCTACTTGTTACTGAAAACTAATTATAGCACCTTGATAAATTAAATAGACTGAGGCTACTCCTAAGTTTCAAATACTAATCCAGCATGTACTCTTCTTGGGAAACTGTGAATTTGTCAAAGTTTTACTTTGTTCGTTGATGGCAACTCTTTACTAAATTGTTCCTGTGTGTGCAATTACAATGAAAGAACCTAAATGAGATACACACAATGCTCAAATTAGATCAAGTAATTATCTAGAGAATCATAGAATATTAGATCTGGATAAAGCCTCAGGTGGTCATTCAGCTTGCCCCTTTGTCCTGGGGTAGAATTGACTACGTGTGCCATTCCTGTCCTCAATTATATCTGAGTCTTAAATGTTCTCAAAGATCTGTAGTTTTCTTAGTCCACCCTATCACTGAAAGATTTAGAGAATTATTTCACTTCATTTGAATGACTTCTAATAACATCTTGTTATGTCTTCAGCTGCTTTTGCGGTCTTTCCCCCACCCCAAGGTCACACCTTTCAAAGAGAAAGGAATGCAGAAAATAAAGCTTTTGAAAATGTGGGACAGTAAGGCAGTTATTACTTAAGACAAACTCCTACTACTTTTAGTGACTACCTACCATTATAACAGGATTCTGTGAGTATGAGTAATAATTCTTTATTCTTCTCACACACTGCTTTCATGATTTTGTACTACTTGATCACGTCCTTGCCCTCCATATTTATGATTCCTAGCATTTTATCTCTTCTTCATGAGTGTACACTTCAACCCCTTAACTATACTTTTATCTGTGTGTTCACTAAGTCTGTGATAGCTTCCTTGAAATACAGGAACCAGAACAGCACGCAGTACTCAAGCTGTAGAAGATTCCTTCTCTCTCACTTTCAACAGTCTTCCTGATGCAGTCCAAAATTCACTTGGTAATTTCAGCTGCCGTTGAACATGGTGGTTTTGGAGAACTGACAATAAGGACTCCATTTTGTCCTTCCTAAGCTATAACTGTCTGTAGATGGAAAAAGATCAATCATGTAAACAATGTCTTTTCAGAGATGTCTTGGGCTCCAGCCTACTCAGACAAGGTCAGGGTGGCACTAAAGCACAGTACTTGCACTCGTCAATTCAATTTTCTGTATATTCCAAAGTGTTTTCATAGAAAGAAGAGTTCCAGGCCTCCAAGACGATTGAAAAAAAAAAAAAGGGTTAATTTTTGAAAAACAGAATGCAAAACCAAACTATTTTAAAAAAATGCTTCTGAAGTTAACGTTCTGTGCTTCTACTGAGAAAAGGAATCTCATAAAGATGAGCACTGAAGCTCAAGAAAGAAATTAAAATGTCATGTTTTGTTCAGTCAGCTTCTTTTCTTTGAGATTCTATTTCTCATATAAATGGTGATTCAATAATATGGCTAAAGCCCATGACAAGAGACTGTATTTTACTCCTTAAGAACTTTATGGTTTATTTTTTAAGAAGAATTAAGAGTTTCAACTGTGTCTTGTCTTTGAAATATGAAGAAGGCTGTAGTCCTATAACTACTTTCATGGCACAGAAATAAGTAGTTATTCAGCATGCATAGAAGTAGGTGCTGAAATAAATAATATTCAGAAAGTATGCATACTCTCAAAGGATAACCATGAAGCTTTTGTACCTTTAAAGGTCTGGTGTACAGTCTCTAATGGATATTGAAGTTCTCTGTCTCTCTCAGCGTTAATAGTCAAACTATTTTCATTCTCATTGGCAGGAAAATTTAGGGTACTGGAGAATAGGTTTCCTTGAAGAATCACAGCATATTTACACAGTATAAGTAGAATCTAGGGAAATTATCAAAGCTCTTTCATCTACATGTAATAACTGTTTTTCTGTCATTGGTATCTGACTATAAATCTCCTGTGGTTATGCCACAGGACTCATTTTACATCCTTTCATCTGCCAATGGTTTTTTAAATCACAGTCACATGATTCAGCATGTAAGAGTTTTATGATTTTATTAGTATTATAAAGCAAATTAGTAAAATGCAACACCAGAAGCACTAATATAAAGAAACTTCCCTTTCAGATTTGCTGCCTTGCATAACCTTCCCTACAAAATCCAAAATGCACTCTACATTGATGTGAGCCAATTATTGCATCTGAATAAGTACATAATACACCATCAGACATTTTTGATAACACAAGTCAGTGCTGTTTTACCTAAGATAACTGCTAATGGTGGCTCATAGTAAATTACAGCTGGAAGTCTTTGGTATGTCATGACTTTTGCACTATGTTTTGTCCATGAATACAGGAAAGGACCACTGAAGCATCTAGTGTTGAGCACTCCATTTTATTTTACATTTATCGATCAGAAAGTTACATACATAAGGAAAATTTGTGTTGTGTTTAACATTTTTGTCCAACTATGTTAAGCTACCAGTCACTGGAACTGGAAAAGAGGTTTGTTAAAAGCAAGTAAATCAGCTGATCTAAACATGGGTCTGGTCTAAAAAGGAACATACCAAATGAAAAAGTTCAAGAACGATTCCTAAGAAAGGTTTCCATGCTTACAAATTCAAGAGTATACCTCAGACAGTGAGGTATTTTTTTTGGCGGCAGAAGTCTTTAATGAGACCTGGATAGCTTTCTAAAAGAAACACAAGGCTCAACTATAAGTCAGGAATTAATAAAGAATTATTATTCTATCACTGAATGTACAATGAAATCCCACTTTTATGTGTCTTATTTGAATTTGGGGCAAGGAGAGAAGAAAAAAAAGGAGAAAAATAAGTTGATCTGCACTTAAAAAATCTTCATGTGTTCAGTTTTGGAAACTGTAAAACTTAAAGATTATCTTCATTTAAACATTTTAATGAAGTAGAAATTAGAAAGGAAACTGAGTAGTGAAATAATAGATATCCGTTAAGCAACATAATTCAATAAAAATATTCTCTGTATTCTACCGATTGTTTTTTGACAGCTTATGTTAAGATTGCCCTGGGACACAGTTGCATTTGGAAGAGTCTCATTTGGAATTTCAGTTCTATGCCAGAATAGTTCCATATTTTCTAACAGTTGCTCCCAAGATACAACAGTAAAGTGTGCAAACTACTGAATTACTAGCCTGATGACAATTACAATTTTTTATCATCTTATATATCTACTATTTATGTGAAATATTACTTCATAAAGGGAAGAACTCATCCAGTGTTCAGTCAGTTCAACCAATCACTTAACTGATACCTATTCAGGCAAAAAAAAAAACCAACAAGACTATACAAATACCTGTCAAGGGGCTCCAATAATAAGATGTAGATGCATTCTTTTTTTTGTCTAAATCTAAACTTTCATTACATAGTTTGGACACACAAGCTTTGATCTTGAAGCATCGTTGGTCTTCTAACTAGAGTAGATGCAAAGGACCAGAACTATCTTTAATGTGAGGCTTTAGTTTGCAGGCTGGAGCAAAGGCATTTAGGATAACCTTTGGGGCAGAAAATGTTTGTGCCTTATAAAGAATTTATGCATTTACAGTCTATATCGTATAGTGGAGCTAAATTTTTCAGATGGCTACTACTGCTGCCTTTAGGAAGCCTTGGATCAGGAAGGACGTTGAGTCAAGCTTAACAGGTATAGATTTTTGCGGATTTTTGAGATGTCTTTTCAGTTGTGATTTTTTTTACTCTTTTAAGAGTATTAGGATGCTTGCCATGGCCAGCATGTTTTCCTGTGATCTAAGGTGAGCTTTGTTGCCCTGAGAAATTGAACTGATTGTGCAGGAGTTATCTAATATAAGATAGAGATTTAACAGTTGAAACAGGAAGACAGTAAAACCTCTATCTCTAACAGGGAAGTAGAGCTTATTTTGCACAGTTCTTCTTTTAATCCTCTGTAGATTGTGAATACCATTTCAGTTCAGGCAACTACCCACCTCCATGACTTTTTGTAGCATTCATCCTCATATTTTTAGTTGCTCTGACTTGCATTGAAACTATCCAACTAAATTGGAGGTACAGTCATTCAGCATGTCCAAGGAGCATACAGCTTAGTGGCAGGACTGGGACAGATGGCTGTCAGATTGACATTATATTAATAGCAACAATTGTGCTTCTCAGATTTCACCTCCTCCCTTCCACCAAAAAAAGGCAGGGAGTTGAAATTTTGAATCAATCACACCTTGGATGCAAAACATTAGAAATTGTTGAAGTAGGACTTACATATTTATAGGTGTTTGGGTTGAGAGAAATTATTTGTGGGTTTTTTTTTCCTGAGTAATGCTTCTCAAACTTGAAAAAAACAGTGTATGTTTCTAATCAGAAGCTGTTGAGAGAGGGTAAGGAGGTAAGAGATTTACCTGACATTTTGATAAGAAGGGCAAAGAATATCACAGTTTTCCCTGATACTTTGCATAAGATTTTAATTTAATGTTGTTAAGAGAAGCTACTAACAATATGCACACTGTACTTCTCATAGACACACAGCAATCAAACCAGAGTGGAGCTTTTTAAAATATAGTTTTTTTGCAAAACAATTAGAATGCAATGGAATTTAAGATAAAATTCTTTACACAAGTAAATACAGTACTATAAGTTTAAAAGAAACATGCTTTATTTTGCGTGAAGTGTACCCTTTGAATTTTTCAAAATAAAAGATCTTCATTGCCAAACCTTGTGCTTTATCTCGCATATTGTTGACTTGTATCCCCTAATATTTCAATACTTTGAAACAACACAATTGTTACTTAGACTGCAGTGTTCTTCAGGTTGTTTGAGATTAAGGGATGGAATTTGGGAGGAAGAGGTTTAAACACCAAGTGTCAAGTGCCATTTTAGTGATGAAGATGTTTTTTTTCGAAGTGTACAAAAATTCTTGATTGTTAGTAAGTTTGTTAGATAAACGCTTCCAGAATTTAATGGTTATCAGTTCAGTGGGGTTTTGTTGATTTTGTTTGGAGGTTTGTGGGATGAGAAGTTGTGTTTGTCTCTTTGTTGCTGTTTTGCTGTTTTGTTGTTGTGATTTTATTGAGTTTTGGGGTTTTGTTCTGTATTGTTTTATTCTTAGTTAGAGCTTATTTCTTGATATTGTTAATTCCTGAATGACCATTGATGGAAAATTTAAGGTAATTTAGTTATTTATGTGTGTGTGTGTATACATATATTTATACATAACTTATTTAATCTGTTTTCTTGATGTTACACAGTTTCTCCTGATTGTGCTATAAAAGCACTTCTAGAGAAATTATTACCCCCTTGTTCTCACACCAGTGTTGTATTCTTCCTCCAGTTTGCCAGCTACAGTGGTTTTAGAAGCAGGAAGCTCAAATAAACAGTGTCGGTTGTTTTGTCAAAGCATGTACCAGTTCTGGAACAGATTGTCACAATTGGTAATCTCTTCTTTCAGAAATCTCAGCTCACACAGTAACATCCAGGGAGAAACTTTGCCTCAAGAATTGAATCTTATCAGAGGCAAATCCAGAGAACAAATTCTCCTGCTGCTCACACAGCTATTTCTAAATGCAGAAGTTTACATGACAAAACAACATATTTTTCAAAGTCTGATCACATGCTAAGGAAAATAAGTTGAAGGAATATGTAGAAAAACCTTGCTGCTGTTTGTTATTGTAATGTAAGCACTGAAATATGTTGCAACTGTGCAAAATTCTGGAAACCAAATGAGAAAACACTTCTGTAGTGTAAGGGACATTCCAATATGGAGAATAACTTTGTCTCGACATTCCAGGCTGGCAACACCACATTTTTTGTGTTCTCTTGGTCTCTCATACAGTCTCTGTAACAACCTTTTGTGAATGATATGGTTGTTTTGAGCATTTCAAAGTTTGAGGTACCTATGGCACTGTGGTGGGTTGCTGTGTTTTAGCACTGGTGGGAATTAGGGTCACTGGACTACAAACAATGACTGTAATGAACTTCCTTGTTTATACAATATCTATAATCACTGCATATGAGTTTATGACGTCATGCTCATCTTTCTGCCCAAGCTAAAGGTCTTCTGCTAGAAGTGGAATCAGCTGCCAAGTAAAGCCTAATTGGATTCATAGTTAAAAATTAAAATTCAAACTAATCTCTAGTATGCTGCTATTAGTATCCAAACCTGCCGTTTCTTTTCATGAAACCTTTTCCTGAGCAAGTGATTATCAAGGCTATCCCCCCTGTCTGGTTATTACATTTTAAAGAGCAGTCAAATATTAAGAAAACTCAGTTGCATAGACCTACACATAGATGTGTATCCATGATCGTATATATTCACATATATATGAAAGCATAAGTATATGTATATGTTTACATAATATGTGAATTTCCTAATATGAACTTTCATCTGTTTGGTCAATTGCATCATTGATAATGCAAAATTAATTGGAGCCTGCTGGGTTATATACATAAAGATTCCATTTTGACATCAAAAATCCTGGGACAGAGGTATTTTCAGACTTCTTAATGATTATTGCTTACTTGAAGTAACTTTATTAAAGGTCATTTAAGTACAAACCCAAAATATGAGCTTTATGATGTAGAGACTTATTTAAAATTTAGATCATAACAATTCAAGGGAAAGGAGAAATAGCCAACCGGAAGTCCTAAAATTCTTTTTATTCTAGAAGGGATTTCCTGTTCTGCAGGGTAAATTCTAGAAGATACTCCGAAAATCTGTAAAAAACCCAAACAAACAAAAAACCCCCAGTCTAGTATTGATGCATTTCCTGCTTACTAGAGCATTCTTAGAAAAAGCATATAACGGGAAAGGAAAAAAATCTTGGTAAGGGGTTTCAAACTCTTCAAAGAAAATTTTTCTTCTTTTCTAATTTCTTATACTTTCTATTTTGATGATCTGATTGTTATTTTTCAAACTGAATTGCAATCTTCAACTCCATGTCTATGAAGAATGAAAAGATTCCAAAGTGGACAAAAATAAAATTTCACAGATAGAGGTATAAATATTCCCAAGTATAATTTTTAGTCAAATTTTATTCACTTTCTCTGTTTCATAATAGAATATTAGAATGTAACACTTATTATAGAAGATTGACATAATCTGAAATTAAAATTTTAAGAATAATATAAAATATAGTTTGCAAAATTTTTAAACAAAAATAAACCTACGTTATCAAAATAAAAAAAAAATCCATTGTCTCAAAGAAGCATATTATCTCAGGGCACAATAATTATCCTGAAAACAAAAAATACTGCATAAAACAATGTGATCAGAAAATGCAGATTATTAGTAGTGGAAGCAGCAACGGTAGTAGTAGCAGTAGTTTTAAATGATAATTTGTTTAGCCAGCAGTTACACCTACAACTAAAAACAAACAGAAAGAAACACGTGATAGAGTAATAAACAGATTTGCCCTAAATTATGCAAATGAAGGACTAGTAATTCTTTTATGGAACAAACTGTCCCTAAGATTTCTAAGCAGTGGGTAGTAATGGTAACAGCCAAGTCTCAGTTGTATATGACTTGAGTCAGTACTCATTCCCTAAAGGTTGTTTCGTTGTCTCCTTGAAGGCAACTCTGCTGATGCAGACTCAGGAATGCCATCAAGGGCGCAGCTGCCTGTCAATTCAAACACTGAAGGTGAGTATCAGTACATCAGCTCCTGCCTCACACTCCAAATCTGCCAAGCTCTCATTTCATTCCTTTGCTGCGCTACGCTGAGATATTGCTCACACTGTCATTCTGCGTGCCAGCCATGCTGTGATCAGGTCCATCTGATACTTAGGTCATTTAATGAAAGAGAGGTGTGAGGTTGCAGCTAAGAGTTTGCCACCTATTGGGAGAGTACAGTCCAAAGATCCTTGAAGAGGGTCCAGACAGCAGTATCCCAGAGCCATCATGTAACCTATCTGAGTTTCACCTCTACTATATGCCCAAATGCTGAGATCTCAAAGGTTGTGAAAAGAGAAATTGGCAAATCTTTAAAGTGTGTGCTGCATGTAATTTCTCTGAGAAGTGCTGAAGTGAGAGCTAAAACAGCATAATCCTGTAATTTTGGAAGAAGTGTGTTTGAATATTTCCATGAAGCAACTTGCAGATTACCAGCAAACACTTTCAAACGTTGTGTTTTTATTTGATGATGCTTCTTATTTTGTAGTGTTAACCCCACTTCTTTTAATACCATATTACAATGTGATTTTTGTTTGGGTTTAATTTTTTCTTATTGGTTTCAGCCGGAACGAAGTACACTACAGATTCAGAACGTGTGTTTGTATAACAGTTGCAACCTATAAAACCAAACACTTGCAAACCCTTTTGAAAGCAGGACTTGAGTTCTAATCCAGTCTCATCACTGAATGTCTGTGAGATTTATTCATGGGTAATCACATATCTGGGTTACTGTCACTTTTGTCAGTATTGTCTGTATACAACAGAATCTCTCTTGAAGAATGATTGTATCGCCAATTCAAATCTCCTTGACTCAAATAGGTTTCACCTGGAGGGACTGCATGCTTGTAAAAGCCCTAGTACGATTGGGAGAACCTTTTGTACAGGTACTTTAATGCAGCCTTCTGAAATCTTTAAACATTTCCAAGACAGGTTTCTAGCTCATTCACTTTCAAATGAGCTACTAATTTCGGCGAGATTACTTCAAGTCTCACAGCATGTTTTGCATGACAAAAACAAAGCTAGAAATCCAGATAGAAGCTACATCACAGAACAGCATACTGTTTGGTCTAACAATTATGCTAAGAGCCAGAAGGAGCTGCTTATGCAAGCTTTCAGTATTCGGCATTCCACTTCTACCAATTTATAGTAATAATTCTGTGATTTTGCAGGCCTTGATTTTGAGTAGTACCATTAAATTACTTTTTTAATTTGGGCAACAATTCCTGTTTGTTTGCTGCACAAAATGTTATTGCACGTGCAACTTTACTTCTGTGTATCCTAAACCCTGAAAAAAGCATTGACTTCATAACTGTTCTCATTTATACCATCCTTCCTCAAAGCGTTCAAGACCAGGTTGGATGGGGACTTGGGTGGCCTGATCTAATGGAAGATATCCCTTCCCATGAGAGCGGGGTTGGAACTAGGTGATATTTAAGGTCTCTTCTAACACAAGAGAAGACCTTGTGTTAACACATAACATTCTATGATGTTATGATTCTATGACTCTGAGCATTCTCCCTGAGACAAATATATATATATATATATATATATATATATAAAAATAGATAGACAAAATGTCAGTAATCCAAAATGGCTGAAGAATCTTACTCAGGTCTATAATTTTTTAACTTACATATTTGACAACTCCTTTTTAGAGTTCTTTACTTAAATAGAGTATCATGAGCCTCAAAAGAATTTTTGATTAAGTACTTCCCTCCTGATTTTATTTTTTTTTCTGATAACTAGCAGGTTGCATTATATCTGTAACTCAAGTGAGCTCTTCAGATTTAGAAGTGTCGGAATTTAAATCAAATTGTTCATTTCTGTTTTCTTCTATCCAATAGCATAAATGGGAATTCGTTGTCAATGTATGTGGATGAAAAGGTCTTCATAGGCAGCAGTGAACCCCAGCTGAGCTGAAAGAGCTTGGAGCAACAGAGGAAATCACAGGGATCACAGTTGAGAACACCTAGGGTCTGTAAAGTACAGCTAGATTCTATTTGCCTCTGGAGTCCTGACTTCTTATCTTCCAAGCCAGGAATCTTCTCAGCATGTACCGTGACCTCCATCCAAATCTTTTCTGAAAGGAGTATATGCGAACAGAAGGGCTGACATGCCTGCTGTTGTTAAACAAATATGTAGCTGGATCTTGTCCAGGTTGTAAATCCAGTTCAGGTTCTCAGTGTTTTGGGGCCAGCCAAAGGATAAAGCTGAAATCACCAGTCCCTGAATACTTGTATTGCATGTTCATTACACACTTAGATTGTCCCATGCATGTACCAAGGACTACTTCAGTCACAGCATTCCCCTGCTACAGAAGGGTTTGGTTGGAATACAAGACTGAATGAGAGATTACTAATATTGGAGATCGCAGCCTGATGGAGAAAAAATTGTCATGAAATATCCAATGTCCCTTTCACTGTGTTTTTACTGTCAAGTTTCATCTGTGAAATAACCATGGTTAGATTTAAAAATATGTATTTATATATGCTGTGAAGTATGTGTTTTGAATAAATTTGACAATGTTGAAAAATGATTGCCCTTATTTACTCGATGTCCAGTCAGAAAATAACAGATATTCCAGCTATTACTAAACACCAGCTTGGTTCCAGGGATGTCTTCCAGTAACTGTTATTCTGGAATTTCTAATAAACAGTCCAACCAATTTTTGATATAGTATTACCACAACTCCAAAATTTTGGGGACCGTTGCTTTTATTTTTTTTTCTCAACAACTAGAATCATACATTTCTGCCTTATAAGCAAGTCACTAAAAGTGATATCTGTGTAAATGTTTTCTAGAATTTAAAAAGAATTTAAGGAATTATCCCTGGTAGAATTCTTTTGTGTGACTACAGCAATTAATGTGGTCATTATTGCACTGAGAAATATTGCAACTCTTGTACTGTGGGGGAGAATTGTTCAAGTAACATTTACAGATACAGATAGAGGTACACATAAAAACACATGTATAAATGCATATTCCTAGTATATACATATATACATATGTTATATATGTAGTATATATACACAGACACAGACACAATCTGGTTTTGCAGAAAACATCTGTTACTGATTGTGGTTTGACTTGCATCCATGAGGCATTAAGTTCCTTTATCATAACCATCTGTCATTTTTGCCTTGTACACTGAATTAATTACAGAATTTTAAACAGCTCATTTAAAACAAACCACAAACAAAATTACTATCTGGTGAGAGCAGTTGATGAATAATATGTGTATTCCGACTGTGAGGACAGTAACCACTGTCAAGATTCAGTCATTCAGCCTTCTCTGAACTTTTAGGAATGTAATATTAAGTCTTGCAATGTAAAGGTCATGCTGTTATGAGCAAACCCCAAATCCTTCAGAACTGTGGAATTACTCACAACTCAATGTAAAGGGAAAATAAATTTAATCCTTAAACTCAATTTCTTCATGCAACTGTGGGAGATCAATCCTTTGAATGGTGCTTTGAAGACAAATTTACTTTTGGCGTAGGTAGGAACAGTCCTGAGTCAATAGAAGTATACCATTTAGGTTTGCTGACGTAGAGCCCTGGATTTGTTTAAACCTCCTTTTTCAGCACAAGTACAGGAAGCTTGCTTTTAGAAAGTTTTCCTATCTTAAACTTTTGTAGGTTTTAGTATAATTTAAATCTTTTTATTATCTCTATCAATGTTATAATATTAGCAGGGAAAGAGGCATATTGACCTCGATGTAATATTTTCTCATTCCAGTTTCTCATTCTAGCTGGAGAAAATGGGAGCAAATGCAAAAACTGTGACCCTCACTTCTATGTCTGGATATTCTTGATGAATATGTGTGATAAATATACAAATGGTCAAGCTATTTTATTAAGAAAGAGGGCATAGCATTCTACATTAATTATTTCTGAGAAAGTACACAGGGGAAATATTTGGGTAAGTGCCTACCAAAAGTCAGGGTTGAGCAATCTAACTCATTATGCTAATTGGGTTTTTAATTCCTTTGTTTTTATAGTCTGTACCAATTACGGAGAAATTAGTAAGATTAGATGTCCCCAGTTGTGCCAATTATGCAACAGTACATCCTGATTTTTGACACAAATATTGTTTCAGTTGAAGAATATATCTATTGGCTTTACCCTTCCAGTTTTCACGACATAGCCTCTGATTGACTCTAAGTGTGGTTGGGCTACTTTATGTCTTCATTTGCTCTTTTATAAAAGCTCTCCACCTTCCTACAAATTGCTAAACAACTACTTTGCTTATCATCTGCAACGTGCATTATCATTTAATCACTTTCAATCTGAGTTTTTTCTGAAGATCATGGGTTCCTTTGATCTTTGAGATAAAAGTAAAATTCTCAGTAAGTATGTCTTTAATGGCACCTTTCCAGCTTTCTTTTCTTGTTCTCTGTAACCAAACAACTGCATCCCAAGATTTTAAAATACAGAGCTGTCACTTTTTTAAACACTCAGTCCCATTTGCTCTTAATTATTACACATTTAAACTGAAAATTCTCCATTTCTAAAGATGATATAGGCTTGTATATATCCTAATTACGAAAACTAAATTCATTTCAACTACGTAATAGAGTAAACCAAACAAAAAGAAGCTGAAGTAAAAAATAAATGTACAGAAAAAAAAGCTACTTTATGAGTACATTCAGAACTTTTAATTTAATGCTAGAAAGTTAGGAAATGTCATAATTGAAGTTGCCTACCCAACAAATGATTTATGATAGTCTTTAATTGCATGACCTTACAGCACTTTTTATGCAACTGCGGGAAACACATGCCTTAAATATATTACTCTGATTCATCTGTAGAAAAGGCCTAGTGCTGTCTATTCAGTGAGAAAAGCATATTTTCTGAAAAAAAATAGTGTGACCATGTAAGTAATTGCATCATAAAGTGTATCACAAAAGTACAACCCTAATTTAAACATTTCCTTCTTTGAATTACTTTAAAATCCTGGCAGATGTCATTAACAGCTTTATTCTGTTATGTACTATCTGGTCCCCTTTTCAAGTGTGATATAAAATTCTGTCATTTAAAGTTCTATATGAATTACAGGAACACGGTGATCTCTTATAATCATTGAAATGATGGTCATTGATGGTATATAAGGGTGTAGTCATCTGCTTAGGATACAATCATATTGTCAGAAGACATCAGAAATATTTGCTCAATAGAGAGGAATTCCACCCCCTCATCTTATGCTATTTTCTCAAAGTACTTATCAGCACATAGAGGCCAAGTTCTCTTGCTGGTCTAGTCAGTCTAGGTCTTAAGGCTCAATCAGCAGTGTTACAAAAGAAACTTAGCTGTTCCACCTAAATCTCCTGACTAGCTGACCATGCTGTCCTTTGCAGCCCCATAGGTTTCATGAGTGTGTTCACACTCAGGAATGATACCAGCAGGAGTTTTCCTGGGCCATCCACACTTATCCCAGATGGCAGGTCTTTGAGGTTTACAACAGCTTGTTTTCGCATTTCAGCTTGTTTGAGTATATGGCTCTGGTTTATTTGCAAACCAGGCTAGCTTCCAATGTCATTGAAAGCTCCTCAGCACAAGCAGCACCCCAGACCTTCCCGTTTTCTGCATTGCCTCTGCTCTCACAACAGCTGGAGGTTTCTGCTTTCCAAAATTCTATCACATGAAGCCTGCTGAAAAAGGTGACACACATAGACACAGCAGAGTTCAGAATATTTACACTCCCTCTCCCAGTAGATTGGCTTTTGTGCACTATTTTTATCTGGAGCCTGTGGTCTGATATTGACCATGAGCATTGTTACAACAAATGCTCGGAGATCCAATTTTTCTCAGCAAAAATGGTTAAAACAGTATACTGTGTTAGCCAGCATCATACGCAAACTCTGGACTCCACATGCAAGATACAACTGAGACCCACAGCAACTTCTCTAGAGTTCCTGCTATACCTTCTCAAATCCTAGAATCTCCCTACTAGCAGTAACTCAACAGCCCACATGGCCTAAATTGTAACTAGCAACAGATCACACCTGCAATGGGGATTTCCTTTCCCTCACCAGAAATACAAATAGAGAATGGTCTGAAAAAGAAAACTCCTTCCAGACTGCACAGGCACTGCTGCAGAAACCCCATTCTTGTGCTAATAATGTTAATGCTAGCAATCCTATGCTAATAGCCCTGCTAATAAAAGCGGTCAGGTGGAATCCTGAGGTGGCATCCATGAGCGTCTTGGTATAGGTAGGTCAGGGGAGAACTCAGAATGAGATATGCAATTATTTGTGTGCCAGTAGGATGGCTTTACACAGTGCAGGGGTAGCGCAGAAGGGTGAATCAGGGCGTTCCTGCTGCAATGGGGCTGTTCAGGAGCAGCCTACTGCATGCCCTGCAAAAGAATGGATGCCGTGAGCCCAGGTTTGCATGTCTGCATCATCCCCGCATCCCCCTTCTCCTGCCCTCTCCTACACAGCCATCCTTCATTGGTGGCACAGGAGTATCTAGGTGAACACTGAGTAGCACAAAAGGCTTAAGCAGGCTCGGAAAGGCTGAAATCCACAGATTTTAGCTCATAAAAGGCAGCCAAAATATAGACTAAACATTTTCTGAAATGCAAAACTCTCCTGTCTGACTATTACAGATGAAAAGAAACTCTAGCTTGAAAGGCAGCACCTCCAAAGAAGTTGAAAACCTGACTGACTTCAACTCTGCGCTGTGCAAGACTGAAAAGACTCTTACTTCAGACAAGGGCAGTCACAATATAGTTGTGTGCATGTGGAGCGTATAGTCAGCTGTAGAACCAGTGGGGATGGAGCCTTTTGACCAACAAGTCATTATCTGTACACATAATTAATATAATCAGTATTGTGTATTAGTACAACCAACGTGTTCAGCAGGTTGTTGTTACTGAAGAAATATTTACATTTTTAACTGAGAGATAAGCAGTGAAGGTCTTCACCTAGAACTGATTTTATTTCTAATGTTTTACTTATTTATAATTCTGCTGAGAAATATACTGCATAATGACTTTACATTTTACTTTCGGAGAAATATATTAAGAGGCTGCACACTGACATTTGTACAGTTTTATACCATGTGGCACATACAGAATAGACTAGGGAAATTAGTCTCAGATTTATAAACAAAACTTCTTACACAAGTGACTCTTTTAAGTTCAAAGTGGATAGACCTTAATGGGAACACATATTTTTGTGCTAAATAACCTGTAATGCCAACTGAGGTGGCATGATTCTGTCTGCCATTAGGAAGATTAATTTTGCCTCGGAGTGCCTCTACTCAACAGAAGTACTTTTCAGGTAAGCTGAAAAAGTTATCAGGCAGGTAGTGTAAATAAGCAGTGGAGATTCTGGAGACAGAGGAAAACAGCAGCATGCCACTGAAAAGCATTTTCTGTTCCTTAAGATGCTAAATATTTATCCATTAAAAATATATACAAAAATACTATGTAACTGTGATAAAGTTTTTCATAAAATACCTAAAAATTAAGGCATGGAAGAAGAACTTGGAAGTTGGGAAATAAAACCCAAAGCCTCAGAAATACTGATGTTTAACCTTTCAAATCATAAAGAATAGAAAATATTTAATGACATTTAATGATAGATATCCACAGGGCAAGGTTAATTTTGCTAAATTGTTAGCAATACTCCACCATAAATCTGCTGTGAGATTAGATTAAGTTTAGATTAAGTATAAAGTAGCTGTCAATATGGAGGAATGTGGAAGATACTTTTTTGTTAATAAAATGCTTGAATACCCAGATGGCAAATTTGACAGTTTTTTGGAGTTGTTTTTAAGCACTGTAGTCTGGTTACAAGCAAGACACCTAATAATCATACAAGGCCAAAAATGCTACTGAAAACCACAGGAAAGAAGGCAGAAAAAAAGAAAGGAAAAGGAATATTATACTATTTGTTCTGCGTTTTATATATTTAAATTGTGTTACTGGATTCTAGTTCTTGTAACCAGATCCTCAGAAATATCACTCCTACATCCAATCTTTTTACTCTGAGAATTTTTGTGAATTCAAATAAAGACAAAGTATAGACACCCAGAAGGACTAAATATGTGTTTACATATAGATATAAACCACATCATTGTTACATAAATGAATTATGTACATTATGAATTTCAGTACAGAGTTATCAGAACCTTGATTCAGTAAGCTCTAAGAAGATCTCTGTTAAGAGATATACTTGAAATTTTATTTATTTATTTATTTATTTTACCTTATAATGTATGCATAAATTAAAATGATAATTTTCTCTCCCTACCCTGTTTAATTTAGGTCCTTGAGGTGCTGGCCAAGGAGAATGGAGGAGTACTTAAAGAGGTAGAACTGTGCTCAGGTGTTAGGTTGTTCAAAACAATGTGTCATCTGCTTTTTCAGAGAACAGTCTATTCTTTTAGTACATAACACTGGATTTATTTCCTTACCCTAAGTTCTTCAAATTGTTTTAACGTACGTCAAAACTAGGTGTTAGAACACTAAAACATTCCACAGGTTTGTCACAATTCAAGAGAGGAATTCACTTCTCTGGTGGCTTTGTTTTAGTATTCTTGAGACATAAAAAACATGTATTTATCCTACTGCAAAAAAATACCCCAACTTGCTTTATTCTTTGTTTTTCTAAGTATTTTCATGAAATGAAAAGAGATTGATGGCAAGTGGTAAAGAAGGGGCAACAGAACTGTCCAAGACAGTAATAAAAATCTGCTGTCCCAGGCCAGTAAAATTAAAACCCTATTAACTGTTGAAGATGGACTGTAAAGTCTACCTGTTATCAGGCAGCTCTCGAAACTGGAACTAAGTTGTAACAGTCTCATAAATCATTATCATATATTGATGAGGTTGATTATTGGTTCAAACACAGACACTGAATCCACTTATTGTTTGGAAATGTATAGGGTAGGAGAAGAATGGTCCTCTAAGGTTTATGGACTGTGTGGAAGGTAACTTTTTGACACAACTGATGAGTGAACCAACTAGGGAAGGCATTCTGCTGGACTTGTTGTTTATGAACAGAAAAGTACTTGTGGACAGTGTGATGGTTGGAGGCCATCTGGGGCATAGTGATCGTTAAATTATAGAGGTCTTGATTCCTGGAGAAGTGAGATAAGGGGACAGCAGAACTGCAGACTTGGACTTCCGGAAGGCAGACTTTAGCCTGTTTAGGAGACTGATGATAGAGTCTCCTGGGAGGCATCAATGAAGGGCAAAGGAGTCCAGGAAGTGTGGATTTTCTTCAAGGTGGAAATCTTAAGGGTGCAAAAGAAGGTTGTCCACATGTACTAGAAGACAAGTTGGCAGGGAAGAAGACCAAACTGGTGGAACAGAGAGCTCTGGCTGGAACTCAGGAAAAAAAAAAGGACAGTTTATGACCTTTGGAAGAAGGGGCAGGCAACTCAGAAGGACTACTAGGAAGTCATGAGGTTGTATAGGGAGAAAATTGGTAAGGGCAAAGCCAAACTAGAACTTAATCTGGCTACTGTGGTCAAGGACAATAAAAAAAATTTCTATAAGTATATCAGCAACAAAAGGAGGGTTAAGGGGACACTCCAGCCTTTAGTGGATGTGAGAGGAAGTGAAGTGACAAAAGAAGAGGAAAAGGCTGACGTACTTAATGCCACCATTCCCTCAGTTTTTAATAATAAAATCAGTTTTCCATGAGTATCCAGCCCCCTAAGCTGGCAGAGAGGGATGGGGAGCAGAATGAAGACCTCATAATCCAAAAGGAATTAGCAACCTGCTACTCAGCCTAGACACACATATATCTGTTGGCCTGAATGAGATCCATCTGAGAGTACACTAAGGAACTGACAGAAGTGATCATCAAGCCAGTTTCCATAACTTATCAGCAGTCCTGGCTAACTGGGGAGGTCTCAGTTGACTGGAGATTAGAAAAGGTGATGCCCATCTACAAGAAGGGTCAGAAGGAGAATCCAGGAACAACAAGCCTGTCAACCTGAGAAATGTTATGGAGCAGATAATCTTGAGTGCCATCACGAGGCACTTACAGGATAATCAGGTGATCAGGCCCAGTCAGCATGGGTCATGCTTAGGAATTTAGGGAGAGCCTATGGATGTTGTCTATCTAGACTTTAGTAAAGCCTTTGACACTCTTTCCCATAGCATCTCCTGGAGAAACTGGCTGCTCATGATTTGGATGGGTGTACCCTTTGCTGGGTAAAAAACTAGCTGGATGGCCTGGCCCAAGAACTGTAGTGACTGGAGTTAAATGGACTTGGTGGCTGGTCTCAAGTGGCAGTCCCCAGGCCTCAGTGCTGGGGGATCTGCCAGTTCTGTTTAATATCTTTATCAACGACCTAAACAAGGAGATCAAATACACCCTCAGTAAGCTTGCAGATGACACCAAGCTGTGTAAGAGTGTTGATCCGCTTGAGGGAAGGAAAGCACTAGTGAAGGTTCAGGACAGACTGGAATGATGGGCAGAGGCCAACTGTATGAGGTTCAACAAGGCTAAACGTTGGGTCATAACAAACCCATGCAGTGTTACAGGATTGAGAATGAATGCTTGGAAAGATATCAGACAGAAAAGGACTTGAGTGGATTGATGGGTCATATTCAGCTGAATATGAGCCATCAATGTGCCCAGGTGGACAAGAAGACTAATAGCATCCTGGTTTGTATCAGAAACAGTGTGTCCAGCAGGACTGGGGAAGTGATTGTGCCCTGTACTAGGTGGCGGTGAGGCTGCACCTTGAATGCTGTGTTCGGTTTTGGACCACTTACTACAATAAAGACATTGAGGTGCTGGAGCATGTGGAAAGAAGGGAAACAAAGCTGGGGAAGGTTCTAGAGAACAAGTCCTGTGAGAAGCAGCTGAGGGAACTGGAGTTGTTTAGTCTAGAGAAGAGAAGGCTGAGGAGAGACCTTATCACACTTTACAAATACCTGAAAGGCGATTGCAGTAAGGTGGATGTAGGTCTGTTTTCCCAAGCAGCAAACGATAGGACAAGAAGAAATGTCTTCAAGTTGTGCCAGGGGAGGTTTAGACTCGATTTTAGGGAAAATGTATTCACTAAAAACATTGCCAAGCTTTGAAAGAGGCTGCCCAAGGAAGTGGTTGAGTCATCATCCCTGGAGGTATTTAAAAGATGTATAGGTGTGTGACTTGAGGACATAGTTTAGTGGTGAACTTGGCAGTGTAAAATTTACAGTTGAACTCAATGATCTTAACGGTCTTTTCCAACCAACCTAAACAATTCTGTGATCCTGTAAGCAATCAGGAAGGGAACCATATCAGATGCTGCACCTCATTTGTCAAACTTTAGAATAATAATCACCATCATCATCATCTTCAAAGTGTGTCAGTGTAGTCTTTGAATGGTATGTAACATATCACATATGCCAATGCCTGTAAAATGTTGACTGCTAGTCATCACAGTCTCATTGGCATGTCCACTTAGGACGCAAACATATAGGACAAGGGACACAAATACTAAATTAGGAAGGGGGACCATCTTTATAGGGTGAATAATCAACATAATAGAATGACAGACATTTTCTTTTTAACCTTGTTTATTAAAGGGAACAATCTTTTCCAGATGTGGAGGTTTTCACATTAAACTACTGATTTCCATGTATTTATTTGCTTGTTTGTTTGTTTAAATTGAATTGTGCCTTTGCATTTGAAACACACCTGCATCCATGCTGTCTGAGAGTTTCACATGCAAAGTTAATTTTTCATCTCTAAAAGGGCAAAGCAATCAGGAATGCGGTATGGCCACAGAGCTCAAAAGACAGAAAAATCTTATTTCTTTCAAGCTTATTTCCCTTGCTAACAAAAAGCAATATCAAAAGCTTCATGATTAGTGAAACCCAAACACTCAAGTTAGCAAGTTACTAGTCCTCAAGTTACCTGCAAAACAGCCAGCATTTTGCTGCATATATTAGAAATACTACAGATACTGGGATGTACCCATGAGATGTTAATCCACTAAACTATTATAACATTCTCTCCCTGCGAGATATCTTTTTTCCACAGGCTGAGAAAATATTTGATAAAAATGTGCAGATATCTACCATAAACAGCTCTACACTGATTGTGTCTAGAGGAAATCACACCTCTAATAATTATCCTATGTATAAATGTTAGTCCCAAAGCTCTACTTAGCATCAGAGAAGACCATGGGTCCTCACATAATTTTTCTTCTATGTCTATAAAATATGGATCTAATACAAAATGTATTAGAAAAGTCATATCTCCTCACTCTATATGACTGACTTTTACTAATAAGTTTAAACTTTTTTTACCCTCAGCTCTTTTGGTTCAGCTTTTGGAAGATAACATGATGTACTCACTGTTACCATTATATGTCGAGTGAAAAACTTACTCTGCAATTTCAGAGTCAGCTACTGAACCTATCATTTAATGTGTACACTATATGTCTGTATATTTTGTGGTCCTTCTAGTTGATTTATCCAGGCTGCACTCTGCATATCTGCAAGAAAATTGTTTTCAAACAAAGACATGAACCCTCTGAACAACTGCAGTACAAAGGATGTGGGTTGACAAATAAGGAGTTTTGTTATTCAGTTGCCAATCTTGTAAGTATTTTCAAACAAAACTGCTGCACTTTCACTCCTTCCTAGAAAATCTCAGAAATCTGCATTAGTATGTATTAAAGAAATGTAGTACTTTTCATTCAGTGGTTTTTTCTGTATCCATGGAGTAGGACTAGTCAGATACTGAAATACTCAAATTTTCTTGCTGCCTGAGTAGTTTTACAAATACATAAACCAGACAAAACAGCACTACACTGTTTTTCTTCCTGAGAGCACTGCGTCTGAAAGATATCACTTGCAGGAATAACATAGACAGAATGGGAAATGTGTTCTTCTCCAACTACCAGCTCTAATTCAGCTTTCTAGAGGTATTACTTTGATGTACGTTGGGATGGCATTGACATGCTGAGCCCCATACTGCTAGCAGCGGACATTACTGTAGCAAGCTCGCATTCAGTATTGCTTAAAAAACACATTACAAAATTAACTATTGGTAGACAATATTAACGATGTGAATGCTGATGAGTAGAGGTAAAGTCTGCAAACTAGACATTTCTCAGCAGAAGGAGTTCAACGAGGCCAAGTGCAAGCTCCTGCACCTGTGTTAGGGCAATCCCAAGCACAAATACAGTCTGCATGGAGTATGGATTGAGACTAGCCCTGAAAAGAAGGACTTAGAATCATGGAACTGCTTAGTTGGAAAAGACCTTTGAGATCATTGAGTCAAATCAGCTTGAGGCTGCTGACGGATGAGAAACTCAACATGAGCAGACAATGTGCACTTGCAGCCCAGAAAGCCAACTATATCCTGGTCTGCATCAAAAGAAGTGTAACCAGCAGGTTGAGGGAGATGATTCTGCCTTTGTACTCCACTCTCATGACTCCTCACCTGGAGTACAGTGTTCATTTCCGGAGTCCTCAGCACAAGAAGGATGTGGATCTGTTAGAGCGAGGGCCACAAAGATGGTCAGAGAGCTGGAGCACCTCACTTACGATGACAGGAGAAAGTTGAAGTTGTTCAGCCCAGGCAAGAGAAGGCTCCAAGGAGACCTCATAGCAGCCTTCCAGTACTTAAAGGGGGCCTACAGGAAAGTTGCGGAGGGGCACTTTATCAGTGCGGGTGTAGAATAGATCAAGAAACAGTAGTTTTAAGATGAAAGAGGGTAGATTTCAATTAGACATAAGGAAGAAATCTTCTACTGTGTGTGTGGTGAGGTGCTGGAGCAGGTTGCCCTGAGAAGTCATGGAAGGCTCATCCCAGGTGGTGTTCAAGGCCAGACTGGGTGTGGCTTTGAGCAACGTGATCTAGAGGAAGGTGTCCCTATGCATGGTAGGGGTGTTGGAACTAATTGATCTTTAAGGTCCCTTCCAAACCAAACCATTCTATGACTCTACGATTCTATGATTCTGTGATTCTGAGACAGCATTTATACTTCTTTCAAAACTAGGATGGAACAAATTAAGAGATTTCCTAAAAGTTTATTCCAGAAACATAGACCGAGAGTTGAAAGTAGCTATTAAACTGTTCTGTCAGAAGAAATAATAGAAAGACCTTCACATTAAAACTATCGTCTTCAGTTTCAAGAAAAAATGTTCTAAGGGGAATGAAGTATTTGAAAGACCTTTCAGTGGTTAAAAATAAAAAAAAAAGATGCTGAAGCCAACTATGGCAGTATTTTTACTTCTCTAACTCTTTCTTGCTTCGAGCTCTTCTCATCTTCATTTACTGGCATCGCCCTTTGGGCTTCTGTGAAGCTCTACTAATTTACGTGACAGTCATGGAAGTCCATGCTAGCAGATCCAGAGGCAAGATCAGGGCACAAGGTAGTTCATAAATAAATGTAAGAAAGGCTGATACCTCTTGGGCTTGTGAGATTTGCAGCTACCAGTTTCTCATCCTAGAGAGAATGGCAAGTCTTAACTTTATATATTTACTGAAAGTTAACATAACAACTCCGTGCAAAAATGCATGTACACAGCACAATGAAGAACACTGGCCTTAGTCAGAATGAACTAATTATACATCCCAGATATGCAACAGTTGAATGTAAGTTCTGGATGTTGAGGCTATGATCCTTCAGCAGCAGCTGTGCTGTGAGGCACACCAGCCCACTCTTACCCCCAAGGCTTTTTCTGCTACAGGAGCCCCTGTTCACCACTGACACAAGTGTTTATGCAGCCACAGAATGGGATGGATTAATGAACTAATTCATCTTAAATTATCTCTGCAAAAACATTTGTGCTCTTCTGCAGCTGGATTAGTTCCCCAATTCACTGCATAAACAGCTAAACGCAGCTGAGGGTAGCAGCAAACACAGAAGGTGGCCTGATGGTGAGGAAAAGTGTCTGGCGAAGAGTGGTTATTAGATTTGCAGCCATGTCACCAAAAGTAAACCTGCAACTTAGCAAAAGAGAAATGGAGCATGGAAATTGTATGATAGATTAAGATATTTGTATGATAGAAAATATGTTACATCATAGATTTCATAAATTTATTTCTCTTATACTAATGTCTAAAGTGGCAACATTTGCTATAAATCTTATGACAGTTTAGGATTAAGTTGGATTCAGTCATCAGCTGTGACTGCTACTGTTATTTATCAGGTAATAATGGCTACTCAGCACTATTCAGTAAATATAAATTTAAACATATAAAAGAAAATTACATTTACATTAAGGTATTTACTGAATAATGTTACATATAAATATAGTGCATTTGAAAAGAAAACCAAAAAAAGACAAAAGTGTCTCCAGTGAGGAAAGCTGTTTACAGTACTTAAATAGAAATGTGAAGACTACCCATGCATAACCACTCAATTATAAATATGGAAATACTTGATTAATTAATATATTTAATAATTAATATATTTAATTAATCATAACACACAAAAATGTCACAGGCTATATTGCAGCATTTAGCTAGAACTTTGCAGTTTCTGTACAGCTGCATTGATCCAGGACATTTTTAAGGACAAATTATTACTAATGATACTACATTTCTTATTATAATCCTCTGATAAAGGGCAGTACTGAGGAATTTCTCACTTCACACACATACTTGTGATGCTTGATGTTGCTCCTGAAGGGATATAGGACCTTGGCTTTTCCAGATTAGTTAAGCATACACAAAACAGATATTTTCTTTCTTATTTTGTTTTCAATATTCCCAACCGTGGGAATACTGAATTCCTCAGAGTCTTCAAGAAGAGAAAAGTTGGGGTAAAATCACTCTAATTCATCTATACCTCATGATACTTCTGCAGGGAGATCAGGAGAATCTTATGAATAAGGTATGCAAAATACATTTGTATTGTTCTTACAATTTAGGTGAAGTTGATTGATTTCTGCTCCAAAAAAAATCTGCAAGAACTCATTTGCATCTTGAAATCCATCACTGTGGCTGCACCTTAGCCTCTGCTGCTGTTCTAACTAATGATTTTGTTGGTATGAATATTCATAGTAACTGAGAGTTTTAAGTAAACATTAGGGAAAATGATAAAACTTAACCTTGTGTTCATACTTGTATGTTTATCCTGCCTGTCTGATTCTAGAAGCAGTATTGATTCATACCATATGACCTGTATAAATTGACCAACTAAGATCTTACAAAGAAACTCTGAAACAAATTCTATGTCAGTGCCAGGCTTTTCTGGTAATAAAGTGCTAGATAAAAGTTGTATGTTGCGCTTGATTTGGACAGTGATGTTCAAGCAGTGCTTCCATGAGACTGATTCTCTAAGGTGAAAAGGTTTTCTGAAGCACAAGCAAGGTGAGAATGAGGCAAGAAAGTTGAGGCTGGAGAAACAGGATGGGAGAGAGTAATATTGCTCTCTTTGATTTAATAGTTAATTACCATGCTGTAGTTACTGTTGGGATCTACTAGTATTTACAACAGAAGTGTGATTTTAAACTTCCAGCTGGCATCTGAATTGTTATCCAAGTGTTCCTGTCAGCTCTTTATCTTCTGCAGTTACTTTGTGTTACTAATTCACTATTTCACATGCTTTTATTTCCTATGCATCATACAATTGCATTATATAAATTATACCATGAATTTAACATGCTTTACCATATAGTTTATAGATTGTATTGTTATGCATAGCACAAATCAATAGTAGAATACCAAAGTAACAGAAATACGCCCCTAAGTGTCTTTGACTGAACACTACTTAGCATTATACCTTGGTACCATTCACAAGGCAAATATAGTGAGTTGCAAAACAGATGTTCAGAGGTTGTCAGTGATTGTCCATTCATCTTTTCATGGAATTTTAAAACTTTGTTATGATGTATAGCAATTTGAAATGGCTTGAGATTAGTTTGCAAGAAAAATCACTTCACTCTCCCTATTCTGTGTTACTCATCGCGTCAGCAAAAATGTTTAAAATTTTTTTCTTTCTTAATGAAATACCAGAATGTTAGTAGCTTGAGCTTTGCAGTGCAGGCTGTGGAATTTTGAAACTGTCCTACCATCTTGATCACAGTCATTCCAATGCTGATGTTGAGATTCTTTGGAGGGAAGGAAAGGGTGGAGATGTTGAGGACCTGCTTGATAAATTATGAAAGAAGGATAATGACTTCCTATGGAACAGGTAATTTTTGCATTCCTGAGGCTTACATTAATTATATTTGTTCCACACTGACTAACAGGTCTTCACTATTTCAGTAAGTAAACAAGTCGAAGACATAAATATCAAAACTTAATAAAAAAGTTCTTGAGATGTGAAATATTTTTAATATGTGAAATTATTTGGAAGCCCAAATCTTTTCCCTGTACTGCTTTCTAGAGTAATTTTCCATCGTTTTCAGTAAGAATTATTTCACTAATTGAGTAAGTCATATGTCAGAATGAGATATGGTCCTTTAAGTCACATAATTTCATTTCATAGCAGAACAACTTGTGAATTTCAGAAAAGATGACACTGTGTGTTAAAGTCAGAAATTTTCTGAAGTAGCAGTAATAGTAGCAAGCCTTGTTATGACAGTAACATTGTCAACTAGCTAATTGAATATAATTTACAGTGTTTCTAACACTGAAATTTTGCAATTAGTTTCATGCTTCTAGTCTGCTACTCCCATTTCAAACCCCTCTGGGCCATCAAGCCGACACTAGGATATGCATAGTTGTGAATCTGCTGAAAGAATCTGCTTTCCAAAAGGAGATAAACATGTTTCATTTTACAGCTATATGACTGAAAAGGAAAGATAAACAACTATTAATTACGTAGAAATAAATGAATTTAATTTAGTTCCCAGACCCCAGAAAAGCAATGTTCTCCCTAATCATACTGTTCTGATGGTAGGCAAGAGATGAAAGTCCTAGTTACCCAATCTGCTGTGTCACAGGTTTTAGAACATTCCTGGTTTTACGCAGGCCCTTCCTGAGGATGCTGGTTTAATAACATCGTTATCTATGATGACTAGAGCTCCAGAACAGAGAATCATAGAATCACCAGGTTGGAAAGGACCCACTGGATCATCGAGTCCAACCATTCCTAACACTCCCTTAAACCATGTCCCTAAGCACTTCATCAACCTGTTCCTTAAACACCTCCAGGGAAGGTGAGTCGACCACCTCCCTGGGCAGCCTCTGCTATTGCCCGATGACTCTTTCTGTGAAAAATTTTTTTCTGATATCCAGCCTGAACCTCCCCTGGTGGAGCTTCAAGCCATTCCCCTTTGTCCTGTCCTCAGTCACTTGGGAGAAGAGGCCAGCTCCCTCCTCTCCACAACCTCCTTTCAGGTAGTTGTAGAGAGCAATAAGGTCTCCCCTCAGCCTCCTCTTCTCCAGGCTAAACAACCCCAGCTCTCTCAGCCGCTCCTCGTACGACTTGTTCTCCAGCCCCCTCACCAGCTTCGTTGCTCTTTTCTGGACACGCTCCAGAGCCTCCAGAGAGCACTAATAGAATCTCAATATGATATTATAAATCAGAGCAGTTATTTGGAGAACCTGTGATTTCCTTCAGGAAGAAGTGAGTTTAGGCATGTAGTACCTATTGATTCCTGCAGAGAAGCAGAGACCCCAAGGGGACCCTAGATGGTAAGGTGTGGATAGACAGCATTGCCTTCAAATGATATGTCTCTGAACAAGAACTCTCAAAAGGACAGGACTTCAGTAACAACCACTCCACTTTCTCACTATTTCTTTATATATGTAACTTTTATTACTTTAAACTCATTGAAGCCATGTTCAAAAACTATGTTCAGAGCAGAAAAGTATTAGAATGAACATTCAGAACAATTACAACGCTATCCAAGAAGATGCACACTATACATGCACTGAAAATCAGCAACCAGTCTCCGTGTTCTTATGTGGAATTTTCTATTGCTTAATGAACAAGTTAGAAATGATAGTAAAAATAAAGAACAAATGCTGATATTTAAAGAAGCCAGCAATATGCAAAGAACAGAATTAATTAAAAAATATATTAAATACTTATCTTAAGATTTTTGAAAACTGTACTTCTTGGAAATAACAAGTACTATTGGGTTACACACTTGTAATTAAAAAGGTCTTCATTATTTCATATTTATGAGAGATAATCAAAGAAAGAGAAGTTAATACCAGTTCTTGTACGGACTTGCATTAGTGTCATCTCAAAGCTGTAAACAAATCACTATTTTCTTTGTATTGAAGGATAAGAGAATCAACCAAAAACATTTTCCTTGGTTCTTCTCTTATCTGGAAAGTACTGGATGCCCTTAACAGCATAATATGATGTGGCTTGTATGAGATAGTTACCATTCTGCAGTTGTTTAAGTATGTCATTATAACTCTGAAATTAGCTGAATTAATCATATAAATCTTAACGAATATAACATTGTGATATTCATGTTATGTTATGTGGCGATTAGCTTGGAAATGGGACCAACGACCATTTGCATGGTAATGAAGCATTCTTTCATAAATGTGTCGAAAACAATCTAAGTGTCTAATGAAATTTTATGCAAACCACCTGCTGGTCACCTTCACTTCAATTAAATGCCTTTTGGGGAAACAGGAGAATCTTTCTTGTTAAACAAAAATTAGAATGCATATAAACAAAGGGCAAGAAATGAGTAACAAGCAATGCAATGTGAAGGAGTAAGAACACTTGTGCTGCACAGGAGATTAACCATGATTGCCCTGTAACAAGAATGATGCTTTATTATTGTTGGGGGATACAAAGGAGAGTAGAGCCACTTCTGTGACTTCTGTCAGCAGCATTGCTATAAAAATGCCTAAATCCAGAACTATAATTCTGTCATCCTTCTGGATTCTGCATTTTAAACAGGATTTTTGGTTTCTGTTAATGGGGCAATTACAGACCATAGTGATGCATAAAGGAAGGAAAAAAAAAAAAGAAAAAGGCAACAAACCAACCAGACCTACAAAACAGAACAAAGAAACAATTAACAACAAAAATATTGAGAAATCAACTTTGCCCTTATAGTGTGTTTTCCTGCCTAGAGCATTCTGAAGGACACAGACATTCAGTACTACAGCAACCCATCAAAGCCTAAAGGCTAAGAAAACCTGTTATTTGTTCAATGTATCCTTTTATAGATAGTTAGATTTTAGCAACGTTAATAATTTCTCATTGTCATATTTTACTATAGGAAGTCAATTTTCAGTCACTATTAATTTTATTTAGGTATTTAAAAGTGCATCATATATTAACACTGAAAAACTTTGGGCAAGATTACTCAGTAAACTTTCTTAAGATTTTGTGGATTAGTAGTCAGCCAAAGGACTCGGGAAGAAAGGGGTAAGTAAATAATCATTTTTCAGGCATATCCCAAAGAGATTTGGGCCTGAGTTTTCACTATTCATTGTATTGAGGTACAATATGGAGAAGCAGGTCATAAGTAAGATGGGAAAGTTTCCTAGTTCAAAATTACTGAGGATAATAAAAACAGCTAGCTCTTTAAAAGCTACAAGGGATACTATGTTATCAAAAGACTAAGTGATAAAGTGTCAGGTGATCATCAAGAATAATAAATTGCAAGTTGCATACATGATAAAAACCAGTCCTAAACATACATGCTGGGTGATGTGCTCTAAGGTACCTACTTTACACAGGAAAGAGATTTAAGAGTCATTGTGAACTCAATCTGTGTTAATCAAAACAATGGTCAAAATATAGGAATTATTCAAAAAAGCATAGTGAAACACTATGCAATATTATACAACTATATAAATCTGGGGACTTGCTTGTAACTTGAGTGCCGAATAATGATAGTTTGGTCCCCACCACTCAAAAAAGTATAGTGGAAAGAGTTACCTTTTCATGAGTAGAGATTAAGTTGGAATAGGATGTAGAAAAAGACTTCACTCTCAAAAAGAAACAATGAAAGCTGATATGAACAACTATATAATGTTTAGAAACGGAGTGATTATGCAACATTTCTGATAATTTAAACAGTTAAATTAGTGGAAAGAAATCATTATGCAAAGCTCTGAAACAAAATAAGTGCTTGATCTGCACTGCAGATAGATGTGGAAGAACCTGGTAGCAAAAGGAAGTAGCTAAAGTTAAATTATAAACAAACACAAAAAGCAATTAAACGCATGAATGAAGTACTTTTTTTTTTTTAAAAAAGGTTTTTAAACAGAAAGATAATAACCATAACTTAAGAAGCTAAACGACAGGGTGCTGGAAGATGGGTAATCATTAATGTATATTTTATATTCTTTGCTTGAAGACTATCAGATAATATCATAAAGTAGATAATAGCCTTTGGTGACCCAGAATTACTCAGTTATGGTCCTTCATACTAACAAGTCATATGCCCTTAAGAAGAGAAATTATCTATACTTGTGGGAAGAAACTGTGAAGGAAAAGACATAAAAGACCTCAACTTTATAAGATCATGGAAAAACATTTTTCTTCTTTTTGTCATTTACCTTTACATGTTGGCCATTTCAGAATTTTATCCTGCAACAGTCATTATGACTACTTTTAAAATTTACCATCTATTGCTACTATGTTATTATTGTTTGTATCTAAAAAATATCCCAAATATTTTAAATCTTAAATAGACAGGTATTATAAAATTTAGACTAGTATTTGAGTAAGAGCATGTCAAGTTCTGGCTATGCATTTTTGAATATATGATGGATAGGAGATTATTCAGTTCATTTACTTGCATACTTAAAGGCCTTTTTTATCTATAGAAATGAACAGATATGTATCTGAAATTTATGTTTTAATTTGGAGATCTAGAACAACTGCACATTTGTACTTTATCTTTTTTAAGTATTCTGAAAATTGCTTGCCATGAATTTGGAATATTTACCGTAATTTTTTTTCAGGTTATTTACAGCTTCAGAAGCTGTGAAGACAAGCGCTTAGATTTCATTTTGACTGCACTGTCCCAATAACATAGAGATTATCAGAAAATTAACATAGTAAATGACATATGTAGTGAGAGAAAGTTTATCAAATTTCTTCAAATAAAATTTCTGCTTTTTCTCTGTTTATTTTAAATTACTTCTAAGCAAGGATTTAATGTGACCCAATACCATGCTCAGGCACCAGTTTTTGGAGCATTACCTGAACTCAGGTCTAGTACTGGGTCTGGGTTTTCCCCAAAATTTCCTTTATCCTGCTCATCTCCTCTCAGCAGTTAACTGATACACAAACAGACCAACTAAGGTATCAGAATCTAGCTTCTTTTTTTCCAAGTATTCTCTCACAGGCCTGTAAATGCTTCAGTGCTCAGTGATCTTGTAGCAAGATGAATGCCAAGCACAGCCCACTGATACAGACAACCAGTTTAATTCTCTGCATTAGCCCACTATGATCACCATAATCATATTGTGATATCAGAGGTATTTACAGAATGTCCACCCACTCTAAAGCCTGCAACAGGATGGAAAATTTCCCATTGAGTATCTAGAACACTGACCAGAAAATACAGAAATTTGTGCGCTCATAGCAGTATGCCTGCTCTGCAGAAAAGATGACTTTGTTCCTATCTGCATTTATTCAGGCATTAAAATGCTTTCTTAAAACAAAGCAGAAAGCACTTTGTAAATTGCTGGTTTAAACGAAAAAAAAAAAGCAACAACAAAAACACAAAAAAAAAACCACAAAAAAACCCAAACCAACTCCACAGGATTCAAATTTGCTTGAAGTACAACAGCTCCTCTCTGCAGTTCAGTTACAAAATATGTAAATTCCAGGCAATAGAGAGTGATTAGGAGATGCTGGGATTATCCATATTATGAACCTACTGAAAATTACATTAACATAGGGCCATTGATGGTGAGGAATATTAATGGACTTAGAAAAGAAACATACTACATATTTCCCCCAATATTTATTCTTCAGTTTAACAGCTCTGAAAGGAGTAAGAGAAAACAGATGGAATCCATTAAAAACTGATCACAAATATAAAGCAATATTTAAATAATCCTCCATCTAACACAAAAGTTCACTGAAAACAAGCCTAATTAACACTGGAAAAGTTTTCTTCCCTGGGGGTTACTTTTATTAATGGAAAAAGAAACCAAGATGTGTGCTTATCGTACATGTGTATGCTCCAGAAATGCTACTCTTCTCAAAAAAGCAACAAAATCAAATTATGTTGTGGTTCGGTGACCACAGGAACTCCTAACTAATCTTCAACATCTGTTTTACCACTGTCTCTTCTAAGGCAGTTTTCAAACCCTGTTGCAATCATTCTGAAACCTCCTCTGAAAACAATATGAAAGACAGTCTTAAATTTATTGGCTCAATTCTCTTCTCTTAAAGGTTTTACATCAATGTAACTCTTGTGATTATAGTGAGGTTGGTTATGAAATGCAAAAGCATCCAGATTGAACCTATCCTTTTAGATTTTCCATTTTTGTTCTCTTTCTTCCTCTTATTTGTAACATTATGCTAGGTGAGATGCAAGATTCCCTTCTCTTATATTTATGGATGGGAAAGATACCAACAGTACTCTAAAGATTTTACAGCACATAAAGAGTGCAAATGTGTTACCAACATTTAATGGTTTCCTATCCAAAGCAGAGATAATAAGCTAGATAATTTTTAGTGGCTATTTAGATGCTTACTTCCCACTGATATTGCAATATTGGAATAATTTTAAATTTGAAGTTAAAATTGAACTCGGACTACCTAAGGTCAAGAGCAGTTTCTCCTCTCAACATTTTAGTCTCTATTCATTAACTAGGATTATAACAAAGTATATAAAAACATCTAGTCAAAACAACTAATGAAAGAAATAGAAACATTCCAGCTTCTTCATGAACATAAGCTTTTGAAAAATCGTGACTAGGAAGTTAAATTAATTTTTAGACTAGAGATATAACAAATATTTATAGAAAAGCATTAGAAAGTGGCTTTAAAATGGAACAGGATCTTTTCTCATTTTCTTTTTCTGCACTTGATTCATCCTACAAAGAGTGTCTCCATATCTCACGTGTTTTAAAAATGCCAATAATTCTCAGGCTTAGTTGAATCAGATTTGCATTCTGTAGTAATGCACTTCCTTTCACTACTGAGCACTAACCCACACTTTAAGCCTAAAAAATTGCTGCTGATATCACCATTAATCAGAAATAGTTCAGTAGTCTTGGCACTTTCACTCACACAACATCATTGATCAAACAAAAAAGGTTAGACATAGAGCAGATGAAAAGAAGTATGATTCCATTGCATTAGACAGACACATTATGTACAGTAGCAATAGGCAATATCATTGCCATCTTCAGAAGGCAACCTACTATGTTCTTAGAAAAGCCTGGGCATTTAATCCTGTCAGTAGTCATTGTGTCCAAGGAAAATAATTGACACCCAGTTCCTACAAACTGGTGTGACCCCAGCTTGTGAAATCACATGATGCTTATTGTCAGGGAGGATGATAGATGTCACCACTAGCATTCAATTTCTGCTTGGCAAAGGGAGGTTCTTATAGTGTATTCACATACTAGAAAATCACATGTTAAAAACTTAGCTAGCAGCACCTCCCTTTTCGATCATTAATAAATTGAAGAGTCTTTCTTTAATGAAGGCCTCCCACCTGCTTTTTCCTTGTTTCTTTGCTTTCTTGTCTTTTAGCAGAGCAAGAAAGTCAGTTTTTTTCTTTTGTTTTCATGAAAAAAACCACCAAATCTGCAAGGTAATGTGAAAACAGACCTTTACATTTGTACTTATACAGCGAATAGGAAGGGACCAACTTTTATCTGCTAGACAATTTAAGCAGTTCATGCAGCTTAATGCCTGATTATACCATCATTTACACATTAAAGATCTTAAGATATGTGTAATCGATGACACACAGGTGGGCTAGTACCCTCATGTGAAATCAATGGGGCTGCGTAGAAAGATTGTTGCTTACAATGCAAACAAAAAAACAGTGGCAAGGGAGGAGGTTAGAAAATGGAAGCCAGATTTTGAAAATACAACCTCTGAAGTGAAAAGTCAGTGGTGTGTATACTTATATGTAAGTGAGTGCATATGTTCTTGTGTTTACACAGGAATGAGGTGTAGTAAAGCTGAGCCTTGCATTATATCAATTGTGCATTATTTTACCATAATTCACTGTCTTCAACAACATGATAATAAAAGCAAAAACAGAATCATGTTTCTCCACCATATTAGTGAAAATGAACTCAATCACAGAATTCTCAGGCACTAGAGTCAGTGACAGAGAAGCGTTAACGTCCCATTTAAAGTATATAATGCACACTTCTTACTCCTAAGGAGATGCAATTAGAGTTTGATAATACAGAGTATCATTGGCTCAGCCTGGGACATTGTGTGCATGTGAGCACAATTCTCTTCAGAGTTTATCAGATATGTGTCTGTACTGTACAGGTGTGTTTCTTACAGAACAGACTTAGACCTTTCCATCCAGGATGAAAACATAAGATAGTAAAAGAGGAGATTCTCTTTCATAAGAAATCTTGGCATTAATCTCTGACGTTGAGAGTTGCTTGAGTCAAGACAGTCACTGAAAGTCCAGCTACTCCCTGGAACAAAGTACTTCCTGGAGGAAGTAAAAGGCAATGCCAGTATGGTCCCTGCAAGTCCCGTTCTGACTGAGTCAGCCTCTTCTGTATTCTGGCATGTTTATATAGCCCTGGTGTGATGCTGTCCCTACCATGTTGTCTTCATTATCTGTACAGAAATTCAGGTTTCCTACCACTAGAAGGCAGGATCTAGTGTATTAGTAGAAATGTAGTACTTCAGCTATCTCTGACTATCTCCCTAACCTAGATCAAAGAACTCTAGACAGTCCAGTACAACAGTGTGCACAAGTTGGATGCTGGTAGAGAGGCAATACACAAGCTGTAGGGATGTTTCACCATTTAGACTTGCTGCTTCTTGGATATACTAGACATAGGGTGAACATTTTGGTTCCTTGACCCTACATGAGGTAACCACATAGTGTGTGGTGAATAGCAGCGTGGCTGAAAGCAGACTACTGGACACGCAGAGGCCCTGAGTGCCTTTACACCCTCCTGAGAATCCACTTGTGCAAAGTGCTGAAGTGGAGAAAGAAAAGACCATGTAGCGTGAGATCATGTTGCTTTCTCACTCATTCCTCAAGTATTGCCAAATCCTTCACCAGGTTCATGATTTTTTTCTAATTTTAATTAATGCTTTATCACTCTGCACACTTTGCAAATGTTACACACTGTTAGGTAACATTATTTATTGCTGCTTATTCCTGTTCAATGGGCAGCATTTTGTTAAATGCAATGGACCTGATCCTGTATTTACTATGGCCATGAGAAAGCTAAAAAGGAATTCAAGAAACATGACTGCAACAACAGAAGTCCTTGGAGAAGCAGGTGGAGAAGCAGATAACTCTTCCATCTCATCACTTCCAGTTTCTACCAGCATTGACTTGTTCATTTAGGTGGAGAAGCTATAAACAGGCTATGCTGCACTCCAGCTATTCTAGACTGTACAAGAGATGTTAGGATATATTTGAAATGCAGTTAAACTTGATGCAGCTGATCTGAATCACACTGATTGGTCAAATACTGAAATTGTAGAGGCTCAGTTGGCAAAAAATGGTTTGTAATCTCATACTTAAAATTTGCATGCACATAAAGATAACAATTTCAATTTGACAGGCAAACTTAATTCTGAAAATACCTAAATTTAAAATATTTTAAAACCGTAGTGTTCATTTACCGTTCTTATATTTTTGGTGAATTCTCAGTACAGCAAGAAATGTTTTAACCACATATACAATGGCACATGAAAACTGCAGTACTGAACAATATTTGGCTCTTCTCTGTGGTACACACTCTATTGGGAGAATGCACTAGGTCCTCATCAGCAAGTTCTTAGTTATATGTAATGGTATGTTAAAGATAAAGGAAAAACCCACCCAACTAAAAAATACTTATATGTTATGCGATTAAAAATGGCCTGTTCATGAAAAAAATTAAGGCACTCTCCTGTTCTTTGTTTCTGTGGAGTCACCTGAAAAAATGAAAAGAGATACCCTCTGTAACAACTTGCAATGGATTCTGTTACAGTTGCCAGAGACACTCCCCAGACAGTCTGGCACCTTCATAAAATGGTGATAAAAACATCCAAATGTCACCTTTAACATAGAAGGAGTATACCATGTGAACTGGGACACAGTGGACACAAAAACACACATAGATCTGTGTAGAGAGAAAATGCTAGTTGGAAAATTCATTGAGAGCCACAGGAAAGTCAGTTGAGTCCAAAACTCTGGCCACTCACTGTGCCCATATTCTCAAAATTGAACTGTCACTTTGCTGTTCCTTTTGAACTCTTTATTACACAGTCCAAAAACATAAGAATTAAATAGATCAAGAAAAAAGGCTATTTATCTGTGAGTGACTCATGATTTTCTGACATTTAGGTCTGTGATTATGCACGGTACTATCCTTTTCTCTTTCACTAGTATTGTTAAATGAAAATACAATATTACTTAAAAATTTCATTGCCATCTTTTTGTCATATATCTATCTTTTGTTTTAAATGGTTGCTTAAAAATTGTAAAAAGTTAACCTTCATTTCTAGGGATATACAGAATCACAGAATCACAGAATCACAAGGTTGGAAAGGACCCATTGGATCATCGAGTCCAACCGTTCCTAACACTCCCTAAACCATGTCCCTAAGTACTTCATCCACCCGTTCCTTAAACACCTCCAGGGAAGGCGACTCGACCACCTCCCTGGGCAGCCTGTTCCAGTACCCAATGACTCTTACTGTGAAGAATTTTTTTCTGATATCCAACCTGAACCTCCCCTGACGGAGCTTCAGGCCATTCCCTCTAGTCCTGTCCCCTGTCACTTGGGAGAAGAGGCCAGCTCCCTCCTCTCCACAACCTCCTTTCAGGTAGTTGTAGAGAGTAATAAGGTCTCCCCTCAGCCTCCTCTTCTCCAGGCTAAACAACCCCAGCTCTCTCAGCCGCTCCTCATAAGACTTGTTCTCCAGCCCCCTCACCAGCTTTGTTGCTCTTCTCTGGACACGCTCCAGAGCCTCAACATCCTTCTTGTGGTGAGGGGCCCAGAACTGAACACAGTATTCGAGGTGCGGTCTCACCAGTGCCGAGTACAGAGGGAGAATAACCTCCCTGGACCTGCTGGTGACCCCATTTCTGATACAAGCCAAGATGCCATTGGCCTTCTTGGCCACCTGGGCACACTGCTGGCTCATGTTCAGTCGGCTGTCAACCAGCACCCCCAGGTCCTTCTCTTCTGTGCAGCTCTCCAGCCATTCTTCCCCCAGTCTGTAGCGCTGCATAGGGTTGTTGTGCCCCAAGTGCAGGACCCGGCATTTGGTCTTGTTAAACCTCATCCCATTGGTCTCGGCCCAGCAGTCCAGCCTGTTCAGATCCCTTTGCAGAGCCTCCCTACCCTCCAGCAGGTCGACACTTCCTCCCAGCTTAGTGTCATCTGCAAACTTGCTGAGGGTGCACTCAATGCCTTCATCCAGGTCATTGATAAAGACATTGAACAGAGCTGGACCCAGTACTGAGCCCTGAGGAACTCCACTTGTGACTGGCCTCCAGCTGGAGTTAACTCCATTGACCACCACTCTCTGGGCCCGGCCATCCAACCAGTTTTCAACCCAGGAGAGTGTGCGCCTGTCCAGGCCAGAGGCTGACAGTTTCTGAAGCAGAATGCTGTGAGAAACTGTGTCAAAGGCTTTACTGAAGTCCAAGAAGACTATACTAAACTGTTGGAAGCATTGCAGTAAGTAAGTAGAATTTTCAGAAACTTGCAAAATATCCAGAGTCAAATTTTAATACCATGAGACACGTAGCAATCTGGAATTTCCCAGGAAATGGAAAAAACCCCACTTCTTACTTGTAAGTCCATTCGGGTTTTGTTTTTCTGGGGGGGGCATTGGTGGGAGTTAGTTATGTTTCCATAATGTGAAGAAAAGGAGGAAAATTGAGTGGAGAAACATATGCATCCTTTAGAGTCTCATGTGGCCTTCTTACTGTAGAAGATGTATCTGGAAGATTTGTAAATATTGTGAAGTAATTATCTTTTTTTTTTCTCTATGGAATAGCTAAATCTTTAATAGACCAAAAGTATGCGCAATTTCCCACAGGAAAAGAAGTATTAGGCCATGAGTACATTTACAGTCAAAGAATTCAAAAGCCATAACATAGTGGAAGAATAATTATCTCATTAATGATAGGGAAGGAGCAAGTTTATCATGTGTCTGTGAGTGGTGGAATTTTAGGACTGACAAACACTAACTTATCTGCGTGAGAATAGACTCTATACCAAATAAATTCCTTTGTATAACATTACTAATATTACTGGAGCTATACCAAGAGTGAACGTGATCCTATTTATTTAGGTGCCTCAAGGTTAGGCAAAGTATCATCATGCAGCAGACAAAAGCATAACATATTTCCTTTGCTTTTAAAATTTGCAGTTCACTTTTTCTCTGTATTTTAATTCCCTTACAGTCTTTGGATACAGATTCTCATGTCTGAGATCCAGTTTTACCGCTAACTATATTAAAAGTTCTCAGGCTAGGTTGTATGGATGTTGAATGATACCAGGGATCCCAAACTGTAAACGCAGAGTACAGTGGTCAGTTTCTAGTCCCTAAAGGAGTACAGCTGTGCAAGCCAGTAGCCCTACATGTACCCAAGTGTGAGGGAAAAGAAAGTCCTGTTATATTTCTCCCAGTAAAGGACTCAGAATATGGAAGATTTGCTGTAACTCCCATCTAACCACTCCTCCTTGAAGCTGTTGACTTTGAGGTCTAGAAGGACTTTTAAAGGTTGAATTTTACCCTGGAGAAAAAGATTAGATAGTAGAAATCCTGCGCATAGAAAACTTCAGCATGTTATTAGCTGTAAAAGTTAGCAATATTGTAATCGTGTTAATAATAAGTAGTAGGCAATTGGGATAGACTGTTCTGACCTTATTAGACTAATAATAAATTCTTGGATGTGTTCCCTTTTCCCAACACAAGATTAGTAACAACTCCTAAACTCTAATATGCAAAAACTGTTGTAAAAGATGAACTATGTATTATATCAGAGGACACAGAGGAAGGCAGGGATAATTTAGTGCACTAGAGGTCTTTATTTTGTATAGCAATAATGACAGGAAGAATGAAAATTTATATATGCTTCCGCTCTCTATTTTCGTTTGGTTCTCATACTCCTATCTCAATTACTACAATGCTTTCCTGTTTCAGGATTATTCCCTAGTTTTAGTTAATTTTAGTTTAAACAAAATTTCATCAGCCGTTTTCTGCTTTTTTTTTCTGTAATGCCAGAAGCATCCACAGTGCTGAAGATTATTATATTTTATACTTTCTGTGTTGAAATCACACGCTTTTTCATCTGCACAACTATCTAACAATTTGGCTTGAGATAAAGCACAAAATCTTAAAAAGCTATAGAGACAGCTACACATTTTTATATTTGCACTCCCCTTGAGACAAAAGGAGATAGTAGAAGTCAGAGATATATGAACTCTGGCTGCACCTCCACAAGGGATCCATATCAAATTTGGAACTCCTTAAGTTCCATTCCCAGTGGTCTTACCCAGACAGAGAGGCAAGTAGAGATATCAAGGTGATATGAGTATGAAGAAGTGAGTTTTTAACAATAAAGGGTTTTATTTTAAGAAACAATGCTGACAGCAAAAGCGTCTGCCAGAGTTTGCCAGTGGTAATGTTTATTGCTGCTGCCTGTTATAGCTACAAGTTGGCTGCTTCACACCCAGATCTCACACAGTGAAAATAGCATCACTTATTTTTAAGTATTGTGCACTGCAACTCGAAATAGAATATAGACATAAACACACGTTGCTTTAAACTCTTTGTAGCCATGATGCTCAGAGAAAAGCTAAATGATGGTTATTTGAGTAATTTGTGAGTATTTCTGTTATCAGGTTGATCAATATTTGTGTAATACTTCCTTCTGTTCCAGCAGTTTGTATTTTGTCCATCCATTGTCAGTCATTTTTGTCTGAAAGCTTTTAGAGGAGGGACTGTCTTTTGATGATTTATTTTCATCAGATCTTGCACAATGAAGGCACTATTATCAATTCCAATAAACGATAACACATCCACCGCCACTGAAACAGTTGTTACCCATCCAAAAAGACTGCAAACAAATCTTAATGTACCTCAACTACATATTAACCTACAATTTGACAGCCTGAAGGATTCTTAATATTCTTCTGCTTACTGGAATAATAGCGGGTCTGTATTAGTTTAATTCATTTCTAGTATTACATGTGAGAAGAAACACATTCTGATTTTATTTCTTGTGCTTCCTGGCTTTGAGACATTTCTGTACTGAAATGCTACATTATTCTGTGCCCACAAATATTAATAGTTATCCCAGCTTTCCTCTTCCCTCATGTCATGGACTGCTCCCCATGGTTAGCAACCACTTTGTCACTGGTGATATCACTGAGGCTGAGGCTAGACATCTCTTGTCCTCCTTTTGCAGAAGTGTGTGTAGATAGCACCAGTGGAAGATTCCACTGAATCCAAAAGGACTCCTGATGTGAATACAGGGCTGAAATAATTACCTGATCTCATTTTTTCTTAACTTTATTCTACATAGCGTGTTTTTGTATCTTTGTTCTTCCATAGAGATATCACTCATTTAAATAGTTTTCTCTTCAGTTGTCAAATTAAAATGTATTTATGTTTTAAAGTAATTAAACAGAACATCCTCTTTAATTTTCCCAGCTGTGCCTCAAGACTAAAAAAAATCTCCCAAAGTTTTCTTTTTTTTGGTGAAAATTATATTTTTCACTCTTCCAAATATTTTGCTAACTCAAGTATCAAAAAACACAGCCAAGATTTGATCAGTAGAATTTACATGCTGACATTTAAAAATAAAACAAACGAATGCTACATATTAAGGCTCTTACCAAGGTATTTAAATAGCAGTGATTTCTGAAAGTGAGAAGCTAACCTATAAACTAAATTTTTAAATGTCTGATTTTACTTTATTAATAACTCTTAACATAAAAAATGCTATCTAATTCCCTGACATCTTTTATATCTAATTCGTGTCAACAAAATATTCTTCTCTAAGCAGGCTTTCCAGATGAAGGTTAATGATGGGAATGATTTTTTTGGAAGCATTTAATTTTGAATTTAAATAATTTTTGGAAAGGAAGTGACTGTTCCATCAAAATGCATTTTTCCATGCTCTATGCACACAATCATTTTGTCAGTCAGAATTTTACTATTTTCAGTATCTATGCTTTAATTGTGGGCAAGACCCTGTTACCAATGATAGCTTATTTTGCAATAGTCATGTTCCCACACATCTATTATTGTATTATACTGTCAAATAAGTACATCATGTCACAAGCCCATTTTCAAATTGCAGACAAATTGCTGTCTTTTGGACGGCATCATAAGCTCTGTGGTCTGCAGAGGCTGCAATTAGGAAGCAGCAGAGTATATGGCTACATTACACTCTGCTCTGCTTTTTTGTTTTGATTCTGTGAGCACTGATGACATTGTGGCTGAAGTCAAGCAAACTGCAAATGCCAGCACTGAAGTTTAACCACTGCTTTTGATTCTCTGCCTATTACAGACGGCATATAAAACAAACACACAATATTAGCCCTTTCAAGCTTTTCAAAGGATTGTAGAAAGCCAAAAAAATTATTACTGTCATGTACGAAATATACACAAGAAAAGTATATGAAAATAGAGCTGGGGGGAGAATGACTAATAATGCATTCCATTGAGGAAAAAATAGGTTGAAACAATGTTAGGAGAAAAAAGAAGCTTAGCTAGAGCAAAGTTTGGTATGTCTATCTAAACTGCTACAAGTTAGAATTCATAAAAAGAATGCAGTGTAGATAGTGGCCTTTGATTCTCCATATCCTTGATTAAGAACAGAATATTAGGCAACCAAGAGATGTTTTTTAAAGTCTCTATACTGGAGAAGACTTCCTTCTTAATGACAGCATCACAGTGTTTTGCAGTTGTCTTTCATTTTCTAAATAGATTCTGGTCTGACAAGGGCTCTTGTTTTGCACAGCTACACTACTACCACAGCTGCAATAGAGAAACACTTCATCTAAATTTTCTCTAGATTTTTCTCTAGACACGGTATGCAAGCGAGAATCATAGCAAAGAAATGAATCAGGAGTCTGTCTTTCACTCTTCTAGGCAAGTATCAGTGCTGAAAGTAATCATTGAATATGCAGTAACACAAAAAAAGTATTCCATATATAGCTTCTCTTGTGAGGGTATTAATAAAGCTTTTTCTGGTCTCCTCTAACATGCCTTCTATATTCCTGAAACTTACAGAAGCTCAGCATCTTTGAGACCATTAATTTGCTGTGAAATTTGGTTATAATTAACAATCTGATATTACAATTATGTAATGCAAGGAACAAAATAGCAAACACATGAGAAAGTAAAGAACACATCTCTCAAACTTAGGTAGAGATCCTCTGAATCTGAGGAAAGGAACTAGTTAAAATCTGCTAAGGGACTAATATGCTGTGATAACAAATCCTTCAACCAAAAGCACTTGATCTGCTGAACTGAAGTCATTAATTAATAAGATACCAGACAAAGAGCATTAGCAGGAGCAGGATATATAATTTAACCTGCTCTCATGTTCTGTGGCTCTTAGGAATTTATCTTTCTGGTATATCAGCAATGACACATGCTTGTATTTGCATTGTAGAAGAAGAGAAAGGGTTTTCATAAGAACTCAAGATTTCTGAATGGCAAGTACACCCTCTAAAAAGGGGTCTCAAGTGCACTGCTTTTGAAACACTTATTTATTTAGATTTATAAACTAACCCACAAAGGGTTTTGAAGATGAATGCTGCTTGGCAAGTGAAGCGCTCTGTATGTGTAACAGACTTCAGATATAAATAGCAATTCCATTTCACAGAGGACTTCAGCATTCCAGAAACTGAGGTTCACATCAAATCTGAATAAAACCTCTCCAAGATTCCAGGAAGGAATATCTATTCATCTTTATTTGAACCTTACTTTAAGAAAACCATATGATACCAAACCAAAAAATAAACACACACACGCACACATATTTTGATTGTCATAATCTAGGATAGTGTCAGGAGGGGAGTTCAAAACAAATTTTCAAACCAAACCAAACCTCTAAACTCTTTCATTCTGAGTAAGACTACTCTTGCAAACAGAAAATTAGTAACTCTTAACTATTTTAACTAAGAATTTTCTTCCTAGGTTCAGGTCATTTTCCAAATATATGCAAATTCTACAGATTTGTAGATCCTGTCGCTTGGGACCCTTGAAGATACCATTACATGGTAACACCAGCCTTGGGTTATTCTTATATACACCTCAGTGGGTAAGCAGTGAAGTAAGAGATAGATTTGTATTAAACAATCATGAGCTAAAAGAAACAGAACTAAGCTCACTTTCTCTCTTAACACGTCAGCAAGACTAAAGTTGAAAAAGAGTGAAGGTTGAAGGGCTTTGCTTGTCAAGGCAGCGTGTCTTGTAGAGCATGTAGGAAACAAAGCACGATTCATAAAATTACTTTTTGTTCAAGTGTCTCATAACAAAACAATATTTTAAAATGGAAATATCTGCAAAGAAACATATCATCCATATCATCATTTTACATGCTGGTATGATCTCTGTAGATTTGCAGTGAAATCCTTGGAGTGTCATCATATCACTTTGGAACCAGTAATGGAACCATCACACTGTCTCTATGGATTTGCTGTGAAAGTATTTTGCTGTTGCAGCTTCATATTGTAATGGCTTCATAATGGAATCCCCTTAGAGTGGTATTGAAATCATCTTGCCATCATTAGCTCCCATCATAAATGGCGTAATAATAGGGTTGCCATTAAAGACTTGCATTAAAATCTCATTGAAATTGTTACTATGTTATTGTCCCGTCAAACTGACTAGGGATGTAGCTTGGAAAACTACTAGTAATGTTTTCAAACTGACCTTTAGTATTTTTAATACAACATATTTTGTTTATTCTTTATACTGTTTCTATCATCACTATAATTTGTATTGTTCTCTGCGTACTTTAAATGCTTTGTCCTTTGTTAAAATAATAAGCTCTATTTTAAAAAAAAAAATGTGTACTTTTGAAGTCTTCCAAATGGAAAACTTTCCTTTTAAGAAGCATCAATAACAGTATTTAAGAATTTTTATGGGGGTTTTAAGAGTGCTGTCAGGAAAGCAAAGCTGTGTATAATTCTTTCTTCTCATTCATGTGACTGAAAAATGTGACAGTTGAAATCCAGTTCTGCTGAAAGAGAAGAAAAAAACAAAGCAATTCAACAAAGAATCTCCTGAATCCCAAAATACTGAGGGTTGGGGTTTTTTTATACTATGGTAGTTGCAATACTACTGTTATGTTCAAGACACCAAACCCCTCTGAACTTTGGGATACTTGAAACATCCTCTGAAAAGTGTGTTGCATCCTTATTTCATTTGAAGCAGCAAGAGAGAGGTCTAGGACAACTCTCCACAGCCAGCTCTCCGTGGGACCAATCTGCAGAAAGGTAACTTCGCAGGACCATGTCTAATTCTAACCCTAAACCTGATCCTAAGGCTAACCCTAACTCTAAATCTAAACCTATGCCTAAGCCTAACCACAACTCCAATAGCTCCCTAGAAATAGTTGTCGCCACAGAGAGTTGGCCACAGAGGGTTATCCTCTCCCTTCAAGGGGAAAGAACTGTCATTATAGATACAGCTAACTAAGATACAGCTACGGAGGGAGGGAACCTCAGTTACACTAACTACTCTAGTTCTGCATAAATATAGATATATTTAAGGTTGAAGTGAGACAATTAATCACATGTTTTACTTACAATGTACAAATAGGTGTGCTAGCAGTCTCAGGCCTTGGAACAGATGGTACAGTTTTATTTGCAGTCCATTCTCAAGTATATTTCAAGCTGTGCTGCTGCCAGGCTGGATGGGCTGAGGTCAGGGTCACAACTGTGTCATAGGACTTCATGTATTTACAAACTTGATGCAGCTCCATTGATGCTGAGAAATAGACATTCTCATTTTCAGTGTAAAAGAGGCCTCATAGTAGTACCCCACTGGTGTGTCTTTCAAGAAGTGCATTCATGGTTAATATTAATCATAAATGAGAAATGTCCCAGAGGATCTAGCATTAGACGTGCTTGTGAGGATTAGTTGTGGCAAATTACTCAAGAGATAAATAATGCATTTAAATTACTTTGGGTCTGAGTGGTAGCAGGGAAATCTTAATTTTGTGTATTGCTGTCTGGAAGTGTGTAGAATAACCTTGTGACTACTAAAGGTAAAAAGAGGAAGCCACTGGAAAAAAAAAATTAGAGATGCTAGTAGGAAAGGCAATAAACACTACATTATTCCAGCTTTGGTAACTTTATTGTAGGTGGAAATCTATTAACACTAAATTACAATGGAATCCCAAGGGATTACTTATTATGACTCCATGTATATAGGCAGAGTTCATCATAATTAATGGTATTACTGTAAATTAACTAGAGAAAGGAAGACACTTTGGTAGCCTGTACATAGATTTGAATTATTTCTTTCATTCCAACAGGGTCTTTATTTACAAAAGCATACACAGGCAACACATAAAAAATATGCTTTTATACATACACGCATATATATATGCATTTCTGTGGATCTATAAATATATACAAGTATATATTTAAGGGAAGGATCTCACTCTTATTTATATTTAGTTTTCACATTTTTCTAAATGACAACTGTATCTTCAAAAGGAGCACATATTGTTATACAACACTTCCTCAACCTATCAAACAGTCCAAAAGTGATTCTAGCTAAAGCAAGTGTTCCTAACACTTTTAATTCTGTATTAGAAAAGGGTCTGCTGGTAGTGTGAAATGTCTGACCTTGAATACGACAGGGTGAGAGAGCTTCTGAATCTTTCTGTCACACAGCCAGACCTGGACATTTGGTGAGATGGAAAAGAAAAATCTTGCAGCACAGAATGAAAAGCCTGGAATTTACACCTCAACAACCTGGAGATTTGAAGGAAGAAAACCAGATTCATGTTTAGATCTGTACAGTTTTAAGCTCTTTGCAAACCCTGTCTGTCTAGAAACATGAGTTTTAATTCTGCATTTGACAAAGTCTTGAGAGAGGTTCCTTAAAAAAAGAACTGGCAACCTCTTCACTTTAATGGCTGAAACTACATATGTAATCTAGTATTTTCTTAGAGCTACTTTCTGAAATTTATTTTCTGCACAATGTTTTTCAATTACCTTGGAAAAATAAATTAAGAAATTCACAATCTCATTTCCTCACAACCATCTCTCTTTAATTTTTTCCTCCCTTGTCCCCACTTTTCTTTAAGTGTTGTGTCACCTAGGATTTGTGGAACCCCCTCAATCAGTTCAGTTCTTGCCTTACACAGGGCTGATCTGAAGCAAATTGAGTGATTTAAATAATGATTATTAAAATTATTTCAACAGTGAAAAATGAGTTGGAAATATTTATTAGATTTGCAACATGAAATTAATTATTTCACCTGAGCCTCAAACAGAATTAAAACACAAATTACATAGTTTTGGCATGCTTATCAGGCAGAATACTAATTCAGGTTTTGGCTTCTGTATTCATTTGTCATTTGTATTCTTTACAGAGCATTGGACTTAACAGATACTTTTCAAGAAAGGACATAGTTGTGTGATACTTGGGCATAACACGAGGAGTCAAAATGATGAGGGTAAAAGCTGAGGCTCTCTTGAGGTACTTAACTCATCAGCTAATAAAGAGGTAAAGGAGCTTAAAAAGCTCGCTTGTTGCTTTTGTGGGCTAATTAACATTTAGGAAAATTTTATTCCCAAAGGCAGATACAGCAATGATTAATTACCATATTTTGATTAAGCCAATGATATGATGTATTTTCTCATTATATGTAGTAACATTCAGCCAGGCTTCACAGTTAGCCCCAGGGTAAGGTCAGAGACCAGTTACCACAACATAGATAACAGTTGTAACCTGTATTAAGTCTAACAGATCAAGTTTTCCATCCTCCAGTTTTGACTTAAGATCTTTTTTCAAGAAATACTTAATTTTTGTCTTTTGATTTTGATTTGAAGCCATTTGAGCTTCCCTTGCAGTCTACATAGGTTTTTCATGAAGCACTGACAAGATTATAACAAGATTGTGCTATGATTTTGTTTGTTTTCTTTTGTTTTAACAAAATGTGACACTGTTCTTTATTTTTCGCAACATCTGTGATTATTTGGACACTGTCTTTCTTAACTATCAGAGTGGAAAAGTGCACAGTTACAAAAGATCCTTGGCCTTTCAATTCTTCTTGCTTTAGAGCCCCAGGCTGGTCACAACTGCCATTATCTTATCAACCATGAGATTATTTTTAAGATTTTAGCTGGTAGGACTAGCAATGGATTTTCTAAGCCTGTGGAAAGATTTTAATGCAGCTGAACATACTGGCAGCTGTTACTACTGCCTCCAGCTACAATTGCTTTAGCCCTAAGAAAGTCTTTTTTTGCTTGTTAAATATGCAACATAAGTGCCAAGTTATCTTCAGCCTTTAACAAGGTTTTGGTTTTTTCCCTGTTTATTGTAGTGAAATATAACTGTCCGTACAAAGCGATTTAAGCAAAGCAGAGCTATGAATGCTATCTAGCCAAAATCGTGAACTTCCATCATGCAAATTAGAAAACCTAATTAAGAGCCAATGGTCAAAATTTCCATAATGATGTAGCCAGATGAAATGTGTTCCAGGTTCCCACAGGAATCTAGTTTGTCTTGCATTAATGTCTGTTCAAGAAAAGCACCTTGCATGAGGATTTTTTTTTTTTATTACACAAGGACGAGGAAGAATTCTTTCTATTTTCCTGGACTTTATTAACTAAAATCTTTTAAAGTTAGTTGACTTCTCTCCCTGAGATCTACAACAATCTTGAAATTAATGAAATGTCAACATCATTATACAGTAGGAATGACTAAATGGTTTCATGAAAGCTGTTTATGCATTATGTAACATTTTTAAATCGTGTAATTTGGCAACTGGAACAGAGTATTTTTATGCCTTTTTAAATTATGCATTATTTCTCAGAGTGAACTATTTTGGATATTGTACCCAACAAAGGTTATCAAAACAAACTTTAAAAGAGGCAGCTTCAAATTTATATGTTAAAATTGAAAGATTCGTGCCAGTGAGATAATATAATGATTTAGTGAACAGAACAAATGACTATGACCATATCCAATATGAAATCTTTTCCAGATCTACCACCCTTCATTAATTGTAATGAATTGAATCATTTGAAGCTGTGATGAAGGCCATTAAGTGATTTTATGGGGCATCTTCAGTTCAGTATAGCAGTGAGCATTTTATATTATCCCACACTTAAAAACATGTGCCTCAAATCATACATATAAAAATAATTTTGAATATCTATTAAAGTTCCGTGTTCGTTCATACAAACACAGACTTTGCACACCACATAACTACTCATTTCACTTCCCCCTAAAATTATAAAATCATAGAATGGTTTGAGTTGGAAGCTACCTTAAAAATCATCTAGTTCTAACTTCCCTGCCCAGGGAGGGAAGTCTTTCACTAGATTAGGTTGCTCAAAGCCTCGTCCAAACTGACCTTGAGCACTTGCAATGATGGGTCATCCATAACTTCTCTGGGCAGTCTGTACAAGTGCCTCATCATGTTCACTGTAGAAAATGTCTTCCTTGATTCTAATCTTCTAAACTTCTTACAATTTAAAACCGTTGTTCCTTGTCCTTGCCCTACAGGTGCTGGTTAAAAGTCTTTCTCCATCTTTCTTATAAGCCTCCCTTATATATTGAAAGGCTTAAATAAGTTGCCCCTGGAGCCTGCTCTTCTTCAAGCTCTATAACCCCAACTTTCTCAGTCTTTCTTTATAAAAAAAGGTGTTCTCTCTGATCATTTTCATGGCCCTCCTCTGGACTCGCTCCAATAAGTCCACGTCCGGTGTTTATAGAGCCATAGTGACAGATAATGGCTTCTCTAAACCAGAGCAGAAAACCAACCAAGAAAAACCTGCCATAAAGAACTTATAATCAGTATTTGTAGAGTTAATACTGTTGCATGGATAAAGTAGCCCATGCTGATCCCCATTTACCCTCAGCCAAGTTGCTTTAGGTACTTAAGATGGCTGTGCTTTGCAGGCAAATTTGAAACATGAAAAAGAGATAATGTGATGTAGAGGAAAATATGAGATGTTCGGAAGACCACGATAAACGGTGGTCACCCTGCCAATTCCACACTCTATGCTGAATTTTGTTTAGACCACCTATGCAAATGTTTCCTGCAGTTCAATTGAAGAAGAATGAAGAATCTTTGCTGATTTTTATGATGGTGATATTCAACGAAAATGTGTATAGATATGTATTTGATAACTCTGCTGAACTGAAGATGGCAGAATGGGCTAAATACTTGTCTCCTAGCATTTATATGAGAGATGAGTATATAAGGTAGTACTAGGTCATAAAAGACTTTGAAATTGAAGACAAGAAGTTGTACTTTACATTGAAATTATTTACATGGTTTCACTGATGCTAGCAGTTTATAGAGAGGAAAAAATAATTTGGCTGTTCAGCACATTCAGCATGGAAATACAGACATCGGAACAGTTAAAAATGTGCTCACAGTGGAACATTGGAGCAACTATTTAAATGTTCTGGATTTCTCTTTTCCTCCTAATCATATGGTTATACACAAGGAAAAGGAAGTCTAGCGAAAAACACAGAAGGGCTGTTCTATATAACAGGAAAGCAGAAGAATATTGTCATTGGGAAAAAAATAGAACAAGACAAGAACCACAGGTGTATCTATCTGGAGGGGAGACCTTATTACCCTCTACAACTACTTGAAAGGGGGTTGTGGAGAGGAGGGAGCTGGCCTCTTCTTCCAAGTGACAGGGGACAGGACAAGAGGGAATGGCCTCAAGCTCTGCCAGGGGAGGTTCAGGCTGGACATCAGGAAAAAAATTTTCATGGAAAGGGTCATTGGGCACTGGAACAGGCTGCCCAGGGAAGTGGTCGAGTCACCTTCCCTGGAGGTGTTTAAAGGACAGGTGGATGACGTACTGAGGGGCATGGTTTAGGGATTGTTAGGAATGGTTGGACTCAATGATCTAGTGGGTCCTTTCCAACCTTGTGATTCTATGATTCTACCATCTAGAAGGACAAATACACTTCTACTTACATGGGTAACAATAATGCAAAATTTGCTTAATTTTTGGCTGACACCTTTTTTGATTTTAAGTGTAGTTGTATACGGTGTTCCAATGACTGACTTGTAAAGATTCTGCCCTTATAGGCTGTGCTTGAAATAGATGCTTATAGTATACAAAGACATGGGAAAGAAATATATTTTTATGCATTTATGCTGAAACTGCAGATCTCTAAAAATATACATCTTAATTTTACCACAATTTTTGCCAAAGTTTTCTGTCATTGGCTGCATTACTAATGTAGTGTTTACTAATAGCTCTATAGAGGAACAGGATTTCCATAGCAACAAATGAACAGTACTAGAGATATTAATCGTTTCTACATTATCTGTGTACAGTTCGTTGTAAAGGAACATTTTGTAGTTTGATAATTGCTAGACTGGAGTGATTGTACATTATGAGACAATTAGCATAAACACTTAAGAAGATGAAGAATGCCTGTTGAAAAGGACAAAAAAATAAAGAAGAAGTGGTGCTGTATTGCAAATATTACCATAAGAGCCAGCAGAAAGAACTAACTTTAACATTAGTCATTTCCTCTGAGGTTAGCCTTTTGTTGTGGATCCATCAATGGAGGAGATCTTTCCTAATGTTAGCAACATGGAGAGATGCATCTTATTCAGCTACCCAGTTTCTCTCTGAAAATACCTCTTTCAGGGGGGAAAAATGTCAGTAGTTTTCCATCTTGGTGAACTCTTTCTGGCATTAGTGCACTTGAAGGCATAGCGTCATCAATCATACAATGTATAAATGTAATTCAAGGTATTATGTGACATTCTACAAGAAATTGTAAGTGATCTTAATTTTCTGTAGGCAATCCATAATGCTGAAACTAGCCATGTTGTTAATACAGGTAGAGACCCATGCCTAAGCCTATAGTTTGGGTTTATGTTTCTCAGGATACTTAATAGGGAGCACTACACCAAGTACATTTGATATCATGACTTTAACACACACTAAATACGGTAAATTTTACTGTATTGTGATGATGACAGAAAAAACTAAGTAAAGTTTCCCTTTTTAACTATTTATACATCTGGAAGCTACATATAAAGTTCTGCTATAAAGATTAAATGCAAACTACTACAAATATCAAAAGAACCACCGCAGTAACAAATATGTAACGCTGCAGAGGCAAGATAATTTCAAATGCTCGTGCCATGATTGTTTTAATGTGGGATATATTAATAATCCAGGAACTTGTTAGCTGTATTATGGGAAGGGAAGGGAAGGGAAGGGAAGGGAAGGGAAGGGAAGGGAAGGGAAGGGAAGGGAAGGGAAGGGAAGGGAAGGGAAGGGAAGGGAAGGGAAGGGAAGGGAAGGGAAGGGAAGGGAAGGGAAGGGAAGGGAAGGGAAGGGAAGGGAAGGGAAGGGAAGGGAAGGGAAGGGAAGGGAAGGGAAGGGAAGGGAAGGGAAGGGAAGGGAAGGGAAGGGAAGGGAAGGGAAGGGAAGAAGGGGCAGCTCCATAAACATTGTGTTTACAAATTTGGCAAAATGATAGTGAGCAATATCGACAAAGGCCCTCTCGGTGCACAGAGCCACAATCAGATGCTGCAGATTTGTAAGACATCTCTTATCTCCTTTGTAATGGTGTAAAACCATAGCTACTCTGCTGTGATCAAGAATATACCATATTTCATATTGAAATGGAAGCAGAATCTGAACCACGTATTTTATTTTTGTTGTAATCAGCATTGTTTATTAAAAACAGAGTATCAGAGTATAATAAGGAAGAACAGAATATTGTTCAACTGCAGCTGCTAAGTAATCAGAGCCTCATTGTTTGAACCACGCTTGAAGATTTCATATGTATGTAGTAAACAAGTGTGACATGTTCAACATTTAATAGATTTGCAATAAATATCTTGGCTAGTTCTTTTAAGTTCATTAAAACTCAGCCCAGAATTGATTTAATGATGAGAATTTAATAATGAGAAGAGTTTAAGTCTATAGGAACTTCAAGAGTTGTACTGAGTCCTGCCAATGACCAGAATAAATCTCATATAGCTAAATCAGAGCAGTTTTCCTGGTGCCAGTTAACCCTACTAAACTCTCCTGTTTAACAAACCACACTTCTCTTTTATCATTACTATCTACTGCATTCTATCTGCAGCTTTTTAAAGACAAATGTACAATCAATTGTGTTTTTTTAAAATTAATTTATGTGTTCTGGGAAGGGAGTTGAGTTTCTTCTGTTCTTCCTTGTCTTCTCTCTGTGATTTGAATAAAAGCACCGTGACTATTCCCATTCATGATACATTCATCCCAGCCACTTCTTCCCCTCCATGTGAAAAAAATTTCTGTGAGAAATGCATCAGTAAAAGCTCTCTCCTATGGGACCAAGTCTTTGAGGAATAAATGATTTCTAAAGTCCCTGAAACTTTTCCTGCTCAGCAAGCAGAAAAGGAATAAATTAGGATTATTTGCCTACTAGTATTCAATGTCTTGGTGACAAAATATGAAATAAATCCATATATTTGTATATATTTATTTTGAAAAAATACCAAAAAACCGCTTGACAAACATTACCTCTGTCTAGTTTAAATGACCAAGCAACAAAACTAAAATACAATTTTTAGAAAATACCGTTTGATTGTCTTTCATGACTTGGCAACTAACACACATAACAGTGAAATTACTTGTCTGTGATCATTAAAAGTATAGCGTCATCACAAAATGAAAGCTTGTTTCCTGTATTATAAATCTAAGGTCATACTTCTGTTTTCACAGTGTCTTAGAACCGTCCCTTTCTGCCTTTGGAATATCTCTGGCATAACCTATGGTTTTAAAGCATTACCTAGGATCCCTCTTTAACAAAAGACAGCATATATATATATATATATATATATATATATATATATGTCTTCTTTAGGAAGACAGCATGTAGAAAAGAAAAAGTAGAGGTTAAACATCTGGCCAGCAATATTTAACATCTCTATCTGATATTAGTACTATTTAAGAGAATTTCTGACAGAGGTTTTGAAAGAAATGGTCATGAGAATCATGCAATGTTATTTCATTAACTTTTGTTCAAGTAGAGCTATTGTTGAATGAAAGAAGTGCCATGAAGATGTAAGTTTTGTGGTTAATCAATTGTTCCCTGCATTTAGTCTTTTGCAAATAATATTTATATCAAAGTTAAGTTTTTCTGAGCTTTGACATCTGCCTACTATGGCACTTTTTTAAGGGGCTTGTGTGACCAGAAGTCTGGTATTACTTGCTGTATACCTCAGACATCTTTATTAGACCAGGCAAAAAGATGTTTCACAAGGAGCTACTCTGTTAGGGACACCATACATTGACTACATTACTACAGGATTTCTGATGCTACTTTCAGCCTTACATTACGAAGTAACATTAAAGAGTTATGGGTAACTTAGGTGACTTATTCAAGAATAGTTTGATCACAGCACTAGCCGGCTGCATGGATAAGTGTATTTATGCTTGCTGCATTTTCAGTTGAGTTCTTTCTATCACAGAACTGCCAAGCCCGGAATTCTCTTGAGTGGTGTCATTAGCTTCCTTCTTGCATGTCTTTAGTTTTCAGTACAATAACTGGATATCATTTTCAGGACTAATATAGTAGATAGCAGAAACTTATCAGCTGTGTTCAACCTGTAAGTAATCCCTTTCAATTACTTATTTGAAACATGTGATTCACAGTAAGAATGCAAGGTCTGCTCTTTATTTTAACAAATTAAGAAAATCAGTTATAACCACTGTCAAAATAGTCCCCTTCTGAGCTGACACACAGCTGCATTCGATGCTGCCAAATGTCGAAGCAATTCCACAGATAGTTTTCTGAAAGGTTGTTGAAGATCTCTGTCATTTTTGCTTTCACATCTTCTACTGATGAAAAATGGGTTCCTTTGAGCACCAGCTTGATCTTTGGGATCTATTCACAGTAAGCCTCAGTCAATAATTGAAAAATGTCTAGCATAGATTTCTTCAGTTTCACAAGAAACATGATGCTAACTCCCTGTTCACTCTTCCACACCGACATTTTTCCATAGAACATAAGAGAGAGTCTATATTTGAACATGTGTCCTCTCGTACTGATGAAGTTATCAAGATGAGCCCTGTCTCCCTGTCACAGGTTAGAACTTGTTCTATAATCATCTCTTTATTTCTTCCCTCTCACTCTTAGTTCTCTATAGGGTTATTCTTGGGGTGGGAGGTAGGGCTGTGTCAGTCCTTCATATATAGAGGCACGATGTAATTTCATTAACTTTTGTTCAAGTGGAACAAAATTTAACTGGCCATGTATACGTACACTGATTCAAAGCTGTTGTATCAGATTGCAAATTCATTCCTCTTCTTTTCAGAAGGTTCACATGTCATCTTTAGTATGTATGTAAGAGGTCATTTCTCAATTTATTCATGGTGCAATGTTGCCAATATCAAAATAAAATATTATTTTCCAATATTATCCTATTCATTGAAGTCAGTTTATTTTGTCATAAGCATTTCACCAATTCCCTGAGGTGTTACCATATCTCAGTTATATTACATAATGCTTCCCATACCTTCATAGAAGTCATTACAAGATATCATTGACTTTTAGCATTGCATCAAATCACTTTCCCCTTCCCCTTCCCCTTTCCCTTCCCCTTCCTCTTCCCCTTCCCTTCCCCTTCTTTTTCCTCTTTCTTTTTCCTCTTTCCTTTTCCTTTTTCCTTTTACCTTTTTCCTTTTTTCCTTTTCCTTCTTTTTCCTTTTTCCTCCTTTTTCCTTTTTCCTTTTTCCTTTTCCTTCTTTTTCCTTTTTCCTTTTCCTTCTTTTTAATAACAAGATTTCTCACAATATAGTTAAGCAAAGATTTCATTAATAAATTTGATAGCATTTCACAGCAAATGATACACAAAGGCATTGATTTGGTTTTCTCCCTGATGTATGCTAAATGAAAGGATAACTAGCTGGGACTGTTTTCTTTTAACCATTGCTGTTAGAGGCTGGAGCTGTTCCCATGGTGTTGAGAATCTAACCCCTTCTTCTCCATGGAATCTAGGACTCCCCAGTAATCTCATCAAAGGCTTTTTCTTCCATCTTGGTAAACTTTAAAGCTACTTATCTGCACTAACACAATTTTAAACTAAGTCTTCTAGTATTTAATATCAAATCCCAAAATCCTTACAAGAAACAGTATTACCCTTTTGGGGTTTAATGCATATTTGTCAATGTTTAACTTTGCAAGAATATAAAAAAAAAAGAAAAAGTAAAAATAACATTCATCATAATTTAACAAAATCTGTCTTGTACTTGCTTATATGAAACCCTCATACTCTGTAACTTTTCCTCTAATTTCTTCCTTTTTACTATATATCCAAATCAATACCTCACCAAAAAATAACGTGGGTTTTTGTCTTAACTTGAGCCTCCCACCTCCCTACACAAAGACTCCAGTCCTAAACCTTCACTCATATACACTTTATTCCTCTGCTAACTCAAAAAATTACTGTCAGGACACAAATCTTAAGACCTCAATAACTAGTATAAATTTGGAAGATCGTTTATCCATACATTTACAGTATATGAACAATCAAAACTGCTGTAAACAAATTCTGCAGTGTCAGAATACTGGCCCAAATTCAGCAAACTCACGAGTTTTCCATCAAAAGAGGTGGATTTCATAAAACTCTTATTTTGAAGAATGCACTGGAACCTGGCTTTTAAACTCACATATGTATTCTGATTTGAAATATTCATGTGAAATATTTCTATCCCAGAAATGTGCAGAAATGTGCATTTCTATCCCAGAAATGAGTCCTGTGTTGTATATACATTTCCATAGTTTTACAAAGGAAGTTTTATTTTACTGGGTGATAGGGTGATAGACCTGTGCCATAGAATCTCAAGATCAATGGGAACACTTTGAAGAATTTTAGAAAAGTAGACACAATGCCCCTCGAGTTAATTGACAAGAGGGCTTAAACAACCTTGTTAACACTGCTCCTGTAGTTTAATCATCTAGTAATTGTTTAAGGTCTGTTGGCAGAAATACGTCATTACAAACCTACAGGAGTTTCAAACTGTCTACAAATATTGCACTAAATATTGTACTACCTTGTTCTACAAACCAAATGAAAAAAAAAAGCAGTGTCTCCAGTTCATTTATTTTTCCCAAGGTGTGTCTTTTCTATCCACAGCTCCATGTTTCCACGGTTGTTGATGGAAAAAGTATTTATATGTGCATCTGCATCCTTTATAGCTAAGTTTTCAACTTACAGTATACCAACTGGGTAGTTCCTTATTTCCACACTGTTATAAAGGTTCACATTGTTACAAACATTCACAGCAGAATAAGTTCTGTTGGTGACTCCCTCTATCCGGCATTTTACTTGTGCATCTCTAAAAATCCAAAGAAATTCTATAATCACACATTGCTTTGTTAGTGCATAGAATAAATCCTAATTCCCATCTATTCAAGTCTATCAGAAGTCCTGTTGAGTTCACAATGCTTCATGATGTGTTTTTTCCCCTCCTGAATCTAAATATTTTTATTATTACTCTTTAAAGAAATTGCTTCTGGGTTTTGTTGTTGTTGTTTTCTGTTTTATAGTGACACTGAATTTAAAATGAAAATAGATTTCATTATTTATTCATAGGATTTGATTCACCCTGATTGTTACATTATTTTCAATGTTGACAGTTGCTGGTGAGTAGTGTGGAAAGCCAGAGGGCATGTCTAGAGGGCATTTCTTTGACCATGAAATGCCATAAATAGTAAACCAATGTTGTCTTGTCTTCAGTTAAGACTTTTTCATCTTTGAAACAAGAAATTAAAATAAAGAGAATTAAATGATCCTTAGGATTTTACACTCTCCATTTGAACTTCATGTTTCACTATGCTATCCGTAGTGTACAAATATTAACTCTTATTAGAAAAATTACTATAATCCTGGTCAAGACACAAAAATACCAAGAAACTTATTATCAGTACTTACCATTTAAATTAAAAAAAAAAAAGGTGGTTTTTTTTGTCTTTTTCTTTCTTAAATGGTGCATGAGCAGGAAGCTTGGATAGTGAATGCTGAGGATTAATAAATGTATGCAATAAAAATAAACAAAGTTAGGAAAAATAACAATGTGCGTATTAAACTTTACCATTTAAGCAAAATGAAGCCTTGATTTCTGTCAGAATCCATAATAAATAAAATGTGAGTTTAAACCTCATTTTTATAATTTAAATGCAAGGTTCAGAATATAGCTCTTGGATCTTGGTTAAAGAGTAAGTTGTTCAGGTATACAAACAGAGCTTAAACAGAATAGTTAAACAGAACTGCATCTATGACTGGTGATTTTAAGGGTGAATGAAACTACAGGAACTTTTAAATCCTGTTTCAAAGCCACTGCCTAGGTTTGAACTGTCCAGTTTACATCTGTCATGGGGAAAATCTGCTCACGTAATTTAAACCAAAGATGTTTTTTTAATTCTTAATAGCACATACTTAACAGGCAATCAGTAAACTGTATATTCAGGATCAATGTAATACAGAAAACAAACCACAACGTTAGACAGCTGCAAACAATTAATAAACACAATTAATGCCTGTCTTTAGCTAATCCTGGGTAACAGAGACATGTACCTATGCACACGTACACGTTGATACACCACTCCTCCACCCCGACAGGCAGCATGTAGCACCACCTTTTCAGGCACTGTGGGTTGCCTGACTTCTAGACCCTCAAGGAGACATACCCAGGCCCCCAGCACTGCCCTTCCATCAGCCAGGTGTGCATCCTGTCCTGGTAGCTGCCCCAGTGCCACGGGGTGATGGAGACGTGGTGCCAAACCACGTCTGGGTTGGGGCTTCTCTGGCTACTACTGTTGGTCATCTCCAACATCAGCAGTTTTGACCAAATACTGTCTTACAAGGTTTTGAGTATTTGATTCAGACACACAGCTTATGCCTGCATCCGTGGTTTCACAGTGTGATTTTTGCCAGGATTAGGCCATAAAATAACCCCTGCATTAAAGGCACATTTGTGTTAGTTCTATGTAGGAGTCTTGTTAGTGGAGGGCACATATCGAAATATTTCATACTGTGGTTTGACCCTGTCTTGTCACAGTGTGACTCTGGCTTCAGATGAACTTGCATAATTCATTGTCAGTTTCTGAAGAGAATGTTGGATTTAACAGGCTTGGTAGCCTTTATCTCACTGAAAAGTAAGCTTACAAATGCAGATACTTGCAGGTAGGTCCCACCTACAGCCGCTCAAAAATGTTTCAGTAGAATATTTAACTCCAAAAATATGGTCTTGTCGAAAAAGAGTAGTTCTACAAGATTATTTCTCAATTTTGAAAAATTTTCCCCAGGAAAGTGTCAAAATTAATCATTTCATCTTTCTTGTTTCATTCCAATATGCCAAAACATTTCATTTCAAAAGTATCACTCTTGACCTTATTTGGCATTTAGGTTATACGTGAATATTAATTTTAAGACAATGTGCTCATACACTGATGGATGTATACATGCATCACATATTTTTAAATATATTTGAATTGTTGATGTTCTAGCATTCCTATCTCATCAAAACAGAGAGTTAGGGTGTTGTCAAATGGAATTTATGTGCTGGAGATAAAAACTGTAAATTAATATTTCTGGCCAGTGGCACTGGGGAAACCCATTTTTTAATAAATTGGATGCTGGCAAAACTCCATACAGCAAGGCAGTTATTACTGCAAAATATGGTATGTTGATATACCACTTTGTGTCAGTATGTCTCAGTTTAAAAGTAATCTACCCACAGTTACTAGTGACTTCTCAGTAATGTGGGAGAAACTCAGTGTTTCATCAAATCTCATAGCTTTGTAGATCCACAGGAGGAGTGAAGTCACGGACATCATGTTCGCTTATCTTTCTTATTAGTTTATCTAATTAGGTTCAGATGTAAATATACATTAAATATATTATTTTTTAATGTCTGTGAAGAACACTCAAAAGACAGGATTAGTCTACAAAAGCCCTTATGCACAAAATGTCCACAGTCACGGCCACAGCAATTCAAGCTCAGGTATGTAAACCATGCAGGGAATCTCACAGCTGCCTGAGAGTGATCAGGAAAGAGGATATGTTAGGTAATAAAATCTCACAGGTGTGTTCAGTTTTTGGGTCCTTTCTATCTGCCAACAGCAGTGAAAATGAGTACTAGTTCTACTAGGATATTTATCCGCCTATTGGTTTCTCAAACAACAGGCCAGTGAATAGCAACCACATATGGAGAATTTCATCCACTATCTGCTCAGAGCCAGTTTGTCCTCTGATACATGTCACAGCAATCAAGATGATAATTAGGCTTTTTTTTATAACAAAGATTTCACAGGTAATTAAACAGTTTGGAAACCTCCTGATTGATTAAGGTAACTGCTGGAGTGCTCTGATGTCTCAGATGAGACACGAGACATTTACACTCAAAGCCAGTAAAGTGTTGAGGAAAGTTCATACCACCCTGGGTGTTACCTTTTTCGGTCTGACTATAGTCACAGGAGTAACATGCACACATATGTAAGCTGCCATCAAGCCCTATATCCTTATTGATAAGCTAAACTCTGGCTAGTATTTTCAGAGGCCATAATGAAACACCTCTGCTTTACTTCCATGGCTCCTAAACTATTGACTAATTCTTCGGGGTACTGTGGCAACATTCAGCCACTCAAATTTCTCAAGTACTGCATTTTAGTTGGAGATAGAAATCTAATACTTTTATTTTCAATTTTGGTCTATCAACTTTACTTATGTAATAACTAAAATGTATCTCCAAATAGCCAGGAGGCTTAACTATGGAGCTGGTTAACCTCATCAGCAATTCATGTTTAATTCTTTTCACTACTATTCCTAACGCTGTTATGAAAGCCATTAAATTACCAGATTCCTGTGACTGTGTTTCGTTTCTCATTATAACAAAAAGGCAAGCAGATAACACTGCAGAATTTTCATCAGCTAATGCCTTATAGTAAATTTATTAGAAAGCCATTGGTATCTAATTGTCTAATCACAGCAAAGACCTAGGAGTGACATGGCTATAATGGGATTAAAGTAGACTGTAGTGCACTGCCTACATCCTCTGATCCAGTCTAGAGATAGCAATGCCCTTGCAGGTCATTTCAGTTAAGTTAACCAGCCTAGGAAGAAAAGAAGGAAAAAAATGGTTTGATCAAATAGGTAAAAGGGCAGACAAAGGTTTATTTACACCTGAAAGAGATAAAGTGAATATTATGACTGGGAAAATAAACCATTAACTTTAAAGCAATCTATCACATCAGTGAAGAGCTGTTGGCAGGATCAAAGTTGGTTGCATACAAGGAACGGTTACACACAGTGTGATGAAATAGTCAAAGTTCTAGGTGTACAGAAGGTAGTGAGTTATCAAGCCTGCACCCATTCAGTCAGGAGTAATTTGGCCTCGTAGTCTGCAGCTCCAAGGCCAGAAGCAGCCAGCTGTCTGATGCATGCCATCCTCTAAAGGTATGCAGCTAGCAACTTAAGGGAATGGAATTGTAAATATTGATTCAGTGACTCAGTGAAATATTGGGCTTCCTTTCAGTGGTTGCCATAGAAAAATGAGAGCTATTGCTTGGCTGAAATTTTTAAGGCATTTTGGAACACTCCTTTGAAATCTGTCAAGCCAAACATGGAAGGATGCTCTACCCTAGCCTTCATCATAACAAGGGAAATTATTTCTACAGACTTGCTGAAGATTCCCAGGAAATCAACTTGTCCCTTTCCATCAGAAATTGCTTTTGGATTTTCTCTTTAGCTACTCAGATAAAGTATTATAATTGTGTCATGTTCAACAGAAAAGGGAAGGTATGTATAAGCAGGGGATAAGTGTATTGTTGAAAAATCATGACAAATATGCACATATTTAACTGTTTTAACCACAGCCTCTTGGTTCAACTTCCTAGTGCGAACATATCCAAAATGATCTGTCAATGAAACACTATTATTCTAAGAACTGGGAACAGGCCCAATCTTAAAATAAAGCACTGTGATATTACATGACGATTATTCCAAATATTTCAGTTTATCTAATAAAGCTGCAGTGTTTAGGATAATTATTGAAATGTGTTATAGTACTTATATAAGAGGAATAGACTACAAATATGGTTTCCACACATTTAGAATTGCTTTCATATTCTTTTTGCATGATAATGGTGCCTGTGCCTTGATTGATGTTAGTCTGAGAGCCTGCTAAATAATTTCTGTAAAAATATTACTTTGCTGAATAGGAAAAAACCTGAAACACTGGCCTTCACCTATACAGGTAGTGTTTAGATCTTTTAGGTAAATGTCACCCTTGTTTCCAGCACATCTTATACTAATACCCAAACTGAATATTTCACTGAATATTTTTTCCCTTTTTCATATTACACTCATCTTGGAAATTCAGAAAATCACAAAATAGTTAAATCAGGTCATTTCAATTTGATTGAAAATATCTCATAACTTAGAAAGACTGTTAAAAGTTTAAAAATCAATATTTTCTACATTATTTGGCGGGCCATTTTACTCGGATCCATACAATAGTGCATTGAATGATAAGTTAAAGATCAAGTGCAATTCTTGGGATTCTCCACTAAGGGTAAGAGTAAAGTAGGGTAGAAAATACTTCTTCAAGAAAACCAAACACTGAGTGTATTTTATAAGTATTGCTACTCTATGATGAAAGGAGTAGCAATATATAGTGGTTTAGAAGCAAGGAATTGATGGCAAACTATGGGATAGAGGGTGGGACATACACAGAATATTGGCTTTGACAGACTGTCTTGAACTGGATATATCACTTCTGCCCTCTTCTAAAGACCGTGGGACTTGTTGAACTTCAACAATTCATTCTTTGTGCAAGTGACAGTCAAAACAAAATTACATCTAAATGAATAGGACTTAGCTATGTTGCACCTGCTAGAAATCTCTTTCTGTAGTTTTAAATTACTTATTTAATTACTTCGGCAACTTGATAATCTAAAACAGACACTCTAGAAGGACATGTGAAAGATCTAACTATACATTTATGTGTTCTTCTCTAGTCTTCAAAAGCATGAAACTGGAAATCTGTGTGCAACAGTCAGTGTGTTTCTTCAGAGTAACTAGTAGTAGTAAATCTAGACTGTTTGTCCAGAGAGGTGTTAGATGCCCTATCCCTGGAAGCATTCAAGGTCAGGTTAGATAGGGCTCTGAGCAACCTCATCTAGTTATAGATGTCCCTTCTCACTGCAGGGAGGTTGGGTTGATCATGGTGAAAGGATCGGTAAAGGTCCCTTCCAAACCAAAAGAGTCTATGATTCTATGGTTCTATGATCTAAAGAGTCCAGGTGTCACATAGTGTAATTTGTGTCTATGGGTGACGTAATTAGCTATGCTTACGCCCTACATGCAAATCCAAGTGCTGTTTAATGTTTTTAGCATGACATCTCTCTTCATAAATGGCCTCCTTATTTCTTTTCTATAATTAAATATACAGAAACAATATCCTTAACTGGGCTTGTCCAGTAATGGAGATAATTCCCATGACACTGAATGAAGAGACTGTTTTCTATAATTTATATTATTATATTTAATAAACAATTATAAGAACAGGATTTGCTGAAGGTAAGTAATTTTTAGGTTGAAGCATATATCAAGATGATAACAACAGTGATAAAGCCATCACTATAACTTTTCTACCATTCAGAATAAAATATTTCAAACACTTTTAAACTTTGCTCCCTGTAATAACAGTATGACAGTCTAACAGTGCCTATGTATTGTTAGAGAAATATCTCTGTACACTGGCAAAAATGTACCTCAAAGTTAATCTGAGTAGACATCAAAATATATTATGATTTCTTTATATCTCAAAGGTACCAATAAACTAAAAGCAATCTTACAGCCCCACAGTTCACAGCAAAGACCTCCTCACTATGTGGAGTCATGGCATCCAATGTAAGAAGGGATAAAACAGGACAACTGGGCTTGGTTTTTCTCCCAGTGACAGGAGAACACAGAAAAAGCATTAGCAATTTTTTGTCTCAAAGGCGTTGGGTGACAAAATAATAATAATTAAAAAAGAAAATCTATTGGCAAGGAAATAATTGGACTGATTTAATTCTTGGGAAAGAAATCTGTGGATAAGCTATTTCAGAATACTAGAGTTTGAGCAGAAAGATATAGGCTAGTAGCACAACTGAAAACAAATATATATGTTTTTTTCAAGACAGGAGAGGAGAGAGATCTAGCTATCATTTATGTCCATGCTTTGTTGAGTAAGTTGACTCAAAAACATTGTGAGTGCAGGATAAGCCCACTGAAAAGTTTATAATGATGAAGAAAGATATTTAATCTTTTCCTAGCCTTTTAACAAAGTTAAGTTATTCCTTATCAAGGACTGTTCTATGAAAGCAGATACCTGATGAAATTATGTTTACTTACCAAACATCTGTGATCACTTCTGAATATAGGAAGACACTTAGAAAAAGGCACTCTCCTTACTGTGAAATGCAGAGCAGTTTCACCCTGAAACGCAAAGCACTTTCACCCTGAAACATCAAGCTCTACTCTCAATCTCAGCACACAGCAACTTCTGATTTTTTATGCAACACCAGGCTAGTTATTTTCACAGTTTCCATGTGCTCCTTCTTACTCTCAGCTTTGAAAATTGCACCGAGCAAACATTCCATCCTAGATGTTGAAATTCCATGTAAATCCACAAATTCCTTTTTTTTTCATTGGTGATATGTGCCTCCTTTTTGCATCTACATTTAACATCAACAGCGACTGTGACCATACTCAATAATTTATGTTCTTTTATTCTACAATGTTCTCTTATTCTACATGCTTTTTCCAAAATCCTGGCAGAAAAGGCACGCTTTGTGGCATGCTGAGGACATCAGTAGCTTCAGTCATATTTAGCTGGGAGCAGAGGTAAAAGATGTCTCCAGTGCCTTACTAAGAGTACTTACTGTTAGCATTGTCACTAGTGCGGAGAGCTGCAAGGGAGATCAAATCTTTGTGCAGAGTTATATAACAGACAAAGGGCCCTCAGCCTCTCCATACTCTCTTTACTATATCACTGTGCTGTTCATTCATTCACAGATGACCTCAGTTAAGAACTAACGAAAGAAGACAAGGAGAAATACTTGTACTTCATCTCAAAGATTTAAAGGTTAAGCACCACTATGTAAGAGAAAAAAGAGAAAGCCAGTATACTGGAATTGTGATCTCCAGCTGGTGGACTACTATATTTTTCACTAGTTGGACTTATTAAAAGGTCATCCAGCAGAACGACAGATAGAAATTCAACAAAATGTGTAAACAAGGAAGTTACAGAGAGCAGCCGTGAGAACAGATATCAACAAGGGCAAAGATTAAGTCTGTATCATATAGACAGAATATGCCAACTGGCCTTTGAGAGGTTCTTCCGTGTCAGGCCTCTATTGGAATTTTTAGTGAAGGTTTCTCCTTAATGGGACAACGGATAAATTAAAAATTACTGTGGTGAAAATAAGGTTTTGTTCCCATCAGGAGCTATGGTAAATAAATGGTAAACAAATATTGAACAAACATTTCTCTCACTGACATTGCCTACTTTTTTGGGGGGTTTTGTTTGGGTTTTTTTGTAGTATGGGAGGGGTTAGTTTACAGTTGGTTCTCTGATTTATTTCTCTGCCAGCCCCCAAAAGCATTCATCCAAGCACAACTGAGGGACAGCGCAAAGGCAGAAGACTCAGGTTGAAGGGACTAATTAAGGACTAATTAAGCTGGCACTGCTACTAAACGAAGTGTCCATGTCCCCATGGAGGCTGCCAGTAGATAACCCACTCATGAGATTTCCTTGACAAGGATGAAAATTGTGACATATTTACTCTTTTTTTATCTTTACTTTATATTTAAAACAAGATGAGCAAAACAAGATGCAATATGATTCAGCTAAGGAATCTTGCAAGCTTTGTTGGTAATGAGACTGCTGAGTCTTGCTTAGCAAGGAATTTTTGTATTGCCTAAGCAAAGAATCAAGAGAAATTTCTCCAGCATTTAATTTGCTGAGACCTAATATCAGTCCAAAAATCAGTCAGCTAGGAGTTTGCTAGTCACTGTCCAGTGCCTGAAGTCAAACTATCTCAGACTTGTTGTGCCTCAATGCTTCCATTTAACACCAGTTTATCAGAATTTAAATTCATCTAAAAGGCAGAGAAAAAAAAAGATTACACATAATGTGATTCATCAATGTATGCAAGCCTTAAATTGCACATAAGCCTAGGAGAATGATTATAAAGTAGGAGGTGGATTCAAAGTGATGTAATTTGTTTTTCTTATTTTGTGATGAACTAGACAGCAGTTAAAATACTCTACGAAACAGAATTCAAGGCTTCAATTCCGATTACACTTTACATTAAGCAAACTAAAAGCAGAGCTTCTATCTGGCTAAAAGTAACAGATAATTCAGTAAATGGCTTATTAAGTAGCAGATTTTATAGATTGTTTATAATTACATGATTTCTTTGGTATTCTTACAGTGACTCTGAAATGTGCTGTTATCTCTGGAATGAAAAAACATTGTTTTTTTAAATTGGGAACCTTGACAGAATGGGTAATCTATCTTGCTAAGCCTAAATAGCAATATTTTAAAATGAGTTTTGAATTAGCAAAGTATGGTTATTATCAACTAAACTACAATTAAACCTCTCCAAGACAAGCTTGTCAATGGTCTTTGTTATGAAATGAGGTAAAAATTGTAAATATGTTCTTAAAAGCCTAATCTTTCAGCAATTTTTCCCCATCAGAAGACACAGAAGCAAAACAATTCCTCCCACTCACCCTCCACCCTTCCCTTGCTTCTCAGAAAAAAAAAAAAAAACTTGTGAAAAACAACCTTTTTTATGTCTCAGGAAAGAGAAAAAGATCCATAAAAAGTAAAAAGCTAATAGCTGAGAAGATAGTAGGAAATGCTTCAAGTTAGTTTTTTAAAGTAAACAATTAGTATTTTCGAACTGAACAGATTCATTTGCATCTGGCAGGGGAAAGAAGACACAAAAAATAAGTACATTCTTACTCCCAATGCCAGCAGGCTTTCCAAGTAATGCTTTTAGAGTTTCTCTTTCTTTTAAGCCTTTTTTTTTTTTCATGCTTCCTGAAAACGTTTCTTCCTCCTCAGCTCATTTTAATGAAATGGGGTAATATATCATCCTGAAACATTGCAGTTTATCATGCTGATAATAGGGCAGGATGTAATTTCTATTTCTTGGGTGTGTTTTCAAACAAATAAAAACAGTAAGGACAGATTTGCCCAAAGAAAGATTTCACTATATAGTTCACTAACCAGTTTTATTGACAAGACTGTATCTCTCTTAAGAATGTCCTTTCACTGCTAGTACTTGAGATTTATCATGTCCAGACATTCCTTAAAATATTACTAATGTTTTCTTCATTCTTTTAAATTTATTAGTCTTTTTGCTTTCTTGCCTTTTCATGCTATGTTGCTGTATCCACAAAAATCCTTGTTGTATTTGTTACCATATATACTCAGTTAGACCCCTTGTAGGAACATTGTAAGAATCCTCACATTTCTGATGACCAGCTTAAATTAAGAATGTATTCACATTTTTCTTCAGAACTAAAATATTCTTGGTTTAGATATCAGAAAATTCTCCTGTGAGAAAGAGTTCAGTAATGTAATGTTTGACTCTACACTACATTACAGAAATAATGTAATGATTTATTTTACCTTTACTACCTATTCCGTGGAAAATTTACCAAATGAACAATACCTCAGAGGTCATGTCTACAGCTGAATATGAACTGTATCCCCAATTTCTGTCTTCAAAAACACACTTTTTAACTGAAAAATGTTAGTAGTAGGAACATCAAGTATGGATGTGGTCCAGGGAAACGTGCTGTTGTTGCTTTCCAGTGCTAATATGGCACTGCAGCTCTATAAAATCTTAATATTTTCTGTTCAGACACTGTCCTATCAGTAGCAATCATACATATTTTTTTCTCTCTTCAAAAAGGGCAATATTCATAGATTTATACCACTTAGACATAACACAGAACTGCAGTAGTCAGAAGTAGATATTAAAGAAAGAAGTTGTTTACTAGAAAACACTGAGCAAAATGAAGGAATAGTCTTTCAAAAGATTAGGACAGTAGAAACTTGAGCAGGATCACAAAGCCAGAAACCCTAAAACTCCTCTCTTTTAAGAGGATATTATTGTCCTAATATACTGAAGGAAATTGGCAAAGCATAAAATATAATCCCTATGCCAGTACCTGCTCTTCAAATCTAGCATCTAGTGAGCTCACACACTAGATGCTAGGTTCTTTATTTTGCTCACATCATTTAACTCAATGATTTCTTTTTTCTTTTGGCTTCAGTTTGCCTATTGTATTATTTTTCTTAAGCTTTTGTCTTCATGTCTAGTGTCACTGTAGGAAATCAGATAGCAACAATTTTCGAACTCCACAGTAATCCTTTCTCTCTCGAGGATCCAAAATTTCTACTAATGGAAGTGGAATAATTTCTGAGGGAATATTGCTAACTGTTTAACAAAAGTAAAGGATGAACAGATATTCATTACCTTCTAGATTTTTCATTTAAGTGTAGAGAATACAAATCACCTAAAGAAGATGGATGTGAAAAAAGCACTACACAGGAAAGTACTTAAACTCAGAATATTGTTTCTAAATGACTATACAAATTATTTTTTTTAAAGAAATAGAAGAGCTCCATCTCTAAGAAAAGATACCTAAAAAAGATATACTGTTTTAACAGGCATTAAAGAAAATATTATTTATTTCCCTTGTTATAGGTTGGGTGAGTCAAATCACAAAGGTATCACAAAGCATGTGTAATGTAGTATTCAGCAAAACAGACAACCCAACACCTCTTCGAACATCAAGGAATGCAAATGCCCAGAAACATGCATAAAAGGCAAAATGTCTTTTGGCTTTTGATTCCATAATCTAGGGAATTTGGTGAAGGTACAAGATGTGTGTAAAAGTGGCGTGTTTCATGCTGAGAGTTGTATGGAGCTGTTCAGCAGTTCTCAGCTATTGTCTCCTTACGGTGGAAGTTCTACTTTGCTCCTCCTGGTACAAGCTAAGTAACAATAGTTCTGCCTGTTGTCCTTTCCACCCACCTTCTTCTTCTCTAGTACTCATTAAAGTTTGTGTCTTACCCCAGAAATATAACTCCTACTCAAACATTTTGATAGCTACTCTTATTTCCAGGTCAAGCGTTGATGCTTGAACATGAACTGCAATATCTTATCTCAAGTCTATGAAAAATGTTTCAAACATTCATTAAACTGCAGCCTATATTGAGGCAACTTTTACTAGCAGCAATTAGAAAGCAATATGGTTTACATCTCTCTATAAACATTTTTTCTCTTTCTTTTCTTAAACAGTAATTAAATTATTTAGAAAAATAAAGAAAACATTCTCTAGATCCTTTTGACACCACATGAACTGCAGTGAAATATAGGATGCTTATAAGATTCTCTCTGAATGTTTACTCAATAGGAAAATACTGAATATGTTTTCAGTAACAAAATTATCACTAATGTCTTTCTTGAGAAATCACTGCGTGGACTCAGTGTATCAAATTAAGTATAAAACAGTCAGTACTTGGATTTCTTACACTTCTGGTGTTGAACTGGCGTGTGTGTTTTCATACTTCACCTTAGCTGTATACTTCAATCTCAAAGGATCCAAAGACTGATTACTCCTTTAAGGTCACAAAAGTATGGCTACTCCTGACTTACCACATATTTGAGACTATCCATTTATCTTGTTGCTCCTCTTCCTATTACGATGAAGTTACCAAGCTCAACAAGCCTGACAAATGTTCTGAGTTGATATTGCTCTATTTACACTTCTGAAGTTCATTCCCAATCAACTGAGATAGTGTATAAAAATCTAACAGTTTTTTCTTTTGTTTTTTCTTTTGTTTTACTTTTTCTAGTGCTCAGTTGTTTTGTGGGTGCTGAAAATTTAGAGAGATACATAGGAACAAGAAGGACCAGTCAACCTAATTATTAGCCAGAATATTCATTCAAGGGATCAAAGGCCCTTGAAAACACAATTCTTTTTGGGATATATTTAGAATAGTAGATATAAAGCACTAAACCAAAGTATTGGTTTTTCTGCCCACTGTTGTGCATTCTTAAAACAATATTCAACTAATAAAAGTGAAAATGTCTTGAAAATTATAAAAAATATTTGACCCTGGCTGGATTCCAGGGGCTCGCTAAAGCTTCAACTGGACAGGAGAGACAAAATTTAACAGAAGGCCCACAGGTCAAGATATGAACAGAAAGATCACTCAACAATTATCATCACATGAAAAGCAGACCTAACTTGGGGAAAATTAATTTCATTTCATTCAAATGAAATCAGAGTAGGATAATGAAATATCAAAACTAAATCTCTGAAATACCTCTGAATATACAAACTGAGTATTCTGCTGCATATTGATTCCACAACATAAATTTTTACTTCCTTAGGGAAAGAATTTTTATATATTTATTTGGACTGATTCGTTACTTATACATGGTTAATACAGTAAGGCTTCTTCTGAAGATTTATTTATTGGGAAAATATTGGCATACACAACATGAGCTCTGAGAGAAATGTATTTAAAAAATAAAAGCCTTCTTTATAACATTTGCTATACAAAATACATCGACATGCATACAAAAAACTGGAAATGCAAATGTGTGAAAACTATGTTTTAAAAGTTTTTCCATTGTAGTAGGACTAATTGCCTATGAACTTAACTTTATAGTTCAAATACTATTACCATGCTATGAAATGGACAATTTAAAGGCTTGCAGAGGCCTGATGCTAGATGTATTCAACCATTATGCAACTTCTGATAAGCAACACAAATTCATGTCTTACACCTTAAATTGGGAAAATTGGAAATTCAGATTAATATATGCCTCCCAGTCTACCAACTGAATTTATCAACAGCCATGCTCCAGTTTCTAGAAGAAAAAAAAGACGCATTAGCTGTTGCTAAGTTACACTGAATATCCATTGAATTACACATGAAACCTATGTTAATTCCAAATACAATCATCATGAATGGCAGTATTACAAAGAATACTGAATAGATTCAAAATAATAGAAAACTAAATTAAAGAAATGCCGTCAACTTTTGCTACATTTTCCCTCAGCCTTTCCAGACTTTTTTAAAAAATAGCTTAGTTCTCAAGTAGAAAAAAATATTAAGTAGCTTCATTGGTTCTTTCACATTACAATCCAGTTCTGTGCCTGTATAGTACACGGAACAACTAAAATTTCAAAGTCCAAATCAGAGAATGAAAACAAGGAAGAACAGCTGTGCTGGGCTGATATATACACTAAATTCAACCACAAAACAGCTATATTTTTCTGTGCTTTTAAAACATGTTCTAACTTGTCACTAATTCTTCTGCCACCATTGGAATGATGTCTTGGACTGAGCCCAAGGAAGTTTTAAAAAGTAGGACACCTCTTGCCAAGAAGGTGATGGTAATTATTTTTCTCTGCCACAGTCCTGACAGTCCAGTCCGCAACTTTGTGACTTGGAGCAGCCCTGACAATTCTGCAGCAGCAGGCAGCTGCACTCACTACCAGTACTTTCCTCTGTAGGAAAACTGCTGTATTTGAAAATGCAAGGAAATATAGACTATGTGCATGATGAAACTGTATAAATTTGTTGGTAGGATTACATGCCATAGTATCTCCAGTTGCAGGGGCTGAACTTGATGACCAAGGAGATCACATCCAGGCCTTTGCCTTACATTTTGGTGGCCTGCCTTTCTCTACCTTCTTGGACTGCCCACAAGGTCAAGGAAATTACATAGGATATTTATAAATTCCTCAATGTGTGTTCTTAGAAAGTTAGCTTAATACACTCACACTGGGAGCCAGAAGTGGAAGGACTTCTTGTGCTTCTCATGAAGGAATGATGGAGGTTATTATCCACCTGTGTCTAAGTCATGCTCTCCATAAGTAGAAGAGGTTTGGAAATGATATAACTTATGCTCTAGTTATTAACTGCATTAGTGCATATCATATTCTGTCTTCCTCTTCAGCTAAAATTTTATTGTAGCTGAAATAAATGTTGCTATTTACCCTCATAGGTGTTACACCAGCAACTGTGATAATTCTACTTATGCTGCTGGCAGCAAAGCTATATTCTTTATGAGGTCTGTCTTTTCTTTGCATGATATTTCAGACTACAGATTATATTTCCATGGACTACACAGAGCTGCATGAGTAAGAGTGCTGGTCAGAGAACAACAAGTTTGGAAAAGGCCATTGTCTAATAGATCTGTCATGCTCTGCCAGTATAATTACAGCACAATGATGCCATTGATCACTCACACTTTATGATAAACTGGACTATTCCAGTTGAAAGGAACCGATAGCAATCATCCAGTCCAACTGCCTGACCAATTCAGGTTGATCAAGTTAAAGCATGTGAGGGCATTGTCCAAAAATCTCTTAAACGCTGACCACCTCTCTGGGAATCCTCTTCCAGTGTTTGACCACCCTTTCAGTAAAGAAATGTTTCCTAATATTCAGTCTAAACCTCTGCTGGCACAACTTTGAACCATTCCCATACACCCTGTCTCTGGATACAAGGGAGAGGAGGTCAACACCTCCCTCTCCACTTCTCCTCAGGAAGCTGTAGGGAGCAATGAGGTCAATCTTCAGACTTCTTTTCTCTGAGCTAGACAAGCCCAAAGTCCTTAGCTGTTTCTCACAGGACATGCCTTACAGTCCTTTGCTAAAACTGTTACAGCAGCCCCTCTTCTGAAAAGAGTGACTGATGTTTCTTTCTCATTTTATCAGTAATCCAGCCCCATTGTACTATGTCATGATTTACAGCTCTTGGTTCTTAAAAGACTTGCAAAAGAAAATCACCGATTAGACCTCTCTCACTCACAGAGATATAGATAAATCTCTGGTTGTGCTTAAGGAGTTTAGCCAACAAAGGTTAAGGCTTAACTATTTGAATAGAATATTCAACTAGGCCATTGATAGCATAGTTGATAGCACAGAATGCAGAGGGAGATATGCAAATCCAGTCACTCCTAAATTTTTCCCAGTGTGCGCCAAAGCATGATGTAGTCCATGACTCAAAATGCAAATATCATGTCTGTGGAAACTGTCATAATTTGACTCATTGCAGCACTGACAAACATGCTGCTTTGTTCAGATATTTAAAAGCGTGACTGTAACAAGCTATCAGCAAGTAGCAGTTTCCTCCATGCTCAAGTAGAGCAGCTACTGGCTGCTGCCGGAACTCTCTGAAGTGCAGCACTGACTGACACCAGTTCTTCGCAATCCTGCCTACATTAGTTTGCACAAATGCAACATTTCCACTTGCAGGTCCATATTAAGTGTTCTAAATACATCTCTTGATGTTTTTTTTAACATTTTACCATACATTCACAAATATTTTTCAGAGTTATTCCACTGAAAATGTTGTTGAAGGTCAGACTCAGTCAGACTCTTCAGACAAAAGTGGGGGTTTTACCTTCTCCTTGGGCAGGGTTTCCTGACCATTTTTTTGCCTTTGAAAGGTAGACCTCTGTTGCGTTGTCCCTCCTTTTTCTCTTAATCTGTCCCCTGTCCTGTCCCCTGTTTATCAGACACTGATAAACACTATAGCATTTTATACATATTTACTCCATTTCTTATATCATCATTTTCTCTGCAAAGGTGTGTAAGCAAACACCTGCAATAAAGGTTTCTCTTTCATTCATGTTACTGTTTGGAGTTCCACTTCTGAGGTTTTAAGATAAAAATTTAAAGACTGTCTTCTAAACACTGAGATTTTCTTAAGTGAATGGTAACATTTTCTGCCATTTTTATGCAGTTGGACCTATTCAAATGCTTACTACTAGTAGCTCACAATGTTTACTAATAGTAGCAAAATGTGTCTTTCTGTGTTGCTGCACTGTTATCTCTTCTACTCTTCCTGCATTTATAATTTCCATATAGATGCTTAGGAAGTGTGTATTTTGGTTACCATTGTATTCTGTTTTCTCTGAATTCCATATTGGGAATTTGTTTCAGAAGCAATGGTGTCCTTCAGACTTGGTAGAGATCATTATACTAAAGCAATTTATTTCTTGCATTCCCTGCACTCTTTCTACATCTGTCTTTCCATTTCTCTGAGATATTCTTTGAACTTCGTTAGTCTTGGTGTGGATTTTGACTGGTCATCATCTCAACTAAGGCTTCTAGCTCTTTTGGATGGTGCGAGAACTATTAAATACTTCATTGTTGTCACTATTTTGGATCAGATCTAATGTTACCCTTTTCTAAGCAATGATCAAAGTAATTCATATGCACTACTCTGATTTGCATTTTGTTGTGATTCAGTTTTAGGTGACATACCCTGCATTTGTAAACACTGTGATTAAATTTTTGTTGTGAACTTTTCTTGTGTTGCAATGCACTAAAATGTCATAAAAGTTACTTTGACTTCCATTAGACCTTCTAACATGTCACTCTTCTGGAATATCTTTTGTGTGGTTGAGTACTGTATGCTGAATATGCTTTTGAAGTGCCATCTTATAGAGTGGTAAAAGTGGTTACCTTGCTACTTTCTTCTTCCTGACTTATCTTTACAATTTGGATCTGATTAACTTCTTCATTTGGGAGTGATGTTACAATATAACAAAGGAGGACTGTCAAGTTTTCCTGTTATTATTTTGTTTCAAAGACCTGCCCTATCAGGTAGTTACTTACCTTCTGAAGTAGTCAAACTTACTGGCTCAGATGTTCTGGTATTTTGCTAGGAATAAATACCCATTTAGTGCCAGAATTCCTTGTCCTCTTTGGCCCAGCTGTCTGTGGCAATTCATCTACTATAGGCAATGCTGCCATCAGAGGTGTGGAAAGCTTGACTTGTCGTTGCTCTGGTAGATATCACATATAACCTAGCACCTTATCAGAGCATTACTTTGTTTGTTTTCATTTACTTATGTTTGTTGATACCCCATGTAGATTCCATGAAAAAATCCACTTTTAGTTTACTGATTTCATTTCAGGGTTGTTTTTGCTAGGGACTTATTATATAGATGCCTAGTTGTTGACATTTTTCTTGAACATACTATCAATGCTCTATGTGGACTGAATATCCAATGAATGTGCCAAATCATATGAATACAAATGCTAGCAGTAGTCTGTTGTGATCTGCCTTTTTTTGTAATTCAATTTCAGGGATGCGATTACTTCGATGTTTTGAAAAATCTGACGTTTTGCTCTAGACACCTTTTACGACTGTAATACATCACTTCATCGTTCCACACTTCTTAATCTGCTTTGCAGCCAAGAAGGACATAACACAACTGCTGCTGGGTTCCCCTTCTACAGTGTATCCTGCAGTTACATCCCACTGGATACCCTGTACTGTTCTGCTGATGTGTGCAATACATTCATGCCAGGAGGTTTGTGCTGTATCATGTGTATATCATGACCATCTTCCCTACTTTTGCTCTTGGGCAGTAGGATGGAAATGATACTCACTACAAGCCTGCCATATCACTGCTGTTACTGTATTTCTTCTTGTTATAATACACATAGCGTATTATACCAAACTTTTCACTCCTTTCTGTCTTCTGCGCTTCTTTGCTCATATCACTGTGTGTATGTCGTTGTTGGCATTAGCAAGCAATCTCATCTGTTCTTCAGATGCCTTATGTACACTTCTGTTTTGGAAAAAAATAATGTATTTTTTTTTGTTTAACAGCTTTTGAGTTTTCTTCCTTTATTATTTCACACTAATCTGTGAAAACTATGTTGCTAGATGTCCCCTTTTAGTGTCACAATAGGCCCTGGTACCCTGCACAGAAAACTTTTTTTCACTAAGGACTGAATTTCTGCTTCAGTGAGATTAACTTTAGACAGTGATTTCTGCAGAGATTGCTGTCTATTTCTCCACAAGGAACTAAGCCTCACATGCTAACTCAGTTACCTTCTTTCATTTCCATCATTTGCCTTTTGAGAGTTCTGATTTCCAGTTTTATAACAGCTATCTTTGGTTGTTTTCTACATTTATTCTGTGTTTGGTTGGTTTGTTTTTTTCTGACTCTTCCTTTTTCCTTTTTTTTTTTTTTTGTCAGGCTTTTCCACAATATTGACTTGCACAGGGCAAGGGAAAAAATACATATTATCTTTTTCCTTAAAATTATTCAAATTGAGTTTCTTGTTAACATCTTGTTAAGATCACAGAGCTGCTTCATTCAAGAAGATTTTGTCTTAGAAACGATTACAGATACTTTACATTTTGCTATGCAGTTTGATTTATTTTTGTTTTACCAATATGTCTATAACACATCATTTTTTCAAATGAAGTCTAGGTTTATGCTGGCAAAGAACAGAATCTGAGAAATTAGAACACTGATTGATGAGGAATTATCCAGGTCATTCTGAAAATGAGATAAAGTAAATAAGAAGATGTGGAGGGAAAGTGTAATTGAAGGAAAACAATGGTAAAAAAAAAAAAAAGAGAAGAAAAAAGAAAAAAGAAAAAAGAAAAAAGAAAAAAGAAAAAAGAAAAAAGAAAAAGAAAAAGAAAAGAAAGACTATATTAACATTAAAGAAAAAAATGTTCACATTTTCTGGATACTCTTGATATGTCGAAAAAAATCCCATAGAGGAGAAACTATAATTTGATGTAATTTACAAGCTGAACTGGGCTACTTTAAAAGCTTAGATTCCACTGCAGTAATTTCCTGCCATTACATTTCCAATCTCCATCTTTATTTCACTTGTAAAGGCCTAACAAAAAAGCACAAATTTAGTGTTACCTTTAGTATTTGATGTTTTCTTACCAATGATTTTACATACATAATAATGTGGGTTGAGGGTACTAAGAACTGCATTTTATTCATCTTCCAAATTTTATAGACTAATGTTCCCATCACAGGAAAAATAAACTAGACATACTAGATTTTTTCACTGAGTCAAAGAAATTAGGCCTTCTCTGTCCAGCTCTGAGAGCCTTTATTCAGTAGAGGTTATGTTAATAACTTCTATTATAATAAATAATTATTTTTGAAGTCCCACATAAAATAGCTCATACTCTGTAGTATAGGAAAAAAAATACATCTACAACCCGTTGATGAAGTGCAGCTAGGGGATCCTTCCATTTTCACCCTTACTTTCAGAACCGCAGAAATAAAAATTCAGGCAGACATAATAACAAATGATAGTTCCACATACATTTTTATCTAGATTTGTCACAGTAAGATCTTAATTTTATAACATCAGTGTTGCTGTGCATTATCATTTGTTTCAGCAGATGAGATAACTGAAGGAAAGTTTGCTTCCTTACATAGGCTAAATAATTATTTGTTCTCTGTCTCGAATGCCATGTAAGATCATGATCTTTGTTTATTCATTACTCCTCAGATTTTACCATTGTGATTTATTTTTAATCCACCATTGTCTGAACAAGACCAATGCTTTTCTACTTCATAAGTGACATAAATGTCTAAATGCTTCAGACTAGTGTATTTGCTTTCTACCATCCCATAAGAAATATCTTTCTTTCCACACAGCTGGGCACTTCAGGAACTACTGTACCAATAAATAAACAGTCACACTTTCTGCCCCCAACTCCAAACAGTCCCTCTGGGCTTGAAGAGTTGCATATAACCTCCCTGTAATAACTAAATTCCAAACCATTGCTGTTATAACCCTGTTTGCTTTTTCTCCTTACGATACTGACACATGCAATTTCCACTTCTTGATTGTAGTCATTGTGTTTGGATGAGAGCCAGAGTACAAGCAAGAGACTGTCCAATAAAATAGCACCCTTCTTCTATCATTCTCACTGTTAAGAATATCTGGGATGAGTGCCGTGGCTTTGTCTTGCAGAATAAATAAAACTAGATTCTTTTTTTAAGGGTGCGTTTTCAATTATATTTCCCAGGTGTTATTAGAGAGAGATCTCCAGCTCTTTTCAACAAGGCAGAGCCAGGAGAAGAAAACCCCTAGAATCATTAATGTGAAACTGTAAGTTATTGAGCAAACAAACACAAGGAATTGCAACTTTATTGCATGAGAGTCAGCCAGAGAATGAGGCTTTGAGAGGGATGATTTGTGGAAATGCCAAGTAGTAACGCTCTTTATATTCATGACCTTATCCAATTTTTCACCTTGGCAGCCACTTCTGCGAATGATTCAAACCCTAACTCAGATTCATAAAGTTTTTGACCAGTGTTATCAGTGGAACAAATTGGCTTCCCTTCTTCTTTCACCAGTATTTGTAGGCTCCTTGCTTAATCATCCTGATTGTTGAACAGGCTTGAAAATATTTCTGTGTCTAGATCAAGGTTTAATAACTGTAATTTGACCATTCTTTGAATACTATCAAGTAAGATACCTTTTTCTGAGACCAATTGACTGTCTTACTATCCTACTGTGTCATGTCCAATTACTCACATAACAGACAGCTCTGCACGACTCCAGCTAGGATTAAAGCATATTAAACAACATCTAACCTTTTTTGCTATTAACTTCCAGTCTTCCAAGCACAACATAAAAATGCAGACATATTGATACAGTGTAAAAACTGGTGGCCGAACTATGACTCCACAGCCTTGTCCGATGCTTTCTCAGACATCTGTGTTGAACATGACCCTAGTGCTGGTTGTAATAAAGGACCTGGGGATGACAAGGGTCTTTCTTCTGAAGTGTCTTTCCATCCTCTTCTGGGTTTTTTTGTGCCTCTGGCATGAGTTAAGTGCATGATGAACAGTTAGCTGAAAATCAAACATGGACAAGAAGAAGCGCACAAGAAAAATGAGAATATGAGAATGTGGAAAAATCTAGAAAAGAAAAAAAAAAGGAAAATAAGAGGGTAATAGAAAGATAATAACTCAGTGAAATATAAGAATTAAAAATAAAGGAAGGGGAAAATTTGAGGATTGTGAACAGCATTTATAGAGGAAACAGTAAATAAATATTTCTTACCATGATTGAAATTCCCATTGTGGTGAAATGTCATCACTATATTTTGCAAAAATTGCAGGCACACAGAACTATCAGCATCAAAAGCTTTTCTTTATTTGGACTTCAGGTATCATGTCCCCATTGACAATGACAAATTAATAATAATTTTCTAATAATAATAACTTCTTTTCTGTTGGCAATGTGTTGCGGAGGTTCTTTGCATATGTGTCCATATGCCACACCTTTTACTGAGGACAATCATTCAGTTTTGATTAAATTAATGAAAAGCCCATTTCTTAAAACAAGTATGAAAGTGTTATAAAAGGCACAGATACATATTTTTGTGTGCGCATGTACAGATCTCTGTATGCATGAATGGCAAAAGTAACAGTTTTCTTCATTCCTTTTTTCATTAGCTGCCTGTTTATATGTAACATTCTTCTTACAAATGTTTCCTATTCTTCCTTGTCTTCTTCCAAATTTTGATCAGTTTTCTTTTTAAGATAGCTCTTTTGGGTACCTTTACCTCTTTGGATAATATTGCAAATACTTTTGAAATTTTAGGGTTTTTTTTTTCACCAACAGATACAGTCTTAAAGTCATGTTGCAGCATCAACATGGGCATATTCCAGCCAGTTTCCTTACAGCCAGCAATTTTGTATTCCAGAACTTTGGAGTTCTACAGCCTCATGTTTACTTAACTTATTAATTCTTAACTCATAATTAGCTCCACTTGTATTCTTTGGAGATTGCATTCTTTGGAGATGCAAGTTGTGAGGAATTTATGAAGCAGTAGGACTGGAAAACAGACTGGATGGAGAAAGATTTATAGCTCATGTTGTGAAGAGTTCTCCATGTATGTGAACACTATCCTGCAGGAAAAAAGGAATGAGTTACAAACATGGAGATGCAGTGGAGTTGTGACCAGCTAATGAGGTGAATGGTCTGAATAAGAATCACGTTTACATTTCCCTGAGGATATTAGAATATACATTTATTAGGGAGGCTAAACTGCCTGTTCTGTTTGCAATGAACAATTCATGCATCTGCAGTAGAGAAGTATGGAAAAACTCCATACATCTGTATAGGTAAGGTAGAATTCTATCTTCTCAGTGGAACAACCTTTGTTCAAAAAAAAACCAAACCAAACAAAAAAACCCCAAAATAAACAAATAAACCTAAATGCTTGTGGTGTTTCTTTCTTTCCCAAGGAACAAGTATCTCAGTAAGCAGTGCTACTAAAATTTTGATTGGCATTAAGCGCAACGTTGTAGACATAAGACTATGCATTGAATGTAGATTTTTGTTTGGGTTGCATTCAGATAAATGGATAATATATTGCTATTTTATGACATCAAAAGTTACGAAAAAAAATTACCCCATTAATTCAATATTTATGACAATGAGATAATTATGAACTTATTAGACAATCTCTTTGGATTGAGATAGATATTTATAGGAAAAGCGATGAACAATTTCCTATAGTGATTCCTTTTTACATACATTGATTTTTTAAGAAAAGTATTGACCTCCAAATTGAGATACCACCATAATTTACCCAGTGCTTTTCATTCTTTAACTGTTTTAAACAGCTAACAAGTTATATATACACCTGATTACAGCTGGCAGAATATATTTAAGTTGCCAGGATGACCTTCAGTGGAACCACAAAAAAACCCCTAAAGCAATGAATTTCAGAAGTTGTATTTATCAGTATTACTTCATAAAACGGACTATATTCACATAAGTATACCTAATTCTAAATCTGATCCTGTGCATAATCAAATAATATTAGTATAATTATTCTCTTCACCATGAAAGGAAATATTCTTGCTTAAGGTTATATTGCTGGGAAAATCAATTTAACTTCTAAACAGAATAGCATGAAGTCTTTGACTGCATCTCAGCTGTTTTAAGAGAAGGAAGAGAAAAAAAATATTTCTAGTGAAGGGAACAAAAAAACCCCCCATGAACTAATTTATGAGAAAGGCTGATTTGAAAACAACTGTGCATATTTCTAAAACAAGAAATATCTCGTAGTATAAATGCCATCTTGATGTATTCTTGACTATATATATTTCCTTACTGATCACCTCTGCGGGAGGAGCTGTGTGAATTAGTTAGCAAAGTGGAGTTGCTTAACATTGTCCAGGAAGCCTGAGGGAGCTGTGAGGTGCATTTGTTCAGGTAATTGTGTTACTTATGAAACACTTTTTGCACTTTTTACACAGTTTTTTTTCAGGAAAAGAGAAGAACCTTTTTACCTCATGTTGTGTCTCTTGTGCATGTTCAGTGTTTAGTTCTAAAACCTTGAGATAAAGACCAGTACAAACAGATACCTTGACAATAATAGATTATTTGGCTGCATGGAAGGAATCATTTGCTCACACTTTACAGAGGCTAGTGATGTTTCTCTCCTGAAATCAATCTGTGTTCTGTAAATAAATTGTTAATAAACACGCCTGCTTATTGGCATCAACCAGAGAAACAGATAAAATCCCCAGCTGATTACACCGCTGTTCTAGGAATCAGGTAGTTGGCTGATTTGCAATCAGGTACACAGGCTGTTTGTCCTTTGGGGGTTCTCTGTGGCAATGCTTTCTTGAACTGCATACATATCACCCTATCAGAAGAAAAGGGGAAAAAGTGAAAGTACCTCAGTAAACTACCAGGATTTAGGTCTCAGAGTGTCAAAAGGAAAGGCTTGAGGTGTCAAACTTTCATGCTCGCTTTCCTGAAAGAGAACATTTGCTGCTACTAAACCAGGTTTTCGAAAGAGGACAGCTCATGAAAGTAGAACGAGGGAAAAACAACTCTCTGATGGCTTTTCCCAACCAATTGAAACCAAGCGTTTGATTTCAGAGTTTGTATTGACAGCAGTTTAGAAGACACTTTATAGATGGGATTTCTCACTGAACCATTTCTATGCAAGGTTAGTGGATTAGTAGGATAAATCTTTTAATATTCCTGCAATGGTTTTCTTATGAAGAGACAGAAATGCGGTGAAATTACTTTACAAAAGCTGGAGTCCAGCTTATTGGATGTCTTTATAGATAGTTCTGTAGAAAAGCCATACTTTCTGCATAAAGAATTTTTCCCAGGTCTACAGGCTCTCATTGAAGTAATGAAAAAAAAACATTTTATTTTGCTACTGTGCTGAGAGAATGATTCACTATGAATCATTTATTAAATGAGTTCAGCCTCTTTTTCTGTTTGCAGGTTGTCTACAAATGTATCACAACTTTCTTGCATATATTTGTTATTCTAAATCACTTGACAGGTCTTTTTTGCATGTGAATTTGTTTGCTCTGTAGGTTGCAATACAGACTCTGAAATTATAACTTACGTATCAATTTGTGACTGGTTATCTAAATCAGGCAGCTTTGTTTTGGTTCCCTGGCTGTCAAAGTGCTCAGCTTATGTAGAAGAAGTCTCTTGGCATGGACATTGCTCCATCTGAAGCTGAAGATGCAACTCTGTTCATACGTGATCAGTCCTCCAGGACAGAAGCAGAAATCTGCTGTGAAAGCTTATGGTCATAAGTTGAATGTTTTCTTTAATGAAATTTTTCTAAAAGACAATTATATCTTAATTTACTACAGGTAAGAGGATCAGAAACTCTCTACATAAAAATCTGGACACTACTATTCTTTCATTATAAACTTAGGGTCTTTGTTGTTGCAAAACTCTGTGAAATTACCCAGGCAAATAATGTGGTAGAGAGTGAATTCCGAGTGTCAGATGTCAACACTTGGGAAAAAAATAAAGGTAAGGGATTTCCACCTAGTTGTGAAGCTTCTTTAAGTGTAGTTAAGCAAATGCTAGGATAAGTTAATTCATGTCTCTTAGCTCAATGAAACCAGATGGAATTTCCAATGCCTGCTTGACCTCTTTTTTCCAGCATTGTTATTTAGTTATCGGTTATAGAAATAATACATTTTTCATTGCTCTGAGGCAAATAACAGTATCCCTTGTAAACTAGAGTTCTGGATTCCTCATTTAAAACATGGCTTTAAAAGAATATTTTGCATATCATAATCTTGCATCATGTTGCTGGATGGGTTTGGAGCACTTGATGTAAATGGATACCAAATTCCCCCTTGCAATCTCTGTGGAACTATTCATGGAGGCTGCTAAGAGACTTGCTCAAAAGCCAGTGAAACTAAAAGTTTAAGAATTGAGTCCTATCCTGTTCTTACTATTTTTTGTACTGATACACCTTTACTGATTTTAGAGGAAGAACATCAAATGGGAATTTTGCTTATTCTTTCAGTGCAAATTTAATCTGACACACACGTGCAAAAAAGGTGTTCTCATTTATACCAGAGGAGTAAAAGACCTTGTAGAAAAAGGAAGGGAGAAAAAAAAAGTCCTTTGTCACTGTGAGGTATGTACCCATTTTCCTCAGAGAGACTGAGCTAAAACAGCCATCACAAGTGAGAATTCACATATTGAAACTAATACAATGGTCATTTTGAAAGCCAACTTGAAACTAAGCAGAAATGCTTCTGTCGAAATACTGAGTGGATAAGCTGTAGCTATGACAGAAATGGGAGCAAAGTATTGTTCTCCAAACAGAGATTTCAAATTCAAGTGCACAATTAGGCTGTGGTGTTTTCCAGATCTCCTTTACAGCTTCACTTCAGCAGAAGGAGGAAAACAGGCTTAGGAGTACTATCCACAATGATAATAATCATAATTTGCCCCAAGGAGAAAGAAAGGAAAATTAGAAATATAGCATACGTTAGAGCTGGTATATACTGCTGACTGAGAATTAAGCTCTGACAGAAAGCAACTCCAAGGGAGCTGTCAGTGGCTCTACTAAGCTTTCCTAGCAGGTGTCATTGTTAGATAGTGATAGGTTGGAGGAAAAGGTACAAAAGCTGCATAATGGAAGAGATGTACTCCTGTGTGCACGTGTCCATGTGTGTGCAATATCTTTGTTATCTATGCTATCTGATTTAATATCTAACTTTTCATTCTATGTAACAATTTTTTCCAATCAGGGAATAACTTGAGGCATATTTCCAAGATCTGTGGGGTTTTTAATCCATGCTAGAGGGTGCAAAATCAGACCAAAAGCATCGCCTTTCCACTGACGCCTTCTGTGATAGGTACAAATGTTTTAATGACACAGAGTGGACTAGGGGGACACACGGAGTGTTTGGGTGTGAATGTGTAATCGTGCACATGCCCCAGCATCTTCTTTCATCCCAGCCTTGATATATCAGTGCTTCTGAGTCTAAACTAAAGGCAAATCGGCATAGTACCATTTCAGTAGCAAACGTGCTTACTGTATATGTGGCTTCAGGGGACAGGTTTGGTCTATTTTTAGGCTCTACTCCTCATTTTCTAATTTTCTTTCATTGCAATATAATTTTATTGTGTAGGTTTTATACTTCTCATTCCTCCATTACCTTGCCCTTTAGACACTATTTCAATTTGTGTTCTGCCTGACTGGATCCGCAGTATCAGACGTCTCCTTGTCAGACAGTCAGTAGAGACTCTAGTTTTATTGCCCATAACAAATAAAAGTTATCTTCCCTCTTTAAATCCTATCTGTGACTTGAAGTGTCTACAAGTTCAACAGCACACTGTTGATGGAAAGCTATAATACCAATGAGCAGATGAGACAATTAGACTGCAACCATTTGTTTAAAGGATTTGGGGTCTCTTTACAGCCTCTGTGAGCCATTAATAGTATTTTATTGCTTTGCTTCTTGATGGAAGGACACATAAAACAAAAGACAGTTTTTCAGGGTTTTCTGGGTGAAAGATCTGATAAGAAAAGCCACACAAACTTATGAACTACCTGTGCTATACCTGTAAAGCAGCCTCTTGCTTGGAAAATATTCTCTAGGGAAATCTGTCCTTTCTTCTCTCGTTTGTTTTCTCAGGACTAAATAATTTTATAAACCAGAATCTGTGTTGCAATAATTTCCTTTGAAATTGAATTTGTAGGCCTCCTTTTAGTTTTGCTAAGTAGTTACATGTATATGTGATTAATTAGAAGTCATTTTATTACTTTCATTTTGTGTCAATTAGAGGAAAAAAAAAGATGTTCTCAATCCTGGGAAAGAGGTTGAAATTCAAGAGAGAAGAAAGGATGGGTCAGACAGCTGAATATCAAGACTGGAAAGAAGCAGAATTTTCCAAGGGCAGAAAATCAAGCACACAGTTTTTTATTACAAGCAGCTAAATCTTGACAAACTTCCAACATCACAAAGACCTGAAGGGTCCAAGTCAAATGTGGCAAATACGCAGGTCAGGGACAAGGGTGTTTTGAGTTACCATTGCACTCGCTTTCCACTGGCATGTCTCAGTATCTTAGGACAGCAAATTGTTCAGATGGCCACCCTTTATTGACACATTACAAAAAACTCACTTTCATTTTATGACTCCTATAAGGATACTTCCAAATAAGGCAACAACATTCAATAGAATACATGGAGTTATTTGGCTCACAGGTTGTTCCTAGAAAATTGTATATTTGAGGACTTTGAGATGCTCAGAGACTTAAAGAAGGCAGCTTCACAAGCCACAGTACCATTTAATGTTATTTTTCTCTTTAATTTATAGGCATCACAAACTCCAGAGTTCAAAGCTTGTTCAAGCCTTTCAGCTTGAAATGTTAAGAGCTTTACAAAGCAAACATGTTTTCATCCTCAAAGAATGACATTTGAAAAAAGTATCTTACAGGCTAATAGTACATTTAGATTTTTACTTATATTTCTAGGCCAAATAGCATAGCATTTTTCATTGTAGCACAGTGACAGAATGACAGTGCTTTTATTTGTTTATTTTTGGCTAAGAAGAAATGAAGATAAGAATTTTAGAGTAACTTATGCAATCATAGAATGACTGAAAATGTGACATTGAAAAAAGAAAGAAATCTGTAATTGCTTATTATCTTACAATAACAATTATTTGCTGCTACTTCTAATTACTACAAGAAAACCTATTCAGCTATTTCAAATAATTGTGTAAGAGCATTGTAGTGTAATATCTCAGTAATTAACACAATGTAAATTAGGCGACTGACTGCAAATGGTATGATGGGCCCAAAAATACCTATTTTAGGATATGACAGAAAAAATTGCCTGGTTTGCGTTAGTCCCTTGTTTGTCCAGAGGTGAATGGCACCATAAAAAGGAAAAGAATGGATACAAAGTCATCTTACACTAAATGTTACTGAGCTAAAAGTCACTAAGAAAGTAAAGCAAAAATATGTCAAAATGAAAGGAGAAAATAGTCTATTATCATCATTACTAGGTTCAAAATATCCTTGAAGTTTAGAATGTTTCGATCAAAATCCTGTTTCCAATACAAAAAGGAAGCATCATCTTGTGGGAATAGTGATCCATCTGAAAGATCTATTCTTGTCTGCTAAAAGGAGAAACTGACTGGAAAAAAAAGGAGTCGGTTCTCTAAATGATTAAATATCTGAGCTAGAAGGAATAGGTGATCTTAAGGGCCTCTCTGCTCATTCTGTATCAGGTAAATGAGAACTGAGACAAACTCGAATGCATTTTCAACATCCACTTAAGCAGACATCCCTGCATACACCTTCAGCCCTTTCAGAAAGCACCCTGTTTAGTAAACCACATAACCAATATTTGTCCTCTATTGATATTCAGGGTGAGCTCAGGGAGATATTATTTTGCATATCCACTCAAAATACATATATTTGACCATAAAGTAAGTCTCTATAAAGATTATTATAATTTCGCATCAGCTTATGACCTGTTTCTGATGCTTTCAGCTTTTGGGCCAAAATTAAAGATGGAAAATCCAACGGGAACCTTGTGGTTGGTGTATACTATAGGCCACCCAATCAAGGAGAGACAACTGATGAAGTCTTCTTCCTCCAGCTACAGGAGGCTTCATGCTCACAAGCTCTCATTGTGCATGGGGACTTCAGCCACTCCAACATATGTTCGAAAAGTAGCACAGCAAGATGCAGGCAATACAGGAAACTCCTGGAGTGTATTGAGGATAATTTCTTAGTCCAGCTGATAGACACCCCCACCAAGGAGATGCAGTACTGGACCTTATGATCACAATACAAGCAAACTCATCAGTGACGTCAGGATTGGTGGCAGCCTGGGCTGCAGTGATCATGCACTGGTGGAGTTCAAGGTCCAGAGGGATATGGGACAGGTGAGGAGTATAGTCAGGACACTAAATTTCAGGAAAGCAGACTTCCGTCTTTTCAAGAAATTACTTGGTAGGACTTGATAGTTACTGTTGGAACGGGCCCAGAGGAGGGCTACAAAGATGATCAGAGGGCTACAAAGATGATCGGAGGGCTACAAAGGTGATCAGAGGTCTGGAGCACCTTCCCTACAAGGACAGGCTGAGAGAGTTGGGCTTGTTTAGCCTGGAGAAGAGAAGTCTTCGAGAAGATCTTGTAACGACCTTCCAGTACCTGAAGGGGGCCTACAGGAAAGCCGGGGAGGGGCTATTCATAAAGGCTTGTGGTGATAGGATGAGGGGGAATGGGTGTAAACTGGAGAGCAGAAGATCTATTAGAGTAGACATTAGGAAGAATTTCTTCACCATGAGAGTAGTGAGACATGGAATAGCTTTCGAGGGGAATTTGTGGATGCCTCATCCCTGAAGGTGTTCAAGACCAGGTTGGATGGGGCCTTGGACAGCCTGATTTAGTGGGATGTCCCTGCCCATGGCAGGGGGGTTGAAACTGGGTGATCTTTAAGGCCCCTTCCAACCCTAAATATTCTATGATTCTATGATTATAAGAGTGAATTAGTGGAAACGCAAATTAGTGAGTATGGAATTAAAAGATGCTTTCCTAATAGGTATAATAACTTATGGGGTGCTTGGAAAAGATATAGGAAGTGCTTATTTGGAGTGTTTACATGAAAAAAAGTTAATAAAACCCCAACAAAATAATGTGGCTAGCAACAGTATCTTACAATGGTGAATAATTTAACCCATGTGTCAGGGATTGAAATGGCAAGGCAAACATGGGTTGTATTTTGCTATGGTATTTGTTTTCTAAAATAACAGAACCCTTGTTTGATGACAGGTAAACAGTATTTATGTGATTTACAGAAAGAAAGAGCTCAGAGAAAAAGAGTAGAGAAATCTGTCCCTGTGGAGATCAGAGATGTCTGATAAGAAAGACAGGAGGAGGAATCTTTTCTTTTAAACCATTCATACCCAGTGAGATTTACAAGATGCTGGGAAAGAGAGAAGTGATGCCACATAGGCTATTTCTCTGCCTCATGGCAGGGTCAGCTATACCTGTGTTATTCAAAGGAGGTGTTTGGCTAATCTATGCAATGGATATTTTGCATTACTCCTTGGCTTTCTATCTCAGTAACTGGTAATTTATGTCTTTTTTTTTTTTCCTAGTCTGCAACCGGAGCCCCTCTTGTTTTGCTGTAAAATTGTATCTTATTACGTTATACACAATAAACCTGGAGAATAATTCATACCCCTCATCTTTACATATCAGAATACCATTTTCGTATTACCTTCCCAAGAAAATAATCCCATTTCTTTCACTCCTTCACATGTAGTTTTCTGGACTTCTGATAATTATTTTCTTCCTGAAATCTAGTATGCTAAAAGGTTCAAACTGCTCTAGCACATACCACTAAAAGCAGAGACAAAAAATATTTCACAAATTATACAAATGCGTTTATGCACTCAAGACTAACACTTCTTATTCCACTACTGCATGCCACTGCTAATTCCCCTCCAGCCTATGGTCTGCTGTAATGTACAAATCCTCTTCTGGATACCTGCTGTACAGACCATCATTCACCACTCTGTACTCCCGCAGCTCATTATTTTTACTACTTTATACTTCCTGAATAACTATACGTTTATTCAAGTTTTTCAAGTTCATAGGGTTACGTATAAATCTATTCCTTTCTTCCAGATTGCTTGGTAGCCCATTAAACTGGGTATTAATAGCAAACCTTGCAAGTGCCTACTTGTCTACTACAAATTTTAATGAAGATAGTGACAATATTGATAATTAAATGACTTTGAGTTCTATGACTATTGACTACACAGAGCATACAGTGACAACTACATGTCCGTATTCTTTGAATGTAATTTTACTACTGCTTCTGTATTAACGCTACACAACTTCAGTATTAAGAATATTTCCTTGTTTATAATACCTTCAGAAAATGAGTGTGCAATGTCTGGAAAGTATTGTTTCTTCGCTACAAAATGTCTCTTAACCTGTGATAAAAAGAAATTAGGGTGATTTGAGGTGTTTTGTTCTTTACAAATGTATATTGTTATTTACTCCTCTCCTTGTTATTTTCTGTTTACAAATTTATCACCCAGTCAAGATTTTTGGGGGAATGGATTGTTTTATTTTGTTTTCTTTTTCATTGCTTTTTTCAGAGAAATTAAGGTCATGCTGACTGTTCTGAAAGTTCATGATTCGTTTGTTACCCTCCAATCCTTTTAGAGAAGATCAGCATGAGCCATATTCTGATAGTCTACATTGTACTCTAACTCATACTATTGGTGCTCCACAGTGACTGGGTGTATCTCAAGGCCCAGAGCCTTAAGGAGAAACATGACACACAAACACTTGTATTCATGCTTGTACATTGATATTTATGGTTATGATACTGTGTTTTCTTTTTTTCCTGCCATCTGGAATGTTTTGATATAAAAGGAATAAAGTCTGTTGGGTTTGAATTTTTATTCTTTAAGCATATGGTTTGGTGTTAAACATGTTTTAACATTTATTGTTCTTCCAAGGGAAGACCCACTATAACCAAATAGTTTTGCTATTGACTAAAAACAAAGATAGAAGGACAGATTTCACTTTAAAAACAGAAAGCTAAATTTTCAAGACTGGCTTTTACATCTGATGAATGTAATTTTGTATTCTCAGATATACAGACTTGGTACTTTTAAAATGTGACTTTGAGAGGCCTTTTGATATATAATCAAACTTCGTATTTGTTACTAAAATGACTGTAAGCAGACAGAGAGAAAAGGAGCTTCCATATTTTCTGAAGTTCACACAAGCATGCATTTAACATAAAAATATGGATTTGGTCTAAAACTTAATATATGAAAGTACATGTCTTCTTCTAGAAAGACATATGTGAAGTGTGGAAAATAATGGAAATCTCATACCATAGAGAATTTAGAGAGTCAACTGTTTCTAAAATTCTGATTTAGAATGGAAATTCAAATGTCTGAAAAAATACCTTCATTCCTTTCCTCCCCGTAGGTCCTTTTTTAATCAAATCAGTTTTAATTTACCTTTATATGTAGTATGAACATAAGCACATGAAAAGTTGTTCTAAAAAAAAAAGAAGTTTTATTTTTTAAATTCTGAACAGGGAAATTTTATGTTCTTGGAATATATTCCCTTTTTTTTCTTAGAAAACTATTTTCTTAAATTGGTGTTGTTCTTTGAATGACTTTGAGGCATTTAAACTATTTAAACCATTTAAACCATTTTCTATGGGGAAACAGTTTTTTCATAAAATTCCAATCATGTCTTCTGAATAACCAACTTAACACTCTTGCAGCACTGAAAGTACAAGAGGTTATTAGGAAAATAAAAATGGGCTGAAGAGCAAATCAAAGAACCTGCACTAGAATTTCAATTTACCATTTAAATTACCAGAACTAGGCATTATAATACTACTGACTACCGCATTTAGAGTAAATTTGAGAAATAAGTCATTTAAAAATAATCATGAAGATGACATAATCATTCTTCTGCATTCACAGAGCATGCTAGCTTTGAAAAGAAAATTAATTTATATGAAAATCAGGAAATCCTACCTAGTATAAGCAAGAAATTAAAATTAAAGATCAGCTAAATCAAGATATAATCTTATTGAGCATTTATTGTTTTGAGCTTTTAAGTAACAAGAGAACATAAGTGAAGAACTCATTTGAGGAAAACGCTAATATAACTTAAAGAAAAATGGATAGTGTCAGCTGCAGCCACCAAAGAGTCAGCAGATTCTCTGCTGAAAATCACAAGAAATGAAGGCAGGGGAACCCAACATTTCTAAGTTAATGTCTGTGGTAAACTGGACTTTCAGTGCACAAAGGGAAACAAAATTTATCTTAACTGACACTTTATTTATATGTTTGTCATTTGAAAAGCAAATAAGACTGTATTCATTAAGAGGGATTAACTACCTGTCAGAATTTTCAACAGTTTGATATTGTTCTGAGAGTCAGGGGGATTAGAAAAGCCTATGACATCAAACTCCAAAATGCATCCTCTTATGTTCCATTTCCATCTTGTCATCAGATTAGATCTTTGAGTAGGAACGGGTTTCAAATAAAAGACCTGCTGTTTCTGAACAGGAAAGGATTTTAAATAAAAGACTACTGTTTCTTTCTAACTTTAAAAAAGCTATTGCACAAAGGCCTTTTCATTTTGCTGTTAATAAAAGGCAATCACCTCACTGCACACCAGTGTACTGTAGTTACTCTATCTATGCTATTAAACTGGCAAGCTTTGACAATTGTCTAAGAAAAACTGTATATTAAAAGCCATTGTTTATTTCTCTCATGAGTTGTATGTTATCAGTATATTGGGATGTCAGAAAATAATATACTACAGCTACAGCTTGCTATAGATCTTTGTGATATATACCTAAATTAGATTCAAAATTCATGACTGGAACAGGTCAAGTGATCTCTCTGGAGGGTGCTGATGCCATTGAAGCTATTTCTTGTTATTTCCAATGAGGCTGTCTTCAGCTGAGTTCATATTCAGTCTTAACTTTAGTGTTCACATTTTTATCACTTCAAATAAAGCAGAAAAGAAAGAATCATTCTTATTTGGAGTTACTTTGCCTGATTTTTCTGTAAGATAAAGGTTTTTTTTTTTCTTATTTTGTTTCTGGTTTTGTTTGAAATACACCATTATGCTTGATAAAAAAATATCTCTTGACTATAAGAAAATATAATTTGTGTTGAAAGGTAAAAGATAAATTCCACTAGATATGACAGTCTGGAACTTGCCTAAACTTAGTCTGGAGAGGGAGTCCCGAGAAAGAAGTTCAGTGTAGTCATTTCATTCTGGAAATTAAAATGTATATACTGCATAAGAAATCATGTCTGTTATTTGAGAATTGCCTTGTTTTCAGTATTTTGTTCCATTTCATTGGTCTGAAAGCAAATGAACAAAAAGGGCACCATCATTCATTCTCAAAATATTTGATGCAGCAGATCAGGATAGTGATGGTGATCTGCCTTCGTAACACAACATTCAGCTGAAGCCATTCAGGTCTTTTTTAGCCAATAATGCTCTTGAGAATACATTTCATTAAGAGATTTTTGTTATGGCTTTTGGATAGACCAAAGTAATGAAACAAAAGACTTCTTCGTAGTATAGCCTTGAATTATCTTCCTATGCTGCAGGAAGTTGAAAGCCAAGTTATGCAGAACTTGGTGTATTGTGTCAGGACGGTTATGTAAATATTTGCTTAATAGTTATGTGCCTTGCAGATTCTGTAAATATTTCTTTGGATTTCAACATGACTTGGTGAGTACCCTCTCAGCTGTAACAACTTGTTTTCAGAAAACTCGTGTGTGAACTATGCAAACCAGAAGCTTGTTTTATAGCTCAGCTTCACACTTTTTTTTTTGCCAGCCCCATGAATAAGAAATATGGTGTTGGCTGCAACAAGGCTTGCCTTGCATTTCTTCAAGTATTTCGGGGGAAAAAAAAGGCTGTGCTGGAAATGTTAGTGCTGCAAAAGCAGGTAGACTTTTAAAAATAGACATGAGAAAAAAACCTGGAATCTCAGACAATTTGTTTTACATAACATGAACCATTACTCTGATTCTGTAAGGCAGAATTACAGATACTTTTACTTAAACTACTTAGATTATAATTTGTAATAGGTTGGAACTCTCTTTTTTCTGATGTTCATAAATCACCTAGCACAACACAGGCTCTACTTTGTCAGCCCCTAAGTACTCACAACTAAGTGTTATATGGCAGTGTAAACAGTAAAAACACTACTGATTCTTCTTGCTTTTACGCACTAAGTTCAAAACACTTGGAATCTAGCTTCTGTGGTAATTGAGCACAATCAGGGCACCAAGAAGACTGAAGGGATTTGAGGTAGCCAAGATGCATCGATTATCTGAGTCAGCTCAGAAAATTTTTACTATATCTTTCATGATTTGTAAGAAACTACTGAACAGAGGGAGGAAAGAATTCTGTTTTCCTCAGGTACAGTCAATCATCTGAATGGCCACGCATATAGGTTATTTATATGATCAGAATAATGTAATCTGTACAATTTAACTTATCTGGGTGCAAGTTATGAATTTTAGGAGTTTATTTTTCTATTTACAACACTTCAGTAAGTAGTTTGTGTCAATAACTTTTTACTCACAATCCTTTCATGAAAAAATATTTGAGAATATTCATTATTTATACTATATAATTTGTCCTCTAAATTACATGACATTATTGAGTTTCTATGAATACGTGGTTTATAAATATCTTTTAAAGTAAAATTAATTGCATTTTCCTTTATTAGATTAACTGTGAACTTTCCCATTTGTTCAAATCTATCATGCAAATAATAAGACAACCTGCAAATTGCATTGCTGATCCCCACAGCTCCAATAAAATTGTTGCTGATATTTTATTTAAAAACATTGAAAAATACCTTTGATGTGTTCGAATATAGATAAATTACTGAATGGTAGAAATTACAAACAAAACGATCTGAAATACTGCGAATTCTATTTTTGTAGAAGCAATAATGTCATTCTTATACTAAGGTATGTGAAAACATTATAGGGGAGAAATACAGGGTGATTTGAATCCAGCTTAATATTTTCAGAACCATCCTCTTGGTTTATTTTGAGAAAGAATACACTTCTTTTTTAAAGTGTGAAATATTTCACAAAGAGAAAAGAAAGTGGGCATAAATTTTGAGGGGAGGAGGGTGCAAAAATCACATAGCAACAAAACCTCCACATTACAGCTTTCTTTTCAGTGCTGCCTAATCTGTGAGCAGTAGCAAGCAACGCACAGAACAGCAGGGTACAATGCAAGAGCCACTGGTCCTGGGGATAGTAATGTCCCTGAAACAATGAGAGGAGGTGTCACAGCTGTAGCATTTCCCTCAGACTTGCATTTTACAGAGGTATTTAATGCATCAGTGGCATCTGGAGCCTTCAGCTCAACTGCACAACGCAGTAGGGGTTGGATAAAAAAAAGAAATTGGAAGTGATGTACTTGGTTGGAGTCCCACATCTTTCTGGCACTTAAACACCATTGAAAGTGCCAGGAACCCATGTTTTTGAGATTTCTTTAAATAATAAAATAAAACCCCCAAAAACCTCACCATGAATTAAAAAAAAAAATTGGAATTTTCGTTTAATTTTTTTTCCTAACAAAAAGAGATAATGAAACAACAGCAAAGGAAACACAATCAGTTTGCTGCAGGGATGTGAGTTATAGAAATCACTTGGGAAGGCACCGGTATGAGCAGGGTTCTCTACAACAGGAAGCAAGTCAGGAGGCAGCAGGGAAGTGCCCTCAATGACAAGGGATGCAACCCCACAGTGCCCAAACAAGAGGAATGGAATAGATCTGGCAATGGTAATCAGTAACCTACAACATATGACAGACTAAGTACCAAAGCTTAAATGTGGTATCCAAGCCAAAGAGCAGGGATGCACAGGCAGAGGTCCCAGATGAGCCCCTTACAACACCTTTTCCTGCACTTAGCTCTTTTCACAGAAGTCTGATCCAAGTTTAAACAAGTAGATACACCATAATCTGTCATTGATAGTGATGGTTACAGACAGGTCAGGGCATTTAAAGCCTATTGGTGACCTCAGGACTCCGACTTTTCCAGGCTTTTCCTTAGTTCTCATTGTGTATTTTATTCTTTATTTTTTAAATCAGGCTTTGAACTGAGTGTTAAAAGGACTGGGTAAAATGTTGCAATACTTGATTGCCTTGGCGGAATCCATGCAAGTTCTTTCAAAGGTGAATGTTTTATTGCAGTATCAGGGCTGCTGAGTAAACTCAGCTTTCTGCCCATGTGGCCCAGACCTCAGCAAAGTAAGTTAACTTTGTCAGATGTATGGAGAAAAGGAGAAGTTTCCTTGCTAAGAGGTGATAACCAAGTAGGAAGAAAGAATTAAGAGGCAAAGCTCTCCCATCAGTCACGTCCAAGAATACTCTTCATGAATATGGATAGACACTGGAACGAGAGACAGGGATAACATTGCCCTCCTCAGACTTTTTGGATTCCCCAAGTCACTGGAGTGAACAACTCCTTCCCAAACACAGGAATAAGCTCTGCCTTTCTTCACTCCCATCAGCACAGAGATTATTGAATGAGGAAGACAGGTTTTGAGAACATTAATCTTTTCCCTCACAAATTTAATGCTTGGTTTGGGGAAAACGCTAGTGTGTAATTATGTGGTCTCTTATGACAACCAAATACTTTGTCATGATTCTCTGTCTGTATTGAGTACCACACTTTAATTCCATTACAAAGAAGAACTACAAAGTACTTTTATTAAACCAAGACACCTAGTTGGGGGAGTGGGGAATAAAAAAAGCATGGATGAAACAGTAAAATGTGCTTTCTGCACCTCAGAATGTGTTATTGCTTTTGTGACAGGAGCTATGAAGATAAAACACCTCTGTTAACCACTAAATATTCTGAATTAGTAAGGAAAACTGTAAGGAATATTAAATGCCCTCTAGAAATGTTTATTAAAATCATGTTTAGCGATTAGGAAGCTGATCATAAGATCCAACCAAAACAATTAAAAAAAATAGAGCAAAACAAACACCAGTGATGACTAAGAGGTTACGGGATATTTGCATATTTTTCTAGTTACTATCAATCCTAAATGAAGGAAATTGTATTAGAGGTCAATGTGGTAGAATAACAATGTAAAGGTTATTGTTTAAGTAATACATGGAACACTTTAAAAATGATCCAAAGCAACAAAACAAAGGCAAATTAAAATAATGATTATAGGAGAAAGTAAGCACTAAAAGTCAAACTGAAGCAAATATTTCAGCCTAATGTGTCTAGTACAAGGTCACTGTAATTGGTTTCAAAAGGTTCTATCAATTTTGCTTTCAGGGTATAATTTTTCGTTTGATACTATAAACCAATAACATACCACAGCCCACTACTATCAAACTTCTGAGGGGCAAACCTAACTTAAGTCTTGGGTTGCAAGAATTAAGTGCTGCTACACTGATTCATTCCCAAGCACAGTACCTATAAAGCTGGTGATCTAGGCAGTGGTTCCTATGGATAAGACAAATTTTATTGCTTTGAGTTTGGGAAAGGAGGAGCAAAGATGTTTATCCTAAGTATTTAAATGTTTTTCTTCTTTTTTTCCTGATACTGAAGTAATTAAATGTATTCAATTAAGTTAAATTCCTCAAGTCAAACCTTTTTGGTTACAGAGGCAAATGTCAGCAATGATATATCTAGATGCAGGAATTCATGGGTTCTGAAGCTGAATGGTAGTTATAGGTACCTGCAGCATCATTGGTATTAAATCTTGTGTTTGAAGATCACATATTTCTCTCCACTGAATAGGTAGGATACTTAAGATGACTATTCTGGTAGCTTGCATACCTCAGGTACTTAAGCTTAGGTGCAAGCATGTAGTTAAGAAGAGCTGAAATACAGGTTAAAAACCGGGATGTGATCAGTCTAATAATCCAACTCCCTGAGCATTCCCTGGAGTTGTTAGGAAATCTGCTTGGGATCCTTAGCCCAGAAATCCTGAACTGAAATAAAGGTACTAGTCTGAGTTTTCCTCAGGTAAGCAGAATGGGAAAAATTTCTGCCTCTGAAAATATGACTGGTTCTTTTCTCCTTAACAGCCTAGTTGCTGCAGTACTCAGTTGGAGCATGAGAAAAGCCAGTTCAGTGCCTTCTCTTGCTGCATTGCAGCACGTCCATTTTACTTGGAGAATACACTGGATAAAAAAGTTGGTATTGTCCTGGAAACAAGGATTACAGCAAATACCTGCCACACAGGTTGATCAATATCCTGAAGATTAGACCACTGTTTGCTCTCTTTGGTTCCTTTGCAGACACCAGCCTTTTTAGTAAGATGAGCAGAATTTTTTTCTAACAGGGTCTTTCCTGCATGACTGACCCCTCTCGAGGAGCACTGAGCTGCGTCCTTATAACTTTCTGGATAAGAAAGAGATGCTCTTTGGATGTCTGTGCACACTCATAGTAATGAAGCCCATGCAGTGCTCCATGCAGCTGCAACATAGCGCTGCACCAGGATGATGAGACTTTGCTTTGCTTTCCTCTAAAAGCAAGCCTGGGCAAGCAGGCAGCGGATGTACTTGGAAAGCATCCCTGGTAGAAGCAACTCATCTTGGAGACTGTGGGCCATGATGCATAATACACTGTAATACACCCTTTTAGGCTTAAGGACCAGCCACACCTGCATTACGTAACCGAGGAAAAACTGCCAGGTGCTAAAACAGTCCGAAGACTATAGAATCTGAGAGCTTAGACCTTGAATTTGACTCAAACTCCACTATTTAACCTGTAAAACTTCTTTGAAGTGCCCTTGTTCTGTGTTGGGGTTTGGTGTTGGGATTTTTTTTCAATCCAGCCTTCTCTTTCACCCTAACACAGATGATTTATCTCAACACTAAGATTCAGTTTAATAATTGCTTAACTCTTTAGACAGATGGGGCTAAAAACACCAGAGAGACTGAAAACAATGAGCTGCTAAGTATTTCAAGCTAAACAGCTATAGAATATCTGTGTAGATACACAATGCTATGAGCTCAGAAATCAAAATAAAGAATTTGATTAAAAAAACAAGCGGAAAGCTAATAATGATGTTCAGTAAACAGTATTGGTTAAGGATTTTACCATGTTGTTCCAAGATTTAGGCTAAGAAATTTTCCTCAGCTTAGAGCTTCTGTTATAAGCAATCGGAATGAAATGAGATTTTCAGACTATTTTAAAAAATATAGTTTTTTTATAAGTGAAGACAAATGGGAAACTCTTGAGATGACCTAAATGATGTCAACGATTATGAGAGGGGAATGATAGCAAAGGTAGGACAAAATATTCACAGTATGAATGATTCAGACACTAAAGACCACATTTTAAATGCGGAAAGATATAGCACACAAAGAATTCAAGCAGAGAAATTCACTTAGTTCAGTTGCCAAGTAAAGCCATCAAAGCAAATAGCTCAAATGAGTTTAAGAGAGAACTCTGCATGTCTGAGCAGGGAGGGAATCAAAGGATATAGTTACTAAGCAAGAAAATGGGTGCGAGATAAACTTAAAGGGAATAGCTTATTGGGTCAGGTGTCCTTCTTCTTTCTCAGGCAGTGCCTTGTGTCCTTGTTTCCTAATGTTCCATAAAAGGAGGATTGAAAATAGTCATAAGGAAAAGCTTCACAAAGGCTGTAATTAAAATGTACTGCAAATGTTCTAATCTGACTGACTTGTGTTTTGATTTGAGGTTTTCGCATTAATTAGAAACACTATAAGGGCTACAACAGCCATTTCATCAAAGACAAAGTCTTAAAGAACAGCCCAAGACTGAGAGATTTCTTCCTAAGAAAACCATCTTCAATATGTGAACCAAGAAATTTTTAAAACTGTGGGTCTGAAGAAAGAAAACTACATGGAAGTAAAAGGTGAAACCAAAAAAAACCCTATATTTTGGAGAAGTCAGCCTAACCTTATAAATCAGAGAACAAAATCTCTGTTAGAATTGAGTCTACCTGAAGATATACTAAGCATAGGTAGCAATACTAGATATTGTACATCAGTATATAATTTTTAATTTACTTGCCAACTGAAACTAATTTGCATGTTATAATTACCTTTCCAACTGTCTTTTGGGAGATAAAAACAGAGCTATTAACAAAACTTCAATGTATTAGAGTTTCTAGACTGAATAAATTTGCTCTATGATATTGCCTAGCAATCTTTCGTGAAAATAGCAAAAAAGCATAAATATGCATCATTAAACAAAAAGAACTGGAAACATTTGAGGTTTAAAATAGTAGTGCTTAAAGAGTATTTTCTACCAACAATCATTTTAATGATTTGCTTTCAAAAATAAAACTGCAGTTTTATTTAACAGCTTGATTACATACTTCCTCACAATATTTGGGCTGCTATAAGCTACACTGTTTAGCGCTTACCCACTAAGCACATTGAAAACTTATTAAACCTTTGAATGTCTTCACAAAGGATAAGCTGTGGCCATCAGCACTAAAATCAACATTTCTCATGTAACCGGGTGGAACTGGGATATTCTGAAGGGTTCAGGGTTATAAGGCAGATCTGTCTTTTAGATCACCAGATCATTTCTAGTCTTCCCCATACCTACTTTAGCCATACAGACCAGAGGTACAAGATCAGACATAACTGGGTAGCAAGGGCCTACGTAACTTGAAGGTGAATTTCTGAATTGTAAACAATTTTTGTGTCTCTCATGTTGAGTTTTAAGAGTTGCAGGGATTAGATCACTGGATCACGTACTTCCTTCATACTTAATAAAGTCTGTGTATGAGTGTGTGAGTGTGTAGAACAAAGACCTTTCCTGCTTTCAAAGTACTGAATTTTAGAATATAGTCCTTTAGTACTTTTAACGTAGAAGAGAGGGATAAACAGAACCCCACATTAATTTTACAGCCATTCATTTGTGATCAGATGGCACTGACAGACACAAGATTTCCTTTTCCTTTTCCTTTTCCTTTTCCTTTTCCTTTTCCTTTTCCTTTTCCTTTTCCTTTTCCTTTTCCTTTTCCTTTCCTTTTCGTTTTTCCTTTTCTTTTCCTTTTCCTTTTCCTTTTTCCTTTTCCTTTTCCTTTTCCTCCTTTTCCTTTTCCTCTTTTTCCTCTTCCTCTTTCTTTTCCTTTTCCTTTTCCTCTTCCTCTTTCTTTTCCTTTTCCTCTTCCTTTCCCTTTCCCCTTTCCTTTTCCCCTTTTCCTTTCCCCCTTTCCTTTTCCTTTCCCCCTTTCCTTTTCCTTTTCCCCTTCCTTTTCCTTTTCCCCCTCTCCTTTTCCTTTTCTACTTTCCTTGCATTGCCTTGCCTTTGTAATATCAGTTGACAATATTTTATATCTTAACACAGCAAAACTCAAGTTGGTTAATAACCAGAATATTTGTGGGGATTTTTTCCCTGGAAAAGATAAAGTTTTGTTCATGGGATCTGCATACAGAAGTTTAAAAAGAAGCCATGCAGCAGACTCAGATGATGATGTTAACTGTTCTACAGTGACATAACTTTTAAAATACAGTGCTCTTCATTGAATGTAGTTAATTTTAATGTTTAGACATACTGGAGGTGTAGAAGAAAGCTAGTTTTCATTTATGAGGACTTTTTCCAGTTTGCTTTTTTGTCAGAACTGTAAAATTCTTCAAAGAAATCAGAGAATCAGGTTTTTGCAACTGAAGCCCCGGTCCACTTGACTAAAAGCCCTCAATGTTCACACCAGGAGACTGGTCTGTTAGAAAGAAATTCATTTGAACTGGAAGAAAATAAATTAGGTCTACTGATAAGTTACTATTTTCCACAGTATCTTTGTCAAAATTAATGTCTGCCAGCTGGTTTTATTTTTATGGCATGGGATTCTCTAACAGAAAAATACTCTAAGAAAAGGCAACCAGCTCTAGCAGTCAAACACACTGAGATGAATCTTGCTATGTTGATTTAAGATAGTAACTTATGACCAGTGCAGGAGAGGAGAAGAAAAGCATACTTGAAGCACTGCAGTCACATTCTAGTGTAATCACTTAAGCTGCCAGCAATCATGGTTTGTGCTGGTATGCCCGATGAAACATGCTCACAGACTCCCTTTTGCCAGCTCTGCTATGAGGGTTTAACCTCCAGCAAATGCACGAGGCAGGCAGCAGAGCAGTGGTTGTATCTTAAGTAGCTGCAGGAATCTGCTTTGCTGAGGATGAGTGAATGTTCATAGCCAGGATGAGTATTTTCGCTATGGGAAGTATGCAATTCTGCGTGATGAGTAGAGAACAGCAATATATATTTTTTAACTAACCCTTTGATGGATAGTAGAATGAGACCACATTATTTTGCTTATTTTCATTTTGGATTTGATACATGTTTGAGGCTGTGCCCTTACACGTACTCTGAAAGTGTTATGTACTAATCTGCTGTGCTGGCTAAGTCCTCCAATCCACATGATCTGATCTTTTGTAAATATAATTTGTATCAAGAGAACTCTTGAATTTCATGTGCATGCATTAAGAAGTTTAGTGTGTTCCTTGTTCTTATATCTCAACTAGAAAGAAATACTGGGTAAAATCTAAGAGAACACTTCAATACAAAGTAAAAGTAAATATATATTTTTGTCAGAGAATACATTCATCTTCAGAAATCCTTTTTTTTTCAAAATAAGCTCTTTATTTTAAATCCAAAATGCAATATACATGAATATATTAAAGCCTACTTTGCATCCTATTGGAAGACTCAAACTGGTATCATATTTTTGTGGGTTTATGTTTAAGTTTAAAATATAGGTCTTTCTCTTTTCATCTATGTTGTCTCATAACTCCCTTCTCCATTGTCTGGCTCAAAGACATAATGTAAATAAACATTTTCACTCAGGTTGCTAAGGGCAATGCTTAGATATAGGCAAGTAGATCTGGGCTGCTAACTGCCATTAGGAAGCTCTATGATGTTACACCTTCAGTCTGAAAAGGCTGGTTGAAGTCATATTGAGTTTCTAATACTGACACCAGAAAATGACAATAACATTAAGGAAAAATACTTTGTCAGTTTACGCTGTAAATGTATAAGACATCTCTAGAGAAAAGGTCAGTTTTCATTTCATTGTTCTTCCAAGCTCATATTATTTGCTATTGTCGATAGCACTCTAAAGGTATTTTGAATCCCTGTGGCTGTGATTTGACAATACATTCAAAGCTCAGACAAGATGATTCAATTAAAGATCTGAAACTGTCGGTATAGGAAGAAACTGAATAGCCTTTTTATATAATTAATTTTACATCTGAAGCACAATGAAGCAGCTTGCATTGTAAGAATATTCTTTTTTCTTTAATGTGACTCTTTTGCTGAGAAGAAAGTTCTGTATACCTCTGTGAGATTCGATACATCCAAGGAAATGTAGCAACAAGACAGATCACCTATTTAGGTTTGGTATTTTCATGGTGCTGTTTTACACGTAATAGTAAACAACATTTTACGTGGACTATAAAGATTAGTAGCAGAAATTTGAAATCATCCATAACCATAGGGTCTATAAGTTACACCACAAACTGCCTCTTCTGTGTTTATACTGCTACTACAGAGCAAATGGAAGAACAAAGACACTAGAAAGAAGCCAAAGAAAGGAGATCAAAGAACAAAGTAAAAGATACCCTTCCAAACATATAGAAAACATTTCATCTTTCTTGTCTTCACTCTTATTCAAGATTTGGGGTACTACACATTCCACTTAAGGATCTATGGGAGAAATATCATCATAGTCAATATGACGAGAAATAATGCTGAAAAACATTGAAACGTGATAGAGCATCTGCAGACGCCAGGCTGTCCAATATCTATCAGTGCTGTCTTCATTAGCAAGCAGAGTGGTATATATGTAGATTGAAACAATGGAACTAAGGGCTCAAGACCTTCACAGCTGAGAGGGTTACTTGAGATGTGCTAGCCCAGTCTCATGCATCGGACAACTGTCAGCAGCTGCAGCATGTTACATGAGCCACATTATCATGCTTCATTGATACACTCTTCCATAGGTGACAAGTAAACTTGCATTTCACCATCTGCAATGGACGTTTGTACCATAACTGCTTTCTAGCCTACTGTAAACTCTTAGTATTCACAGTAGTCTTTGACACTGAATTTCAGAGTTGGAGTGTGGTTGAAAACATGATACCTTTTTTGTTTTAAACTAGTAATGCAGTGATGATTTAATCTGCAGCTTTCTGGATAAGAAAGAGTCAGCAATCATTTTGTTGTATAGATCCCTATTATGCTCCTCTTAGCTGTTTATCTTTCAAATTAAAAGATCCTGGTCTGTTTAGCAGTCTCTTCTTGTACAGATGCCAAATCATAATGCTGATTTACCTTTGACATCCCTCTCTAAAACCCTTTTTTGCTTTATATCCTTCTTGAATTAAGGAGATTAGACACACTCTAAACACTGAAGATGTGTCAAGATTTATGTTTTCTAGTTTGTATTTTACTAGTTCTTTAGGAATTTCTAACATTTGACATGTTTCTTTAACTACAAGCAGTTGTTCAGCTAATACTTTTGGCTTATAAATCCTGAAAGCTCTTACTGAATATTAGCAACTCTTTCAGATCCTCTCACTGTATATGTAAGGTTAGAACTGTTTTTCCCCACAGTCAGATTTTTGTATTTACTAAAATTTTACTTCATCAGCCATTTTATCACCCAGGTATAACAAAATACTTGAAAATAATTTCCAGTTTTCAGTGCCCTGAAAGTTTTGTAGCAATGACCTCAACCCTTTCCTTTGCCACCTTGATCTCAAAAGCCAGAATCTGACTTAAGACTTGGTCAAAGAAGATCTTGCAGAAACATGTGCTTCTAATAATATTTCAGTGAACTCTGTGTTAATTATTTCCACTGCTATTTTATGTTTTTTTCTAAGAAAACCATTTGTTAATGTTAAATGTACTATCTTTCTAGATATCCACTAGTTAGGATGCAATGAGACACTGAGAACACCATCTTAATATTCTTTCTCTAGAACAGTTTTTTTTTATAACTTATAATCACATTATCTCCTTTCAAGAAAAACACTTCCAATACTCTTGACCTTTTGTTCAGAGATCTTTTTTTTTCACATACAATTTCTGGCACAGAAAGAAAATGACAAGCTCAGACATTTTTACTGCATTTTGTCATAGTTATTGCTTCCAGACCAGCTTCTTCTGAGTAAGAAATTAGAAGGGTAGATTCACATCAATAGCTGCACAAATCAGAGACCTTCAGTTCTGACAGTTCTAGAGGCTGAACTTAATGCACATTGAACTACATCATTAATGCTGTAAATGGGCATGTCTCCTTCGAAAGCAAAGGAGAGATGAATCCGACACTGTAAGTCTGTCTGACTTATATTGATGACATGTCAGATGTCACAGGACTCAGATAGAAAATGTCTTGAAAATACTTGAGAGAATATGGTAATTTTAACTAAAAATGTAAATTCATTTTAAAATAGATTTGAGAAATGTCATTTTCCAGTTGGTTGAGAGGTAGTTGTCAACTCTGAATCATAAATTAGTTTGAAATGCCGACAAACTATCATAAATACATTTTTCCTTTATATGGACACTAGCTGTATGAAATGTCAAAGTGTGTGGATTGTGGTTTGCTCCTGAGAAAGGATGTAGCGCTAATAAGTCCAGAGCATCGTGACAGCTTGGTTCTCGGGGCTTTCAGAACACTCTTGATGAATCCCTACGAGTATCAATCACTTTACACCACTGGAAGTTAAGAGTGCAGTAACAAAAGAGGTTGCTGTTCAGAATCCATGAAGTGATTAGGTATTCTTGTTTAAATCACTCTGACTATAAGCAACATGTAGAGTGGAAAAAGGTTGCATTAATTTATCAGCCAATTAATCTGCCAACAAAAATTAATTTGGGCAAATCTCATTCCTAATTTAGGGAGCTTTTTTATTTGTTTTTTTCTCATGTAATAAACATGGCCCTGCAACAATGCTCTTTGGTGCCATCGACCTAACACCTTGTAGAATCTGTTGGAGAGTAACATACAGAATAAACAGGTGCCATTGCCAATAATAAATTCTAGACATAGACATAGAAGAAAGCAGCTGTAGTCACATGTACTTATCCTGCTGTATGAGTAGGGATCTCTTCTGTTGGTAGGTAAGTAGGTATAAATTGCTAAAAGGATAAGTGCTGTGACTCTAGGGCTGATGACAACTAGGTACTATGAAAAGCTGTGGGGTTTTGTCTGTTTCCAGTGGACCAGCAATTTTCCAGCAATTGAATTTTATGCATTTGTTTGTTTCTGTTGTTTTTTACTGCTTGTCTGCATTACTCTGATGATGTACCTTTGTTTTCTTTATGCTCATGATGTACTAATTTACATTGTATCTGACATATTTTTATTTCCATTGGATGTCTGATACTCTCTCCTGTTTTGTTCTTAACCTGCATTATTATTTTCTGAGATTTCTTTCTACATATTCTGCATTGTGCTGGTAGGTTTCTCCTAGCAATACAATTTTCTTGGGCCTTTAAATAAATAAATTCTAATATTTCTTCTGACACTTCCGAGCTTTATTACTTGTCCCTGTTTCAGGTACTACCTATAGTATACACCTTTTAAATTCTTATAGAAGGTGACTGTGTTCCCCTTCTGATGTCATTTGGCTGAGTTATTTAGCTCTTTTAATATTTCCTCTTACAGTGGCCTTCCCATTACCTTAATTATTTTTAATTGCTCATATCTCAAATCCTTCCTAGAACTGGGTGTAGTTTTAGCTGCAGTGAAGAGAAATGTTTACCTTCCCACTTTTTATATCATGCAGTTTGATTGCTTCAGTTTTTTTCTTCCCCCCCCCCCCCCAATCCTTGTTACATTGCATCTTCATGCCTGGCATTCTGTAAATTTGTGGATAAAGTTTTTCAAATATGTAAAGATTATATTCCTTTTTTTTTTTTTCCAGGTAGTGCATGAAGTCACTTTTTTCAGATTGAACTTCCTGCCTCTGACCCTTTTTGATTTATCTTTGTCCTCCTCGTCATTTGTAACACCTCACATTAAATAGAGCCCGAATATTTTAATTAATGTGCTGTTTACTGCTTCATCCAATTCAGCAATGAAAATAATGTTTAAGATATTAGGACCATTCTTGGCAAAGGGCAAATGTATTTCCATACCAATATGAAACACTGAAGCTCAGAAAAATCACTAGACATCAATACACCATTTTAGCCTACAAAAGTAATGTAAGTGGCTTGGCAAGAGAGGCTACAAGCCTTTGTTTCTTTGTATATAGAGAGAAGAAAACAAACAATAAATATAAGACCTATTGGCAGTATAAATCAGAACTGGAGCAATGCCATATACTATCACCTCTTTTGTCTCACAGAAGTGTGAGCTGAGGTAAAGAAAGTAATGAACAGTGCAAATGTGAAATATTTATAGTAGTTTCTTGGAATCCTTGCAGTAGTGTCAGAATGATGGCGCAAACTACTAAGCAGCATTGCTTGGCAGCTTGCAGAAACCTGGATATCCATGCAGTGTTACTACTTCTAGGTTTCTCAGTAGCTACACCTCAGTACCCATTACAGTAATATTAGAAATTATTTCCCTTTTTTCGTTTATCATTGTTATGAGTGTTCCTTTCTCTGTCATCATCAACCTAAAATATCAATGTCACAATAAACCATTCTATTTCTCAGCCTCTATCACCTGGGTGTCAATGAAGTTATGTTCTGCTTTCCTCTCTGACTTTCTAAACTAACCTTTTTTTTCACATCCAGTAATATAAATCCATGATCTTCCCCCCCCTTTTTTTTTTCTGTTGAATTATTATTATTGAATTAAGAAAAATACAAGCATTTTTGTTTTGCTTGGTTTTTGTAACACTGATCTTCATAGTACTTGATAGGACTTAAAAGTGGGGAAGGGCAATGGAGAAAAATATGGTCTTGTCCAACATTCTTCTTGGGATTGGGACTCTTATTCAAAATTCAGTCACATTTTTGTCATGTTTGTTATACCTCTGCTGACAAATGAAATGTAAAGCGCCTTGATTTAACTTAGGTCAAGTCACATTCAGGAAAAATAGACAGTGATCCATCAGTCCTCAGGTATCACACTTTCACTGAGTACAAATATATGTATCATATTAATCCATACATATATATATATATATGAATTTATGTATACTAAAGGATATATAATATTACAGACATTTTCATATATAAATACAGGCACAGGCTTACATCATGTATGGTTTAAAATCTTCCCCATCTCAAGGCTAATCATTTGCATTATGGAATTTTGGGCAAGATGCTAAAATTGATGTAAATTGCTTTGTCTTCACTTCTGATTTAACGCCTCCAGAAAAGAGGCAGAAGAGCACTGACCAGAAGGTAATGCATGACACTGATATATTCACTGACTGTTCTACATGAAAAGGATTAACCTCCATGAACTACGTTAGTGCTACTGGCATCTGCTAGTTCAAAAACCAATTAGATAGGCAATATACCTTTAAACTGCATACAAATACCAATGGCTTCTGCATGATTTTCTATTTCTTTAAAGTTCAGAGTAGTCTTAAAGTTCATGAAACCACTCACACCAATTTTAAACGAGGGTTGTTTTTTTTTCTTGGGGCAGAAAAAAAGAAAGAAACAAACTAAAAAAAATCCTCACCAGAATGCCGTTCCCTACTCATATACTACAGCACTGAAACAAACACATTTTATAAAATGAAAGCCATTCTAAAGAATTCCCTCGAGGAGATAACAGCCACACAAGGCAGCTATTACTTGTACTCACAATTGCATCAATCTTTGATCTTTATTTTTACAGTGTTATTTCTATTCTGGTGCTATAAAAATATTCCTTGTGGATTTTCCTTAAATAATAAATGTGCCTACCCTAAAACTGCTTGAAAAAAGAGACAGTGCAGCAGATCAGTGCTGCAAGGAGAAGCTAAGGAGCCCCTTTATTTAATTTCATGCAAAAATGATTCTGAGATTGCTATCTTGAGAGAGGATCAAAAATTAAGTTTTCACAATTTTCTTTTTCCGTGACAATCTGCACCATGCAGAATAGATTTAATGCTATTTCCTGCTCTATCTACTTCCATCCTGAGAATTGGGACCACAACAGAATTTGAATTTCCAAATACATCACAGGAAATATCAGTAGCCTCTACTTTTTGACATTTCCATTAAGTTGTATTTTATACTTTGATACATTGATAATTATTTTACCTAAAGCTTATTGAGTGAGAGTAAAATTAGAATGTGGAAAGATCCATACGTTTTCCTATTTGTGTATATAAAAGCTAGGACAAAAAGCTTTGGAAAATTAACAAAAAATTTGTTCAACTATAATAAAGGAGAAGCGGGAATTCTTATTGTCCACACTGCTTACAGGCTACTGCCAAGGAGACACAAGAATGTTTGAAACAATCTTCTTTATCAAATATTACATCCAGCTGAAGATTTAATTTCATATTAATTTTAGGAAATAGAAAAACAAAGATCTTATGCATGTAAAAAACATTTTCAGAACTATCTCCTTTTACATACCTTTCTTATCGTTTCTGTAATTGCTTCGTGTTTACAAAGTTTTTCAAGTTACAAGTTATTTTGCATGTTTCTTAATCTAAATGAACTTAATGATATTGTGACAACTGTATAATAACATGACATGTACCTGTTCATGATTCTTTGGGTTATGCAATGCACCAAAAAAAAAAAAAAAAATAGTTTTGAAGAAGATAAAAAAAGTGCAAGACTTGTGAATTTGGCCTGGGAATTTTCCATACGAAAGGTAGCAGGAGAAAAAGTATTGAGATGCAAATATACGCTTACTATAATTCTCTTCCCCCCAAAAAAGAATTTTGGAATACAAATTAAATTATGACTTTAAATATTAACTCTGCTGCGGGATGCAGGGACAGCGTGGTATGCTGTTGGAACCCTAATGCAACCCCTGTTTGCAGTCACTTATGGAGCTGCTATTGCAAGGAAGTTTTTAGCAGCATGCAATGTCAAACATAAAATACTTCCATAAGGAGCACAGGTTTGGTGCGAACTGAAAGCAGTGTTTTGCATTCTTTTTCCTCTATTCCACTTTGACGGGAAATACCCAAAAAAAAAAATATGAGAATTAGGCAAATTTTATACTCTCATTACTTTTTCAGAGTCACCTGATTCAATGATATTATTTAACTTCATTGAGAGAAACATCAAATGGCTAAAAGTTGGCATGTGCTCTCATGCACCTATGGATGGCTCTAGGACAATATGGATAACAGTATAAAAATGAACATTGGGAAGAAAAACAACAAGTGTGTGAAATATTCTGTTCTCGGGCTTCTTTTTACACTGTCCAAAAGGATACTTTTACCTTGAAGGATCCCTGATATCTCATTTAATAACATACCAGTCTCTTTTCCATTAATAGAAGAGGATCAGTCTCTGAAGACTTCAGTATGTCTGTTTTTATTACTATGTAACCGTTCCAGTAGGAGGTTCTTCATTTACAAGTCAATATGCAGAGAGAAAGTTTAGACCTATCTAATTCTCCAAATGATGATCCAGCTGCATAAAGCCAGTGTGAACAATGTGAGACTCTAACTGCTTTAATAAAGAAGGGAAGTAATTTCTTGTAATGTTCAAAGGGCTGTGAAAAGGTGGACAGGCAAAACTGCAGTGTTTAGCCTACATTATTTTAAATATTGATGTAGCACAAACTTTTTTCTCTTCTCACTTCACTAAAGTGAATAGATCTCTTTTCTTGAACTAGAGCCCGTTACTAGTTTTGACTCATAACAGCCTCTCTATTAGCAGTTCACTTTGATCTGTGTAGCTTAGACATTTTATATAGCCATTAAAGTAAATAAACCTGAATTTCTCCCATATTCAGAGTGTGAAACTGCAGGATGTTGCTGTAACATTAGGCATAACAGTGCAGATTTATTGTTCTAATATTTCAGCAATGTATTACAGAGATCTCACAGTCAGGACAAACCACCTAACTGAGATTCAGAAAAAGAAATCCAGAGATCCAAAAACTTCAGCTGTAAATCCCTGAAAGATTTTTAAAAAAATAAATATATCAATAAAGGACTAAAACTGGGAAAAGATGAAGTGATAAACTGAAGGAAAATGTAAAACTATTTCTTTCACTTTTTGCATTAGGCATCTGAAAAGTTCACTGACTCAAAACATAGAGGAAAAATGTTTAAACTTAAATTAACATATTTTGTATTCACTAAGAAAGATAAAGCCTTGTATATGTTGGATAAAAATCACAACAATAAGTTTCAGTCACTGCATTTTGACGTTTAGAAGAGACAAGCAGAGTACTCAATTTTACACTTGCGCTTATTGACCCAATCCAAAAGTGAGCTTGAGAACCCATATGAGAATTTCAAGTAGTGTCTAAAATGAGTTACATTTGCAAAAATGTAAGTTTCATTAAAGCTAGGAGGAAAATCCATCCCCCTAAAAAAAAAGAAGTGTGTGCATATAGGTTACAAAACTGTCCCAATTTACCACGTTCTTTCATGAACCTCTACTAGTCAATATTTAAATGATCTAAAAAGGTGTTAAAATACTCGAGTAAAAAAGGAGTCTAAAAATAGATATCAGTTATATCTCATTTCGGAAGTTTCATCTACGGTTTTTAGAAGCTTCTTTTACTAATGCTTTTGCACGACACTGGTTCATCATCTATCTATATTGTGTTTTACCTCAGAAATTCTACACTGTTGATAGGTAACAGTTATGGTTCACTGTTTGATTTAGAACTGGATGCATTATCTTTCCAAGCAAGCCTCCTTATACATTGCACATCTAATATACTCTTAGGAGTTTGTTTTTCATTTTCAAAAACCTGCCACAGGAACAGCAATGGATTGTTGTGATAGACAGAAGTGGAAGATGAAGCCTCAGACACTATGTGAAACTCTATGTGGGGAAGATACCCGAGTAGTCCATTTATTTATACTTCAGCAACACTTCTTCATATCTTGTAATGCTAAGAATCACTGAATGCAATTGACATTACATGCAAAGCCACAAAAATATTGTGAGAATACAAACTTCACTGCTTGCTTAACTTCATGGCTAGCAGTTTGAAAACACAGTATTTTGAAGCAGCAGCAAACAGCACATTTTTTTCCAGAAAAAAGACAGGTGACATTCATATTCAGAGCAATTTATAGAAGGTAATTTTTCTTTGTATGAAGACAAGCTCATAGTCATCTGGCTCCTTGCAATATATCTCTGGTAAAATACTGCAAAGAAACTAGGAGAAATGAACATCCTGTCAACCCATACATTGTGTACTTGCCTGTATACATATACATATGTATATTGAGATGCAAGAACTAGAGTGATGTAAGAGAATGCACAAAGAGGAGAAACTGATTTTCAAAAAGGTTATGAAAGCGATATGTTTTAAGCTTATTACGTAGGAAATTCTTTCTGAGAAGACCAATTCCCAAGCAGACTGAAAAGCTCACCTGAAAGTGCAAAATTCAGTTGGTTCATAGGAAATAAATGTAACATACTAAATTTTTTCCATTCTAACTCATTCTATGATTAGAAACTAGTTTAGAAACTCTTCTCTTCATTCTCTCTTTAATTCCCAGTATGATTTTCTGAGTCTTAAGAGGCTTGAAAAAGTGTGATCTGCTTTGACAAAATAGCAAGCTACTTCTTCAGGGGCTTTCATTTTTTTACCTCCATTTTAATACTTTCATATTTTGAAAGATATGAATACAATAGCTTAATAAAAAATAATCTTTTTCTATTCAAGTAGTGTCACTCATACCTTTGAAAATGAGAAAAATCCTAATGATCAAGTTGGAATTCATAGATATATGTAACAAGAAAAACACAATAGTATTCACATTTCCTTGCAGATCATTATTAAAAATTAAAACAAAAGACATTTGTCAATTTATATCAAACAGCATGCTTTGAATATTTCCATTATATTAAAAATCATGCTTAGCTAAAACATTACAGCTTAATTATTTTGAACAACATTAATAACACAAATAAGATAATGACATTCCACAGGCAGGCCCTTTTGAGAAGTTGAGAAGTTTCTTTTAAAATGTCCTGAAAGGAGTAACTGTCCTTGGGTCTGCTACCTTGCCTCAGAGATCTTTTGCAAAGCAGGCTTTATTTTGGTATAGGTACGGAATGTGACCTTAAGATTAAGTATTCGTCCAGCCAAAAAGACACAGAAAAGAAAAAAGTATGTTAGAGTATATGCCTGTATTAACCCTCAAGCACTGCAGTGAATGCTGCACCTTCTCTCTTTCCTTCCTCTGAAAGAGAAAAGTGTTTAAGGTGTTTTTTGGTCCTACAGGAGCTGGAGTGGACTGAAAGATGCCTCTGCAGAAGGAAGTAGCTTCAACATACTAGTTTGAACACACTCACTGGCTGTCTGAACTTGATGGTCCACCTTGTCTTTGCTGTGCTTGTCAAAGAAGTAGAATTGGAGACAAGAGTTTAGACTTGTTTAAGTCTTCATTTACTCTGATCCAGGTTTCAGCCTCTGGCTTGCAATGATTTAATGTCTCTTATTTCATCCATGTGTTCACTGACAAACACATGACTCCTTACATCGTAGTCTAAAAGTTCCTATCCAGCTACTATGTTTCACAGTAGATTAAAGATGGGATCCTATAAAATTTACCTGTTCTTTTAGCATCTTCTGTACAGAATCTAGGGCACCACCAAACTGAACTGAGACTAGTGCCTTCAAGACCTTCATTATAAAATGTTTTAATTTGATAATAACCTAGGTATATCACCTTGAAATGTATCATCATTTTGCTTGATTTTTGAAATAACCGTCCAATAAGCAGCTGTTTACATGTGATAAATTTTGAGATTATAATTGGTACTTTATCAACACATTGTCTTACAAATTCAAACTGAATCTTCCATTAAGAAAAACAATAAAATATTTTGAGAAATTTAAGATTTTTAAGACAGTATAAAACACTCAAATATTCAGTGTAATAAAATAAGAAATGTTGCCATCTTATGACATCAATTTAAAACAAAAAAAGGAATTAAATAGCATGACATTATTTTTACTTTATTAAGTAATAGAATTATACTAATTTTCTAAATATGTAGTTTTATTTTTTTCTCGTATACTACTGTTTTTTAGGATGGCATTGTTCATGTTCCTATTAAATTACATAAAAATATGTTAAACAGAAGTGAATGTTTTACCTAATATTTAATAGGTATAAATATCCCAGTAGATTAATAATTTACACGTATTACTTATCATCATGACACAGAAGACTTTACAATAGTTTTCATGAATATGCTTATAACACAGACATGCACGTGTTTATAATACCTATGATGATGTATCAACGGAAATCTTTAGTGCTTACTCCTTGAAATTCATTACAAGCATGATATAAACAGTGAATTTCACAATGTGCAAGTACCTATGTGATATTATAAAGTAAATATACTATTTTTCTATTCATACATAAAAACACTCTGATGAGTGGAAATAATTTAATTCTTTTCCTGCCAGATTTCACACTATTGTTATGCAAAACTAGTCTTCTCAATCTATAGCCCTGATCTGTCCACATATTTTTACTGCATTACACAGGTATTAGATCTCAAATATTCAGAAAGAGTTATAATTTCTGTAAGAACTGAGAAACTACAGACCAAATTGTTAGCGAAATTACAAATTATACACATTCTGTATCATCTTTATGTCAAATACAAAATGTTCTTTTAGCCTATGTGAACAGCATGCTTATTAAAAAACCAAGCCAAACAAATGATAAAAATGGCTTCATTGAATAGTCAGAGCATCCTTAACTCTGAAGATTTCTTTTAGATGTAGTTTCATAACAGTTTAAATCCACATTAACTGGCATTGCTGCTGCCATCCTTGGACCCTCGTCTTGTACTCTTTTGTTTACCCACATTAGTCATCATCTGATGCTTCCATGATTCAATAAAGACAGTTAAACTAAGAGAACATTAATCACTGTTTATTCTTGTAAAGGTAAGAACGAATGCGTCTTCAGACCTGTAGTCATTTTTGCCTTTTTCTGTGAAACCTGAAACCCCAAAATATCTCAACATCAATAACTTCCTCTACCGCACACCCACCTTTATCACCTTCTGGCTTTTAGTCATTCATACATGTGATCTGATCTTCACAGCCACATATCATTGTGTCTGGGACTACATAAAACAGTCTAAAAACACTTCCTGGTGTAAAATGAAGGTGTATGATCAGCAATTGAGGTTACTATACAATTATAATCCCATAATTCTATATATTATATTTGCGAAAGGATTTATTCACTCAAGCGTAGGTAACTAGTGCCACCAAGGGACATCCTTGTCAGATATTCTTTAAGACACCCATGCAGGTTTGACAGTAAAGACACAGACCTATGAGAGCTGTTCCACCCCTCTGAAACACCATGTAGGATGCCATGTGAAATCTAAATTGGTTGTAGACACCAACGTTTAGTAACTAAATCCTTCCACAGGTGTCTTATTGAAAATGGAGTGTAATTGACAGTGTTGATGAGAATGATGTGACTATCTCTTCCTCTAAAATCATGACAACTGCAAAATGACGAAAATATCAGCCACTGAGGAAATAGTCTGAAACCAGGAAATTTGGTATTGACAAGTAAAAGAAGATGAAAATAATGGCCAGTGTAAAAATCTACATATAAAAGAGAAATTGTAACAATATCCTAACCCTGGAAGCCCCCATGGTCTCTTCCAGGGATTAGAGAGCATCCAGTACAGGGTTAGATATGATGGAAAACCCAGATTTAGCTGCACTCCAGAGGAAAGAAAGTGGAAAATATGACACTAAATTTGGCAAAAAAAAAAAGCTCACTAAACCAAAGGAAGCAAGTACCAATGACCAATGTGGGTAGGTGAGCATGTTTGGCTCTGAATATTTGTTCACATCATGCAGAGTCAAAATAAAAGCTACTGTGTGTGACAGAAATTATATGCCTGAAGGCAAGAAACTCAAGATAGCAAAGTAAAAGGAACCAGAAGTATTTTGAAAAAATCTGAACCGTTTCTTCCTTCTTTTTGCAATGAACAGTCAGAAGAAACAATAGCATAGAATAAAATTACCGTGAAAAGCAAGAGATAGAAATAAACCTCACAGTGAAGCAAAAGTGTCAGTAGAAGAAGGGAGATGAAGATCAATCTTTTGAAGGATTTTGAAGTTAAATAAGTCATACTGATTCCAGTAAAGGCCACATATTCATTGTGAACTGAATTCTAGAAAGTTCTGGACCTACAAAGCGATGTGTCATTTACTGTTCATACTCATCATTCCACAGCAGCAGACGTTGTTTAAAGCAATCTATTGACTTTGAATAGGATACCAGTGTTTGTTAAGGCAAGAGCCAAGAAAGCTAGTCTATGTGCACTTAGCTGGAATTCTAAAGACAGTTCTTATTTCTTGGAAAGTAATTCTCTTTAAAAAAGAACAGAGTTTTTAAAAATGTTCAGCAAAACTGAAGTGTTAAAATGGCTATCTAATGGTGTTTGGCTGCACCATTTTCCGCAAGTCTTATACACATAAGTACATTGCTATACATTACAGTTTCTGAAACTGGACTAGGTACTGGTGCTTAAACAAAATTAATACTGCCTGTAATATTCTTGTTATATTACACAATATCAGCAACGTGCGTCAATCATGAAATTCGTCATTGTCAGAAATAAACTCTTTTTTCTATCCCTCACTCCTCCCAAACTGAACAAAACATTACTCCATGATTCATTTGTCCTTTCTCTCCAAAAAAAAAGAAAAAACAAAAGCAGGCAAATGCTCATTTTCACATACTCAATTTCATAACATTTCTTGGAAGCTTTAGTAGATGTCTGATACTCGAGATATATGCCATTTGTTACCTCTTCACATCCAATCAGCTGCCCTAATTCCCTTCCTTCTTACTTAAACTAGCATCTCTAAATCCTTAGTATACCTCTTGAGCCAAGATGTGTTTGGAAAGAATAGTCTGATAGTCCAATATCCTAGTGACAGTAAAGCCTGTTTTATTTTCCACTTAAAAGCTCCCCTTTGTCTCCCAAGTATCTTGGGTGATCCATACAAAGTAGATTATCTCTTGTTAGTGTTTTATCTCCTAGTGTTTCCTTTAAAAAGGCTTTGCTTTTACTCTGTGCTTTCAAGCTTGATAAGATCATACAGAAAAGTGGAGATCCAAATGTTATTTATAAAAATTATAATAGTAATGAAGAGTTCAGGAGTTACTTAAATTTAGAGGAAAAGTTTTTCCTCAGAAGGAGGTTACAATGAAACAAAAAGAAAATACCAAAATCACATTAAACACAAGAAAATAGAGGGAATATGGGTAAGAAACAGGATGGCTGCCTGGTTTACGAGGGACTGTTGTAGCAGTGGGGAGGAGTAGCTGTGGGATCCGGAGCACGCAGAATTTGACAGGTAATGCGAAGCCAAAATGCATGCCCTGAAGCACTGCTACCATCCAACACATTCTGCTATGCTCCAGTTTAATCCTCTGGGATTGTTCTTAGAAGAGGTTTTTTCTGATAAAAAAATGAGAATTATTTTGAATTCTGAACTATTTTAGTCTTAGAAATTGCATGGATTGACAGTACTATTTTAATCCCTAGCCCTCTTTCCTGACTTTGTGAAAATAAATTTCAGTCTATGTATGTGTAAACATCCTTCTTCTGAAACGATTGTATATCTAGAACCCATCCACCTTTCACTCTATGAATGAGTGTTTTCTGGGTTATGTTACTATGATTCAAGGCTCATTCTTCTGAAAGCTCTGGAGTCATCCTGATATAAAGCAGTTTAAACTCAGGCTAGTGGGCATGCAAATATTTCCCCCCATGGCTGGCTAACTGTGACCACAACAAAGATAAAAATTATACAGAACTACATTATTTTGGTCTTCCTAGGCAGCTTACAGAGTTAAAAGAAGTGTAATTGAAAACCAAGAATTTTTTTCTAATACCATTTCTTCTCTGAATCTTTCAGCAAAACTGTCTTATAGCAGAAATTAGACTGGTTTAGATTGTGATATTAGAAGATGCTTCCAAAAAATTTATTTTACCTTAATTTCACTGAGTAATTATATATATGAATAAAAGAATCATAGAATGATTTGGGTTGAAAGGGACCTTAAAGAACATCTAGTTCCAACCCCCCGCCATGGGGAGAGACACCTCCTACTACACTAGGCAACTCAAGGCCCCATCCAACCTGGCATTGAACACTTCCAGGGAAGGAGCAGCCACAACTTCTCTGAGTAACCTGTGCCAGTGTCTCACCAACCTCATTGTGAAGAATTTTACTGGTTCTCTGTCACAGCTCTCTCAAGATTATTTTCTGTCTTTTAGGATATCTCATGTACAACAAATAAGACATACTCTCTCTTTTCTATTTCCTTCAATTGCACTGACAGCAGAGGCTATGAGCCAGGTTTTGCAAGCTTTGTCTTGATGATGGAATTAATCGTGACACTATAACTCTCCCTGTGTCACAAAAACATGTAATGTGAGGCCACTCTCTCATTCAATGTGGTCTATCAGCACATTATATTTACTTATGTGATTTCTAGGAGTCTTTTTAGATAGACATGGCAATTGTCATTTGCCTGTCCTTGTCAAAAATATGGTAAAGGGCAAATTTGAAGCCATAAGATAAATTTAGCTTCATTGATCTGGTCCATGCCAGTGGTTTGGATCAACTGACAGTCCCAGTTACGATGTGGGCATAAATGAGGGACTGTTGCAAACAGCAGCAGAAATAGGTATTCTTATGAGGAGGTAGTGGGCTAAATTTAAAACTCTGTTGTGGTAAACCTAATTGGAATTAGAAGTCCAAAAATTTAATAGAAAAATCCCTTTGCACAATGGACTTCTTAAGCTATGATTTCATTGCAGCTCCTTTGATTTCCTATCACAGCCAAAACCACTTTGTGAGCATTGATATCAAGAGGAGGACTGCAGCCCCAGCTACAGTATCATGGCATCATCTTCCGGGACCCTCACAACCACTGTGAGAAACAGCAGTCTTCAGTCTACCGCAGAGGGGCTCACAACTGAGGATACGATTTCCAGAGTCTTGGTTTTGCCTATGTACTTTCATTAACAACAGGTGGCTGCCCATTCTGCAGGAGAGGTAAGTCACCAATTCTTTCTAGAAAACCCAGTGGAACATATTGATGTTTGGCAGCGTTGAGATGCCAGTCATCTGCACATCTCCTGGTTTGTTGTGTAAACCTCAGGCATGGATATATTCAACAAAAGTGGCTATGGCACTATTAAAAGGATTACAATAAAGCTAAATGGTTTGAAATTTGGATACCACTGTGGCATTATTACATTAAGCTGTTTTTGAAGAGTGCTCAGAGAATGCTATTTTAAGAGAATTGAAATAAAATAGAAAACAATACTATGATTTTTAAAATCAATTTCTATATATGTCACCATTGTGGGGTTCATTTACTGAAAAAGTATTTCACAAAAGACTGCTAGGCAGTTATGTATGGTTTCTTTGTCATATTTATGGACAAAAAAATGGAAAAGATGATGAAATTACCTTTAGCTTACAATAGTGTGACATTGCAGGAAGAGAAATTGCAGTGTGTCTGTCTGTCTGAGGTAACCACATTAGCTGCTGAATGTGTAAACTGCAAAAATAACTAGAAGACGAAAGTGAGAATAAATGAGCAAGCAAGTGATCTAATCTCTGTTGGAACACAACACCCATGTGATTAGCAGGGTCCCTTGGAAACAAAGAAGCAGATGAAACAGGAGGAGCATTAGTGTTATCAGCAGTGGAGAAAAATCAATAACAGATACAGTCTGAGTGTCAGCAAAACAAAGGAGCTTTCCATTCCTCTCTGAAAAAAAAATGACACGTTTGAGGGAGGAAAAGCCTGAGGTCTCATTACAGTAAGAGATTCTCTGAGCTCTGCGCACTGCTCATACTGAATGGTTAGTTACTGTCACATGTAGCTTTATGGCAGATAAAGCTTAACTATACTTCTTACCTTTTTGAGGTAACAGCCTCAAAACTGAGTGTTTGTTTTAGAGAGAAAGAGGTAAATGTAAAACATTGCCATTTGTAGAGTAAATCAGAGACAGGAAAAACACGCTTGTCTTGTAGACACGGAGAAACTACTAAATCCAGAAATAGTCTTATTTAGGACACAAACTGTTCTTTCTCACACCAGAGCAGCCACTCTCTAAGTGGTGCAACACAAGTTGCAGAGTGTAGTTAATTGGATTTCACAGTCTGCTAGAACTGTGGGCAGACAGCACTTCAAGCTGCAGGAAAAGCTGCTCATGGGCATGGGTCTCCTTAGCAGATCCAAGGAGTCACAGTATGAGACCCGCCTGTCTGGAAACCTCCAGTTTCAGTGAAAGAGGGAATATAAGAGAACCACAAATAAACTATTTTTAAAAGATTTTGGACTGGAAAGATATCTCAAGGTAAGCCAGGTAACCTTCCACCTGAGTGCAGCTCTTTGAATGAACATGAAACTTGGTTTTGTTGGTTCTGGATGGACTGGAGGCATTTGCAACTGACTCCTTCATATTTATTTTTGGCAGAGGGCAACAATCACATATTTGAATGCTGTACACAGTTTTCTTCAATGTTTACATAAACAAAAGTATTGGGCAGAATGATAGGATTTAAAAGGTTGCATTTACCACCCAGTTACCTTTCAGAGATGTCCAAAATCACTATGCTTTTCCATGTAATTCAAACCAGACATGTCTGTGATAATTAATTTGGAAAATATTGACTGTTCCATTGGTTATGGGTTGTTAGGTCTTTTTTCTTTCATAAGTAAGGCTCAAGGGCTTGCAGTATACTTCCAATTAATGTTGTCTTGCGAAGATTAACAGGCTCTGCTTTAAACCTCAGTGTCCAGGAAGTAGTATAACCAAGAAATAGAGTCAATTGTCTGTATAAGAAATATACTGAAGGAGATGGGAAAGGCACACTCAGGTAGGTAATAATGAAATAGAAGCTGAAATTAGTTACTGGAAGGCTCTCCAGGTACAAAGGCTCTCCACTGCACTGGAACCTGCAATTTTTCGACCCAGCCCTGAAATGGAGTAGTATCTCTAATCTGCTTATTGATAATATTTTTATCTATAAAGCCCTCAACAATCCTATCTTGAAATCTGGGACTGTCTTCATTGTTGTTCAATTTTTTTTATTTTCACATAACTTAGAAACTGTTGCTATCCATGGGGGTAGGATTGTTTTCAGCGTTATGTATAAACAGTGGTAAAAGATGATTGCTGTAGGGTTTGGGGCTCTTTGCAGAATTTACAGTTTAATATTGCACACTACGTTTGAACTCATGAAAAAATATCCTTATGCAGTGGCACCTTTTGGAAATATTAGAACATTAAAACCCATATATCCCCCCTTACATTGAGGGCCAGAAGAGCTATGATTTTTCAACTTCTACATTCTTTCAGCTGGGACCAGGCTTGAACTATTTGATGTGCCCTGTGGACTACCATTAGCTTGTGCCTAGAGAATTAAACCTAAGAGAAAAGGTGACTCTTAACTGCAGAAGAGTAGGAGTTGAAATTTTCTCCACTCCTATGCAATCTGAAAATGGCACATTTCTCGATACTTGATTTTTTTTCCCCCCAGTGACTAGCTTTTTGTGCCAGAACTTGTACCACTGACTGTCTATCTACACAATTTCAGGGATCATCTACCTGTGATATGGAAACACAAGTTTGATGCTTGTGTTTTCTAGTTAAACCTCTTTTATCAGGCTCAAAAGTTGTTTTCAGCACCTTTTGGCAGGAGTCTTTAATTACTATATCAATCATAGACACAAATCTAAAACATAAAGTAGACTGGATTGATTCAGATATGAGTATCTATGGCTAGGGCATGCTATTGTTTTCTATGAATGGGATAAAAATTCTAAGGACCATATAGGAAAAAAGAACACCAAATAGATCCAACAGAAATGTAGTCATAGGTATCCCCTTGGCTACATCCGTGATCCCTGGTGTAGGTAAACCAGGTTACGCTATCTGTTTACAGAGTTTGCTTTGTAGACCTCTTTCTCTAAATTAGAAGATGATTTCTAAAACTCAGTTGTCAGTCGTATGGCCTTGTAAATATAAGAGAAGAATGTGAAAAGAAGGCACTGTAGTAAAGCCCAAGAAAATGTGCCTACTTTTGCTGCTTATTATGTCAGATTATGAGGCTTTCATAGTGATTGTTATTGAGGTCACAGAATCACCAGCCGACAAAAACATTTCCTGACAGAGATTACACTCCAAGTTTACTGACTTTAGGATTACTTCAGTGCATGTACTCATAAATGGTGTAAATCAGTTAAAAGCACCTGACTTGTAAGACTGCAGTTGGTAATATTTTTTTTTCCTTTTTCTCTTTCCCATCAGTTCATACCAGGTGCTTAGTGTTAGAGGTCACAGCCATATTAGATCATCTCATTTCCTTAACACATTGTTTTGTCCTTCATCACAAAGTAAGCTTTTGATGAAAATAATAATGTCATGAATAATGTACTGATGATTCTTGAGAAGATAATTAAAAGAATGGTAGAATGACTTTTACAGTTCAAGGAATAGATATAGTGATAAAGTTATAAATCAAATCGCCACTTGGCAAGCAAATGTAAAATAATGAAACATTACACGAACAAGTATTTAATATGTGTGCACTAGGAATATGAGAGGCAAACTGAAATGTGTTTTTATTATCATTATTGGAAATAAAAGGTAGTTTTTGAGAAAACAAAAAATTATAAAGATGTGAGTGAAAAAAAAAAATCCATAAACACAAGAACAATGTGAGAAAAAAAGCAGATGAGCTTTATTTATTTACCAGATTGTTGCCATTACTTTGCTTCAGCTTTTTTTTTTAGTCTCCTCTTATTTGCTGTAGTTGTACTGGATTCGTCATCTCTGAACTTATATACTTCAAAAACAATGTAGGCATTGTATGGATGCAGGAGGAATGTTATATAGATAATATCTTATAATTTAATTTACTAGTAAGGCTACAGAGAAAGAAGTCCTAGTGGCCCAGACAAGGTGGGACTGTTTCCAAGTTGCAAAGTCAGGCCCTGTTACTGCCTGTATCCTCATGCAACAGGTTATAGCTGACGGAAATCAGTATCATTATTTCAAAACTCTATAAACTCATTTTTATATGGATTATATGAATGTAAAGTCGAATTGTCTAAAAGTCACAGCTGCTTTGACAAACATCTTTCCTTCTTTTTTTTTTTTTTTGTGAATGCTATTGAATTCTTGGTACAAATCTTTTTAATGGGTTACCTACTGTATATTAGCTCAGAGAGAAATTTGTATTTCTTAAGGTATTTTGAATCCTGAGTATGAAACTCGCACCTAACTGCCTTGCAGACGCATTGAAGACTGAATTCTCATACATTCCTGAAGCATTTCTCCACAAACAGGAGAGGGGCAAAATAAATGTAGAATGGTTTAATAAAATTCACTGCTTTATTTAAAAGGGAGGAAGGAAGGGAGGAAGGGAGGAAGGAAAGGAGGAAGGAAAGAAGGAAGGAAGGAAGGAAGGAAGGAAGGAAGGAAGGAAGGACCGAAGGAAGGAAGGAAGGAAGGAAGGAAGGAACGCAGGAAGGAGCATAACCACAATTTTTTTGCCACCTTGTGCACAAAACCAAATGGTGATGAAAAGCTGCTTCTGAGCATGTCTTTCACTGATAGAAGCATTTGTAAATATATCATATACATTTTCTGGTGGATATATGGTGGTTAATTATTTGCACTTCTTGCCACAGAAAGGGTGATTGTATTTCAATATCAGTGGGTTATTGCCAACATGAGGTGGGCTTAAAAGGAAAAGATTCTGTTACATCACAGATTTGTTCTTCCCCAGAAACAGGCACTCAGCATTCTGCATTCATAAGAGGAAGATCAACTAAAGGATTCTTGAGAAAGAAAACCATTTGGATATCATTTCATAATCATGTACTACCCTGCAGTTGTAAGAAAAAAAAAAAAGAAGAAAAGATATAATCTAAGCAATATAGGTTCAATTACTTGCACTTTTCTGTTAGGACATAATAAATCATAGAGAAGCTTGTTGAAAGTTATTCTTCTGCAGAGAGTGAAATATGATCATCCTCCTCTGGTGTATATCAAACTTATACGCTGCTAGAGAATATATACCAAGACTGTCCAAAACTATCATTCAGTAGAGATTTTCTGAAAATAAATAAAGAGAATTAGAAGAATGCCACATATAGAAAGAAAGTAATTGAAATGAATGTGTTTGAACAGCTTCTTGAATATGTGAATTTTCAAAGCAGGCACTTTTCTTAGTACAATCTGATTTCACTGTCAACACACTTCTAAGTGGCTTAAAATATATTGGCCTTTCCATAAGGCTGACAAGTCCCTGAAGGATTATGAAAATCTGAATTCTATTTCTTCTGACCAAATGTTTGAGGAACAGGAGGTGGGCAAAAGACAAAATCCTAGACATGATATTTATCTCTTGACACTTGTTTTGTGAATGGCTTTGGGAGATAAGTCCAATTCTGAATGTCTTATGTCTCTATTTTTGGTTGAGTTGAACAAACATATTTAAATTTGGATAGGAAATGTTCTTAGATGAATAAAAAATTCCCTATCGTCTTTACTACTAGCTGGCCTGCAAAAGCTAGAGTGATATTTTTCAGTTAAAGATTCATATTGCAGACTAAGATTCTGTATAAGAGATTCCTCTGTATGTAGAACATCAGTAGTTGTGCTAAGGACAAGAAGAGAATTTTAGTTATATTTATAGAAAACAAAACCAAATAAAAAGTTAAATCATGACAATGACGTTTTATGTTTCCTGATAAGAACTATTTTCTTTAAAAGCAAAACAAAACAAATAACAACCTACATTCATATGCTTCAGAATAAAATTTGTGAATCTAGGCCATCGCTGAAGTGCAATGTACTGTATCTGAAAGTCCAAGAGCATATTACAAATGTTCCATATAAAAGAATGTAGGGATTGTTTGTGTTTCTTTACGGCTACAAGAATATTTTGTCCGGTGGAAAGCCCTAAGAGTTTGCTGTTAACTTCTGCAGGACCACATAATTCAATCACTTGTGACGAATCCTTGTGTGATTATGCTATTGTCTGAGGGGCCATTTTGTTCCTGTATAGCTCTAGCTTTCAAGGTTAAACTAACTTAAGCACCATGCACAACCACGCAAAATAATGTAAATTATGTGTGATTTTCCTCCACAGGTGCTAAATTGCTATATTCATTTTTATTCAATTAAACATGGAAGCTAAAACATCGCTATAACACACTGCATATTGCCAATTTATCATTATAGATGATAAATGCTTCTAGGGAGGTTTCCTACATCCTTTCCCTGAGATTTTCTGGTCTAAAGCTCTTGCAGTACAGTGATTCTATGGACGTCTGCCAGATATGTGAATTTGGCATGCTTCAAAATCTCTGTTTACATTTTATATAGACTGAGCTTTGATAGTCCTGGGGTAATTGCAGGTCCATCAAGCTGATTTTACCCCCAGTACATCCTTTGGATGTCTACAAGCTTGAGAGAAATCCACCTCAGACCTACTTTGGCGCAGAGAGCTCTCTCAAGTTGTGTTGCTCATGGCATAAGCTACCCAAAACAAGAGAACCTACATCACAACTTCAGCAGGAACAAATTTCTTTGTACTTTCTGTGGTGCAGATAGACAATGCAATTACTTGGGTCATCTTTGGACAGTGAATGCAGTGGTCTGCAGCATATTGGTCTCCTGCTGTAAAGCTCTCTGCAGGTGAGGATGTGATATTGCATTTGTCTTGTTTGGTAGTGACCATTTGTAGACCCTTGAGTCAAGATTATCTGATCAAGATATCAATCCTCGCAGAAAATATCCCCAGTGATCTGGGGAGAAACCTGTAAGAAGTTTTTCCTTTCTGTTGAATTTTGTTCCCTGCATCCTCATAAACTTGTTTTTGAGTTATATTATTAATTTGAGAATGAATATTCAAGGAGAGGGTATGGAAGTCTAAAAGTAGATGCTGGGATCATAAATGGTAGCAGTAACTTTGACATGACATATGAGTAGGAGCTACAAACTCTGTGTGAATGAAGTATGTCCATATAGTGACTTGAAGATCATGCTTTCCCTTTTATAGCTCCCCTGAGAACAATACAGAAAATTTGGGAAACATAAGGAAAATCAAACTTTCATCACCATGTTCTTTTTTCCAAGAATTTCAAAAAGACTTGTCCTTGTGAACCTGTCTGATTCACGTGTCTGTTCCTTCAGAGATATTTTATTGCTAAAATGACTTTTGCAACACTTATTCAACATGTGCAAAGAAGCATAAATGGCAAAAAAGATCTAAGGGCAAAATTTCTGTTCTGTTTCTTTCCTCATGCTGGAGTGAGCTGCTAGATTCTGAAGTTCTTTGATGACATTCAAATTGTATCAAAGATTGGCCTCTCACCTATACATCTAAGGAGCATATCTGAATTCTAACCACAACTTCTACATTTCAACAAATGCTTATCCCTGTGGAATACCCGAAACGTAGAAGATGCGTGACTACTGGCTGCTTTGATTCTGACATTGAAGTTATAAATTCCACGTATTTCTCTTTGAGTGTTTTGTTTCTTTTGCTTTTAGAGGTGAAATGTGAGAAATATTTGCGTGGGCCTTTTTTTTTTTTTTTTTTTCCTTGTTTAGAGTGTAAACTCTCACTCAAAACTTTGAGGGAGTTGTCAAACTATAGCTAAGTTACTCTCCTCAGTGTGATGAAACAATATTTTCTGTATATACAGCTGACATTTGTACACACACTAAACTTACCATCTTGTGCACCTGAGACCCTTCTTTGTCCTCAATACCCTGGCTTTAGGAAAAGGACTCTTTTCCTGATTTTTCTGTGTATCTTTTGTGGTTTGGATTATATGACATCCTTCTTTTCATTGTGTATTTTATACATCAAGCGTAATAGAACAGGCTCTGAGTTTTACTATATGTAAGGTTAGAGTATGTAGATATTGAAACAAAAGTAATATTATGAAAAAAGTCGCAACTGTGATAATATCCCTCACTAGAGTTGATAAAGGACAAGTCATTTATTGTTTAAGTGCATTAAGGATCTGCCAATAAAGATATAATTAATCTTATTAAATATCTTTTATTCTTAGCCCATCAGAGACTGAAATCAAACATGTAAATAATACCTTCTAAAAACCACAATTTTTTTAGAAAGCTTTTTAATCAGTCCCCTTTTTGTTTTCACAAGAAAATTCCACTGGCAGAACAATAACTGTCCACAGAAAAATAGGTTCAAACATTTATGTGAGAATTACAAAGAGTGTGAGGATTGCATGGGGAACTAAAGAATAAAAAGCATATCTATGAAAGTAATCCTTTTATGATAGAAAATTATAAAAGAACCTTGCTAAAAATACATGGAATTTATTCAGTTTCTACTAAAAAAAGAAGTTAAACTAGGCATGAAAGCCCTATTAAAAATTTACAAAGTTCTACTTTAAAACCTATTATTAGCTATTAAGTGCAGGATAATAATTTACATGACTTCCAAGTAATTTTATATCCAAGATGCTTATTTTTTGTTTCCTATTCCAAGTCTCTGAGTAATTCAAATTTTTTTATTCATGAGATTGCTTCAGCAATGTAAGGGCTAAGGCCATTAGTTTAAAGATCTGAGTTGCTTTCTTATTGATATAGAATGTTATATTCATTTAACCCAAGAAGAAAAATTGCTCTATAGGCAAGGGAATGCCGTATGCAGTTCATGCTCACCTATCTTCCTTGAAATATTTAAATGTCATAGAGCATTGGCTGGCAATATCGTGAGACTATTAACAGAAAAAATTCTGCGGGACAGAAAAAATTCATTGTTCTAGGTCAGATTTTCTGCATAATCCTAGTTGCATTTTTACAGTCAAAGGCAAAAGAAAGTATAAGTAGTATCTCTGTGCCAGCTGTCATCTGTGCCAACATACTTATGTGGGGCAAGCTTTTCTATCTAGTATTCCTTCAGAAGAGAAGCCTTGTAAAGCCACTGCATTCTTCAGGTTGTGAGATGGCTTCTTCTAGCTTCCACATTCCTGTTACACTTCTTCTAATGTCAACATTTCTAATCCTTTTTCTAACTTTTGTTAATGTAAGTTATATTTTTCAATACTTGATTCAAGTACTTATTTGTATTCAGTTTGAAGATATATATAAGTCAAGTTTGTTTCTTGCTTGGTCATTTTACAAGCCACTTAGTTTTATTGTCAGCCTGGATATTCTCATACTAATAGAATAGACAGGGCCAGACCACAGATACAAGCAGTGGAGAGGGATCATTGTATGAGTGAAGCATTAGAAAAATCTAGAAAAATCCCATGACAAAGTTTTGGTCCATGACAGCCAATATAGTCAAACACAATGCCCAGTTATGAACTGGAAAAAGTTTATCCAGTAGATTAATAAAATGTCATTCTGGTTAATAACCTTCTCTAGTGACGATAGTGGCAATATTTGCCACCTCATTCATCTTTGTCCAGCAGGCATGAGTAAGGAAACACTGATAGTACATCCTTCTGTTCTAACTCTATTTCATGCCTGAAAAAAAATGAGTTTTAATAATCTTCAGGATCATGAACCTTGTACTGAAAATTTATTCAGAAAACAGCTCTCTTACAGTCATCTTTAGATATTTCTCCAGCTACCTCTGAATTTCAACAACAATATTATATCATATTTGAAAATATATTCCACTAACTTCCTCATATCCTAAGATAGCACCTTAGATATTGTGTCAAATTTCTGTTTAGTGTCCACTTCTTTTTAATGTCTAAAAAATGTTTTGAAATATTCTTTGTTATGAAAATCACTACTTGATACACATGTGGGAAAAAAAGGAATCTGTATGGAGAACCTTTCCTGACACAGAAATATTTTTATTTCTTTGTGTTTTTCATTGAAGTCATACCCATATATTGAGTTGTACCTCAGCCTAATAATGTATGTTTTCAAAGCACATTTATCAGATGCACTGAATCCTTGTCTTGTCTTTCATAACAGACCGAACCTGGTTCTGATTCTGAATGGTTCCAAATATTAATGTGGATTCTGAATGGAAGTCCAGCCTTCTAGTTTCATTCTATTATTATTTAATTTGAGGACCTGTGTTAAATTCATATCCAGCTGGCTTTAAAGTAATTTAATTTAATTTCAGGATTTTTTTCAGTCTTGATAAAACATTTGTACAGCAAAATGCAAGCCAATGCCTTTTTGTTTAGAGAGGTTCAGATGAGCCACCTCTACTATTTCAATTCTCAGGTGTTCACTTAACCGGAATTTCACACCACAGCCTGAAACTCAAAAATCAAAAAGTCCAAACAAAATCAGAAAAAATCTTTATCTAAATTGAGGTTGTATATGAAATCTCACAGAGTAAATAGTCTGAGAAAGACAACGTTCTTAGAATGATAATGTCACTGTGCAACACTAAACAGCTAATTCTGCTGGTTTTTATACAAAGTTGTCATTCTGCTTCCCCCCATGAAAAACAATGAACACAATAATTTTTAAAACCCTTCTAGGCCATACATAAAAAAAATTGTTAAAATAATTTACACTGAAACTTAAAGAATTAAGTAGAGATTTCACTCCTTTCTTTTTTTCCATTCACTGATATACTTTTATCAAAAATACTTACCCTGTTTGACAGTCTTACAGATGGTATGAATGTCAGTAATTAGTATGTTTTCTTGGAAAGAAAAAGAAATTTATTGAAAAGGGCTTGAGCAGTTGTTATTGTTGGAATTCTGAATTGGTTTATGGAAAATAAACAAAGAAACCAAGGACAAAAGAGAAACAAGGGGGAGGGGGGGAGGAGAAAAAACGGTGGAAAAAAAAGAAGAAATAGTTTCGGCTTCAGTTCTTGATTCTTACCTATATGGTTGCTGCTAGAAAGAAATAAACCAGGCATAGCATGTGGTTCAGCTCCAAGATCTGGCAAAGTTGTGACAATGCCATAGCTTTTAAAGCATTGCTTTCAACATTTTTTGGTCACAGGCTTACAGCAGTACTGCAAAAATCTGTCTTGGCTGACAAAAGTCAGACTGTTTTCAAACAGACAGTAGGAAACAGATAGGAAAGGAACAACTGAATGGAGAAGAAAAAGGGAGAATGTAAAAGGATAAGAATGTAAAAATGGAGAAGAAAAAGGGAGAATGGATGTAAATTAGAAAAATAATAAAAAAAGAGTAGTCATAATTGCAATCATGATGTCCAGAATCACACTGAGGATTTAACCAAGGCAAGTAGAGGTATCATAATCCCTTGTTTACTTTTCATCTTGTTTCTAAATACTGGGATCATGGAGGTTCATGATATTTAACAATAAACTGTTGTGATGCCAAGAGAGGATGGCAAGAAGTTAGTGGCATGTAGTTTACACAGTGGCAGAGTCCACATCTTCCTGTGTATTAATAATCTCCAAATCAGTCAAATTGTAAATTGTCAAAGGGTTTAAAGAATAGCCCAATCTCCTGTGTTACTTTTTTATCTATAGAGTCTAAACCCTGTCCTGTGTGATTTTATCCACTGTTTACTGGTTCTCTCTTCCTTTTATTAATATTGGCTGGTATAAATTATTCCTGGAACAATAAGCCATTGGATTAATTCAGTATTGTAGGGACTTCAACAATATTTTTCTTTCAAAAAGACCATGACGAAAAACATTGAAATTGATTTTTTTACCTTGAGCAATTTAGAATATAGACTTAAGACATCTGAAACTATGACAAGCCCTTCACTTTCAAGGTATTTTACACTGAATAAGAAATTACTTTTGCATGGGTCCTACAAAATGAGCATTGGTCAATTTCTCCTGAATTCTATGTCTTACTAAGAAATTCTGTACATTTGTAGTCACCAAGTTCAAACAGGAGATGACTGTTCACAATGGTAAGGCAAGAAATCAGGAAGGCATCATTGATGACTACAAGACAGTCACTAAATAAACAGTTATTGAAATACAATTTATCTCAGTAGTAGAGTCCTGTATCTTTCTAGTGCAGGAAAAAAAAACAACAAAAAAACAAAACAAACAAAAAAAAAACAAAACCAAAAAGAACAATCAAAAAAACAAGCAAACACCCTCCAAAACTCAGAGGGGATTTTTCAGTATGTAAAGGCGAAGTCGTTACCGGGGGTATGCAGGTCACTTGACATTTCCCCTTGATTTTCAAATAAGTGTATATTAGTAGTTAATCACCATTAAAGCCTACTCTGTCTTGTTGCAGGCACTATTCTTTCAATCATTTTCCATCAGTGAACACAGAAGCCTAATATGGAACCATTGTTCTTCAGGGAACCTCAGGATGAATGCTCATAATCTAGAGAAGCCATTGAAAAAGTAAGAAATTGGATACTCTATTTTCTTAACTCATCCCACCAACTGGTAGGGGGAAGTTACTGGTAACAGGATGCCTCCAGTTATAATTAATATTTATTGTATCATCATGGTATATCACAGCTGCGAATAAAATATGGGATAAAACTATAAGATAAGGCCTACCTCCTGAAATGATTCATGATCCGAATGAAAACTTGCTTTATAAACAGAAGTAGAAAGTGCCAGAAAGGTAGAAGTTGCCTGTAAGAGTACCACTGATTTGGTGGAAAATTGCCTCAAAGACTGAGCTAAAATTAATATATAATCTGAGATGCAAATGTGATGTACTGCTCTAGTTGCTCTTCACTTGTTTTTCAGCATGAGAGTTCACTGAACTGTACTGAGCGATAGTCAGAAAATTAACAGATCTATTTTACCTTCAAGCAGATTTAAATGGCTGCAACTGGGAAAAAGATTATTCTTACCAGTTGGAGATGGCGTCTTCCTTCTCTGCTTCAGTAAAGCATAAAGGATTTGTAAAGTAAAAGTAGACCTTAGTCTATGTATCAGACATTTAAACAGAAGTAATAGGGAATATTTAAATCTAGAAAAAAAATACATTTTTAAACACAGAGGTGGTGACTGTAAAGTGCAAAGCATCACTGATCATCCATTGAAATAACAACAAGAAGAAGATGAAATGCAGACATTTTCTCATTAATACAATAACCAAACAGTCACATAATTCTTTTGTTTTCAAATAGATTCTGATACGTTTACCTATTCTCAACAGTACTTATGAAGCTGGTGAAAAAAAGTGATTGAATATAGTACTAGTTAATGTATCTAAAGATATCACCATGTATCTCACAAAAACACTCATGCTAGTTAAAACATATCACTTTCAACGGCTACTGTATATGACTCCAATTACATCGGAAATACAATCTTGTTCATTGACAGCATTAGGACATACTATGAATGTTTCTCAAAAATCTTCATTTGGAATATTATTAACTCTCAATCTTTCTGACTTACAGCAGCTGGTAACCAAGTAACAGGGTGTTAGGTCAGTTTTGTTCACAGCAGGAGTCACAAAATAACAAAGGACTGGATTTTCAATTATGAAGGAGAAAATAATCAACAAAGAGGGAATCATTAGAAAAAAATCACATTACGTGATTCTTGAAATTTAACATGGATTTTAATCATGGGTACTTTTTAATGAAAAGACAGATCTCTGCCAGCTTTAAAGACTGATCTATCTTTCTGTAGGGAGGTAAAAATATAAGATTGCTTGGAAAATACTTCCTGTGAAGATCACGTTTTATACAATTTGCCAAATATTTTCTCAGATTCCCTTGATTCCCATGAATCCAGTTTTACAACAAAGAATAGTTTATGAGCTTCATCAGTTTTGCTGTTCTAAAAGTTCTGGTGAATTATCCATACTTAAAATTCATCAGTTGATTTTACTACTACTAACTAAATCTTGTTGAAAAAGATAGGAAAACCACTGTAGACTTTCATGTATATGGAAATGTACTAAATATCTCTCTTGTCTGAGCTTTGTGGTGTAGTTAGCTAATACCCTGGAACACCGAGGTATTTAAAGAAGGTGAAACAAAAGAGTGGTCTTGCAATGTGACTGGGTAAAAAAGTCATAAAGAGGATCAGCTACTTCACCTGGAAGATTTGGCTTTCTTTTAACTGTTTTGGAGCGTGATGACTTCACCTGACCTTCAGTTTCTGATTGTGGATTCCAGGTTGGAACAGTAACTTAATTGTGCATGCTAGCAACAACACCTGGCCTGAACACTTACTTGTGATATATGTCTTTATAGGTACAGCAGGTATTATATATGGTGTTTCACCTTCAACTTAACAACATGTTTCTGAATTGTGTTTTAAAAACTTGTGCTAACTGCAGAGAAAGGGATAGAATCTTCTCTTAGATACCACTTTTTTGAACGTTTTTTTTTTTTTTTTGCTTGAAAATAGTCAGGAAAGCAAGGTTTTAAAGTAGATACATGAAATACTGTTTACTATACAAGGGTGGGGGAAACTTCTTCCACAGACACAATTAAATGAGCCAGACAAGGATCTAGCTGTCATCATTACAGATAGGACCACATATAAGCTCTCACATTTAATTGGTGTGAATGTGACAAGAGAAAACTGAGCATAAGGTCTCTAGGCAGCAAATAAATCTGTCTTAAACCTTTCTCCCTCAATCAAAGACAGAAATTGGTTATTTTAATATCTTGGGTTCATGTGCAATTTTTTATGTGTGTGCAAAAGAGGGCAGGAAAGAAAGATTTTAGGTGGACAAAACTGCCATAATCTTGTTGGTATTCCTCTAATGCCTAAATCATTCTCCCAATCCAATATCCCTCTGAATGGATCAAAACTGTTGTGATTTTACTTTAATATTTAAACTGTCCTCTGTTTATTAATTCTAGATCAGGCAAGCCAGGAATTTATCATTCCAGACATTTCAATATCCATTTTCTCTCTTATGTAGGCACTGTACACCTCTAAGATAATATATGTTCTCTAAAGAAGCATAACCTACTCAGAGCAGAAAGGGAGATGAAGGCACATACCAAAAGAACAACTTGACCAAGGTCAAAGACTGGATGTTATTGATGGAGGAAGAAATAAATCCTAGCTGTCCTATGCTTCAGGCCAGAATGAGGACACTGCATCACCTTTATATCTGATAAGGTCATGATAAAATTTAAGGAAGACAGGGAGCAGGACAAATGCTGATTTTTTGTTTGTTTCCATGGTTTTGTCTCTCAGACTTTCAGAGTAGCTCTTAAAAATCATGTTCATTACTAAGAAATGCCTGCTAGGTCAGTTCCTGTTGAGTCACAGTCTGTCCACTCCTATAATATCCTGTGAGGCACTGTCATATTCCCTGGGTGTAAAGTAGCCTACACAGGGTATCTTCCACAAACATCACAAGATCTGCTTCTTTTAGCAAGAATGCCCTCTCCAGTAGCTGATGTATGGTGGGGTATGGGATAGAAAATGTGAGGTTCCCAACACCATCATGGGAAATACAATAATTCATCTGCAGAAGTAATACTATAAAGTAATACATCATAAAATGCCCTCTAAAGCTCTATAAGAAAGACATCTTCAATGACTTTGGCATCTTCTCTCTCAGCTTAATATACACTACAGGTGAAACAAGTCTTTGAAGCTTAGTGATAATGTGGAAATGAAGCAAACCATTTTCAGATTTTCACTTTGAACTTTAGATTTTAGTGTCCTTCCATTCAAACTTCTCATTTCTTCACATGGAATGAAGTGTCCGAGAAACAAAATGGAAATGGAGGAAACTGACTAAAGGACTTACTGTGGGAATAAGAGGAACATTAGAAAAGTTTCCTTTCAGGATGATGTAGGTAACACAAGACGCCACATACATAACTTTTACTAGAATAAGTACCTTTGAGAAACACGCTTAGATTTCTGGATAGTTGCATTTTTAATATTTCAAAATAAATAAGGGTCAATGATTCATAAAGAATAGAAGCAATTTCTGTTACTTTTCTATTAATTATTTAGGTATGCAACTTTCATTTAAAGGGTTTCTGACAATTCTTTCTGTGAGCTAAACAGCAGATTTGAAAAATGAGCCCTGAACAAACACCCTAATTTTCATAATATTCTTTCATTCTGCATGAACTCCTAATTCATGTGATGAATGGGAAGTTTTATTCTGTTAAAAATCATTATGTGAGGTAACAACTGTG